>NC_092747.1:61866595-62491595 GCF_047496795.1 Chiloscyllium punctatum
AGAGGTTAATGAATGATTTTCCAACTGGAGGAAGGGTTAAAGAAGAGTTCCCCAGGGTTCAGTGTTAGGAACCTTGCTCTTCCTAATTTATATTAATGACTTAGATCTTGGTGTACAGGGCACAACTTCAAAACTTAGTGATGATACCGAGTTTCCAAATATTGTGAACTGTGAGAAGGATTAGTATAGAATTTCTAAAGGACATTGACAGGGCAGTGGGATGAGGAAGCAAGTGGCAAATGAAATTTAGTGCCAAGCAGTAGAAATTGTGGTAGCAAGAATTTGATGCTACAATAGAAACTAAAAGGTACAATTCTAAAGGGAGTACTGCAGCAGAGGGAATGGGTATGCATGTACATAAATCATTGAAGGTGGCATGACAGGTTGACAGAACACTTAATAAAATATACGGCATCCTTGACTTTAAGAATATGCATAAAGGGTAATAAAGCAGGGACATTATGATAAGCTTGAATAAAACACTTATTCACCCTCAACTCGGTCCAGTTCTTGATGTAACACTTTGAGAAGAATGAGAAGACATTAGAGAAAATTCAGAAAAGATTCATGAGAATGGTTCTCTGATTGAACAATTGTAGTTAGATAGACAGATTGGATAAGTTAGGACTGCTTTCTTCCGGAGATGATGTGATAGAGATATTCAAAACCACAAGAGACCTGGACAGAGTCGATGGTGTAAAACTGTCCCTATTGGTGAAAGGATTGAAAACAAAGAGGGCTGGGGTTAGCATAATTGTTATAAGAAACAATGAAAACAAGAGCAGCAACCTTTTCACTCAGTAAGTCATTAGGATCTGGAATGTGCTGCCTGAGAATATGGTGAAGGGAGATTCAATTGAGATATTCAGGATGGAGTTGGATAGTCATTTGAAAAGGATTTGCAGACCTATGAGGAGAAGACAGGCATATGGGACTATAAAACCATAACGTCCAGGAGCAGCATTCGGCCATTTGGCCAATCGAGTCCGCTCTACCATTTGATCATGGCTGATAAGCTTCTGAAACCCCATTCTCTTGCTTTCACTCCATTCCCACTGATCCTCTTATTAATCAAGGCCAGTCTTTATTTTCTTAAATAAACTAAATGATGCAGCCTCCACAGTCTTCTATGGCAATGAGTTCCACAGATCAACAGGCAAATTGATCCTTCAGAGAGCTACACAGAAACAATGTCAATGACCTGTTATTCTGTAATTCTATATGAAATAGGAACAGGAATAGGCCATTTCCTCTCTTGACCCTGCTCCACTATTCAATAGAATCATGGCTGATCCAACATTCCTCATGCCCATTTTTCTGCCCTTTCATTTGAACCATTGTTACTCCTCCAGATCAAGAATCTATCTATTTTATCATTAAGTGCATACTAAATCTCTCCATTGAATCTCAGCAATAAATCTCTCACTTAATGTCAACAAAAGAGTTGGTCATTGACGTCAGGAAGCAGAGTGAAGGACACACCTCTGTCTGCATCAATGGTGCTGAGATGGAGATTGTTGAGTAACATCAAGGAGTAACATCTGTCCTGGTCCATATATGCCGAGACTATGGTTATGAAAACACACCAACACCTCTACTTGCTCAAGAGGCTGAGGACATTTGGTATGTCCACAATGACTCGTAATAATTTTTATAGATGCACCATAGAAAGCATCCTATCCAGATGCATCACAGCTTTGTATGGCAATTGCTCTTCCCCATACCACAAGAAATTACAGAGAGTTGTGAATGCAGCAGAGTCCATAACCAAAATCAATCTTCCTTCCATTGGCTCCGTCTATGCTTCCTGCTGTCTCAGGAGAGCAGCCAACATAATCAAAAGCCCCTCCCATTCTGGTTATGTTCTCCTCCACTGTCTGCTGTTAGGCAGAAAAAAACTTTGGAAATCCATACCAACAGAATCAAGAACAGCTTCAATCCCACTTATATCAGATTTTTGAACTGACCTCTCATACATTAAACTTGATCTTTCTATGCATCTTCTCAGTTGCTGTATTAATATATTCTGCATTTTGTTCAATTACTCTCTTGTGCTTATGTATGATATGATTTACCTGGAGAGCACACAAATCAATACTTTTCACTATCTTGGAACATGTGACAATAATAAATCAAACCAAATCAAATCAAACACAAGAAATTTGTTCACACAGCTCTCTATGATAAGGAGTTCCAAAGACTCACAACACTCTGAGAGAAGAAATGCTTCCTCATCTCAGTCTTACATGTGTTATCGATAAGAAGAACCAGTGGATGTACTGTATTTAGATTTCCAGAAGACAGTTGATGCAGAAGGTGCCATATCAAAGGTTATTGTTGAAAATGCAAACTCATGGTGTCGAGATAACACATTGGCATGTTAGAAGGTTGGCTTGCTAACAGCAAGTAGTGAGTAGGAATAAGTGGATGTTTTTCAGACTAGCTGGATGTTGCAAATGGTGTGCCACAGGGATCAGTACTGGGGCTACATCTCTTTCCAATTTTTGTAAATCATTTGGTTGAAAGGATTAAAAGTAAGGTAACTAAATGGGCTGATGATACAAACAAGGTCGGAAGGTGAGTTGTAAAAGGGACATAAGGAGCCCACAAAGACATACAGATTGGATCATTGAGCAGATAAAGATCTGGCAAATGGAGCACAATGTGGAAAGTAGAAAATAATCCATCTTGGCAGAAAGCATGAAAAAGATGCACATCATCAACATGGTGAGAGACTGTGGACCTCAGAGATGCTGAGAGATCAGGGCACCAGAATGCACGAACTACAGAAGGCCAGCATACAGGCATAGCAAGCAACAAGGAAAGCCAACAGATTGCCTAGGTTCATTGTGAGGGGAGCTAAATGCAAGAGTAGGGAAGCCAAACCTCTGCCACACAGCATTGGCATGATCATAGCTGGTGCACTGTGCACATCACACTGCGGAAGGATGCCAATTCTGTGAAGTCCTTACTGTGGGGGGTGGGGGGGGGGGGATGTGGGGGGTGGTGGTCAGACCTTTACTTCCACCCACTTGATGATGAGAATAAAAATGTTTCTTCTTTGTTGATGCTCTGAATGCTGGTAAGTGTCCATGTTCAGGATTTCCCTCAGGAAATTTGAAAGAAATTGACTGACAGAATTGCAGCACTAAATCCACTGCCAGCATTGGAACACTCCAGGTAAGATTATTTAAGGATTATCTGCTCTTTATGGCTAATTTAAAAATGATTATCGCTGGCAGCCTCAAAACATGCTGCCCATCAATTCTGAGGCCTGGAAATATTCCTATGATGATGAAGACCTGAAATGACAATATATATTTTCTGCCTACAAGAGCAGAAAACCTGGCTCGTGGGATGACTGAATCAGGCTGGGCATAGCATTTGGATTTTGTAATCGGGGTTTAAGTTGCAGGGATAGAGTCAGCTATATGTTTGTGACATGTTGGGTCTGTGAAGGGTCTGTAAGGTCAGGTCAACGTGGAGTTGGGATGTGGTTGCAGAGGGTTTTGGAGTATCAGGTTGAGTTAGAGGGTCAAAATGGGATCACAGTATCGGTGGGGGCAGGGATTTGGATCATCAGTGGAATGGTCAGAAAGTTCAATTCAGAGAGTCTGTAAAGGTGTCCTATGCTGTAAGATGTTCAGGTGGATATTCAGAAGATCAGGGATATTAATGGTCTTGGTGCTGAGTGAAGTGGGTGGAGGGCTGGGAGTGGTTGATGGGGTTCAATGTACAGTCAGGGATAACAAATGGTTTAATTTGACTAGCATTTCCTGGGTAATCGTCCAAGTAAGTAAGTCAGAGTTTCCACAATCTCCAACTGTAAGTCAGAGTAAGAGACATTTGCATGTGGTGCCTGCAGTCAGCATGCTGGATCTTTTGAGAAGTCTCAATGTGCATCTTTGGAGTGTACATCCAGCTATCCTGAGACTGGACGATCTGGACCAATATCTTAACACTCAGGTTATGGGCCAATGAGCTGCTAAGATAGATCTGTGATAATAACAACAGCTTGCGATTATAAAAAGCCAGCTGCATTGTAAAACATCCGAAGGTGTTTAGAGAGAAACAGTTAACATTTCAAGTCTAGCAGGAGCCTTCTTCAGAACTCTGAGCACTTATTGACATGAGAAAATATTAGGGGAGAAATGACTAACTATTTAGACAAAGAGATAGGTTATTGTTACTTGATCCTTTTAATTAATTCTGATCAATCAGAATTTCATTCAAAGTAAAAGTGACAGGTGCATTTGTAATTTGGCACGAGCAATACAAAATGGATAAGGTTATGTTGCAGCACACTCTGGAAATCTGGTGCTTTGTGAATTATTTAACATTGCTTTCAACACTTGCAAAGCCTTTGACAGCTGTTTGGTTCTGTGCACTTTGAAGCAAGATACCACTCAATGAGTGGCCACACTCATAGAATTTCTGTTCTCTCTCAAATCACTGTGCTGTTGTCATAGTTGGATGTTCTTCAATTCAAGGATGATGTTTACATGGGGTCACAAGTTTCTGTTGTGCATTTTCATGTGACTGATTCTCAACAACAGATCCTTGAGTGCATGGGACAAGTGCATCCCGTGATAAAGCAGGACCCAGAATGCAGAACTTGCTTCCTTTTTTTTCTTTTCTGCTCGCTGCTGCTCTGCTTGAATATTACAATGTTATGACTCAAAGCTTGATGGTCATGTTGTTACCATTTTGATTGATTGTTAGCAATTTCCTCCTAATCAACATCAATGCCCTGCTTCAAGAAGAACTTGATAGTGTGCTTGAGGTGTTTTCTTCAACTATCCTCTCTATCCAATGCACCAGATCCTTGTCCATCCAATGAGTGACCAGATAATCAAAGTTGATTCTGTGGGAAATTTGCCTGAATGCTTATGGAATTAGATCCAAGTATTTGTTGATCAAACTCCTACAGTGCCTGAAGGATGTGGCAGAGATATTTCTAATGTTTAATTGCAAGTTATTAGGTCCAAAAAAGCTAGTTTCCAGGTTAGATTCAGAATGTATTATTCTAAGAAATACCTGAACACACTTTAAGAAGTCATTTTCAAAATTATCTTTGAAAGTTTGATTTGTCCAATCCATATGAAAATTAATTTTTTTATGATAATTGTGACACCCCAAAATTGGTGCTAACGTGGTTACAACTTGCGATTATACAGGCCAATAGCATTGTGAAACATCCTAAGGTACTTGTGAGAAAAAAACAGTTAACATTTCAATATAGTTACAATCGTAAATCTCCTTCTTTCCCCCGTACTTTTGCTGGTGCCCATCAATCAAAACCTAATTCTCCCAAATAATTAATTCAGCCATCACTTCACTCTCTAATGTTATTTATCTAATGCGAATTTGCTCATAGTTCAGGTAGTGATCCAAAATTGATTACCTTTACTGGTTGCTTTCTAATTTCGCACCTCGGTGTTTATACTCCATTAGGACCCATGTAGGACTGCGACAACTAGATGCATCTCCTCTCAATCCAAGGTCTCCTGCAGACTTAAGGAGATGGAACAAAGCAGGTAACATCACCTATGGGACACATTGCTGCATTGACTAGCTTCTATTCCCCTAGATATACTATCCCCGGCTGCTTTCTGGAACCAAGTGTCCATGTAACTCAATCCCTTCTTGCTGCATTGCATGGTCTTAAGTTTACACTCCAGCTCATCAACTCAGATCCAAAGGTCTTGAGCTGTAGACACTTACTGTAGACCTGATTGCTGTTGAGTGTGCTGACATCCACCAACTTCCATATACAACTGGTCCAACAACACAGCAGCCCTGCTGTTTATTTGTATTTTCTTTAAGTAATCAGTTTCAAATGGAGGCATACTCCTCAATGTTTTTGAAGTTAGTCATATTAAAGGGTTTCATGACATAAACAAATATTTTCCTGGTTCTACTTTAAACTACTGCTTCAGTTTGGAGACTAAAAGAGAATCTTAAAAATGGTCAATTATCTGCGCATGTAGCTAATACTTTTGGGCTTCAGATTGCGGGTCCCACTATCTCTCACTCTCTCTCTTGGACTCTGCCTTGTAAAAGACATGAACAATACCTCATTCTCTCATGGAACTGAATTCCTTCAGTTTCCAAAGTCATGAGTTTTAGTACTGTATCCAGTAGCAATCGGTCACGCCTCCATTTTATTACAAAGACTCAGCACACTTTGACTGTGAGATACAGCCTATTTGTTGGGTATGCTGCCCAATTACTGAGCCTTCCCTGACCCTGCAATCCTTGGCAGGCTCAGCACCAGTTGGCCTGGACAGCGACTGAGCAGCATCTCTGCTGGCATGATGCTTTTCAGTTCTAATAAATTCAAGCGGTCTCAATGGTGTAATAACATTTTCTTTTCAACAAGAGCTCAAAATACTGTATCACAGGATGAATCTTCTTTTTAAAGTAACAGAGTCATAAGGTTTTGTTTTTTGGAATAAATAATTTGTATCCAATCTGATGGACTGGCTGCAAAGAGACAGAACATTTCAGCAAAGTAATTGATCCCTGGGGAAAATTGGAGTTGGAAGGGCTTGCAGAAGGACTAATGAAATGCATTTGTGCTTTGGAGATGAAAGGATCTATACCAGTGACCTTTTAATAAGTATTGGGGAGGCTTCTAACAGTTGTTTCAAACAAAACAATTCTGTCCAAGCGGCTTATTAGATCATTTGCATGTGACATCATTGTGGCGATATTTTTTGTTTCATGTTGTTTTCCTTTTATAGTTTTCCTTAAGCAAAAACAAGTGGCTTTCATATTGACACAAAAAAAAAGGACAATGAGTAAAACAGACCAATCATTACACTTAATAAGACAGTTATGGTCAGCAATTTACAAGACACTCCAAAAACAATATGCACCATAATGCAAAAGCAGACTTCGCTTTTCTCTGTAACCAGTTATTAAAGTAATAAATACCCTGTAGGCACTGACTCATGTTGGGAATCATTTCACAGACACCTGGAGTCATCTGGTTTCTCAAATGCTATTCATTTTATGCAAGCTTGGCTAATTACTACTGGCAGATAATACAATCATCAAGGGACATCATTCTGCCAGCACAAGTGAACTTTCCAGAATGGGTCACTGAATAGTGATCAGGTACATGGATCCTAGCTTATGTTTTTTCCTCCTTAGTTCATTGGTGCTAAGTTCAGGTGTGGTGATCCCAGTGTTGGTTCAACTGACATTAAACTTAATTGAGGTGATGAATCAAAATGGCTGACCTTTCAGGTTCACTTCTAAACAACACTATAGGGGCTTGGAGAGTGGCTCTTAAAAACACTGACATGAAACAGAAACAAAAATCCTTCTCTTCACCTTTATAATTTCCCAGAACACTGTTCTCCATCTAAGAACGTAGAGAAGGATCTTGTTTCCAGTCTGTCATTCTGTATTCATTTGCTGCTTTTTACCACCCACTCTTAAGATGTGAAGTTTTCTTACAATTATTCAGCACCATCACCAAACCTGACTGAGACTGGAAAAAGATCCTGCAGTGAATTTTAACTGCTTTTGCCCAAACTCCATGCACACTGCAAAGGCATAGGAATACACCATGCAACCAGGTTTGCAATATAATACACTTTTTCTTTAAGGTTTCTAAAGCCACAGATTTTGAGAGAAGGCTTACATTACTGACAAAAACATTTAAACTGGGGAATAAAGCTGTGTGGTTGTAAAAGGACTTAACTGTCTTATAAGTGAAATCCTAGCAGACTGTTATAAGAAATCTACTGTCAGAGAATACAGATAATAAAATGGTTCTGCTTTCATATGCAGGTAGAAACATCATGTTTGTGTCAAGGTTTTGGACCTAAGGGTATTTACTGTGAGTCGCTAAAATAGAATTTTGACAACATTGTCAGCTGAGCTTTTCAAAAACATAAATGCAAGTTAGGGTTTGAACAACAACGTTATGCAGGTTAGAGTCACATTTAGATCAATTATACCATTTTTTAAGAAGGTAAAATGAGTAAAAGCGATTGAGCCCTGATTTCAATTTTAGGGGAGAATGTGATGTAAATGTGGAAGGGGTGAATGCCAAGACAGTATTTTAATCAAATTCCAGGATCAAATCCCGGTCAGTTCGAAGTGGGAGAACGCAAGGCTCGAGTTAGTAGAAGTGGGATTTCAGTGGCAGGATAATGCCACTGATGATCAAAATGAACTTGCCTTGACACTGCCAGGAATGGGAGCAGTGATTGAATGTGGCAGTAAGTGAGAGCATTCAGCAACTGCCAAATGCCCATTGTGTTCCCATTTATGTCATGAGAGTGCCATTTTTGAAAGTAAATGTGAGTTGTGCATTGTTACAGTGCAGTACTCATGGAGGTCCAGAAATCTTGGAGTTCAAATTTCAGAGTTGGTGAGAGTTTGGTGTGAATGGGGATGTAAATACTCACTCCACTCCCACTGCCATCCTTCTCACCCCCACCATATACTGTACAGTATGTTGATTCTAGTTGTGTAGGATTAAGATTGGGACTTCAAGAATTATGATCCATGGATGAAGCTATAGATCTACATGAACTAACTTCTCTGTAGTTCCTTCAGCACTGAGAAGCAAGATTCATGTTTAATGCTTTTATTTTCCATTAAGTTTCCTCAGATTGCTAGATCCCAAAATTTGTTAAATTCCTAGTGACTATGTGACTTGAAGGACAGTGCTTTCTATCCCTAATTGTCTTTGAATGGCTCACTGGGCCATTTCAAAAAGCAGATACAAGTCGATCATATTACCAGCCCAGGTAAGGATGGCAGATTTCTGTCACAAAAGGAAAATTATGCTTTCTTTAAAAAAAAGTTGGCAATTATTTCATGGTCACCCAACATTGAGATCAGATTTCGATTCCAGATTTAATTAAGTTAATTTAAATTCTAACATCGGCTATGGTGGGAGTCGAACCTATGTCTGAATAGTAATATTAACCTTGGCCTCTGGATTATTTGTCCAGTGCATTACCACGATGCAACAATTTTCCTGAGGCATTGCTGTGGTTGCAGTGATCCAGTTGGAGAGTTCCCTACTGTGCTGAAAATCAGTCACCATGGACACCTCCATATTGAAGCTCTATCATTTTCTCGAACCTGCCTCCTCACCTTCAATCTCTCCCCCAATGACAGTTGGTGCTCGACAGCTGCTCACCCACCAGTCTATTAAATGAGTTCATGCTGGGAAAATATCTCTGTCATTTTGGTTCCCATAAGTCTAATTAGGGGCCCACTATTTGACTCATTTGTTGAGATCCAAAGGCCATGAGAAAATTCTATCCAATTTGTCTCAGAAGGTCACAACACTGTGAAATGTTTCATACTCTTAGATTTGATTTACAGCTCAGAAATGGTCCATTTGGCCCAACATACTATACTATTGTTTGTAGTACAAATGAATTGCCTCCCACTATTCTTAATCAGAATTCTATCAACATATCTTTCTATCCCTTTGTCCCTCATGCTTATTTCACTCTCTCTTAAATGTATATGTGCTAAGTGATTCAACTATCCCTTAAGGTAGTGATAGCCGTATTCTAACCACTCTCTGAATGAAGTTTTCCTGGATTGCATTTTGAATTCATTGCTAAATTGTTGAATTTATCTTATATTTCAAATCCTTAATTATTGAGTCGGGATTTCACTTCTGCAGTGGGTAACCCAAATTGAGATGTTTCCTGTCAGACTGCCATACATTCATCTGCTCTATCCTCCTATTCCTACCCTCACTAGCTCGTAGCACCAGGAGTAATCCAGATATAACTACTCTCGAGAATCTTCTTTTTAAATTCCTGCCTAACTCTCTATATTCTCCTTTCAGAATCTCATCCTTTTCCCTTCCTGTGCTTTTGTTTCCAATGTGTACAATGACCTCATGCTGGCCCCTCTCCCCCTTGAGGACATCTTGCACCCTCTCTTGAACACAACTTGACTGACTTTTTTGAAAAAGAAACAAAGAAGATTGATGAGGGCGGAGTGGTAGATGTGATCTGTATAGACTTCAGTCAGGAGTTCAACAAGCTTCCCATGGGAGACTGGTGAGCAAGGTTAAATCTCAGGGATACAGGGAGAACTAGCTATTTGAATACAGAACTGGCTCAAAGGTAGAAGACAGAGGGTTGTTTTTCAGTCCAGAGACCTGTGATAAGTGGAGTGCCACAAGAATCGATGCTGGGTCCACAATTTTTCATCATTTATATTAATGATTTGGATGCGAGCATAAGAGGTATAGTTAGTAAGTTTGCAGATGATACCCAAAATTGGAGGTGTAGTGGACAGTGAAGAAAGTTACCTCAGATTACAATGGGATCTTAATCCGATGGACCAATGGGCTGAGGAGTGGCAGATGGAGTTTAATTTAGATAAACGCAAAGTGCTGCATTTTGGGAAAGCAAATCTTAGCAGGATTTATACACTTAATGGTAAGGTCATGGAGGTGTTGCTGAACAAAGATACCTTAGAGTGCAGGTTCATAGTTCTTTGAAAGTAGAGTCTCAGGTAGATAGGATAGTGAAGAAGGCATTTAGTATGCTTTCCTTTATTTGTCAGAATATTGAGTACAGGAGTTGGGAAGTCATGTTGCGGCCGTACAGGTCATTGGTTAGGCCATTTTTGGAATAGTGCTTACAATTCTGGTCTCCTTCCTATCAGAAACTTGAAAGGGTTCAGAAAAGATTTACAAGGATGTTGCCAGGGTTGGAGAATTTCAACTATAGGGAACGGTTGAGTAGGCTGGGGCAGTTTTCCCTGGAGTGTCGAAGGCTGGGGAATAACCTTACGTAGGTTTATAAAATCATGAGAGGCATGGATAGGATAAATAGACAAAGTCTCTTCCCTGGGGTTGGGGAGTCCAGAATTAGAGGGCATAGGTTTAGGGTGAGAGGGAAAAGATATAAAAGAGACCTAAGGGGCAACATTTTCCTGCGGAGGTAGTGCATGTAAGGAATGAGCTGCCAGAGGAAGTGGTGGAGGCTAGTATGATTGCAACATTTAAAAGGCATCTGGATGGGTAAATGAATAGGAAGGGTTTGGAGGGATATGGGCCGGGTGCTGGCAGGTGGGACTAAATTGGGCTGGGATATCTAGTCGGCATGGATGAGTTGGACTGAAGGGTCTGATTCTATGCTGTACATTTTTATGACTCTATGAATCTGTAAGACTGAACCTTATAAGAAAGACAACTAGTCTTTTAATAATTCTGAGGAAGGGTGACTTAACTCTGATTTCTCTTCATAGATGCTACCATGCCTGCTGAGCTTTTCCAGCAGCTTCTGTTTTTGTTGCATAGGAAGCTGGTTGGTTTGGCACCCATCCTATTTTATGAGTCACACCCACTGTGGTCTCATTTGCCCTCACTTACTGTTAATAACACCAACTCTGACACTGCTCAACCTGCATGTCCTCTGAACTGCCTACTCTCACTCAGGACACCTGCCCATCTGCATCAACAATAATAATTGACCCAATCCTATTTATCTCCCTTAATACCTGCATCTCTCTCATTCCAGGAGGACAACAGCCCCCAAAGGAGCAGAAAGACTCAAGATGGTTGGTGTGCTGCCATCATTCAGCTCATCAACCTTATGAGGTGAGAATCTTGACTCGAACCACCCTGAGCAATCCCCGGACTGATTTCAGAGGCTTGCCTTGACCTACTGTGCCAAGAACCCCTGAGCAAAGGATCCCTTCCTTGACTTGACTGAGACCTGCTGACAGTCGGGATTAAGGTGCTGCAAAAGCACAGCAAGTCAGGCAGCATCTGAAGAGCAGGAGAATTGGCGTTTCAGGCAAAGGCCCTTCATCAGGAATTCCTGATGATGGGCTTTTATCCAAAATGTCCATTCTGCTGCTCCTCAGATGCTGCCTGACCAGCATGACACTCTCGACTCTAGTCTTCTCATCCACAGTTCTCACTTTCACCTGAGACCTGCTGACAGCTGTGACAAGCTTCCTGATGAAGGGCTTTTGCCGAAACATTGATTTCCCTGCTCCTTGGATGCTGCCTGATCTGTTGTGCTTTTCCAGCAGTACTCTAATCTAAACCCAAGCTTCCTGGCATTGTCTGTGTTAAATGACATGGCAAGACAGCAGTAATAGGAGCCTGGCATCTCTGGCTGAGGGAGCAGAGCATACAAAGCCAAGGCAGTATATGGTTGAGAGCATCCAGGAAGGGTAGAAGTGAGTGAGCACTGTGATAGTGAGGGATTGCATTGAAGGTACAGCCTGTGAGCTGGAGCATGACGCTGAGTGCACAGTGTTCTTGGTCATAGTCATTGAGTTGTAGAGATGTACAGCACAGATACAGATCCTTTGGTCCAACCTGTTCATGCCGACCAGATATCCCAACCCAAGCTAGTCCCACCTTCCAGCAGCCGGCTCATATCCTTCCAAACCCTTTCTGTTCATATACCCATCCAGATGCCTTTTAAATGTTGCAATTGTATTAGCCGCCACCACTTCCTCTGGCAGCTCATTCCATACACACAGCACCTTCTGCATGAAAACGTTGCCCCTTACGTCTCTTTCATATCTTTCCCCTCTCACCCTAAACCTATGCCCTCTAGTTCTGGACTCCCCGATGCCAGGGAAGAGACTTTGTCTATTTATCCTATCCATGCCTCTCATGATTTTATAAACTGATATAAGGTCACCCTTCAGCCTCCAATGCTCCAGGGAAAACAGCCCCAGCCTGTTCAGCCTCCGCCTTACAGTTTAAATTCTCTAACCCTGGCAACATTCTTGTAAATCTTGTCTGAACACTTTCAAGTTTCATGGAATCTTTCCAAAAGGAAGGAGACCAGAATTGCATGCAATATTCCAACAGTGGCTTAACCAATGTCCTGTAAAACCACAACATGACCTCCCAGCCCCTGTACTCAATACAGAGTTGAGAGTGTGTGGTGCTGGAAAAGCACAGCAGGTCATGCAGCATCCAAGGAGCAGGAGAATTGATGTTTTGGACAGGAGCCCTTCATCAGGAATGATACTGGGAGCCTCAAGGGTGGAGAGATAAATGAAAGGGGGTGCAGCTGGGGAGAAGGTAGTTGAGAGTGCAGTAGGTGGATGGAAGTGGGGGTGATGGTAATAGTTCGGAGAAGAGTGTGGAGCTGATAGGTGGGAAGGAAGATTGATAGATGGGACAGGTCATGGAGATGGTGCTGAGCTGAAAGGTTGGAACTGGGGTAAGGTGGGGTGAGGGAAAATAAGGAAACTGGTGAAGTCCACATTGATGCCCTAGGGTTGAAGGGTCCCAAGGTGGAGGATGAGGTGTTCCTTCTCCAGGCATTGGTGGTGAGGGAGTGGCAATGGAGGAGGCCTAAGACCTGCCGGTCCTCGGCAGAGTGGGAGGGGGAGTTGAAATTTGGCCATGGGGTGGTGGGGTTGATTGGTGCGGGTGTCCCAGAGATGTTCTCTAAAGCGCTCTGCGAGAAGGGATCCAGTCTCCCCAATGTAGAGGAGACTCATTGGGAATAATAGATATAATAAATGACGTGTGGAAATGTAGGTAAAACTTTGATGGACGTGGAAGGCTCCTTTGGGGCCTTGGACAGAGTGAGAGGTGAGGTGGGGGCACAGATTTTACAATTCCTGTGATGGCAGGGGAGGGTGGGTTGTTAGGGGGCGTGGACCTGATCAGGTAGTTGTGAAGGGAACAGTCTTTACAGAAAGCAGATAGGAGTGGGGAGGGAAATATATCTCTGGTGGTGGAATGCATTTGTATGTGGCAGAAATGTCAGCAGATGATTTGATTTATGCAGAGGTTGGTGGGGTGGAAGGTGAGGACTGGGGGTTCTGCCATTGTTGCGGGACATGAATGAGATGCATTGGAGGGCATCTTCAAACACGTGGGAAGGGAAATTTTGATCTTTAAAGAAGGAGGCCATCTGGTGTGTTCTGTGGTGGAACTGATCCTCCTGGGAGCAGATACAGCAGAGGCAGAGGAATTGGGAGTACGGGATAGAATTTTTGCAGGAGGTAGGGTGGGAGGAGATATAATCCAGGTAGCTGTGGGAGTCAGTGGGTTTGTAAAAATGTCAGGGTTGGGTCGGTCATCGTTGATGGAGATGGAGAGGTCCAGGAAGGGGAGGAGGTGTCAGAGATGGTTCAGGTGAATTTGAGGTCAGGGTGGAATGTGTTGGTGAAGTTGATGAACTGTATGACCTCTCCTTGGGAGCATGAGGTGGCACTGATGCAGTCATCAATGTAGCGGAGGAAAAGGTGGGGAATGGTGCCGGTGTAACTCAGAAAGATGGACTGTTCTACATAGAGAGACAGGCAGAGCTAGGGCCCATGCAGGTGCCCATGGCTCCTGTACTCAATACTCTGACCAATAAAGGAAAGCATACCAAATGCCTTCTTCACTATCCTATCTACCTGAGACTCCACTTTCAAGGAGCTATGTACCTGCACTCCAAGGTCTCTCTTTGTTCAGCAACACTCCCTAGGATCTTACCATTAAGTGTCTAAGTCCTGCTAAGATTTGCTTTCCCAAGATGCAGCACCTCACATTTATCTAAATTAAACTCTATCTGCCACTCCTCAGCCCAGTGGCCATTCTTGCTGCAGCATGACAATGATAGTTGTAGGTGTAGCATTGAGTTACAGAAGAATCCTGTAAGTGGTTAGGAGTTGACCATAAGTTCCTAGAAACTGGCACGTGTTAGATGTCCATGGATATAAGTACATGTGGCTGGTACCCATCATGCAAACCAGCCTTCCATCCATTGATGCCATCTACACTTCCCTCTGCCTCAGGAAAGCAACCAATATAATCAAAGACCCCTCCCACACTAGTTATCCTCTCTTCTACCCTCTTCATTCAGGCAGAAGATATAAAAGTTTGAATGCACATAGAAATTGATGCTTGCCCACTTTTATCAGACTTTTGAACAGATCTCTCAAATGTTAATGTTGATCTGTCTCTCTCTACACTTTTTTCTGCGGCTGTAATATTGTATTCTGCACTCTATTCTGCTACTCTGATGCATTTTGTATGGTCATTTTCATACATTTATATATACATTTAAGAGGTAATTATGATCAGTGGGAAACCTTTCTGTAATAACTCCATGTAGAAAGTAACTGATGAAACTTGCCTGATAATGTCAGGTGAGCAAGAGTTACAAAGAATACAGGAACTCAAATTGACTGCACACAAGGCAGCTAACATATTTACTGGCTGCACTAACTGACCAGAGTGCTTAACCTCTTTGTGCTTCAGTCCCCAAAAGAACGAGCAACTCCCTCAGGTTGAAAAACTATCGCTTAAATATTTTAACATCAGGTTTCCATCAAAGTCATTTTCTGATTGATTTAATTTAAATTCTAAGTGGAAGTTGATTTCCGAATCGATAGCTACATTTGTTTCTTCAGTGCAATCATGCAAGCTGGCTCATTGTGGTGTTGCTATAGCAATTGATGATAGCTGTATTGCTGTAAAACCACAACTTTGTTCATAAAATATATTTCTGATTATTAATATTTTGTTTCATTTACTTCTTAACATCTATTCGTCAGCAGTAATGGACCAATGGCTCTTAAGAATCATAAGAACAATTGTAAATAGGAGTTTGCTGTTCTTAACAAATTTAACTGTTACATGGGGGGAAATAATTCTTGCTTGACATTTTCAGTGAATCACCCTGTAAACTGGTCCTGAATGTTTATAAAATACAACAAAGAACAAAATGATAATGCAAGTACTCAACCCAACATGAGCTGTAAACTAAGTTGAAAACTGCTGAAGTGAATTGAAGCAACAGCTTTTTGCTGTGAGATTGTGATTTACTAATGGATATTTCATGACAGATGCCACAGAACAAAAAGATATCAAATCCTGTCACCAACTTGTTAAATCATCAGACAATTAGTGACAACAGTCAAAAAGCTTCTGTCATTGCAAGGTGTCCAAATAGCAACTTTCAGTGAGGACCCTTATAACTCACAATGGAACTAAGCATAGACTTGAATAAAACTCTAAGAAAGATTGAAATGCTTGAGATTACATATCTTTTGATGAAAGCATGAGGGGTGAGAGAGGGGGGTGAGAGAGGTGGGTAAGGTGAGCGGGCATGAGGCTGTGGTAACAGAAAGTGGAAAAGCAAACCAGTGGCTTGATTGCTGGAAGTACAGAATTGAGTGGATACAAACAAATACATTTGGTCTTGGCAAATACTCATACAGGTATGAAGACAGCACCGGATTCTTCGTAGAAATTGAAAATAATGCGATTATTAACAAAGACATTAATAAACCAAGATAAAAGAAGGACTGTCCATTTGCAAAGTTGATAATAGACTGAGGAAAATAAGGGTAGAAGCCAAGTGAGGAAGGCGACAGAAGAATTTGGTAATTCATGAAAAGAAAACAAATCTTATTCCATTTGGAGTGGAACTCTGGCTGCGGCATGGTGTGGGTGGGTGTACCCCAGAGTGGGACTCTGGCTGCACTATGGTGTGGGCTGGTATAACTTAAAGCGGGACTCTGGCTGCACCATGGTGTGGACTGGTGTAGCCCGGAGCGGGACTCTGGCTGCACTATGGTGTGGGCTGGTATAACTTAAAGCGGGACTCTGGCTGCACCATGGTGTGGACTGGTGTAGCCCGGAGCGGGACTCTGGCTGCACCATGGTGTCGGCTGGTGTAGCCCGGAGCGGGACTCTGGCTGCACCATGGTGTCGGCTGGTGTAGGCTGGAGTGGGACTCTGGCTGCACCATGGTGTGGACTGGTGTAGCCCGGAGCGGGACTCTGGCTGCACCATGGTGTCGGCTGGTGTAGCCCGGAGCGGGACTCTGGCTGCACCATGGTGTCGGCTGGTGTAGCCCGGAGTGGGACTCTGGCTGCACCATGGTGTCGGCTGGTGTAGCCGGGAGTGGGACTCTGGCTGCACTATGGTGTGGGCTGGTGTAGCCCGGAGCGGGACTCTGGCTGCACCATGGTGTAGGCTGGTGTAGCCCGGAGTGGGACTCTGGCTGCACCATGGTGTGGACTGGTGTAGCCCAGATTGGGACTCTGGCTGCACCATGGTGGAGTCTGGTGTAGGCTGGAGCAGGACTCTGGTTGCACCATGGTGGGGTCTGGTGTAGGCTGGAGCAGGACTCTGGCTGTACCATGGTGTGGGCTGGAGTAGCCCGGAGCAGGACTCTGTCTGTACCATGGTGTGGGCTGGTGTAGCCCGGAGCAGGACTCTGTCTGTACCATGGTGTGGGCTGGTGTAGCCCGGAGCAGGACTCTGTCTGTACCATGGTGTGGGCTGGTGTAGCCTGGAGCAGGACTCTGGTAGCATCATGATGCGGGCGTGAGTAGCCTGGAGCTGGACACTGGTTATACCATGGTATGGGCTGGTGTAACGCAGAGCGGGACTCTGGTTGCACCATGGTGTGGGCTGGTGTAACCCAGAGTTGGACTCTGGCTGCACTATGGTGTGGGCTGGTGTAACTTGGAGCAGGACTATGGCAGCACCATAGTGTGGGCTGGTGTAACTCAGAGCGTGACTCTGGCTGCACCATGGTGTGGGCTGGTGTAGCTTGGAGTGGGACTCTGGCTGTACCATGGTGTGGGCTGGCATAGCCTGGAGCGGGACTCTGGCTGCACCATGGTGTGGGCTGGCGTAGCCTGGAGTGGGACTTTGACGGCACCATGGTGTGGGCTAATGTAGGCCAGAGCAGGACTCTGGCTGTACCATAGAGTGGGCTGGTCGAGCCTGGATTGGGACTCTGGCTGTACCATGGTGTGGGCTGGCATAGCCTGGAGCGGGACTCTGGCTGTACCATGGTGTGGGCTGGTGTGGCCTGGAGCGGGACTCTGGCTGTACCATGGTGTGGGCTGGCATAGCCTGGAGCGGGACTCTGGCTGTACCATGGGGTGGGCTGGTGTAGGCCAGAGCAGGATTCTGGCTGTACCATAGTGTGGCCTGGTCTAGCCTGGATTGGGACTCTGGCTGTACCATGGTGTGGGCTGGCATAGCCTGGAGCGGGACTCTGGCTGCACTATAGTGTGGGCTGGTGTAGCCCGGAGCGGGACTCTGGCTGTACCATGGGGTGGGCTGGCATAGCCTGGAGCGGGTCTCTGGCTGCGGCATGGTGTGGGCTGGCATAACTTGGAGCAGGACTCTGGCTGTACCATGGGGTGGGCTGGCATAGCCTGGAGCGGGTCTCTGGCTGCGGCATGGTGTGGGCTGGCATAACCTGGAGCAGGACTCTGGCTGTACCATGGGGTGGGCTCGTGTGGCCTGGAGCAGGACTTTGGCTGCACCATGGCATGGGCTGGCTTAGCCTGGATTGGGACTCTAGCTGTACCATGGTGTGGGCTGGTGTGGCCTGGAGCGGGACTCTGGCTGTACCATGGTGTGGGCTGGTGTGGCCTGGAGCGGGACTCTGGCTGCACCATGGTGTGGGCTGGTATAGCCTGGTTTTGGACAGTGGCTGTACCATGGTGTGGGCTGGTGTAGCCCGGATTGGGACTCTGGGTGCACCATGGTGTGGGCTGGTGTAGCCTGGAGCAGGAGTCTGGCTGCACCATGGTATAGGCTGGTGTAGCCCAGATTGGGACTCTGGCTGCACCATGGTGTGGGCTGGTGTAACCTTTGTGGGTCTGTAGCAATGGAGAAAGAACAGTTGGACTCTCGTTAAGTTATCTTTCTTTATTTTCTATTTTAAGTTCGTGAGATTGGCGCTTATGCATGGCGACAGTACACATAATTCACTTTACTTTATATTGAATACACATGAAAATAATTGATTCAATTAATAAATGATTGAATCAATCAACTATTTGAATGGATTTAATACCCTCACAGAGGCGTACTCTGAGGTTGGACAGACAGTCAAGTGAGATGGTGTGAGATAGGGACCACAAGACATTCCCACCTCCCCCTGGCTTAGTCATAGCTGGAAGACTTGCAAGTCTGCAACTTAGAATTTGGGAAACGCTTGTCATATTTGCTTCCCAAAACTTGGTCCTTCACTTAGGCACTGACTACCTTTGAGCAAGGGAGTCTGGGAGGTCATGGATATTCCCACATGATTAAATGGCCCCTGCACCAAACATTATGGGCGGCACGGTGGCACAGTGGTTAGCACTGCTGCCTCACAGCGCCAGAGACCCGGGTTCATTTCCTGCCTCAGGCGACTCTCTGTGTGGAGTTTGCACGTTCTCCCCGTGTCTGTGTGGGTTTCCTCCGGGTGCTCCGGTTTCCTCCCACACTCCAAAGATGTGCAGGTTAGGTGAATTGGCCATGCTAAATTGCCCATAGTGTTAGGTAAGGGGTAGATGTAGGGGTATGGGTGGGTTGCGCTTCGGCGAGGCGGTGTGGACTTGTTGGGCCGAAGGGCCTGTTTCCACACTGTAAGTAATCTAATCTAATCTAATCTAATCTAAATTCCACCCCATGTCTCTGTCATGTAAAGCCCATTATCTAGGTTGATACGTACAGATTTTAAGTGACCAAGCTCAATTTCATTGCACGTTTCTGCTCTTACTAAATTTCATTGAGCAAAGGTAACTTAGCAGTAATTTGGAATGGCCGATTTCGCATTGCAACCACAATCTGACACATTGTCCCCCACCCAAAAATTATGGTTAATTCTTGAACTCTTAAATCCTTAATCACTCTAGTTGAGATTATTTAACACTTGAATCAAACTTGGAGGCTTCCTGATTGATAGATAAACTTACGGAATCATTTGGGACATTAACTGGCCTGGTTGATGTCACTAGTTGGCATTCTAGAGATGACATTTCGACCATGTGGAAATTTTTGATGCAAACCCACTATTCCCTTTTATGAGGCAAGCTGTTTGAACCTCTGTTGCAATGTAAAGTAGTTCACCGTATGATATTCTTCTTATTTAGCTTTTCAACCCGTGTCTTTTGGAAAGAGGTTTAAAATAATGCAACCCAGGACTCAGATATCCATACATGAATATCCTGTATGCCACAGGATTTTGGAGGGTAAAGTCTTAGATTTGTCAAAAAATTCATCTCTATATTTCAGCGTAAGAATGCGGGTCACATTTAAGGTATTGATTTTGCATTGATACCTCCCTGAAATATCCAGGCACATAGCTTTCAATGATGAAGTACCATGAACACACAGAAATAATTGAGTGCCTATTTGTCGTTTTCTTTCTAGAGTTCTTAGCAAGTGAATTAGTCACTGTACACGAATGGATCATCTTGCCAATTTCAATTCCAAAGGTACCGAGACTGTTTTATTACTTACAGCTTCTTGCACTCGCAATGAATTAAGAAAATGAAGGACCTCCAACAATTTGGATGTCTCAGGAATGAATAATAGACAGTTTGTTTCCTAAGACCATAAGATATAGGAGCAGAATTAGGCTATTCAGCCCATTGAGTCTGCTCCACCATTCAATCATGACTGATATGTTTCTCAACGTCATTCTTCTACCTTCTCCCTGTAACTCTTGATCCCCTTCCGAATCAAGAACCTATCTATCTGTGTCTTAAAGTACTCACTGACTTGATCTCTATAGCCCTCTGCAGCAATGAGTTCCATAGATTCAGCACTCTCTTGATAAAGAAATTCTTCTTTATCTCAGTTCGAAAGGGTCATCCCTTTATTTTGATGCTGTGCCCATGGGATCTAGTCTACTATTAGTGGAAACATCTTCTCCACATCCACTCTATCCAGGCTTCTCAGAATTCTAGAAGTTTCAATGAGTGCCCCCTCATCCTTCTAAACTCCATTGAATACAGACTGAGTCCTCAACTGCTCCTCACATGACAAGCCCTCCATTCTCAGGACCCTTCTTGTAAACATCCTCTGGATGCTCTCGAAAGCCAGCACATTCTTCTTTGGATATGGGACCCAAAATTGCTCACAACATTCCAAAGATGTAAAAGTTTGAATACACATATGAATAGATTCAAGAATGGCATCTTCGATGCTGTCATCAGATGTTTGAATCAAGCTCTCAATGTTAATGTTGATCTCTCTCTCTGAACCTTCTCTGTGGCTGTAATACTATATTTTGCTCTCTGTTTTTCTTCCCCAATGCTATTTTTATGGTACGATCTGCCTGTTATGCATGCAAAACAACATTTTTCACAGAATCTCGGTATATGTGACAACAATAAATCAAACTCAAACTCATTGCATTTGCCTTCCTAACTGCCAACTGAACATCCATTTTAATCTTAAGAGAATCATGAGCTAGGACTCTTTAGTCTCTTTGTGCTTCAGATTTTTGAAGCCTTCCTTCCTTTAGAAAATAGTCTACATCTCTAATCTTCCTACCAAAATGCACAACCTCACACTTTCTCATATTGTATTCCATCTGCCACTACTTTGCCCACTCTTCTAGCCTATCCAAGTCCATCTGCAGCCTCCCTGCTTCACCAACACCACCTGTCCCTCCACCTATCTTTGTACCATTTGCATATTTTTCAGCAATGCCCTCAGTTCTTTTATCCAGATTGTTAATGTACAACATGAATAGTTGTTGGTAAAAACAAGGGCTGCAGATGCTGGAAACCAGATTCTAGATTAGAGTGGTACTGGAAAAGCTTAGCAGTTCAGGCAGCATCCGAGGAGCAGGAAAATCGACGTTTCGGGCAAAAGCCCTTCATCAGGAATATAGGCAGTGTGACTGCAGGGTGGAGAGATAAATGAGAGGAGGGTAGGTGTGGGGAGAAAGTAGCATAGAGTACAATAGGTGAGTAGGGGTGGGGATGGAGGTGATAGGTCAGGGAGGAGGGTGGAGTGGATAGGTGGAAAGGAAGATAGGCAGGTAGGACAAGTCATGGGGACAGCGCTGAGCTGGAAGTTTGGAGCTGGGGTGAGGTGGGGAAGGGGAAACGAGGAAACTGGTGAAGTCCACATTGATGCCGTGGGGTTGAAGTGTTCTGAGGCGGAAGATGAGGCGTTCGTCCTCCACGCGTCGGGTGGTGAGAGAGCAGCGGTGAAGGAGGCCCAGGACCTCCATGTCCTCGGCTGAGTGGAAGGGGGAGTTGAAATGTTGGGCCACAGGACGGTGTGCTTGATTGGTGCAGGTGTCCCAGAGATGTTCCCTAAAGCGCTCTGCGAGGAGGTGTCCAGTCTCCCCAATGTAGAGAGGTGAATAGTTGTGGTTCCAATACTGACCCCTGTGGAACTCCACTTGTCGACAGCTGCAATCCGGAAAAAAAAACCTTTTATCCCCACTCTCTGCCTTTTGCCAGTCAGCTAGCCCTCTATCCACGCCAGTGCTTTGCCCTTAACACCATGAGTTTGTATCTTATTTAGCAACCTACTATGTGGCACTTTGTGAAAAGCCTTCTGGAAATCCACATCGATCACATCCGCTGGGTCTCCTTTGTTTAACTTGCTCATCACCTCCGCAAGGAATTCTAATTGATTTGTCAGGCATAACCTGCCCTTGACAAAACTGACTCAGCCCTATTTTACCATGCACTTCCAAGTACTCTGCAATCTCATCCTTAATAACAGATGCTAAAATTTTACCAATAACCAAGGTCAGGCGAACTGGCCTTTGGTTTCCCATCTTCTGCCTCCCTCCCTTCTAAAACAGGGGTATTGCTTTGGCTATTTTCCAGTCCTCTGGGACCCTCTCTGACTCCAGTAATTACTGTAGGATCACCAATAATGTCTCCACAATCTCCTCAGTTATCTCTTTCAGAACTCTGGGGCGTAGTCCATCTGGTTCAACTGATTTATCCACCTTCAGACCTTTCAATTTCCCCAGCACCATCTCTTGGTCACTACATTAACCTTTGCAACCGGATTCTCTTGAAGTTCTGGTATGATAGGTGTGTTTTCCATGATGAAGGCTGATGCAAAGTACCTATTCAATTCCTCCACCATTTCTTTGTTCCCCAAAGCTACTTCTCCAGCCTCATTGTCCAGTGGTCCAATGTCCAGTCTTGCCTCTCTCTTACCTTTTCCATATTTAAAAAAATATCTTGCAATCTTCTTTTCTTTTACTAGATAGCTTAACCTCATATTTCATCTTCTCTCCCTCTCCCCATTGCTTTTAAAGTTATCCTCCGCTGGTTTTTAAAGGCTTCCCAATCCTTTGACTTTCTTCTTGTTTTCACCACATTGTATCCTTTCTCTTGTGCTTTTATGCTGTTCCTGACTTCCTTTGTCAGCCACCATTGTCTTGTTCTCCCCTTTGTCTGTTTCTTCTTCCTTGCAATGAATTTTTGCTGTGACTCCCAAATTAGCTCCAGACATTCCTGCCATTGCTGCTCCACCATCTTCCCTGGTTGGGACCCCTTCCAATCATCTCTGGTCAGCTCCTCCCTCATGTCTTTGCAATTATTTTTACTCAATATTAATACCATTACATTTGATTCAAATAGCAGTGGGAATTCTCTCATATTATGATCACTGTCCACTAGGGATTCCTTCACCTTAAGGTCCTGAATGAAATCGGCTTCATTACACGTCACCAAATCCAGAATTACATGTTCTCTCGTGGGCTCTACCACAACCTGCTGAAAAAAAATCCTTTCATAGATATTCCGTGAATTACCTTTCTTAGAATCTGCTACTAACCCGATTTTCCCAGTCCACCTGCATATTAAAGTCCCCCAGGATTATAGTCATAGTGCCTTTCTTACATACCTTTTTCATCCGATGTATCTTCTTCCCCACATCTTGACTGCAACCTGTACATAATTCCCAAAAGGGTCTTTCTTCCTTTGCGTTCCTCAACTCTACCCACACAGATTCTATGCTTCCCAAATCTATATCACTTCTTGCTATCAATTTAATTTAATTTCTTACTTACAAAGCGACCCCATCCCCTCTGTCTACTGCCTATTCTTTAAGGAGGATGTGAACCCTTGAATATTTGGTTTCAAGTTCTGATCCCCTTGCGGCCATGTCTCTGTGAGATCCAAAACATTGTACCTGCCAATTTCAATCTGCGCTACAAACTCACTTGCCTTGTTTTGTATACTGCATGCATTTAAGTACAGTATCCTCAATTCTACACTGACTACACCACCACCAGCCTCCCCACCAACGCCCCTCCACCCCCCCTTCTCATAGTTGTGCTGTTGTTTGTTGTGCCTGAAGTTAGATCATTGAGCCTTTTCATACTCTACATCCTTTAACTTTTTCTGGAAACTTTAATAACCTGAGCCCTCCTTGCCCTTAACTTTATCCATAATTTTTCATGCAACTGAACCCAGCCTCCACTATTTAATTTTGAAATCGATCCACAGCCCTAGTTAGATGTATTGCCAGAACAATGGCCTCAGCACAATTCAGGTGGAGCCTGTTCGATCTGAAAGGCTCCCTCCTTCCCCAGTTCTGGTGCCAATGTTCCATGAAATCAAACCCATTTCTCCCACTCCGGTCTTTGAGCCACACTTTATTCTTTAATCTCATCGACCCCGTGACAATTAGTTCATAGCTAAGGTAGTAAACCTGAGGTAATTACCTTTCTGCTTTTCAATTTGCCCCGAGCTACTCACATGCCCTCAGCAGAACCTTTTTCCTTGTTCTACCTTCAGTTGTTTGTTCCTGTACAGACCCTGACAATTGGATCTTTCCCTTCCAGACAATTTTTTTTCCTGAATGACTGAGATCACACTTTTCACTGAATCGTCCTTAATGGACGCTTATTTCTATTAATATTTATTAATAAACCCATGTGATATTCAATATATTCAACATTAAAGGATAGAAAATGTCTTTTTACTCTGTCATGAGATGCATGAATTGTTGGCTGGCCAGCTTTTTATTGCCTGCTCCTGAGAAGCTGGTTGTGAGCTGCCTTTTCCTACTACCCCCTCGACCATGACCCCACCCCCCAACACCAAACCATCATCTCCCAGACCATACAGAACCTCATCACCTCAGGAGATCTTCCACTCACAGCTCCCCACCTTGTAGTCCAACCTTGTAGCACCACCCGGTTCTACCTCCTTCCAAAGATCCACAAGCCTGACCACCCCGGCTGACCCATTGTCTCAGCATGCTCCTGCCCCACTGAACTCATCTCCACCTACCTCAATACTGTCCTATCCCCCCAGTCCAGGAACTTCCCACATACGTTCGGGACACCACCCATGTCCTCCACCTCCTCCAACACTTCCGTTTCCCCGGCCCCCAATGCCTCAATTTCACCATGGAAATCCAATCCCTCCACACCTCTATCCGCCATGACCAGGGCCTCCAAACCTTCAGTTTCTTCCTCTCCCGACGTCCCCAACAGTACCCTATGCCTGTCTCTTTGTCGGCTACGTAGAACAGTCCATCTTCCGTAGTTATGCCGGCACCACTCCCCACCTCTTCCTCCCCTTCATTGAGGACTGCATCGGTGCCACCTCGTGCTCCCACGAGGAGTTTGAGCAATTCATCAATTTCACCAACACATTCCACTCTGACCTTAAATTCACCTGGACCATCTCTGACACCTCCCTCCCCTTCCTGGACCTCTCCATCTCCATTAATGACGACCGACTTGACACTGATATTTTTTACAAATCCACCGACTCCCACAGCTACCTGGATTACACCTCTTCCCACTCTACCTCCTGCAAAAATTCTATCCCGTATTCCCAATTCCTCCGCCTCCACCGTATCTGCTCCCAGGAGGACCAGTTCCACCACAGAACCCACAAGATGGCCTCTTTCTTTAGACACCGCAATTTCCCTTCCCATGTGGTTAAAGATGCCCTCCAATGCATTTCATCCACATCCCACACCTCTGCCCTCAAACCCCACCCCTCCAACTGTAACAAGGACAGAACCCCCCTGGTCCTCAATTTCCACCCTACCAACCTTCACATAAATTGCCATCTCCAAACAGACATTTCGGCCACCTGCAAAAAGACCCCACCACCAGGGATATATTTCCCTCCCCACCCATTTCGGCCTTCAGCAAAGATCGTTCCCTTTGTGACTACCTGGTCAGGTCCATGCCCCCCAACAACCCACCCTCCCGTCCTGGCACCTTCCCCTGCCACCGCAGGAATTCCAAAACCCACGCCCACACCTCCTCCCTCACCTCCATCCAAGGCCCCAAAGGAGCCTTCCACATCCATCAAAGCTTCACCTGCACATCCACCAATGTCATTGATTGTATCCATCTCTCCCGATGCGGTCTCCTCTACACTGGGGAGACTGGATGCCTCCTAGCCGAGTGCTTTAGGGAACATCTCTGGGACACTCTCACCAATCAACCACACCACCCTGTGGCCCAACATTTCAACTCCCCCTCCCACTCTGCCGAGGACATGCAGGTGCTGGGCATCCTCCACTGCCGCTCCCTCACCACCTGATGCCTGGAAGAAGTACGCCTCATCTTCCGCCTTGGAACACTTCAACCCCAGGGCATCAAAGTTTCCCCATTTCCCCTCCCCCCACCTTACCCCAGTTCCTAACCTATCCACTCCACCCTCCCCTCTGACCTATCACCTCCATCCCCACCCCCATTCACCTGTTGTACTCTTTGCTACCTTCTCCCCAGCACACCACCTCCTCCCCCCCCCCACCATTTATTTATCTCTCCACCCGGGAGGCTCCCTGCCTCCATTCCTGATGAAGGGCTTTTGCCCGAAACATCGATTTTCCTGCTCCTCGGATGCTGCCTGAACTGCTGTGCTTTTTCAGCACCACCCTAAATCTGGATTCTTGAACTGTGGCAGTCCATGTGTTGCAAGTAGGCCCATAATGTCATTAGGGAGGGAATCTTTCCACAGCTTTATTAGCAACTGGTGTGGAAGATACAAAAAATAAAGAAAATGCGTGTTGTATTATTGAAAACAATCCTATAAAAACACTGTATTAATTTAAAATCCATTGCTATCTCCATGTATCAACAGACATATTTTCAGAGTCAGCTTCAATTACTGTACTGAGGCATTGGCACTTATACAATACTGAGTTATGGCCAAACCTGGTCTGCAGTTAAAAGAACAATCGATTTTGCTAGTTAATGATGGGGTTGTGTGACTATTTTGCGTATTGCTTACTGAGAGGGCTGTGTAGGCATTTTCCTTCACAGTTACTATTGGTCTGTTAACATTTATCTTACTGGTTGCCATCAGATTAGTCCCAATTGATATATAGAAGGCATCTGAAAAATGCCATTGGTCACAAAGTTTAAGAGATAGCAAAGCGAATGCAAATAAAAGCTAATTCTGTCCAAAACATTGTGTTCAAACATAGCTTTGTTCCAGTAAAAATGTAAACTGATGAGAATGAACATATTCTAATTAAAACCATTTATCTGCCCACATTTGTGGATTTTTGAATCAGTTTCTATTTGATTGTGGAATGCGGACATCGTTGGCAGGGTAGCATTTATTGTCCAGAATGCCAAATTGCTTTGAGAAGGTGATGATGTACAGACTTATTGAACTGTTGCAGTCAATTTAATACAGGAATATCCATAGCTCTGCAAGGGATGAAGTTAAAGGATTTTGACCCAGTGACAGTGAAGAAAAGAAATACTTAGATTTGGATGGTGTGTGATATTTTAGTGGAATGTCAAAATGGTGGCATATGCTTGTTGTCCTAATCTCATCAAGTGTTGATATGTGGAGTTGCAAGATATGATGGAAGGAGATGTAGCAAGTTACTGCAGTGTATCTTGTAGATGGTGTCAGTGGTGGAAATGGTCAATATTTTAGTTGGTGGATTTGGCTGTTCTGTCCTAGATGGTGTGGAGCTGCTTGAGTGTTCTGGGAGTTGCATTCATCCATGAAATAGCAATCGTGGCTCAGTGGTTAGCACTATTGCCTTCACAGTGCCAGGGGACCCTGGTTCAATTCCCACCTCAGACAACTGTCTGTGTGAGTTTGCATGTTCTCCCTGTATCTGTGTGGGCTTCCTCCAGGTGCTCTGGTTTGCTCCCATAAAGATGTGCAGGTTAGGTGAACTGGTCATGCTAAATTGCCCAAAGTGTTCAGGGATGTGCAGGTTAGGTGCATTAGTCTGGGGTAAATGCAGAGTAGTAGAGGATTGGGTCTGGGTGGGTTATTCTTTGGAGGTTTGGTGTGGACCTGTTGCGCCAAAGAGACTGTTTCCATTCTATATGGATTCTATGATAATGTTCCATTATACTTCTAACATGTGTCTTGCAGAGGGTGGACAGATTTTGGGAAATCAGTAAGCAAGTTAAGTCACTGCACATTTTCCAGTGTATGATTTGCTCCAGTAGCCGCATTATTTATATGCCCGATCCTATTAAATCTCTGGTCAATGGCAACCCTCCAGAATTTTAATTAAGAGAAATTCAGTAATGATAAAGCTGTTGAATGTCAAGATTGATGATTAAATTATCTCTTGTTGGAGATGATCGCTGCATTGGTAGTTCAGTGATGGGAGGGTCACTTGCTGCTTATCAGCCTAAGCCTGAAAATGTTGTCAGTTTGTGGCATGTGGCTACAAATTCCTTCGATATTTAAATGGTTGCAAACAGAACTGAATAATGTGCAAGTAAGTGAATAGAACTTTAAAATGATCCAGTTTTGAAGTACAAGTTGTATTTGTTCCCCTTGAGCATATAATCGATTTCTCAGTTTCTATACAACCATTTCTGATAAAGCTTTAAGAGGAGGTCACATAAAACTGCAATATTTGATTTATGAAGTACTGGTTGATGTCTAGCTTCCCTTAAATAATATTCCCATCCACTGCATGATAGGCTTGGCCATGACTTAATAGTCTACTGGTGCCATGTTCCTGTGCACTAAATATATCTGAGTTTGGGAATCTGTCTATCTCAATATACAGCTGGCAAATTTACTATTTAACTGGCAAGATAAACATTTTCCCTCATTTCATGCAGATAATTCCATGTATTATTTGTCTTTCTGTGTCTGTATAGAGGTTAAAATATACTTTTTAAACTAGAATTATACTTAAATGTGCATACCATGTTTCATGATGATCATTTCTGTATATTGCATGTATTATTTGGATGCACAAAAAAAAGGTTCATACTCATTCCAGAAAACTGGTTTGTGAAGTTAAAAATCATACAACACCAGGTTATAGCCCAACAGATTTATTTGAAAGCACTAGCTTTCATAGCGCTGCTCCTTCAACAGGAGGTTGTGGAGTCTAAGATCGTAAGACACAGACTTTAAAGCAAAAGTTTACAGTGTGACGAAACTGAAATTATATATTGAAAAAGACCTGGATTGTTTGTTAAGTCTCTCATCTATTAAAATGACCATGTTGGTTTCAGTTCTTTCATGTGTAAATTGCAGAACTTTTTTAAAAGATACATTCTCAATTGAACTTTTAACAATTGGTGTCATGTCGGTCCAGATAATGTGAGCTGCCCTGTGTGAGACTGTCTGTGTCACAATGTTTAGATTGATTCTAATCTAAAAAATGGAGTTATAGAATCTTACATGAATTCATGCAGTTTTTGAGCAAAATAAAATGTAATTCTGCAAGTACTAATAGTTAGCTGGTTGTACAGTTCCAAATAATCTATACAATGATCATCTTCACTTCATGGTATATGACACCTGGTGCGGATATCAAATGCCAATGCAAATGCACAATGATACAGGTAAATGGACTTCCCTTCAAATGACAAATAGAGAACGCATTAGAATTGTATAACTTCTTTTTTGTGTTAACTGAGTGTCTGCCACCATTCTGCATGGTCTTTGTAAACTGCTGAGAAATCCATCAGATGGACTTTCAGTTTTCATGATTTGAAGTAAACATGCTTTAATAGGAATATAGTATAGAACAAGGGGCATATCCTCAAAATAAGGGGGAGCAGATTTAAGATTAAGTTGAGAAGGAACCTCTTCTCCCAAAATGGTGTGAGAATCTATGGAATTCACAGTGAAACAGCTAAATTTACTGCTTTGAATGTTCTTAAGGTAAGGATAGATAGGATTTTTCAACAGTTAAAGGAATTAAGGGTTATGGTGAGTGGGTGGGTAAGTGGAGCTGAGACCATGAAAAGAACCGTCATGATCTTACTGAATGGTGGAGTGGGCTCGACAGGCCAGACGGCCTACTCCTGCTCCTATTTCTTATGTCATGTTCTTATAGCCCCCCTCAGCTAAGTTTAGATAACCGATGCAGTTTTCAAACTATCAAAGTATTAGGGACCCCAATCAGTTATGCACATGATAATGGCGGAATTCACCAGTTAAACAGTAGACCCTGATATTTTAGAATAGCTGCAAATGAGAGAGAAAAAAGCACCAAGCATATGTACACAGTGGAGAAATTTTAACATGGGTGAAAGCCTCAGATTGTGAGTGGGCGGTGGTTAAATTAGGAAAAGATCCAAGGGCAAAGGAAGGCTGGATCCAAATGGCCAATATCCAAGTTTTACTGAAGTAGGATAGGAAATAGGCAGGCAACCAGCTCCCTGGCAGACGGTGGCATTTTAAATGAGTCTGGCAGCCTTGAATTTAATCTGCTTTTTGAATTTTTTTTGTGGATGACCAGGTTTTCTGCAGCTCAATAAACTTGGCAGCAGAAGCAAGGCAAGGACGTCAGAGAGAACATAAGTGCTCTTATATCAACACTTGTGGGCCAAAATGACCAGGAATGCTACCCAACCAACCCCCAACATTTCCCAATTGACTCAGTCCCCTCATCAACACAAAGACAACTGGGTCTCATTAATCCTGTCCCCATTCCCTCTCCACTTAATGGTTTTGATTGCCCCTGCACTATGAGATTGAATTTCTACTATCTCACAAACAAGCCAACTGGACATGCAGTCCTCTCCAAAGGGAACTGATGAGGAGTCAGGACTATCAATCAGACTCAATGGAGAACCTGTCACATCACTGTGGGAATACCATGCCAGAGAAATGGGGAACTCACTTTCCCATCTGAAGTTCTGCATCTCCCTCACTGCCTACATAACCAATCTCTGTCAGTATCCATTTTCACCTCCAGGTTGCCCTCGCTATCACACAGCATGCAGACATATATTGTTGCTATGTCATTATTCAGAGAATCATAGTCATAGCGCTGTACAGCCCAGACCCTTCATCCAACCCATCCATGCCGACAGGATATCCTATAGTAATCTAGATATTCTAAATTAACCTAGATATCCTAAATTACTGGAACAATATTCCTAGACCTTTCTATCTGACAGCATTGTGGCAGTACTTTCACTGTACGGACAATAGCTATTCAAGAAGAAAACTCCCGTCACATTTTAAGAGCAATTATGGATGGGGCTTGCCTGCAATGCCCACAATGTAAAAATGCATATTTAGCATAACATTCAAAAAATAATTGTTAGCCAGCCTTTCCAGGTACTCTCCAATTCTGAAGGTTTAGGTGATAATTGTACAGAAACAAGGGTTGAACCCTTAATCTTAGGGTTTTCCAAATAAATAATCCAGTGAAGTAAGAGAATACCACTGTATTTACATACACAAAATAAATTTTTAATTAATGTAATTCTGCTAGAGAGGATGCCCCAAGTTGGAGTGGCTGGGTCCTGCTCTCGGTGTAATGGTGCCTCTGTCACATCTCTATAGATCCAGGTTTCAGGTCCAAATATAACTTGTGCACACCAAAATGCTATAGAATTATACATCCTTGGAAGTGGAGTTTCTACTCTTATGTACCACCTGCATCTCATTATTTCATGTAAAGAGTACATTTTAAAAGTTAGACTCATTGAAAACAGGACGTGTACATTGTTGGAGGTCTAAAAACACTTGGACAGAGTATAGGCCCAAAACATTAAAGCAGTGGTACATTTTTGTAAAGTCAAGTTTAACACTAGAATATTTGAATTAATCTGCCTACATCTGTGGTGATGTAAAAAATCACATGACACCAGACTCTGGAGACAGATGCTCTGTGTACAGTTTTATCTTCAGCTTAAAGTTTAAATAGCAGTATGTTGAACAAAAATGTAACAGTCTAAACTCAGCAGTCTTTCTATATCCTTTCCCAGTACAAGGTCGCTTCTGAGAACTATCACCATGATAACAGAGTTTTCACTGCTGAAGATCGGTTTCAAATCTGAGATTCTGATTGTTAAAATGCTGCATTTTTCAAACATTGTCTTTTTGTTACTGACACAGTAGATATGTAATTCATCAAACTACCTGCTTGAATGTATTATGCTGAACCAGCTTATAAATTAGCTTAATGTTTTACAATAACTAAAATGCTATTTAGAAAACATGAAATGACCATTCTATTTACTGGACACAAGAATAGTCAGACTGCAAAAAGCTTAAATGAAAAGTATAGGAAACATCCAAAATAACCAATATCCAGCCAATTTGGATTTGGAAGCTACTCAAACTTATGATGAACAGTGTGTGTGTGTGGGTGTGCAAATGGAGGGAGAAAATAAAATGCCAAGTGGTTGTTCCAAGACAGAGTGCTGAGAGGGTATCTATCTCTCAGGTTAACGTAGCTACCTATGAACCGGCATTTCTAAAGCCAGATTGCTGACTGCACTGTCAGACTGATGGTGAGGCACACTGCTTTGAAGCAATAACAAAAAAAATACACTGATTGGATGGTTCAACCTGTATCACATCTCCTGCCATTTAACTAAGGAGTAGCATTGATTGCTCTTCATTGTGAAGCCTGTAATGTCCTGACCTCCTGACTAGAAAATGATGTATGATGCTGAGTGAGCAGACTGCAAGGTTTAAAAGATAAAGAATAGAATAGCCCTATTGAAAATGTAATGAAATTACTGTCGTAAAATTCTGGTAATACAACCAACTCCTTTATAAGGCTCTCTAATATACCATGACCACGTAACGTTGTTTGAAAGTCCCTTATCAATAGGAAACCCTCATAAACTACTTCCTTAGTACTGCTCCACTTCACTGCATTCTTTTTCTATGGCTTGCAGAAATAGTGCAATAAAGAGTTTACTGTACTTGCATAATGTAATTTGATAGTATTCCTAATGTTCACACTTGACAATTGTTAAGATGAAAGATTGGTCAAATTTTCAAATTGCTCTGAAGCTTCAGTTTTGATTTTTTTTGTGAACTTAAATGGGTTTCCCAGGAAATAAATGCATTCATGCTGAAATTTATTTCCCTAAGTTTCAAAGTCAGTGACAGAACATTGACGACTCAAATACAACATGAATAGATTTAATGGGGAGAAAAATAACAGGCTTAATAGCGAATGACCCTAATTGTGCTTTGAAAATAGGATTCAAAAGAAGGGGAAAAGGAGTGGAGCACAGACTTTTAAAACCCGCTATGCACCATATGGTCATGTGCTTCAAAAGGAAATGGCTTAAAATGTATGTGGTCCAGAACAGCACTTGTTTGATATATGCGAGATAGATCATTAAGTACACAACTTAATCCTTTTAAGTAAGATTAACACTGATTTTCCATTGTCACCTGCAGTTTCAAAAATCAAATTGAGCAAGCAGATTGTGCTCACTCACAAAAAAACAGAACACATGAAATCGCCAGGTTAAATTCAGCATAATAATTCAAAAACATTCCAGGATGTCATCATGCAGAGGAAAATAAGTCTCTGCTACTTCATGATTGGCTCACAAAAATTATTTTACAAAAAAAACTTGCTCAAAATAGAACTAAAGGTGCCTTTCAATCACTCACACCTTTAAATCATCCTCTTCAAAAGGTTAATGTACATTATGCTACCAATACCAACATAATGCTGCCCAAAGCATGCCCCTTCATGTATATTATTCATGTCAACACCTGGATGACTCATCTCAGATATACTATGCTTCAGTTATATTGCTTTCTTACTTAAGTAATAAATAGTTCACAAGCTCTGTGTCTTTCAATTGCTCATCATTTGTTTTGCTTTTTCACACCTTAATGAACACCTTAATATCTTGTTCATTTCTATCAACAAATAAAACATACAAAATCCCTCAACAGTATTCAATAGTTACCCAGGAAAAGAGAATTATCTCATTAAATTTATCAGACATGGAAACTCAAACTGAATGGAAAAATATGGAACTGAACTGAAGCTAGTGAACATGTTAGCTACTCTAATGAGTTTCAATGTAGAAAGTCCCATTCGAGACAAAATTCAAACTCCACACAGAGCTGATCAAAATCAACCCTCCTGTAAGACTAATTAGTAAAAGAGGGAATGCATAGTGCATCCATTGGTGTCAGATAGTGATTTATTTTTATTGATAAATGTGACTTTAAATGGTCAGGAGGGACAAAGTGCACAGCAAACTGCTCCTGTACAACAAGTAATAAGCTGATCTATGTTAAGGCCAACATTAGCTCTTACTTCTTGGATTCCATGTTCTGTTGCTGCAAAATAGTAGATTTCAGATTAGGTTGCATTCTTTGTTTCTGCATTCCTAAAGTTGCAGTTGTTTGACTTTCTTGTTTTCTATTCATGAATAAGCCTTTCTTATTCTGTTGATATATAAAAAAAATCTGTTAAAGAAGGAAACGTATTTTCTGGATGAGGAAGACAGCAATTTTGCCTGGCAAAATTCAGAACATGGGCATTTTCCAATGTTTTGGTGCTCAGTATTGCCACCCAGCCAAGAGTTCCTGGTAATTTTTGGGCAAAAACCAATGGACACAATATGGACCCCAGCCATAGCCTGGAGAGCTGGCCTGATGGCCCCTGCTACCTGCTTTAAGAAAATCCCACCATTTCTTGGGTCACTCAGGCACTTAACTGAGCAGCGCTGGGCATTTCCCAGGATTGATAACCCCAGGGCAGAGGTCTTATCTTGCTGAGGACTGACAATCGGATGTCAACAACTGTTCTGCACTCAGCAGCACCACCAGGAAGGCAGTGGTTGTTGTCAGTATGACATCCACCGAAGGTCTCAGACTAAGGAGGGACCCACTTTGGGGAGCGATGGTGGGAAGGAGGTCATGTGCTGGGGTTCATGGGGAGTTGGGTGTTTGGTAGCAGTGGTCGAGGTGGTTCTCAGCAGGGAACCAGGCTTTCCAATAATGGTTCACTTGATCAGGCATTGATTGCCTTTGAACAAAAGGACCTGCTAGTGGGCGGCAACAAACAACCGACTTTTCTTGTCATGCACTCTACTTGGTAAACACACCAGAGCACCACTAGATTAGTGCTGTGGGTGGAGTTAAAGGCCCTTAAATGGGCACCAATTGAACACTTAAGGTCTTTAATTAACAATAAAGTGGGAAGGTTGACCAATGGTTTTCACACTTCAAAATGTACTCAGTGTAAAAGTAAGAAAACAACAGAGTCCCCATCCCATCCTTCTGTCTGTTTAAATGTTGTTAGGTTCTTCACAGGATCCCACCTTTGGAGTGGTATTAACAAATTTGCAGTATTAGTAATGACAGAATGGCTCAGTACATTTCACAATGTGTAAGATGCGATATAAACGCAAGTTTTATTGAGTGCCAATCGAACAGAAGAAAAGGCTTGATCCTTTATCATCTTTTGAACTTACGTTTGTACTTGCAGCTGCTAAGTGGAACTCTCTGTTTGAAAAAAAACTGCAATGCATCACCAACATTAACAAAAAAATCAAAGCTGCCAATTTCTATGTAAAATGAAGTACTGTAACAATTGGCAAACATCAGACTTAATGTGAGTGGTCCTCTCAGTGCCAATTTTTGATTAAATAATGGTCTTGGAGCTATCTTGCATGAAGGAAAACAGTTTTTATTTAACTGTAATTGGGTGTCTGTAGTATTACAGTCTGGGAGTGCATACAAAATCTAATTTTTAGATTAACCAAGGTAAGAGAAGGAGTAATATTACCAGGATGCACAGAGGTAAATCAATTTCCATTTTAAAGTTATAAATTTTGACTTCAGCTTTTTCTGAAAAAAAACTAATATAAATTACTATGTCCACAGTTATAAAGAAACTTCTTTGTGTAGACTTGTCATGTTGCAATTACAGCTTATCACTGATGAGAGAGTGTAATTAGAGTTACAAGCTTATATAAGAAAAAATACTTTATAAATGGGAACACAGGAATACATAATGGACATGGTGACAAGACGTAAATATAAACGTAAGATTTTAATACATTGTATGTAAGCTTCCTGCAATCCTACATACCATAATGTAGATGTTATACTAATAATGGGTCAGAGTTTCATAAGAAAGGGTAAATGAAAATGAGAAAACCAGGCAGGGAGGTGGTGGGGAGGCAAGGACTAAAAATATGTCTCATGCAAAGTATAGTGGAGTTGATGATGGGCAAGCTACATGTAGGGCTGTGAGGTGACTGTCAATTTCTCTGATGATTTCAATGAAAGCATGATTACTGATGTTTGGTAATTGAAGGGATTTGTTTGAAAGGTAACACTGGCACATTAGGCTGTACAGCTTGGTAGCATTGGCTAGAGAAGATGTTGTGATTGCAAGTAGTTGCCAGGAAATTTTCCTGATTAATGGGATATAGTCAGAGTCAAAATGGCGCAAACTGAGGTCATTTGCCCCACCGAGTCCATGCTGACTCTTTGTATTACAATCCAGTCACGTGTCCTATTTCCCTGATCTATTTTATAGCCCTGCAAGTTTATTGTTTTCATGTATAAAATACACATAAATGATCCAGATCTTGGTGTTCAGGGGACAGTTTCAAAGCTAACAGATGACACAAAACTTAGGAAAATGCGAAACTGCAAGGAGTGGTTGCTGGAGGTGGGCAGTGGAAAGTTCAGTTCAACTCAGAGGTATGATGTTATGCACTTTGGAACAAAGCACATGGAGAGATTGTAAAATAAAGGGTACTTTCCGAAAGATGTACAGGTGAAGTGACACTGGATGTAACTGTCCATAAGTTATTAAAGGTGGTAGGACAGGTAAAGGACAGCTGTTAATTAAGCACAAATTAGCGACATAGAACACAAGAGCAGGGAGGTAATGTTGAATGTTTACAAGATACTGGTTAGACCTGAGTGGCAGTATTGTGTATAGTTTTGGATGAAGAACTGATATCCTTCAGTTATGGGGAAAGATGCAGAGATAGCTAAGAGGAGACTTAATAGTTTTCAAAATTATGAGGGCTCTGTACAGAATGGATAGAAAGAAACTATTACATAAATTAAGAACAACAGCTTTAAAGTTTTGCAAAAGAAACAAATGCAGGGTAAGAAAACATTTTTTCACTCTCCCTGCAGTTTGGCTATAGAATGCATTGGCTGCAAGTACATAGAAAGCAGGTTCAACTGAGGCATTCAAAATGGTAATGAATGATTACTTAAATATTAATAATGTTCAGAATTATGTGGTGAAGGTGGAGATTGGCACTAAGGTAAATACTCATAGACAGGATGGGCCAAATGACTTCTGCAAATGTAATAATTCTGTGACCATCTCAAGTACCTTGATATTGTTCCTCAAGTAAGGTGACCAGACTGGATGCAATAACTAATTTGTGACCTAACCAGGGTTTCATAATGAATCATTACTTCTCTCTTTTTGTACTCACTGGTTAATTTTATAGAGGACAATACCTGGACCACCATGTCCTTGTTTGTACACACTCTTTAGAACTGTCCTTTGACTTTATATTGCCTCTTTCTGTCCTTTTTGCCATGACTTTTTTAAAAAATTAAATTCATTCTGGCATTTACCAACCTATTCTAAGTGGCTGTCTGTGTCCTGATGCAGTTAATTGGTATTATCTTCACTATTTGCCTTAGTTTTTCAGAACAGCTTTTTATCTTGATTCAATTCTAATGCTAAACTGTTGTCCAAGTTGATTCAGGCCTTCCTATTCCATGAGTCTCATTTTTTCTATTTATGTGGTGCCATTTATCACTACTTATAATCTATCCAGTTGCGTTGGTTAGTCAATTACAACATTCTATCTGTTCAACACAATCTGCCCTCTATAAATCCATGCTGCTTTTCCTTAATTAACACAAATCTCTCCAGGTCTCCCCAATTATCATTTGTAAAACCTTATCCATTACTGATTATCTAAAGTAATGCCTCCCAATGCTAGACTGGTTAAGAGATTTTCAGAACAGCTAAAACTGACTAACAGATTCATTAGATAAAAGGAATACAGTTTCTTTAAATCCCCTCTGTGCAGGATGGCTAAAAGAGATCAAAGTTGCTTTAATTCTAATCTGTCATACTTTTCGCAGACGACCCCTTTATTTTGTACTCCATTGTGACTAGCTTTCCTCCAGTGTGGTCTCACCAAGGCACAACGTAGTACTATAGAAAAGAGTCAGTTCAGTCAGGAGCTGGCAATTCTCAGCAAGACTCATTAATTTACTCATAGATTACCCATCTTATCTGGTCTGCCACTGAATTTGACAATAGAAGAGAGAATTCCTCCAGCAATTGTATCAAGTACTGTGTGCATTTCAACTCTATCCTTAGGCTCACATAATAGATGAGGTGACTATCTATCTCACAAATTAAGGTTAATATTCTGCTGTGGAAAGTAACAGTGAATGATACAGAGTGCACAAAGCAAGTAAAGTTCACCTTGTGGCACAGTGATAATGATAAATACATGGAAGATACAGCAAAGTATAGTAGATTTCTGTAGTGTTGATTCAAAGTGTATGATGACCAATCTTTTGGTTCAATGAACTATTTATTTTGCATTTTGATAGTCTTCATGAAAATATCCCCAACAAAATAAAACAGCATGATGTTGTCCTTTTCTCAGTATAGCCACTGGACAGGAATTGGAACTGAGGTGAGAGCAAGGCATTGATTCATATCTAAAGCAAACAGCCTCTGGCAAGATGATTGAAGCAGGTACAATCTTGGTGGATCAGGATAGGAGAATGTTGGGACAGTAGTCTGGGGGAGATGTAAGGTAAGACTTCATAGTTCAGCCAGAAGAAACCCTTCTGCTCTTGCTATATCAAGTGGAAATTTTCAAACATTTATCAAATTAAGGGTAGGGTTTTATTATATTGGAATATAATAGAATTCAGTGGTGTCAAAGACGTTTAACAAGATATTAAAATAGGGAACCAATATGTTTTATATATTCAATTGGTTTGTATAGGGAATGCAATCTGCTGCAGCTATGCAGATAGTCACCACTGTTAGAAGCCCACTTCTGAGCAAAGTACTCAGGGGCAGGAAGAAGAAATGTTATTTGATATTTACCAGCCCAAGCCAGAATGCTGTCTAAGTACGGCTGCATATGCGTACAGACTGCTCCAGTATCTGAGGAATCTTGACTGGTGCTGAGCATTGTGCAATCCTCAGGAAACAACCCCAGTTCTGACTGCATGATTGAAGGAAAGTCATTGATGAAGCAGCTAAAATATTTGGTTCTCAGATACTACCCTGTGGAATTACTTCAGTGATGTCCTGATACTGTGATGACTAACCTCTAACGACAAAAACACCACCTTTCTTTGTGTCAGGCAGGATTACAACTAGTGGAGATATTGTTCCCCAATTCCCATTGACCCCAGTTTTGTTTGGGCCTCTTGATGGTATACTCAGTCAAATCCTTCCTTGATGTCAAGGACAATCACTTAGATCTCCCATTTGAGTTCAGCTCATTTGTCTATGTTTGGACTGAGGCTGAAATGAGGTTAGGAACTGAGTAGCCCTGGTGGGAGTCAAACTTGGCTGTCAGTGAACAGGGTATTTCTTTTAGCAAACTTAACTGAGATAGCTTTGAGAAGAAAGTGAGGAATGCAGATGCTGGGGATCAGAGTTGAGAATGTGGTGCTGGAAAACACAGCAGATCAGGCAGCATCCGAGGAGCAGGAGAATCAGGCATAAGCCCTTCATCAGGAATGTGGCCTCATTCCTGATGAAGGGCTTATACCAGAAACTTTGAGTCTCCTGCTCTTCAGATGCTGCCTGACCTGCTGTGCTTTTCCAGCACCACATTCTCGACTGAGATAGCTTTGAACCTCTTTCTATATTTCCAAATATAAAGAAATACTTAACAAACAGGACAAATGTTAAGTTAAAGACAAAGTTTATGAAGATTAACTGGCCACTGAAACCTGGTGCCCAAAAGTTTACGAAAATAGAAGGGTCCGTTCTTATAAAGTGTAAGCTGGTCTTGAGCTGTGGGTGGGCAAGGATGTGACATCCGTCTGGCATTGTGAGTGGTTGTCCTTTGTCTATTGGCTGTAAGGAATCAAGTGGATGAATGACACAGTATAAACCACCAGTTCCGAGAAATAAGGTAAATCAATAAATGCTCACAATCAGGTGTCAATGCTCACCAGGCAGCTGTCTCTCTCAGATAGAAGATGGACTAAAGAAGGTGGAGGAAGACCCAGGCAGGAGATCCCTAATGCCGTAGCTAGACAGCAGATGCTGCCTTTGCAACTTTAATGAGACTGACATATTCCTCGTTAAAAGCCTATTAGTCTTCTGGTATACATGAACATTCCCCAATTAGCAACATAGTAACTAGAATCAGGAATAGGCCATTTGGTCCTTCGTGAATTCTCTACAATTCAACTTTTAAAAACTTTATTTGTGGGATGTGGGCGTCTCTGGCTGGCCAGCATTTATTACCGTTCCTAGTTGCCCTTGAGATGCCTTCTTGAACTGATGCAATTGACCAGCTGTTTCTTGATATTATATGGAGTGAATGGTCTTGGTTGAGGACTGGTATCTGTGATGCTGTGGACCTCAGGAGGAAGCTGAAATAGATCATCCAATCACCATTTCTAGCTGAAAGGGGTGAAGTTATCTAAATCTTGTCTTTCCTACTGATGTGCTGAGCTTCCCCAAGGGATAGGAATATTTTGTTTAATCCCGTTGTTTAATTGTCCATCATCATTCATGACTAGACGTGGAAGAACTGCAGAGCCTAATGTGATTCACTAACTGAGCGAAAAAAATCACACAGCCTATTGCATGCTGGTGCTCTCAAATATACCTGCGTTGTAGCTTCACCAGTTTGCGCTTCCTTTATAAGCATTCTGATGTTGTCCCTGGAATACCATTCTGCAGCCATCACTGAACAAAGGTTGTTCCTCTGCCTTTATTGTAAGGGTAGAGTGATGGATATGACAAGCTATGTGTTTACAGACTGTCTTTGTATGCAATTCTGCCAGTGCTGATTTCATACAGTGCCCCATGGATGGCAAGTTTTGAGTTGCTAAATCTGTTGGAAATCTATTACGTTGAATACAGCATTGATTCAATTCAGAACAACTGGGGGTATGCATAATATGAAAATGGCATTTTGTCTTCATAAGGACTGTGCAATGGTCATTCCAGCTGATACTGTCATGGGCAGATAACAGATAAATTTGCAACAGATGGAAGGTCAAGTAGGTGTCTCCTTGTTTCCCTCCCCAGTGCCACAGATCCAAACTAGCAGTTACGTCCTTTAGGACTTGGTGCTACTGAATGGTGCTACTGAGTCAATCTTGGAGATAGACAATAAAGTTCCCATTCAGGGCACAGTCTGTGCCCACGCACTCTCAATGCTTTCTCCAATTGTGTTCAACATGGATGAGCAGTGATTCATCAGCAGCAGGTGGTAAACAGCAACATGCATCCTGGTTCATGTTTGAAGTAATGCCATGAGACTTTGTGTGATCCAGATCCCTCCCACTATATCTAGTGGGTCTGTCCTGTTGGTGGAACACGAACTTGCCCAGGGACGGTGATGGTGATTGTCTGGGACATTGTCTGTGAGGTATGATTCTGTGAGTATGACAATGTCAGGCTATTGCTTGACTAGTCTGAGAGACAGCTCTGCCAATTTTGGCATGAGCCCCTAAATACTCGTCAGGAGGACTTAGTAGAGTTCACAGGGCTAGGTTTGCCACTGTTGTTTGCAGTAGTGTGGTTAGTGGCAGGTATTCTGTCTGGTTTCATTCTTTCTCTGAGGCTCAAAGCAGTTATTTACACTGGTCTTCACATTACCTAAGAATCAGCTTTCCATTGTCAGGAATTCAATGGAATGCTCTTCACTTAGAGAAGAAAGTGAGGACTGCAGATGCTGGAGATCAGAGCTGACAATGTGTTGCTGGAAAAGCACAGCAGGTCAGGCAGCATCTAAGGAGCAGGAGAATCGACATTTTGGGCATGAACCCTTCTTCAGGAATCTTCTGTGTCGATGGATCAAAATCTTGGAACTCTCTCCCTAACAATCCTTTAGGTGCACTTACATCCAAGGACAGCAACGGTTTAAAAGTTCCTCAGTTCTGAGGAAGGGTCACTGGATCCAAAATGCTAACTGTAATTTCTCTCCACAGATGTTGCCAGACCTGTTGAGCATTTCCAGCAATTTCTGCTTTTGCTTCTGATTTACAGCTTCTGCAGTTCTTTTGATTTTTATTTAGAATAGTCAATCAGTGTTAGCCCTGCCAGTGATATCCATTTCACGTGAAGAAATAAAAAAAGAACTGAATGGGTTGCTAGGTTATTTCACAGCAAGCTATGTTCTTGCGGGTCTGAAGTCACATGAATGTGAGACCAGGGAAGGACAGAGTTCCTTTTCATATGTTGGATGGGTTTTTATAACAATCAACAGTAGTGTCATTGTTATCCTCAGACTTCGTTTTAATTCAAGATTTGGACTTTGAATGCAAGTTTCACCACCTATCGTGGTAGGATTTGAACCCCTAAAGCATTAGACTAGGCCTCTGGACTACCTTTCCAGACTTATTCCCACTGTACCACCACCTCCCCAGCAAATGAGATTCTAGGAATGAGAGTGTTGTTTTCAATATGTTTAATGGGGTGTGATTGGTGAGGGCTGAAGGAATGCTTCATATTCTATCCCCAGCTGACTTCTACACCTTGGCACCCTGCTCCTGGGGTGACCCTGACCAATTTCTAAGATAACCCACTCTGAGTGGTGCAAATATTGAGTGTTAGGGTGAGTAGAGCTGAGCTTTCTCCTGATTCTTTGCACCTGACTTGCAGGCAAAACCCTAGAGCTAATTGTCTATTACATTTTTGTTTAAACAAAAATACTCATTTATAATAACCCATACAACACATTTAAATTACTTTAACTAATTAATCCTTTACAAAGTCAAACACTTTGCTCAAGCACCTAATCCTCTATCAACGTACACGTTTATATTTATAACTCCATGTCAAACTCTTTATGGTCACTCAGAACTGCCAATCAAAATGCAAACTGGCAAGCATCCCAATCTGATGATCAGTGTGGATTTAGTTGTGTAACAGTAATCCTATGACAATAGTCTGCAGGTTTACTTCCACAGACAGGGTGAAATTAAAAGCATTACAAGTATGATACATTTAAACTGCAGATTGTTTCAATTTAAAGGCAGTAGAATTAAAATGTCTTAAAATGTTGACTGTTCTTTAGAGCCTTTGTATTTTTAATGGACAATCAGATCTGGTCTACCAATCTGAAACAGCACCTGACCTCTCCCAAAGTGTCCTTGGATCTACCTGAAAAAGGTGTCTGGGAATAGCCAATAAAGTAGTCCAACTCTCCAATTAACTTCTATAGCTTCAGACATTTTGCTCAAAGGCCATGTTTTGGATATCTCCTCAATGCAAAGTGTGTCTGTTTGAATGCAACTGTACTTTCACAGTTGTGGCTATCTCCAGGAACTATGAAGGTCCAAACTCCAATCTGCTCCCGTTTTATAATAGCTTCTCTCCCCCCGTTAAAAAGCAGAATTGCTAGGTTCAAGTGAGCAACTTGTTGAACTGGCACTTTGCCATTTTAGCTATGAGGCGAAAGTGAGGAATGCAGATTCTGAAGATTAGAGTCAAGATTAGAGTGGTGCTTGAAATGCATAGCAGGTCAGGCAGCATCCGAGGAACAGGAAAATTGGTGTTTCGGTCAGGAGCCCTTCATCAGGAATTCCTGACAAAGAGCTCCTGGCCGAAACATCAATTTTCCTGTTCCTCGGACACTGCCCGACCTGCTGTGCATTTCCAGCACCACTCTAATCTTGACTCATTTTAGCTATGATCCCTTCCAGCTCATTGAAAGTTCAGGTGTGGAGCCAGTTCACCCTGTCCCTGCCCAAACTTCCATCCCACATGTGCAACATTACTGAATGTGGTGATTCCGAAGCAACTAAGAAACTACCACAGCTTTACTTCCACAACTCAGAATTACCAATTCAGGTAAGTTCACAGTTCTTCAAATATATGTGTAAGCAGCTAAAATCAAAATAAAATCTAATACTTGCTGTATAAATGCAGATGAAGCTGCTGAAGATTTTCTATGCATTGATGGATATTAGTGGTGACCATAACCTTAACCTTACTCTTAATTAATGGCTTATAAACAGCAGTGGTCCATCTCATACCATCTGCTATGATGTTGGAATGGCCCTTTGCACACATCTGTTTCATAAGAGTTGTTATTTGCATTTTCTCTGCAGTTCAGTGGAATAAATAGAATTGCTCAAATTCCTACCAATTGACAGCTCTGGCTGAGGGAACGTATTCTTGCTGAACTGGGACTAACATTGTCCTCTGTCCAAATGCAAGGCAAAAGCTTTTCATTTATGTTGGCAGCATTTTCCTTCCCTCAGCCAGCCAGTGTAATTAACTTGTGCTGAGATTGCTGCACTGAGCCAGCGATTTAAGCTCTTGGCTGCATTTCTGTCTATCCCCCACAGGAAGATGTGAAGGCTTGGTGTGGATTTTGTTTTTCTTTATTTGATATTTGAAACTTTACCTGAAATTTGGCTAATCCTTCACAGAAAAGAAAAACTAGATTCTTTAATTGGGATGAAAATTGCGTTGCTGTCCCCATGTCTATTCAAAATCTACTGTCACAAAATTTGGCTCCACCATTCTTAGTGCCTCAGTGCTGTGAGAATATTTTTGCTTTCAAAACAATGTTCAGTGCATGCAGCACATTTTGGAGCTATATTTGATTCAATTTTACTGAGGGTGCTCGTGTGTGTGCAAGGTGTGTCCACCAGAAAAATGCTCAGTTGACAGATTGTGACACTGGATGCCAGTGTTACTATTTTGGCTCCATCTAATGGCCTCACTGAACTGAATATGAATTCAGCAACAGGTCAGCCTCCCCTTCCCCACTCTTCAAAATAGTCTGACCACAGGCAACACTGATCTTTCACTGGGCCTCAGCTTCAATGAATTGAGTTAAATGATTTATTATCGCTTGCAGTTTACAACGGACAACACAATGAAATAGAGTGAAAAGCTTCAACTGTTGCCACATCCGTTGCCATTTTGAATAGTTTAAGAATAAAAAGAAATAGCTGAAAGAGAGAGTCTGTCTTCATTCTGCTGCTTCCGCCATGAGCCCTGAGCTGGCTGACCAGCAATGCCTATGCTGCCAAGCCTCTCTACTGTATCACTGCTGCCCACGTTGGACCTACCAATGTAGGAGTTGCCACTCTTCAGGTGCCATCTCACTGCAGGGTCCACCTTACTGATGCCAGCACTGATGCCGGGTCCCATGCTGAACACACACTTGCCCTGCAACAGAAAGCCCTCGGCTCCACTGCTATTGCCTCCTCGCCAATAACCAGGAGGCCCCTCTCCAGACCTACTACCACTGAAACCAGGAGGTCCCAATTTTGGGCTTACCATGACCACAACCAAGATGCCCCAATCCAGGCCTACCATGAACACAACTAGGAGACCCCACTCGGGCCTACCATGACCACAACCCAGAGGCCCCTTTCTGGGCTTACCATGACCACAACCAGGAGTTCCCACATTGGGCTCACCATAACAGCAACCAGGAGGCCATGGGTTTGCTGCCAGGCCAGGCCACTGCCTCTGTGATGGTGCCTTCTCTGACAGGAAGAAAATAAAGAAAAGAAAAAGGAAAAGAAAGAAGATGTAAAGGTTAAAGAAAAATGAAGGAAGAAGTTGGTCTGGAGTGGACAGGATCAGTAGCCTGAGTGCTACCTACGTTGTCAGTGCTGTCATGGTGGAATGAGTTTTTACTATGTCTTGACTATGTTTTTTAATATGTCACCATGACTGGCAAGACTCTGAAGTTCATGGCCTTAATCCAGCGAACATACAACATATATAGAAGAAACAAGAGTAGGCCATTCAGCCCTTCAAGCCTGTTCCACTTTTCAATAAGACCATGACTGCAACACAGTGGCTCAGTGGTTAGCACTGTTGCTTCATAGCACCAGGGACCCAGGTCTAATTCCACCTTTAGGTGACTGACTATTTGGAGTTTGCATATTCTCCCCTTGTCTGCATGAATTTCCTCCGGGCACTCAGGTTTTCTCCCACAGTCCAAAGATGTGCAGTTCAGGTGGATTGTCCATGGGAAATGCAGAGTTACAGAGAGAAGGTGGGGGGATGTTCCTTGCAGGGTCAGGTTGGGCTGAACAGTAGGGATTCTATGGCTGATCTGATTTTAACCTTAACCTTACATTCCTGCTGATCTCTGACAATCTTTCATTCCCTTGGTAATCAATAATCTCCCTACTTCATCCAATGCCTTTTGAAGAAGTGAATTCCAAAGACTCACAAAACTCACAGAAAAAAATAAATGTTTTCTTCTCTCTTTCTTAAATGGGTGACCCCTTATTTTTCAGCTATGACCTTAGAATCTCCCACAAGAGGAGACATCCTTTTGATGTCTACCTGGTCAAGTCCCATCAGGATCTTATATGTTTGAATTAAGTCACCTCTGACTCGAGAGGATGCAGGCCTTGCCTGTCCTTTGTAACATTATGAACACTTGGTAAAATTACAGCTAATTACCTGTTTAACAGTCTCAATTAAATTCCTACCGTGTTCCAGCATGACCTTTTCTTGACAGGCTGTCTGTCTTTGTCCACATCTATTGATGACTGAAACACAGCAGGTTCCCTTAAAATGCCAGTTCTGCCATTATGTCCCGCAATTTGCCTCCAAAGGGCTGGTCAAAGTTTCACCAATCTCACTATATCCACTTGGCCAAAACTTGCTGTAACTTTAATGACCACGATTAGGTCACTCTTTTTCTTTCCAGAGTAAAGAAGCCCAAAGTGTCCATCCGTTTTTAAACCATGGATTTCTGGAATGATTGTCTGAGCTCTGCTGCAACTGAAAATAATCTCACTCTCTCAATGCACAATGTGACTATAAGCACTGTATCCCAATAATAAAGACCAATATCCTACATACACCGACTGTGCCTTCATTCTGCAGCAGTCCGTTGTCCCACATGCATTACCATGACCAACTAACGGGTGGCTGGTGGGTGACAAGGCCTCTTCTTTGATGACCTGACTCATCACTCTAGTTTGCAACCAATGCACACGTATGCAGCCTGTATGCACCGCAAGATATACTATCACATGAAATATGATAAGGCAGACCACTAGGATTCCTAGACAACACTTTTACAGCGTTGACCATTCAGGAAAACCCCTGGAAGTGCTCAACCCAGTATTCAACAGCCAAGTCAGAATTCATGGTGTTCTGCTACAGGCTGAACAACCTCCATTATGCCTGTGAACAACTCATTGAACAGTGATACTAATAAACCTAACTGCAATTCTTCATTTATCAACAGACCATACTTTAACCTCCCTCTGTTACTGGGCATCAAGCATCCTGAAAATGACGTCCATCACTAAATTAGGTCATGCCATATTGTTAACTATTTTGTTCATTTACTTAGTTTCTTTCTTCCATGTACCTTTACATATCGTTAGTGATACGATGCAGACTGTGACCAGATGATTTTCAATAGATTGTTGATGGCTTTAGAAGACAACATTAAGCTGCTGTAGGCTGAGAAAGTGGCAGAATTCTGATTGGCTATGTGACAATGGGGGCATTGGTGAGTAAATGAATGTTAAATTCCTGAGAGATGAAAGCAAGTTCATGTACCACTGTGCTGCTGCTGTACCCCTTTGGGTGGAGCACCTCAGCAATCTTAGTAACATGTTTGATGACAGATTGCTGGACTACAGTGACATGCTAAATATGCTTTAACTGATGATATGTGCAGCCAAGTTGGCAGAGTTTGCGGGAAGTAATTCTGATCTCCCACTACGGTAGTCAGGCATTGGCTGTCGTCTGCTGGTGCTGCAGGGGAGATTGAAACAACAGCCATCAGATGCAGCATTGAGCAAACAGAGCTGGCCTCCACTTCCATGCTAACATCTGCACAAAGCCATATGCCAAGTTGATACCAGATTCTTCAATGCTCGTTGCTCGATGCTCGTTGACACTGACCTCAGGATTTCTACCAGGATTGCCAATGAACGAAACACAATGTATGTTGACTAGCTTTCTTCGATAGACTTATCAAAGTCTACACCTGACTCCTCTGTGCAACTTCATTTCTGGCAAGCAGACACTTGTGCCATCTTGTGCCCTGTCCTGACTACAAGATGCTTGTGCAACTCACATGTCTGTACTAGTTCTGCTTCTAAACTGCTGTCAAATATGTATAATATGATCTCATGGCTGAGTATGAGAGCAAATGATGAACTTCCTTCATCATCATTAACTTGCTGCTTTGCCACCACTGTTTTGCTTGGGGTTACATTGGCTTCGATATATTAAAAAGCCAAAAAAAACCTCACATTTTTGTAAAACTGATCATGATCATCAGATATCTCAAAGTGTCTTACAGTCAATGAAATATTTTTGGAAGTGCTGCCATTGTAAATGAGCACAGACTTAAGGATGATACAAATAGTTGAAATAGGAGCATAACTTGGTAGGAAATAGGATTTGGCTCTCTAGCCTGCTCCTTTACTTGGGCAGCATGGTGGCTCAGTGGTTAGCACTGCTGCCTCACAATGCTCGGGACACAGGTTCAATTCACACCTTGGGCGACTCTCTGTGTGGAGTTTGTACATTCTCCCTATCTCTGGGTGCTCTGGTTTCCTCCCACAATCCAATGATGTGCAGGTCAGGTGAATTGGCCATGCTAAATTGCCCATAGTGTTAGGTGCATTAATCAGGGGGAATGGGTCTGGGTGGGTTGCTCTTCAGAGAGTTAGTGTGGACTTGTTGGGCGGAAGGGCCTGTTTCCATACAGTAGGGAATCGAATCTCATCTTCACTCAATAAGATCAAGGCTGATCTTTGTGTTTTGAATTCTACATTCGACATCCTGATAAAATTTGAATCTTCTGCCTCATCATAATCTATCTACCTCTGCCCTCAGTTTCCACTGCCTGTTGAGGCAGTGAGTTCCCTAAGTAGCACAACCCCTGGGAGAGAAGAAAGAATTCTCATCTCTGTCCCAAAAGGGATTAATAATTTTAAAAGATTGCGCCCTAGTTCACAAATCAGCCTCAAGGGAAATGTCCTTTCCACATCCTGGAGTGTCGTGACAATCAAGTCACCCATCACTCATCTAAACGCCAGTGAAAACAAGCTTAGCCAGTCCAACATTTCCTCATTCCAGATATTAATCTAGCAGACCTCCTCTGAACTGCGTTCAATACATTTCAATCATTCCTTAACTGAAGGGATCAAAACTGCATAAAGTATTTCCTGTGTGGTCTCACAAATACCTTGTTAAACAGAAATACAACATTCTTACTTTCACGTTCAATTCACCTTGTAATAAAGGATAGCCACCCATTAGCTTTCTTGGTTACGAGCTAACATAATACTCAGCTGCTGGAATAGCAAACTGTATTCATCTGCAACTCCTTGTGCCTTCTTCACGATATGCTTCCCTGATGTCATATGCAAATTTAGCCAGTTTTCCTTCATTCTCCTCATTGTGTTAGCTGTAAAAAGCTGAGTCTCTAGCACAGGCCCCTGCATGACTACACTCATCACATCCTGCCAACCAGCCAAGGACCACATTATTCACTTTCTGGTTTCTGCCAGCCAACCAATCTTCTATCCAGGCCAATACTTTGTCTTCTACATCATAGCTTTCTATTCAAAGTTAAGCTTTGATTTGGAACCTTATCAAATGCCTTTTAGAAATCCAAGTAAAGTACGTTTCTTTATCTACAACACAGGTTACTCCTTCAAAGACCTCTAATACATTGCTTAAACATGACTTTCCCTTGAGAAACCATGCTGATTCTTCCCAATTGCCTTGAATTTTTTTCAAAATGATTGATTCTAACATCTTCCCAGTGGCAGGCATTCAGCTTTCGAAGTATGGGATATGAGAAGGAAGATTGGTTATAAGTGGATAACCACACTTGATGGTTTCAATACAGAAACTGGCCCTGGCTTCACTTCTGGCTCCTCCAGTAATAGCCAGCATTGTCTTTTGCATGGGAATGGGGGCATCTGGGTTCTCCTGACCCTCAGCTGGTAAGATGCTCCTTTCTTGGTTAGTGTCTACCTTATCCTCGAAAAGAGATGCTTCATGTTTGGTAGCCTGACTATCATGGCTGAAAAGCTGATACTGTGCGCAAGTTAAGATGTGAGTGTACAGCTTGCAGCCTTGCTATGTTTGTGAGGATGAGATAAAACTATGAATGTTCGTTTTGAACCACTTTAGTTATCAATAACACACTTAGAGCTGGCTGTACAGTACAAACATATACATTAACAGATAGCATGAAGTTTTCAAGCTGCCTGCTAGGAAGCAGTGGGCACAAATTCATGCAGATCATGATCTCTGCAATGGTTTTGAAGTTATTGAACTTCAGAGTCTAACTGCATTGTGCTAGTAATCAATAAGAGTTTGCAATATTTCCATTGATAACAGACAAATCACAACTACCCATTGTGACAATACCATGGCTTGAAGAGGCGTACTGTTTTCCTTTTTTTATGAAGAGAGGTTGAGATGGAAGTGATGAGTGGTCTGTTCCAAACCAATAAAGTAAACAGGCCTTGTGAGGCCTTTGGGGTTTATTTTAAAGTTGAAACAATAGAAGTAGCATGAATGGGTGAAATCAAGCTCCCTCAAAACCAGGATTTTACTTTTAGCTTTCAGTAGCTGTTGGGATTTGAAAGCTGCTATGCATCTCTTCATGTTTTAGTAAAATGCTTTTGTTCACTCGCTCTCTTTTTCAGAGTTTTCTCTTGATGTCCTTTCATCCTGGACTGGAAAATTGCATATGAGACAATCTATTTTATAGAATTTGCCTTTGCTAAGAGTGTATTTATGGGATATTACTATATTGAAACAGTTGCTGTTTAGTAGTTAAATAATCTATTATTCAGTTAAGTTTTCCAATAAGTTAACTTATTCCAATTCTTTATTTTGTTTGTATTTGAAATATAGTGTAAGAACAAAGTGTGTTTTGCTTCAAGTCTGGTAGTTTGACTAATCAAATTAATCTAGAACACAATGCCTTACACTTGCATTTGAAAATCAGAAAAAAGTTGGGGTCGAGGCTGTCTTCCTAATCTATTTTGATGAGGTTTGATTGGGTCCATAACATTATGCAATTTGCTACTACATCAAATGAAAATTGTTGTGTTTAGTTGTTCCTCGTAGACAGTCCGAGCATCTGGAACATTACAAATCAAATGATTTCTTGAAATAAATTATATTTTTTGGATTTCTTGAAACATACATACAGTGCATGCAAAAGCCTGTCCCAATAACAAGAACAGTAGCCTCTCAAGACAGGATAATTCAATAATTGACAATCGCTGAATTATACTTCTTTTATGGCTTCCTTTCAAAGAAAAATAAATTACAACCTTTCTATAAAATGATAAATCTTTTTGTATAGGTCCTAAAGGCAGCATGACAGGGATATCTTCACAATAAGCTTTCAAGTGAATTAATTTCATTCAAACTAACTTAAACAGTCGTGTCTACAAAAACTGAAATATTTAATCTAAAGAAAACTGAAAACCTGTATGTGAGATTGTAGCTATAGGATACTCCTCAAACCCAAATCTCTCAGCTGTTAGTCACTATGCCAAAAAAAGCAGAAAAAATACTTTAGAATCATGCAAAACACAAGTAGACCATTCATCCCACCAATATTAAACTGGTTCCACTGTCCTGATCTTTGTCCATAACCCTGAAATTTCTCCCTTTCAAGTATGTATCCAATTTACTTTTAAAAATTGCTATTTAATCTGCTTCTATCACCCTTCCAGGCAGCGCATTCCAGATGACAATATATAACAATGACAAAATCTGTCTGTTACTTGAACCACAGTAAAATGAGTGATTTCCATAGGATAATTTGACTCTCTACGAGAAACAGACATTGAACTGGTTATCAATGCTCATGTGTCTGCATGCTTTAAGGATGGAAAAATGCTTTCACAAAAATGATACATCTCATATTTTCCAAAGGGATTTCTGACCAAGTGCAATCACTGTTGCACTATAGAAGGATGCCGTCTGGCATTTGGACTCACAACCTAAAATCTATTTTGGAAACTTTGACTTTCCTTTCTTGAGAAATAATCTTGTCAGATGCTCGCATCAAACAAGTACTGAAGACTGTTTAAAATCAATATATGAAAACTATCATTCATCATGATTGTGAGGATGAGCTTTATTCAGTCAATGTAAACTAAGCTACCAAATTGCAAATTCAGGAATAAACACAGACATTGGTAGAAACTTGTATTTTGGAGTTTAAGTGTGGCTTAAGGCTTGTTAATGCTCATTGTACCTGCTTGAGGCAGAATTGGTTATGTGCAATTAGCACAAACACTAGGTTTGTCTATGCACTTTGATGTTTCTAAGTGATGACAGTCTTAGCATAGTGAAAGTAATAAAGGAACCTTAATTTCATGGAACAGACCAATTTGAAATGATCTGTCTCCCAAAGAAGTATCAGCAGGGAACTCATCATTTGGTTTTGAAAAACTAGTACACATAAACAAACATGTATCAGTCATTCATTAGCCTGGAATCTGTTTGTATTAAGATTGTCACAGGCCTGTCTACCTTATCAGGCCATTGCTGTGGCTTCTTCGAGTCTTTGCCTGACCTCCTGACATGTCACGATCATCATCTTCACCTTCCTAATTGGAAGTGACCTCTTGGTCTCACTCTTTCAAGACGCCCACCCTTTGTTGAGTGCAGTTGCTGAAGCTGGAGATTCTTTCAGGTGTATAGTATAGTGCACTATCTGAGCAGTGAAAGAATCAGAATGCCATTTTGAGCAGTCATTCTTTCTGTGGAATGATAGTTCTCATGGGCAGTATTATACCGCTCCTTAGTGTCAGTCTGAGGAATCCTCACTGGCATCATCAGTCAGGTCTTCTGGAACTAGCCCTTGTTTTCCAGCAACCAACCTGTGATCAATGAGGAACACTAAATACTTCACGACCAGTGAGCATACCAGAATATAGGACCCATGACAGCTCTCTGGATATCGTGCACTAATTTGGCTGCTGCAGTCACATATTAGCTGAACATCGAGGGTGTGGAACCTTTCTCTCTTGGCAAAGACAGCTAACTGATGGGAAGTCTGATGATAATAAGTGCCCTGGATGCCTAATTCTCTGCATTGGCAAGAATCTCACTAATTCCTTGATCTTTCTGCTACATTCAGTGACTGTTTTGTCTATTTTGAATTTCTTTGCAAAATTCGGCGAGGTGACTCTTGTGAGCATTTGAGAGTGGCTGACTGAGAAATTCCATAAGAGTGGAACCCTGAATGGACTTGTGCAATGGTCCATCTGAAGGAGCTCTGAGTCACTGTAATCTACAAGGCACTTGGCATAGGACTGGCTCCAGAGCCATCAAATGAAGGCAACAACATCCTGGGGCATTCTGAACTAAAGTATATGGGCACCTTCAACATTGCATCAATGTCAGTTTGGAGATAGCCATGGTGATGCTTGTAAGTTCTAGTTCTGGCCAATGCTTATCATCAACGTGACCTTTGATTGCTTGAATATCGTGCCTGTGCAGTTTAGTCTGCTGATTGCGCTTGCTGTTGTTCCTCCGGGATCTTTCTGTGCTGCTTCCTCCTCATCAGCAGCATGACCAGAAGATGGATAGGGATCCATTGTGCCATCAATTTCAGGAAATATGAGAATGCAATTCATGATGCGTACAGCTATCATGTTTTTGAGCTCTAAACTGTGCTCCACGATGCCTCAGCTGTGCATTGACCCTGCATTTATCTTACCCTGGTCTCCTCTCCAACCTGCAGGTACACATTGGTAAGATCCATCTATATGGCCCCAGAGGACAGCCCCTGTGAGCAACCATTCAGATGCATGGGAACAGATTGCTTTGCCTGCATTACTTAAAACATCGCAATGCACCATGTAATGCACAAGACTCAGTTTCTCAGGGAGTTTTAAAAAATTCTTTCACAGGATAAAGGCATTGCTGGCTCGGCCAGCATTTATAGAGCCAAACAGCACAGAAACAGGGGCCAAATCATCAATGCTGACCAAGTTTCCCAATTTCTAATTGCCCAGATGGAAGTTCAAAGTCAACTATATTGCTGTTGGTCTGGAGTCACATGTTGGCCAGACCAGGTAAGGACGGATTTTTTCCTTCCCTAAAGGCCATTCATGAACTAGATGTGTTTTTCCAACAATCAACAATGAATTCAAGGTAGACTCTTAATTCCAGGTTTTTATTGAATTCATATTCCACTATCTGTCATAGGCCGATTCAGACCTGGGTCCCTCAACTATTGTTAGCTTCTGAAATGGGCCATTGTCAACCTCTGACCCACCCCCTTCAATCCCTGGTTATTGATACCTCTATGAAGGGCAAACATTTCTTTCTATGTATCTTATCTATGCCCTCATAATTTTGTAGACTTCTGAATAGTTTTGGTCTCCTTATATAAGGAAAGATATCTTGGCATTAGAAGGAGTCAAGAGAAGATTTTCTTGGCTGATCCCAGGCAAAGACGGTTTTCTTGTGAGGTGTGTTTAATTGATAAGCCTCCACTCATTAGTGAGTTGAGAAGAATGAGACATGACTCTGTTGAAACATAGAAGATTCTGAGAGGGTTTGCAAGGTAGTCCTGAGAAGTCCTGACAAGTCCTGAGAAGATCTACGACTGGAGGATGGAATATGGGGGTAGGAAGACACCCATTTAATAAAGAGGTGAGCAGGACTTTTTCCCTCAGACCATATTAAATCTGTAGAATTCGTTATTGCAAAAGGCATGGAAAATATTTCATTAGTATATTCAAGGCTGAGATAGACAGATTTTTTTTTAATCAGTGAGGGAATCAGGGTTATGAGGAAAAGATAGGGAAATTGAGTTGAGGATTATCGAATCAACCATGATGTCATTGAGCGGTGGAACAGATTTCATGGGTTGAATGGCCTACTTCTGCCCCTATTTATGGTCTTAAGTATTGCCTGAAACAAGCTGCCAAACTTAAAACACCTCAAAACTATAATGTCTATGTAGTCTATTGGCCGAGAAGTTTTGTGATTAGATTTTATGTACATTTTTACAAAAAAAATGTTAATGTATCCCTAGAAAAGAAAAATCAAGAACAGCAAGATGTGTTCCTATGCTGTTATTTTCTCCAATTAATTTGGAATAAACTGGAATGTTATTGAAAGACTGAGATACTGGGAGTTCTGGCGAGCTGTAAAGATCACTGTCGCTCGAGGGAAAATAGAAACTTGTCCAGTTTTATAAAAGACTGTTCTTTCTCTGGTAAAGTTGTTAGCTCATCTACACTTTAATAGATAATAGCCAAATCCCAGAAGACAGCCACAGTTTTTCATCCTCTTTCATTCATTTTGGGTGAAAGCAACAACTTCTTTTGAAGGAGTTCCACAAGAAGAGTCATTATTGGTAAATTGTTTTTGCTCTTTCACTCACTCTCCTCTACCTCTGCATTGCTGTGTCAGTCTGAAAAGAAACATTTGTCACTTTTGCTTTGCTCATTGAACAGGCCTGATACTGCTGAGCTTTCCCTTCCTACTAGCCTGAGAGTTTCTTGAGTTTACCAGTTCCTGTTCAATAGGAAAGAATGACAATTCAACCTAGAGTCAGCTCTCAGTCACTAAGTTCACTGCTCCTGACTATGGGGCAGGACTCTGAAAGCTTGTGATTTCAAATAAACCCTGTTGGACTATAACCTGGTGTCATGTGACTTCTGACTTTGTCCACTCCAGTCAACACTGGCATCTCCGCTTCACAAAATTCTCTGTGACAGTTGATAGTCAATTTAGAGATCGAGAGATCATTTGTTCTAAAGCAGAAAATAAACTCTCCACTATTCCATTTTCCAACAGTTTAGTCTCCACTGGTTTCAAATGACACAATAATTCTCTTTAGCCAGGGTGGTGTTGACTGCAGAATCTCACTGGCTCTGTTGTGTCTCATATTCAAATAGTCAATCTGTCTAGCTGAGATTCACACCCAGAAGCGAGTCACACTTTATCCCTTTTAATTCCTTTTGCCACTCAGAACCGTGCTAGGATAATCCTTCAAATGGGCAAACAGGGGCACAGAATTTGATATTAATGCAGATGCACACCAGTTGGAACAGGCTTTAAAAGAAGACATGTCAATGATCTGCAGCACGTTCTTGAGAAATATTTGATTGGCAGCATTGAAGCAGAAACTCAGCTCACGGTTTTGGACAAATTATGGACACTCAAACATGAAAGTTATGCAAGTGAACAATGGTCGCAAATCAGAGAATGTTATGATGACATGCAAAATGTTTGCTTTTGTTTTGAACTTTGGATCATTCAAGATGAAAAGACCATTAGACCATAGACGCAAAAATTAGGCCATTTGGCCCATCGAGTCTGCTCCACCATTCAATCATGGCTGAAACCCCATTCACCCGCTTTCTCCCTTTAACCTTTGATCCCTTGGCAATCAAGAACTTACCTATCTCTGTTTTAAATATACTCAATGACCTGGCCTCCAGAGCCTTCTGTAGCAATAAATTCCACAGATTCACCACTAACTGGATAAAGAAGTTTCTCTTTACCTCCATTCTAAAGTGTCTAAGTCTAAGTCTGTACCCTCAGGTCCCAGTCTCTCTTGCCAATGGAAACATCTTCCCAATGATCTCTCTGTCCAGGCCATTTAGTATTTTGAAAGTTTCAATCGGATGCCCCCCACCCCCAACCTCCTAAACTCTCTTGAGTACTGTCCCAAAGTCCTCAAAATTCCTCATATGTTAAGCCTTTCATTCCTGGGATCATTCTTGTAAACCTCCTCTGGAGCCTCTCCAGGGCTAATACATCTTTCCTAAGGCATGGGGCCCTAAATTGCTCCAAATACTGTAAATTTGGTCTGACCAGACCTTTATAAAGCTTCAGAAGTACCTCCCTGCTTTTATATTCCAGTCCTCTCGTGATGAATGACAACATTGTAATTGCCTTCCGAAATACCAACTCAACCTGCAAGTTTACCTTAAGAGAAACCTGGAGTAGAACTCCTAAGTTCCTTTTCACTTCAGATTTCTGAATTTTCTTCACAGTTAGAAAATAGTCCATGCCTCTCTTCTTCCTACCAAAGTCATGACCTCATACTCTCCCACATTGTAGTTCATCTGCTACTTCTTTGCCCGTTCTCCTAAGCTGTTTAAATCCTTTTGCAGCCTCGCTGCCTCCTCAATACTACCTGCCCATCCACCTATCATTGTATCATCTGCAAACATAGCTAGAGTGCCCTTAGCTCCTTCATTTGGATCATTAATGTATAAAGTGAAAAGATGACTGTTGTGGAACACCACTAGTCATTAGCTTCCATCCTGAGAAGGACCCTTTTATCCCCACCGTCTATCTTCTGCCAGGCAGCCAATCTTCTATCCATGATAGTTCTTGTTTCCAACACCATGGGTCCTTATGTTATTCAGCTGCCTCCCGTGCAGCATCTTATCAAAGGCCTTCTGGAAGTCCTGATAGATAACATTCATTGACTTTCCTTGGTCTAACCTGCCCATTACCGCCTCAAAGCATTCTCACAGATTTGTCAGGCATGGCCTCCCCTTGATGAAGCCATGCTGTCTTTGCCCTATTTTGCTATGCACTTGCAAGTTTTTAGAAATCTCATCCTTCACAATGGACTTCAAAATCTTACCAACAACTAAGGTCAGGCTAATTGGTCTATAATTTCCTACCTTTTGCCTTGCTGCCTTCTTAAATAGGAGGGTAACATTAGTGGTTTTTCCAGTCCTCTGGGACCCTCCTTGATGCCAATGATACCTGAAAAATCACCACTAAAGCCTCCATTATCTCTTTCGCTATCTCCTTCAGAACTCTGGGGTGTAGCCCATCTGGTCCAGGTGATTTATCTACTTTCAGACCTTCCAGTTTTTCTAGCACCTTCTCCTTGGTGATGGCCACCATACTCATCTCTTGCCCCCCTGATTCTCTTGAATTTTTGGGATATTACTCATGTCTTCCACCATGAAGACTTACGCAACATACTTATTCAGTTCCTCAGCCATTTCTTTGTTCCCCATTACTACTTCTCCAGCTTACAGAAAATTAATCACTGTCAGGAAGGACAAAGTTAGATATGAAACAAAATATTAAAAAAAGCAATGTTCAAATGGATTCAAATGGCATGCTGTAGAACATTGTTCACTGAGCATTAGTGTTAAGTAAAAACAATCAAAGTATTTGAAATGTGATCATCAGCTGTTTAAAGTAACCTGGATAGCAAGAGCACCAATCATTTGATTCTTTAAGAGTCAAGTGTAAAGATGGACTTGAAGAATCAATGCAAGAATTGATGTACAATTTCTGGAAAGATTATTGTTTCAAGTTTTTGGTCATTTTATGTACTTGGCTGAAAGCCTAATGATCCATGACCCTGTTAACACACTTTGAGTCCTTTCTTGATTGACAACTTTGTCTGTCTAATCTCTGCTGTTGATTTCACATGCTCATTTATTCCAAGTTAAGAAATTTCAAATGGTTGCAGTTTCAACTGTGGATTCTTTAAAGAATCTGGCCATTGACGATTTTATTGTACTTTCATAAAAATTGCATCTTTAATTCACAATGGAAGGATATCAATGAATAGCTAATTTTTTAAGAAAAACCTTATTTTAGATATCTGAAAGCCACTATAAGAATCATTGTCTCTGTACAGTGTTTAGTGTGTGAACAGGCATGGAAATGACACAGCTTGACATGGGACATGAGAAGTCATTAGGTTTGGGTGGAGTGAAAAGCCTAGAAATGAAAAAGTGCATGAGAAACCATAGGGGATGGATGGGACAATGACTAGGATTGGAGGCCTAAGGAGCCATAGAGATATTTGGAAGGGATTGGTGTGGATTGGGCTTGTGGAGAGTGAGAAAATGAGACTGCCTTTGTACATTTTCCTGAGGTAACTGACTATGATGTTTCCTTTCCTACAATTAAAATCCCATTTTTGCAGGTAGCATTTCCAAAAGTGGACGGTTTTTGAAGCTGGATATATTCCCACCATCATGTTTACTTGCCTTGTGGATGAAAACTATTTTTTTGCCCTCCCCAACTCTACTTTTTCTGAAGATTTGTTCCTATTCAGAAAAAGAATATACTTTCGTATATCGGGAAAAAAAACTTACTGTAAACTGTGTTACGATTCTATAGAGACTGATGTAAAATGATTTTTTTAAAGAAACATCTAATTTCCAGTTACTCATGTTTTAAGCTATTTCAGAAACAAACAGATGAAAAGCATTATTGACTAACATTATTTTTGCAGTCAAATTATACCTTTTAAAGACAGAACTTTTAAAACAACTAAAGAAAATCCATTATTAGCCAAATATTATAGCTTTGTTTGAACTTTTCACAAATTTGGTCCTTCAAAGCTCTCTCTCCCAGATTCTGGAATATCAACCATGTCTTTGAGTTTTCAAGGATATCTTAGAAACCTTTCTCCTCTTAAAGCCCATTCTATGGCAATCACATGGGCTTTGTATCCAAGTAGAAATATAAATTAGCTATCCTTGAGTCCCTTTAGTTTGGAATTAACTAATTCCTTTTCTACTGCTCTTCAATTATTCAAATGTTGGTGGTAAGAAGTGGAAGAATGAATTATAAGAAAGAAATGCTGGACTGTATCAATTAGGGAATAATAGTGGTATCCACTTGATGTTGAGTGGCTGGAGAATCCTGATAGAGTGCAGAAGAGAGGCTAACTATGACAGACCAAGGTAGAGTGACATCCTTTAAACAAGAAAGAGATTTAAAATTAAAAGTTAAGAAAACAAACTATTTTTGGACCACTATTCAATAGAAAGTAATTCAAAGAAAGAAAAACTGACAGTAAACTGAAGTATTATGAAGTCATTCATGAAAAGTGAGTATCTTCTAAGGTTTGCTCAGTGAGCTAGAAGGTTGATTTTCAGACATTTCGTCACCATACTAAGTAACATCCTCAGTGAGCCTCCAGATAGAAGATGCATTATGTTGCCTAGTATGATGATGAAATGTCATAAACTGAACCTTCCAGCTCAGCAAGCAAATCTACATCCAGAACCTCAACCTCAGCTACAAATCTCAAAATTCAGTATCTTCAAAGTTTACTTTTTAAAACCTGTCTGATGGTTCACTGGGATAGTGTGATAATTACTTGTATCTGCCTCTCAGTTCAGTTTGAGAAGTTTCCTTTGCATAGCCTCATTAGTAAAGTTAAAAAAAGTTGCAAAGCATATAGCGATTCTATCAATTCAAACTGTGACTAAAACAGAATGCAAATTTTTCCTTCAAGACATAAAAAGCCATTCCTTTTCTAAATCCATCAACAGGCCAATTTGAACAATTAACTACTCATTAGCTAAAATGTAAGGGATGAACCCATATAACAAAAGATAGTGAACAAGCGAACAAGGGTGGAATCTTCCCAACCTCTGAGTGATGTGGGATAATAATGTGTCAGTTGGTAAAGTCTGGCAATATCAGAGAAATAAAATTCTTGAAATCAAGAAACAATAATTTGAGTTTATATTCAAAGATTTTCACGGTGAGATGTAATGGCCCGTTTGCATGTACTAGCCTCTCAGTTTTACTGACTCTTGCTTCATTTCTATATCGTTTGCGATTTTGCCAGGCAGTGGAGAGAAGATAGACAGTAGTATTCCTAATATGGAAGTTCGAATGGTACCTGTTGGCTGCGACTCCTCTGCATTTTCATCACAGATTGATTTTGGTCAGCATTGCCCAACACCTTAGAGCATGCTTTATGGGTGGTGATCATCTACACCTCCATCTGCAGAAGTTGGCATCAGCAAAGCACCAGCCTTTTAACATCATCAGAAGACATTGGGTACTCACTTTTAATACAATTCAGCACCCCAACAGTGCACTTTGGAGCTCACTGCTAACTTACGTGGCAATGTTGCTGCTAGGCTGCTTTGCACACAAGGAAAGGCATCTGTCTCATGCGTCAGAACAGAGTAGATCTCAGTGTTCTTAGGTTGTTTTCAGCACTCAGTCAACCTCAATGAATAGTTAAAAGGGACTATGATCAGTCAGGAGACTGGTTCTTCATCAGTCAAAAAAGGCAGTGAGGTGTCCTGTGAGTGAGTGGAATGCACAGCAATGAAGTTCGTAGTTTAGAGGGATGGGTTGGGTGGCAGCCATTGAGGAAGATGCTACATTGCAATATCAGAAGCAGTAAACTATGAGCTTTTTAGAAAGGGAGTGTAATGGCAAAGTTAGGATGACATAGAGAAAATTATGACCCTTAGTCTTGCAGAGCACAGAAGGTCATTCAATCATGGCTGACGGGCATTTCAACTCCACTTACCCGCACTCTCCCCATAGCTCTTAATTCCTTTCGAAATCAAGAATTTATCAATCTCTGCCTTGAGGACATTTAATGCTCCAGTCATTTAACATGGCAATGAATTCCACAGGCCCACCACACTCTAGCTGAAGAAATGTCTCCTCATTTTTGTTCATAATTCACCCCCTGCAATTCTAAGGCTGTGCCCAAGGGTCCTAGTCTCCCCACCAAACGGAAACAAATTCCCAGCATCCACCCTTTTTATGCTATGCATTATCTGATAAATTTCTATTAGATCTCTCCTCAATCTTCTAAACTCTAATGAATACAATCCCAGGATCCTCAGCCGTTCATCGTATGTTAGGCCTACCATTCTATGAATCATCCGTGTGAACCTCCGTTGGACACGCTCCGGTGCTAGTATGTCCTTCCTGAGGTGTGGGGCCCAAAATTGGACACAGTATTCTAAATGGAGCCTAGCTAGAACTTTATAAAATTTCAGTAGCACATCGCTGCTTTTGTCTTCCAACTCTCTGGAGATCTATCTATTGCCATTTATGGAAGAGATTTTCAAACATCTACCAGTTTGTGTTTGTAGAAAAGCTTCATAAAATTTCCCCAAATGGTTTGACCCTAATTCTCAGACTATGCTCCTTAGTTCTAGAATCTAACCAGCACCATCACTAACAGATGGACCATCCATTTGCATCTCACTCCATCCCTCCTTTTCTCACATTTTAGAAGAAAACAGCCCACAACTGGGAAGAAAGAGCCAAGACAGGTGAAGGACTGACCAATAATGGACTCCTCAACTCATACAAGGAGAGGATCCTGATCCTGACAGACCACATACAATCCTTTGGACTGGTTTTGGACTCTGCCTTTGTGTTGGGATCTGCCCACAGGAACTGTCCCTTTGGTGTACCAATTGTTCTGGTATAACATGCGTTTTGTCAACGCGAATCCACTATAATGCAATTGATGAATTGTGGGCACTGTTTGGATAATGCAAACTTTCTACTGACTGGGTTTAGTGATTTTCGATAGCCATCTTCTACAGCGCAATTTTCTATAGCAATTTTTCATAGTGCGATTTTCTATAACATGAGATTGCAGAGGAATGGTGGCTCAATGGTTAGCACTGCTGCCTCACAGTGCCAGGGACTAGGGTTTGATTCTAACCTCAGGCAACTGTGGAGTTTGCATTCTCCCAGTGGCTGTGTGGATTTCCTACAGGTGTTCTCGTTTCCTCCCACAATCCAAAGATGTGCAATTTAGGTGAATTTGGCTATGCTAAATTGCCACAGTATTTAGGGATGTGTAGGTGAGTTGCATTTGTCAGTGGCAAATGTAGAGTAATAGTGAGTTTGAGAAGATTTGTAGCTCAGGTTGAGGTTCTGGATTGAGGTTTGCTCGCTGAGCTGGAAGATTCATTTCCAGATGTTTCGTCACCCTACTAGGTAACATCTTCAGTGGGCCTCTAGGTGAAACACTATTAATAATTCCTGCTTTCTATTTATATGTTTGGGTTTCTTTGGGTTGATGATGTTATTTCCTGTGATGACATCATTTCCTGTGATGATGTCATTTCTTGTTCTTTTTCTTGGGGGTGGTAAATGGGGTCTAACTCAGTGTGTAAGTTGATAGAGTTCCAGTTGGAATGTCATGCTTCTAGGAATTCTCATGTGTGTCTCTGTTTGGCTTGTCCTAGGATGGATGTGTTGTCCCAATCGAAGTGGTGTCCTTCCTAATCTGTATGTAAGAATATTAGTGAGAGAGGGTCATGTCGTTTTGTGGCTAGTTGATGTTCATGTATGCTAGTGGCTAGTTTTCTGCCTGTTTGTCCAATGTAGTGTTTGTTACAGTCCTTGCACAGTGTTTTGTAAATAACATTAGTTTTGCTTGTTGTCTGTACAGGGTCTTTCAAGTTCATTAGCTGCTGTTTTAGTGTGTTAGGTAGTATGCACTGCTTATGTGATTTTCCTCTGCTCTGCATAGTTCTTCTGTGCTACAGTGTGTTGTGACTTATTGGAATAATGTTCTGATGCAGCTTTGTTTGTGGATGTTGGGGTGAATTCTCCTGCAGAAGCTGCATCAGAACATTATTCCAACAAGCCACCACATACTGCAGCACTGACGAACTATGCAGAGCAGAGGAAAATTTCCTATACAGTGTATTCAAAAAGTACCCAATGAACACAGTCCGCAGATTTCTCAGCAACAAACCCGTACAAGCAGACAAAACCCTAGCCACTCTCTCCTACATCAAAGACATCTCGGAAATGACTGCCAGACTACTCAGACCTTGACATCATGGTAGCCCACAAACCCAGCAACACACTAAAACTTCAACTAATGAACTTGAAAGACCCTACACAGACAACAAGCAAAACTAATGTCATTTACAAAATATCGGTCTGTGTTGTTGCAATTATACAGGGCCTTGGTGAGGCCACACCTAGAATTTTGTGGGCAGTTTTGGTCTCCTTTTCTAAGGAAAGAAGCTCTTACTCTTGAGGGAGAGCAAAAAGGTTTCCCAGGCTAATGGCAGAACCTACGTATGAGGAGAGATTGGTTAGGTTAGGATTGTTTTCACTGGAGTTCAAATGAATGGGCGGGAATGTCATAGACACTTATAAAATTTTAACAGGACTAGACAGGGTAGGTGCAGAGAGGATGTTCCCCATGGTGGGTGTGTCCAGAACCAGGCAACACAGTCTGAGGATTTGGGGCAGATCATTTAGGACGGAGATGAGAAGACATTTCTTCACCCAAAGAGTGGTGAGCCTGTGGAATTCATTACCACAGGAAGTAGTTGATGCTAAAACATTGAGTTTATTCAAGAGGTGGTTAGATATAGCATATGGTGCAAATGGGATCAAAATTTATGTGGAGAAAGCAAGCTATTGAGTTGGCCTTGAAGTGCTGAATGGCCTCTTCCTGCTCGTACCTACTATGTCAGCTGTAAGTCTGTCCCTGCAGTCACAGGGTCCTTGCAACATTGTGTCCCAAAGTGCAGTATTGACATGTAGTAGCATTCTGTCAGTGGACCTGAAAGGTGCCATGAGAGTTTAGATTCGATTCCACAGTGTGGAAGCAGGCCCTTCAGCCCAACAAGTCCACACCGACCCTCCGCAGAGCAACTCACCCAGACTCACTCCCCATATTCTCCCCCGCCTAATGCACCTAACACTAAGGGCAACTTAGCGTAGCCAATTCACCTGACCTGCACATCTTTGGATTGTGGGAGGAAACCCATATAGACACAAGAAGAATGTGCAAACTCCAATAGGCAGTCGCCCGAGGTGAGAATCGAACCCGGGTCCCCGGTGCTGTGAGGCAGCAGTGCTAACCACTGAGCCACTGTGTCATCTAATCTAAACTCTCATGGCAACTTTCTGGTCCACTGACAGTTCTGAGAGGATGGCCAGCATTAGAAGAGGGCATTCAGCCCTTCAAGGCCAACTCAATAGTCTGCCAGTGTGAATGGATGGGGAGTTAAGTTTGCCAGGTGCCCTGCATCATGTGCTGAGATATTGTTGCCAAATGTCCAAGGTGATTTGAGCTGAAGTTGCCAGGTACCTGTTCTGACTTTCATGTCGGGCACTGTCAACATCTAGTTTCCTCGTGGTGGGTGTAGCCCAGAAAGCTCAAAATTAGTGAGGTGAGATTTGTAGTTAATAAGTGTGACAACAAGCAATAATCTCTGACCATAGGCATTTTGCCATTCCCTCGGTGGAATTTCAGCTCGACTTCTGAAACTCTATTTGAAAATGCATTGAGTTGCTCCTCCCTTGGAGAAAGACCTCCTCAGACTTCTCATGTGGCTCTTCTCAATTTTATTGTCATAGCCAACACCACTCGGGATCCTATAGGATTCTGTCGAATGAATTCTTTGGTAGCACTCAGAACCTTGAATGTAGTTGAGCATAAAATCTCACTGATGGTTTAAAGCTCCACTGGTAAAATCCAACTTTATCTGAATAGGACTAGCAATTTGTTAGATGCTTTACAGGTCTTTGAAATACATTGTGTAAACATTGTAGAAAATCAACTATTTTGTTTACTATGAAATTTTATCCCCTAATTAAAATATATTCTTTTGCAATGAATATTATTTTCGAACAGGCTACTATACATTTCATGTATTTCAGAGGTTTTAAATTCCTGTCTTCGAAACTGGTTTGAAACAATGTTTTTAAAAGGAAATTGTCATGTGCTCTTTCAAATCTTTAATGAGATTAGATTCCCTACAGTGTGGAAACAGGCCCAACCATCCAAAGAGTAACCCATCCAGACCCATTTCCCTCTGACTAATGCAACTAACACTATGGGCAATCTAGCATGGCCAATTCACCTAACCTGTATATCTTTGGACTGTAGGAGGAAACCTGCATAGACACGGGAAGAATGTGCAAACTCCACACAAGCAGTCACCCAAGGTCAGAATTGAAGCTGGGATCCTGGTGCTGTAAGGCAGCAATGCTAACCACTGAGCCACCATGCTGCCCCACAAGTTTCTCTATTGGAAAGAGATATAGATCAGGAAGTATTAATTTGAAATCTGGTGAAAGGACTTGAATTTTCAGAATTTTCATTTGGGTAGATATCTGTTGTCCATTGTCTTGACTACCATGTCTTATTAAAATATACTTGCGCATGGAACAGAAAGCAATTTACTTTGCATGGTGAAAATTGAAAAAATAAACAGAAAATGCTTCAAGTACTCATGTTCCATAGAATGAAGAAATGTTCCATAGCTCAGACAACATACATGAAAACACCAAACCAGAACTAATGAAAGACTCATTGTATTGGTTTCTCACTCCATGTATGTTGCCTCACCTATGAAACATTTTCAGCATTTTCTCTTTTGATTTCATGCTTATGAATGTTATGTATGGGGTTCAGCTGTTGTTCACTTGATCAACTGATTGACAAAAATTCATTGGCAAGGATCATGTGTAAAGGTGGAGACATTACACACTTTTGTCCCTAGCTTTAGAGCAAAATGGACCAGTCTCAGATACTACATTCCGTGTATGCTCAGTGTTGTCATGCCTAAAAAGAGCCACCATGAATAGATAGATCTAATTTAAAAGAAAAATGGTACTCCTGAGGAGTTTTCAGATGAAAAGAAAACCAGAGGAGTGGGACAAAGTGATAACTTGAAAAACTGTTAATTAGGCAAGGAAAATACTCTGGAAGACTTCACAAATTTGTGTCACAGTGGCAATTACATAAATAGCAATTTTTTGTAGTGATGAGTTTTTGGATATAGACTATTTTCAATGCATATTTATACAAAGACAGAAAATAACTAACCTGATAATATTTCTGAGGAGGAGTGGGAAAATATCGACTTAAAAGTCTCACTAGGTGCAATAACACATACTTAAGAAGTCATCACTTCTCAGAATATAATCAGATGATGTTTTACAGTCCTAATCAGGAAGTACAAACTGCTTCTTGAGTGCTGTTCACACTTCGAAATATATCTACAAACCTCTGTCCTGAGCCTCTGGAATCCAAACTAACTGCCTCCAATTATTCTGAATGTTGCAGTATATTATTTTTAAGTAGTATCAAGTTTGTCATATCAGGACCTGAAATAATTCTGTTTTCTTCCATCACCATTTTCTAAATTTGAATATATTTTGAAAAAAAATTACAAATATAAAGAACGTCAGAACTAGATATCAGATTAAATTAATTGCATGATAAAGTGTCAAGGCAATCAAAATAAGAGCTGAATAAAGTAAAGGTTACAAAACAAGCCTGTTCAAACTGATTTCCTATTCAAACGTTTCAGTCGAGAATTGTCTGTATTGGCACCCAGATGTATGTACAAACAAATGTAAAGTATTAAAGACTGCAGAAATTTGGGTGTTAAGTAAGTTACATAAATTGTCGTATTGTGCTCAATCTCCTCATTCCATTAAGATTGACTATTAATACTTTGGTCTAAACGCATTTGCAGCCAGTACAGTGTTCTGGTTCCAAGCTACAGAATGTTGTGCTGGAATTACTTTGTTCAAAGGCTCTCTTAAATTGAGAGGTGCAGCAGGCAAGCCAAATGATTTTCTTGTATTTTACTGCAATTTATTTGAGTATTTTGTCAGAAGTTTTTGTGAATATCTCTGCAATTTGTACTTCTTCGAATTTACTTTTGATGGCAGCAATATGCACCATCAAAAATTCAAAGGCATCCTCAATTGTTGATTAGTAAATATGCTTTATCAGATGAGAGTACATAACAGTGCAGACGGATTGTAATGTTATTTTGAAATCTTCAGAAACAAATCTACTGTTTGACTTCAACATCTTCTTTGAATCCAAATGTTTACATTGATTCATTGCCGTTTTTATGCTTGCATGTATTCTATGTAGTTTGAGAAGAAATACTTGTAAATTATCATCAGCAAAATGGGCTTAATTGCAGATTATAGAGCAATATATATACCCAATAAATAAATAAGGCTGGATTGTCCTTAGAACAAAAAAAATACGAATGAATCATCATAAATGGGAGAAACATCTTTGAAAGATGTGTTCTTTGAAATATTCTACTTATTCAAATTAAAGTAAGATTGGCTGTGACCATCTTTTAACTGTTGTGCTGTGTTTAACACTGCTATTTGGCTCTTATGTGACATCACCAGGTGTATACAAGGTATGACTAACTGCAAAAATAAGTCTCCAGTTGATATTTGAGATATCAGCCCCTTCAGAGGTGTTGGTGGTGCATATTCTGCTCAGAAGGAGGAACCTAAAGATCTGCCTGTCATTTTAGTTAGGTCTACATCACATATGGACTCATTGTACACTTGATAACAAACTTCGAAAAGGCTACATTTTCCTCTGTAATATATTTCCCCTGCAATCAAAATATTTCTACTTGTTGATGAGGAAAAAAAAAAGCATGTTTCATCACCTACGGAAGCAGAGTTTGAGGAAAGGACAGAATTGCTTTTTGTTTTAATTATTTCATCGGATGCATCCATCACTGGCAGGGTCAACATTACTTGCCTACCCCTAATTGCCCTTAAGCTCAGTGGCTTGCTAGGTCATTTAGAAAGGCACTTAATTGTCAATTATATCATTCTGAAGTCACGTGTAGGCCAGATTCTGTAAGGACAGCAGATTTTTCTCCCTCATGGTCAGTAGAGAACTAAATGTGTTTTTACAACAATCAATGATAGTCATGGTCACCATTACTGGAATGAGCTTTCCTTTCCACATTTTATCAATTAGCTTTAAGTTCCACCAATTACTGGGTGGGATTTGAATTTCAGCCCGCAAAGAATTACTCTGGGCTTTTGGATTATTTATCTAGTGACATTACTAATCCACCACCATCTCCTTACAATGAATAAGAGTAGACACTTGCACTCAAACAATTGCCACATAAGTGTGCCCATATGATGTTGTGAGAGTAGAGGAAGTCCTGGTGGATCAGACGTCCTGTCCCCAGAGATAGTATTTTCCATTTTTGTGGGGCTGGGTTTGGATGTGACTTGGGATTTGCACTGGCATTATTTAAAGTGGCAACTGACCACTTGAATAAACAACTGCATCCTCTTTTGTGTCATTTCAGTGAATTAAGTGTCTGAAACGTACCTTGTGCATATTTGATCAATTAAGAGCAAGTATGAGACTTCTGGATTACATCAAGTGACGCCATTGGGGAGGTAAACTACTCTGTCGTTGAAGTTAATCTACCCTCTGGAAAAGGGTACTCTTTGGGAATGTTAAAAGTGGGCATATTTGTATCTAAAAAGTGCATAAATGCACTGGGATTGTCTAGCTATCAGAGATACACCAAAGCTGTCAAAGATCTGTTAAACAAAAATAGAAATTGCTGGAAAATCTCAGCAAGTTTGGCACCATCTGAACAGAAATCAGAATTTTCATCTTGGATCCAGTGACCCTTTTTCAGAACTCATCTGTTAAAGATCTGGAAATGATCTGTTAACGTTGTCAATATGACAAAGGCTTTCACAGAACTGTCTAAATATGGGTGCATTTTAAAGAAAAAATTGCTAGGTATTTTAGTGTGCCTGGAAACATAGGCCATTATAGAACTTGTGCGGTATGACTGATTGTTTCCAGCCCATCCTATTCACAATGTGATATCCTCAAGTATATGTTAGCTGCATAGATTGGAGGTTTTAGAAAAGATACATTTGGTTTCATAAGACACTAATCACTTAAATTTTTGAGTTCATTAAAGAGTAGTTGGAAGAATTTCAGTTTATGAATGGCTTTTTAATTTTTTTTACTAGTGATGTAAACAATAAATACACAACTTTATTTTCTGCCAGCATGGATCCTCAGGCTTGTCATTGTCATACTTGGTAAGTTTATAAGCAAGTGCAGGGTGGTGCATGGGGTGACATGTGTTTGTATGAATTAGTAATTCAGGCATGGTGGTATAAAGGTCTGCACTGGTGATTTATGGGGAATAGGTGGCATAATATCATGATAGGCTAGAGGTGTGAGCAGAAGGGTATAAGGTGGCATGAGTTGGCATGGATGGAGCATGGGAATTTTGCGTTAGAAGGCGAGGTAAGAGTTAAGGGCTGGAGGGATGCTTTTGATTTCACTCTCTTTTTATAAAACTTCACAACAGTACTGATGCATGGAGGAAGACATTGTACCCAGTCCATATCCACAGTCTGTCATTCTGTGGTCACTCCCAAGGAACATCCCCATATCAGCATGAAAATCAAACTTTCTGGAACATTTTATACTAGGTCGGGTTGAGAAATCAGAATGCCCCATCGAGAGGAATTATGGGGCTTAGTTTGCATTCAGTTCTTCATTTGTGTCATTTTAACTTGCACATTCACATATAACCAAACAAACTTGATGTGACATGATGTTGTAGGATGGGCCCTGGCTCAAGAGATTTGTAACTTAGATAAAGTCAAAGTTGTAGTGATTATAACAAGATCATCCAGGCAGACCCCATAGAATGTGAGTTCCCTGATTGAGGCTGTTAATCTGGTCCATCAGGGAGTCCTGGCTGACTGATATAAACAGGAGTATCAGGGGTTCTGTTCACTCTGAGAACTGGCTCTGAGGAAGCTGGATTGGTATCAAGGAACACATGTAGATATAGGGTGACTTAGTTACGGGCCTCTGTGGAGTTATTTCAAAGGGATAAGATGCATTGAAACTGATGGGAGTGGAAGACAGTTTGATAGATGAGACCACTTCATTGGTAAGTTGAGTTTTGATGCTTTTTGCAGCTATTACCGAAGACTCCTCAGCATGATAGTCCTCCTGATGATTCATACATACTGTTCTGCCTCCAAAGAAGCTGGTAAAATTACCTCTGGGATCTCTTGGTGCAAGTGTTTTCGGCTGGTAAAGGCACATGGCCATAGTAACTTACCATTCTGTGAAATGCCTACAATTGAAGCAATATGCAGAGCCTGTTGTGACTTTTGTAATAAGTGAAACCTCTCCTTTAAGGTCCCTTATATTTCTATGACAACCTCGACAGAGACATTTGCCTTGATCTCTCGCTGTGTTTTCGCAACTCGTAGTGAAATCATTATCTGTGGCAGCAACAGGTATGCCCTGTCATCTACAAGCCATCTGTTCATTTGATGATCTCTCGTGATGAGCACAGTGAGTGAAGGCTTCCTTGGAGAAATGTATCATGGAAAAGTTAGAGCAAACCTAGCATTGACATGTCAGAATCTTTGCTTCTGGTCACACAAAATAGGGATATTCAGGGAATTATATCTCTTTCTATCAAGAGTGTAGGGAAGCTAACTGTAAAAGATTTGAAGCAAGAGATGATTGCCATCTATTGCATTCTGCATTTTGGGAAATCTGGAAGATAACAAAGCTAGACAGCCTTGTCATGATGCAGCTTAGCTATTACATCAAAATGGATGACATTCTCAGTTTTCCAATTGGTGTGCTAGTTATTTATTAAATGTATACTGGGATAGCAGTCTCGGTGAGATTACGTTCATTTCCTGTGGCTATACAAAGTAAACCAATGACACTAATTCTCACAGCAAAGCTATCTGATCAGGTAATTTCAGCCATAGGTTTTGAAATTCTTTCAAGGCCAGCGTTTGATCCCCATCCTAAATTGTCTTTGGCTCACTAGGTCACTTTAGCGGTTAAGAGTCAACCACATTTCTTTGCATCTGGAATCAAGTGTCAATCATATCACATTACCAGACCAGGTAAGGGTGGCAGGATTTCTTCCCTGTAGAATATCAGTGAACCAGATTGGTTTTTAATGACAATGATAATTTCATGACTGAATTACTGAAACTTGCTTTTCAATTTTAGATTTAATTAAATAATTCAAATTGCCCCAGCTGCTGTAATGGGATTTGAATCTAGAGCATTAATCTAGGTCACTAAATTATTAGTCTGGTATAAGAATTCTTCCTTTAAATCCAAGGTGATTCACTATAGAGAACAGAGAAAGCATCCCAGTAATCCTTGTAAATCAGGTTAAATATGATTGAAGGAAGAGAGGAACTTGGTGAAATTATAATCACTGGGGAAGCAGTCCTGATCAAACTGATGAACCTGCAGTTTGACAAGTCTCCAGGTCCTGAGGGGTCTTATACTATGGTCTTACAAGAAGCAACTAATGAGATAGGAGATGCATTGATGTTTATTTTTCAAAATTTGTTAGATTTTGGAAAGATTCCTTTTGACTTGACAGCCACAAATATAACTATACTTTGAAGAAGAGAGGCAGGGAGTAAACAGAAAACTACAGGCCAGTTATCTGTCATGGAGAATGAGTCAGAATAAATCCTTACGGAGGTTATAACTGGGCACTTGGAAAAAAAGATCAAGTTTACAGGGATGAGTCAGCATCGATTTATGAAAAGGAAATTGTGTTTACCAATTGATTGAACGTCTTTGAAGGAGTATCGTGTTTGGATAAAAAAGAATTCCGCTTTGACTCCCCAAAGGCATTTGACAAGGTTCCACATAAAAGGTTATTGTGCAAAGTAGAACGGTAAAGTGTAGAGGATAACATACCAGGATGGAGAGAGATTACTTGGCTTGCAGAATATGCATAAATTGGCTTTTATCGCACAGGCAGGATGTGGTGAAACGGAAACGGATCCTATAGGGTTTGTATTGGGCCTCAACTTTGCACAATTGATATCAATGATTTAGATGGGAGGATTGAAGACATGGTGTTTAAATTTGTAGTTGACACAAAGATAGGTAGGAATGTATGCTGCATGGATGACATAACAAGGATGTAAACCTCTGCAGAGAGATTGAGTGGGCAAAAAATCCAATAGATGGAACATAATGTGGGAAAATATGAAGTTGTTCATTTTGGCAGGAAGAATAGAAGAATGCAATCCTTTGTTGCAAGAGAAATTGAACGTAAAAGTCAGGATGATATGCTTCAGGTACAAGACACTGATGCGACCATATCTCAGTACTGCATGCAATTTTGGACTTCTTGCTAATGGAGGGGTGTAAATACTTGGTGGCATTCTAAAGGAGAATTGCAAGATAGATGCCTGGAATGAGCAGGTTGCCTAATGAAGGTAGGATGGATAAATTAGATTTGATTAGACTAGATTCCCTACAGTGTAGAAACAGGCCCTTCGGCCTAACAAGTCCAACCCTCCGAACAGTAACCCACCCAGACCCATTCCCCTACGCTATATTACCCCTGACTAATGCACTTAATATTGTGGGCAATTTAGCATGGCCAATTCACCTGGTGTGCACATCTTTGGACTGTGGGAGGAAACTGGAGCATCCAAAGGAAACCCACACAGACACGGGGAGAATGCGCAAACTCAACACAGATATGTCGCCTGAGCCGGGAATCAAACCCAGGTCCCTGGCGTTGTGAGGCAGCAGTGCTAACCACTGAACCACCATGCAGCCCCTGCATGGTTTCTACTGCAGTTAAGAACGAGGGATAACTTAATTGTGGCATATACAATCCTGAAAGGTCGAGACAAAGTGGTTTCCTCTTCTGGGTAAGACCAGAACCAAGGGTCATCATTTTAAAATTAGGGATCGCAGTTTTAGGAATGAGATGAGGAGGAATTGTTTCTCTCATTGGGTTGTGTGACTTTGGAAGTCCATGCATCAGTCAACAATGGTGGTGGAGTCATTGAATATTTTTAAGGCAGATGTAAATAGGTTACTCTGAAGCAAGGGGATCAAAGGTTATTAGTGGTTTACAGGAGTGCAGCATTTAGAACATAAGCCTATCAGCAATTATCTCACTGAGTGCAGCAGCAGGCTCGAGGGACTGAAGAGCCACTTCTGTTGCTGATATTTATACTCACAGGAGAGTTGTTCAACATAGTCAGACACCAAGTCATGTATTCAATATTACAGCACCTTATTAAAATCTTGGGCAAATATGTCAATTTTAAGGAACATCTTAAAAGAGGCAACAAGATTTGACAGGCAGAGTTTTGTGAAGCACAGTCCAGAGTTTAGGGTCTAAGCAGCTGAAGATGCAATGACCAATGATGGAGCATTTAAAAGTGTCAATTCTAAAGGAGTCCACAGTGGAAGATTACAAATGCCTTAAAGGATTGTTTGGCTGGAGGAAATTACAGAAATAAGAGGAGGTGAACGAAAAACTCATCTCAGGGTCAAACATGATGCCAAGCTTGAAAAGCATCCGGTTCAGTCTTGGGTAGCTGCCAGGGAAGGACATGAAGCTAGGGAATGGAGATTGCAAAATGGAGCATAAAGAATGCCTTTGGTCTCAGCAACATTTCAAAGAGAAGGAAATATCTGCTCATCAAGTACTGGGTAAGGACAGGCAGTCTGATAATTTAGCAACAGTGGAAAAATTGAGAGAGATGCTACAATAGAGCTGGGCATCCTCAGAGTACATGGAAAGCCAGTATTGTGTTTTTAGATATAGTTGCTGACAGGATAAGAAATAGGAGAGGTGACAGTCTGGGAATGGGAAGAGAAGCTATTGCAGATGTCACTCAGGATATGATTGAATTAGCAGTGAGGGAATCATGCCACTACAGTCCTGCCCAGCTGACTGATGGTGAAAAGGCATTGGAGGAGCAATGGCAGTCCATGTCAAAGGCTGCAGAGAGATTGACAGTGACAAAAAGAGATACTCTTCCATTACCCTCATCAACTGAGATGTCAACTATAACTTTGATTACAGCTGTTTCAGTACTGGTGCAAGAACAGAGGTCGTTCAGCTTTACAACCTCATTCAAAAACCAACATACAGTAGAGACCAGGTTTATCAGCATTGGATACATGTTCGGGGCTGGAACATAGCTTTATCTCAACCCATGTACTCAAAACCACTAACCAGTAAAACAGTCATATAATTGGGATGAAATGTCCATAATTCTGAGAGAAAAACATTCAATAAAAATCTAAGTGCTGTAAATTTACAAGTATCATTATTTTTCAAGTGATAATGAAAGATTTTTAAAAGCATGAACACATTTATGATGTAGTATTTTCAGGCAATGAAAGTTCATAGTTCATTGAAAGTACCAAAGAGCAATTACTAATGGTTCAGTGGGTGAGCCCATTGGCGGTAACTTTTATCATCATTGTGGGTCAAAAAGCCAATTACTTGTCTGGTAATAAAATCCATGAGATATTATTTTCCAAACAAAAGATTCGTTCTGACAGCTTACCATCAAGTAATGAGACTGAACGTTCATTCTCTGTATTAATGCAGTATGGAGCTGTGTCGACTAAAAGGAAGTTTAGGTGACATAGAATTTTTTTTTTGCTAACATTTCCTAGCCAGGAAAATAATTTTTTGAGATTCTGTTGTTTTACAGACCATCTACAGAATTGCCTCCGTGAGGAATTCAGAAGGGGAAGTACCAAGAAACTACTCGTCAGAATCATCCATGCTTCACCAATCAACATTTTGCAGCTTATTGCAGAGAACCAATGACCTTTTTATTTACTATTTACTTCCATAGTTTCCCATGTAGCATGTAGAAATCTGCATAGATCTATACTTGGTTCTAAAAATTAATTGGATTCTACGGTTTTATTTTGGCTTTTTTGCAATGCTGTTTACTACTTAGAAATAGAAGGTACAATTTTCATATTAATTAATTGGTGTGCAGGATCATAGGCAGTTGGAGATTAATTGGCAGTAATATAATAATATATGATAATATAGTTGACAACAGTATTCAATTTGTTCCTGCAATGACAGCAGGAAGCTACATAACAAGGATAGTGCAATTTTGCATTTTTTTATTCAGTGGACATACTTAACAAAGAAAATTTCAAATCATATACACATCCAATAAACTACAAAATGCCAGGAGAACATTCTGAAGAAAGTGTCCGCACAGAACATAAAAAAACACAATTGTTATGAGAATCTTGTGAAGGAAGTTATGCAAAATGTTTCTCAAATGGCTGAATTATTAATGTTCCTTTGTGAATATATGGAAAATACTTCTGTTGTCACATTTAACATCTGAGATGACAAAGTGGCTCTTGGAGGCTTAGTCTTCCACATAGTCATTTAGAGATTTCATCAGATGCTTTAAGAGTTAGCAAATATTAAAAATGATGAATTTCACAAATTCATATTTTAGCAATATTTCTACATATTATGCAGAACCAGTTGCTGCTTCATGAATAAGGCACTTGAATGAACTTATTTTTATTTAGCAGGTCTTGCAGTGTTAGTATTTGGAGGGAAAATCCAAAACAAAACACAATTGCTGTTTAACAACACCAAAACCCAGCATCAGATATTTTCTCACTAATGTCTTAGCTTTCATTCTCATAAAGGTAACAATTACCTTTCACCATCTCATCTGTGGGATGACATCAGCATGTTTGATTTTAAATCCTTTAAGCATGAGAAAGAAAGCTTCATTATACTTCAGATCTCAAACATCATCGTTTTACAAACGTTTGGTCAGTCAAAACAAAACTAGCTACCTGAATTGTCATGGTGACAAGCGTTCCCACGTTGAACAGGACTCACTTTCTGTAGGAGCCCTTTCAACTGATTGTTAATGGATTTGGGTTAATAAGAAAAACCTAGCTCTATTACAATTGTTGGACTTATATTCATTAGTTTGTTCTGCAGAAGTAAATAATTAAGTCATTCGTAGTTCTTCTGATAACAAATAACCGAGCAATTTTAATTTGAGGTCACAGAGGAAAAGATTGTTCACTTCCAGTAGAGAATTATTGTGTCTGTTGTTTTAGACAGGGAGCACTTTGATGGAGCAAGTTAAACAGGGACTGTTAATTAATTTATAAACACCGATGTTTTTACTGGCTTCAAGGACCCACGAAAGAGGCCATGTGTGATGGAAGGCATGCTTGGTCATGACTGATTTTCATGGATAAAAAACACTCTCACTGCACACTGCTGAGCTATGGAGTGATGTCATTTGCTACTTGTTTGCAACACAAGAAACCTTTGGAATCAACCAGCCCGGATTGAAACTAGCCTGCTACATACCACTGACCGAAACAAAGTTCTGAATGATGCAGCAACAAAATGCCATTTTTGAGACATTTCTACAAAAAATGTCATCGCAATGTGATTTGTTGTCTTGGCATTTCTTTTAAGTCGTTGGATGTACATGTTAAATAAAAGCCGAAAGAACTGCAGATGCTGTAAATCAGAAACAAAAACAGAAGTTGCTGGAAAAGCTCAGTGGGTCTGGCAGCATCTATGCTCAGAAATCAAAGTTAACATTTCAGGTCCCGTTGTGAGGAAGGGTCACCAGATCCAAAATGTTAACCCTGGCTTCTCTTCACAGCTGCCAGACCTGTAGAGCTTTTCCAGCAACCTCTGTTTTTGTTATAATTTGTTGGGTGTCGCATTTGGTAAGGCAAACCAGGGCAGGACTTAGGGCCCTGGGGAGTTTTGCCGAACAACGAGACCGAGGGGTGCAGGCGCATAGTTCCTTGAAATTGGAGCCACAGGTAGACAGGGTGGTGAAGAAGGCACTAGCATGCTTGCCGTCATTGGTCAGAATATTGCGTTTAGGAGTTGGGACATCATGTTGCAGCTGTACAGGACATTGGAGAGGCCACTTCTGGAATTTCACGTACAATTCTGGTTGCCCTTCTATTGGAAAGATGTCTTAAACCTGAGAGGGTGCAGAAAAGATTTACAAGGATGTTGCTGGGACCGGAGGGTTTCAGTTACAGTGGAAGGCTGAATAGGTCAGTGGATTTTTCTCTGGAGCATTGGAAGCTGAGGGGCAACCTGATAGAGGTTAATAAAAACATGAAGAGCATGGGTAGGTATATAGCCAAGATATCTTTCCAAGGGTGAGGGAGCCCATAACCTATGTGCCATAGTTTTAAGGTGAGAGGGGAAAGATTTGAAAAGAACCTGAGGGGCAACCTTTTCACTCAGAGGGTGGTGAGTGGATGGAATGAGCTGCCCGAGGATGTGGTGGATGCAGGTACAATTAACATTTAAGAGGCATCTTGATGGGTGTATGATTAGGAAGTGTTTAGAAGGATATGATTCAAATACTAGCAATTGGGATGAGGTAAGATTAAGATGTCTGATTGGCGCAGGCGAATTGTACTAAAGGGTCCATTTCTGTACTGTATGATTCTGTAACTCTAAAACGGAATATCACTTCGATGTTAACCCAAAATATAGAATATAATGGAAGAGAAATGAAATAAAGTATGTCAAGCATTATTTTGTTTTAACTTCACACAATAACTTGCATTTATATCACACTGAAATGCAGTAAAATTCTTCAAAGTGTAGGAGCATTATCAAAAGAAATTGAAACTGAATCGTGGAACATGGTGTGATGATTGATCATTAAAAAAAACTGGCTGAAAAATTAATTTTTTGAGGAGTGTCTCAAAAGAGGAAAGACAGAGTAGTGGAGAGGATAGGGAAGAAATTCCTGAGCTTGGTGCCCAAGAAGTGAATTGTATGAGTAGCAATAATGGAATATTAACTTCATAGTGTTGCAAATGGCCGGAACAAAGAGAGCACAGATATTGGTGAGGATTGTCCGACTGCAGAGGTTACAGAGATGAAACTTGGTGTGTGGAGATTGCAATGAGTTGGGGCAAATTATACTGTAACACTTAAAGTCTAGCATCACCAAGGCTTTTGGTGATGGAAATGTCAAACTTTGTTGTTGATGATTACATTACATTCAGAAATTCTTAACTGGACCTTTGGGAATGTAATGTGTAACTGCAATTGCTTAGACATTTAAAATAAAAAGACAGAGAACTGGAGAAACCCAGTAAGTCCAGTTCTGAAGAATCACTGGATTTGAAATATAAACTCTGTTTCACTCTCCACAGATTCTGCCAGACCTGCTGAGTTTCTCCAGTACTCTCTGATTTAATTCAGATCTCTGACATCCAGAATATTTTGCTTTTATTTGTTTAAATGCTAGTTCAAAAATAACTAGATTTTCTCATCTCCAGACCTTCAGAGGCCTATATTATGACCTGAAATGTACATTGGAACATTGTGGAAGTCCCATTTATAGAGTCATAGAGCTGAAGAGCATGGAAACAGACCCTTCGGTCCAACCCGTCCATGCCGACCAGATATCCCAACCCAATTTCGTCCCACCTGCCAGCACCCAGCCCATATCCCTCCAAACCCTTCCTATTCATATATCCATCCAAATGCCTCTTAAATGTTGCAATTTTACCAGCCTCCACCACTTCCTCTGGTAGCTCATTCCCGACACATACCACTCATTGTGTGAAAAAGTTGCCCCATAGGTGTCTTTCATATCCTTCCCCTCTCACCCTAAACCTATGCCCTCTAGTTCTGGACTCCCGACCCCAGGGAAAAGACTTTGCCTATTTACCCTATCCATGCCCCTCATAACTTTGTAAACCTCTAAAAGGTAACCCCTCAGCCTCCGATGCTCCAGGGAAAACAGCCCCAGACTGTTAACCCTCTCCCTCGAGTTCAAACCTCCTAACCCTGGCAACATCATTGTAAATCCTTTCTGAACCCTTTCAAGTTTCACAACATCTTTCTGATAGGAAGGACACCAGAATTGCACACAATATTCCAACAGTGGCCTAACCAATGTCCTGTACAGCTGCAACATGACCTCCCAACTCCTGTAATCAATAGTCTGACCAAACGCCGCCTTCACTATCCTATCTACTGGCGACTCCACTTTCAAGGAGCTATGAACCTGCAATCCAAGATCTCTTTGTTCAGCAACACTCCCTGGGACCTTACCATTAAGTGTATAAGTCCAGCTAAGATTTGCTTTCCCAAAATGCAGCACCTCGCATTTATCTGAATTAAACTTCATTTGCCACTTCTCAGCCCATTGGCCCATCTGGTCAAGATCCTGTTGTAATCTGAGGTAACCCTCTTCGCTGTCCACTACACATCCAATTTTGGTGTCATCTGCAAACTTAATAACTGTACCTCTTATGCTCACATCCAAATCATTTACTTAAATGACAAAAAGTAGAGGACCCAACACCGATCCTTGTGCCACTCCACTGGCCACAGGCCTCCAGTCTGAAAAACAACCCTCCACCATCACCCTCTGTCTTCTACCTTTGAGTCAGTTCTGTATCCAAATGGCTAGTTCTTCCTGTATTCCGTGAGATCTAATCTTGCTAATCAGTCTCCCATGGGATACCTTGGGAATGCCTTACTGAAGTCCATATAGATCATATCTACCACTCTGCCCTCATCAATTCTCTTTGTTACTTACTCAAAAAAACTCAATCGAGTTTGTGAGACATGACTTCCCATGGACAAAGCCATGTTGACTATCCCGAATCAGTCCCTGCCTTTCCAAATACATGTACATCCTTTCCCTCAGGATTCCCTCCAACAACTTGCCCACCACCGATGTCAAGCTCACTGGTCTATAGTTCCCTGGCTTGTCCTTACCACCCTTCTTAAACAGTGGCACCACGTTAGACAACCTACAGTCTTCCGGCACCTCACCTGTGACTATCGATGATACAAATATCTCAACAAGAGGCCCAGCAATCACTTCTCTAGCTTCCCACAGGGTTCAAGGTACGCCTGATCATGTCCTGGGGATTAATCCACCTTTACTCGTGTCAAGACATCCAGTACTTCCTCCCCTGTTATATGGACATTTTGCAAGATGTCATCATCTATACCCCTACAGTCTATATCTTCCATATTCTTTTCTACAGCAAATACTGATGCAAAATACTCATTTAATATCTCCCCCATTTTCTGCAGCTCCACACAAAGGTCACCTTGCTGATCTTTGAGGGGCCCTATTCTCTCCCTAGTTACCCTTTTGTCCTTGATGTATTTGTAAAAACTCTTTGGATTCTCCTTAATTGTATTTGCCAAAACTATCTCATGTCCCCTTTTTGCCCTCCTCATTCCCCTCTTAAGTATCTTCCTACTGCCTTTATGCTCTTCCAAGGATTTACTTGATCTATCCTGTCTATATCATACATATGCTTCCTTCTTTTTCTTAACCAACCCCTCAATTTCTTTAGTCATCCAGCATTCCGATACCTACCAGCCTTTCCTTTCACCCTAACAGGAATATACTTTGACTAACTCCATGAGAATAGTCCATGTAAACTACCAATGGATAAATTTCCTCTGCTTTGGAGCCTCCATAAATGTCTCTGACTCTGACATGGCATCAAACATTCCAGATATTTTCAACTGGGTTGTGGCTACTGTACCAATACTATCATGCACAGATGCACTTACAGTAGGCAGATTGGTAAGTATAAGGTCAAGTATGTTTTTCCTTTGTGTTGGTTCCTTGACCATTTACTGCAGATCTAAGCTAATAGCTGCATTCTTTGGATCTTGATTAGTTTGGTCAATACTGGTGCTGTCCAGCCATTCTTTGTGATGCACATTGAATGCCTCAACCAAGATGACATTCTGTACCCTTGCCACCTTTCGGTGCTTCCTCCAAATGGTGTTCAACATGCAAGCATACCTACTCATTATGTGAGGAGGGATAATACCTGGTAATCAGCAGGATGCTCCTTCCCATGTTTGAACTGACACGATGAAACTTTAGATTAATCCACATCTGAGTCATAAGTACCTATGTAACTCACCCTAATTCTGTTCAACCCAATCAACCAACAACCCCGGCTCCTCTCCAACCTACCCAACTATCTGACATTACTCAACCTCAACCTGAATCAATTCCCCCTTGATGCCTTCCACTTGACCACACTTCCCTATCCCACCTAACACCCTAACTAAATGCTCCACCATCCAAATACCATTTCACTGAGCTGCTACTGTTTTCAGTTAGCTCATAGGATAGCATGGTGGCTCAGTGGTTAGCACTGTTGCCTTACAGGACCAGGGTTCAATTCCAGCCTTGAGTAACTATCTGTATGTTGTTTGCCTGTTATCCCTATGTCTGTGTGGATTTCCTCCTCCCATAGTCCAAAGTTGTACTGGTTAGGTTGATTGGCTGTGGTAAATTGCCCATAGTGTTCAGGGATGTACAGATTAGGTGGATTAACCATGGAAGTGCAGGGCTACAGGGATGGGGTATGTCTGGGTGGAATGCTCTTCAGAGGGTCAGTGTAGACTTAATGGGCTGAATGGCCTGCTCCCACACCTTAGAAATTCTATATTCCTACCCTCTTACATACAGTCTTCATCTATCCCATAAATGACCCATTTTATTTATTTATCACAACCACCCTACCCCCTTACACATCTGCACGTTCGCCCATTCACTCAAACATGCAATTACACATTCACTCATACTTTCACTCATGAACACATTAAGAAGCTCTGTGACCTTTAAACTATTTTGAGAACATTATAGTTTGTGTTGTAAAAAAGGGTCATGGCTTTTGTGCAGATTTTCTATGTTGCTTGTTCCGATGTTTCTGAACACCGAATAAGTTCTGCATGGTCTGCTCCTGGACATTAGGCCAGAAAAATTGGAGATAAGGAGGTGGGTAGTTATTTGCCTGCTTAACATTGGAAATAGGGCCTCCCATGCTCATTGGAAAATTTGGGCTGTAAATCATTTGTTTTATGATGAAAGATCATCGACCTGAACCATTGGAGTGGAATTTCAAGGGACACAGTGTCATAAGTGATAGTCACAGAAGTCATGTCAGGATCTCATTACCTAACAGATGGTTTGCAATGTTTTGAGGGCAGCATGGTTGAAGAATAGGTATCTCACACTCTAATTACTGCAACATTAACCTCTTTAAGAAATTTTATAAGGATCTGTCTGGAGCAGAATGGAATTTTAAAAATTTGGCAAACTTGTGACCAATTGTTAAGTTCACTGTACATGCTAATTAAGCTTGTTTGTCTTTGTCTTACAATTGTTTTTCTCATGCTGTTAAAAGTACTGGAAGTTCATTTTGCTGCAACACATTCCAGAATTTTTACACAGCAACAATGGAGGAACGTTGATACATCTCCAAATCAGGATGATGGGTGGCTTGGAGGGGAACATGGAGGTGATGGGATACCTATGCATGTGCTGTCCTTCTGCTGCAAGGAGGTAGAGGTCATAGCTTTGGATGGTGCTGCTGAAGGGGGAACACTTGCAGTGACATCCTGTGCCTCTGCTGACTGGCACCAAAAACCACGATCATCTCCTTCCGTGCCCAGTCTGACTCCAATGAGTGTAGAGTTTTCCCAAGATTCCCAAAGTCTTTACTTCTATGAGAGCTCTTTGAAGGCATACTCAGGGAAAAAAAGCTGCCTAATGTCAAGGATAGCCACCCTCACTTCATCCCTAGAGTTCTGTTTTCTTTTGTGAACATGGGCAGCACGGGTGTGGCACAGTGCTGCCTCACGGCGCCAGTGACCCAGGTTTGATTCCAGCATTGGGCAACTGCTTCTGTGGAGTTTGCATGTTCTTCCTATGTCTGTGTAGTTTTTTGCTGGCTGCTCTAGTTTCCTCGGATAGTCCAAAGATGTGTAGGTCGGGTGGATCAGCCGTAGTAAAACCACATGTGGAGTGATAGGGGAGGTGGGTCTGGGTTGGATGCACTCCGGAGGGTTGGTGCACTTTATGGGCCGAATGGCCTCTTTCTGCACTTTAGGGATTCTATGATTCTATGGCTTGGTTGACATCAGAAACTGTGTGGTCTTGGGGCATCCAAACTGAACATTTTTTTTGTGAATAAGCATTGCATGATGATGCTGTTGAAAGGAGCTTGTGATACTTTCAATGATTGAGAGCAAACTTATGTAGTAGTAATTGGTCATATTTTAGATTAGATTACTTACAGTGTGGAAACAGGCCCTTTGGCCCAACAAGTCCACACCAACCCTCTGAAGAGCAACCCTCCCAGACCCATTCCCCTACATTTACCCCTTCACCTAACACTCCAGGCAATTTATCATGGCCAATTCACCTAACCTGCACATTTTTTGGACTGTGAGAGGAAACTGGAGCACCCGGAGGAAACCCACACAGACACGGGGAGAATGTGCAAACTCCACACAGACAGTTGCCTGAAGTTCTGCATGCAATTCTGGTCTCCCTCCTATAGGAAAGATGTTGTAAAACTTGAAATGGTTCAGAAAAGATTTACGAGAATGTTGCCAGGGTTGCAGGGTTTGTACTATAGTGAGATGCTGAATAGACTGGGGTTTTCTTTCCCTAGAGCATTGGAGACTTAGGGGTGACTTTATAAAATCATGAGGGTCTTGTGTAGGATAAATAGGCAAGGCCTTTTCCCAGAGGTGGGAGAGTCCAAAACTATAGGGCATAGGTTTAAAGGTGAGAGGGGAAAGATAGAAAAGTGACTAAAGGGATACTTTTTCACACAGAGGGTAGTGTGTGTATGGAATGAACTGCCAGAGAAAGTCATGGCGGTTGGTATGATTACCCATCTGGATGAGTATATAAATAGGAAGGGTTTGGAGGGATACGAGCCAAATGCTGGCAAAAGGGACTAGGTTAGATTAGGACGGAAGGGTCTGCTTCTGTGCTGTACATCTTTATGACTCTATGACTCTATGATCTTGAATATTAAAATTGCACACCTCGACTCTATGACTCTATAACTCCAAAGTTGACCTGGTATGTCCACAAAATGCAGCAGAAATAACTCTGATCAATAAAGGAAAGTATATCAACCACCTTCTTCTGTATACTATCCACCTACGACTCCACTTTCAAGGAACTATGAACCTGCATTCCAAGGTCTCTTTGTTCAGCAACACTCTCAGGATTGTATTGTTAAGTGTATAAGTCCTGCTCTGATTTGCCTTTCCGAAACGCAGCCCCTCACATTTATTTAAATTCAACTCCATCTATCACCCATTGGTCCATTGGTTCATCTAATCAAGATCCCATTATACTCTGAGACAATCTTCATCATTGTCCACTACACCTTCAATTTTAGCGTCATCTGCAAACTTATTAACCATACCTCCTATTTCACATTTAAATCATTTCCGTAAATGACAAAAAGCAGTGGACCCAGCACCAATCTTTGTAGCACACCACTGGTCACAGGCCTCCAGTGTGAAAAGCAACCCTCCGCCACCACCTTTTAATTTGACATTGTTGGGTAGATGGTAGATCTATAGCTGGGGATAAAACCATTTCTGGGCATAAGGCTGCCCCAATAGCCTTTGTAGTTTCCAATGTACTCAGCTATTTCTTCATCTCATGTGCAATGAATCAGATTGGCTGAACCTCTTTCTGTGATATGGGACACAGGTAGAGGCTGAGATGGATGTAAATACTCTGGCCTCATCTTCTGCAGTCCTGATGGATTCTACCATCATTGAGGATAAGACTGTTCCTTCTGCTGGTTGTTTAATTGCCCACCACTCATTGAATGTAACATAACTAGAGTATTGATCTTATCCAATCACTTACTTAGCTCTCTCCTTCACAAGTTGTTTCCACAGTTTAGCTTACTTGATGTAATTTAATGATACTTCACCAGTTGTACTTTCATTTTTAGATGGACCTGGTAGTGGTTCAGGCATACTCATATATTCCTTGTTGAACCAGAGATGGGGAAGTGGTCTCTAAGTTTTATACTAAGGGAGTGTGAGGGATATGCTGTGTTTGAATATAATTCAGCAGCTAATGATGATTCACAGCCTCATGGCTACTCAGCTTTAGGCTGCTGGATCTGTTCTAAATTTATTCCATTTTCCCTTGTTGTCTATTTCTCATTGCCATTGGCAAACACATGCTAATGAGTATGATTGTCCACTTCAGGAATTCTGTCATGGGTTCTGTGGGTTCCTGCATGGCCTACGAGTCTGATCTTAGAGCCACATCCCCAATGACACATTTGGAAGGTGTTTCTGCAAGGTGGAATTGGCCTTGGCCTTGAGATTTGAAAGTGTATTGCTAGAAAAGCACAGCAGGTCAGGCAGCATCCGAGGAGCAGGAAAATTGATGTTTTGGGCAAGAGCCCTTCATCAGGAAGGGCTTGAGATCACTGGCATTCCTTTCGCCAGTTCATTTTCTGCACTTGGTCCTGGAAATGGACAAATTCAAAGAATTTTGTCCTTCAGACAGGCTCTGCCAAGTGGTTTCTTCTAAATTTCCCACATGTCGACATTATTGTTGCATTGCTTGAAGGAAACTTTCATGAAGTCTTTGAAACACTTTCCTAGTCCTCCTCTTATTTGAGCATCTTCGAGCTGGGAGAAGAAGATTTGCTTCAGCAGTTGGAATTCAAAGCATGGAGAGTTCCTTCAGTTTGAAGATTGGGCCTCATCTTCTCGAGGACCATGCAATAGTCACTCCTACAAACACTGTTGAGGACAGATAACTCGTAACACACAGGAAAAAAACATGTAGGCTTTTTTTTTAGATCAGATTCCCTACAGTGCGGAAACAGGCCCTTCAGCCCAACAAGTCCACACCGACCCTCCAAAGAGTAACCCACCCAGACCCATTCCCCTCCTAATACACCTATCACTATGGGCAATTTAGCATGGCCAATTCACCTGACCTGCACATATTTGGACTGTGGGAGGAAACCAGAGCACCTGGAGGAAACCCACACAAACACGGGGAGAATGTGCAAACTCCAGACAGATGTCCAAAGCTGGAATCAAACCTAGGTCCCTGGTACTGCAAGGCAGCAGTGCTAACCACTGAGCCACCATGCATCCTGATCCTCTTACCTCTTTGCCAAGGATCTGATGCATATCTTCAAGCTAAGCTTCCAGTGTAGTATTTTTGTATATTGAGATGACTTGCTTGATAATACAAGAGGGATTTCAGGCACCCATGTTGCTGAGAGTTTGGAGTTGCATAGGCCCAGACTAGGTCAGGATTGAAAATTCCCTCTCCCAAAGGGCAGTGAAGAATCAAAAAGGATTTTTACAATAGTGTAGCAGTTTCATGGTCACCAAAGGATATGAGCTTTATATTCCGTTTCAATTTAATTAAACAAATTTCGATTCCCCAGTTGCTGTGTTGGGATTTGAACTTCATTCTTTGTACAATCAGTTCAGGCCATCGGATTACTAGTTTAGAAACAAACCATCAAGCAAAAGGTACCTGATTCAGAATATATTCATGGAAGAGGGGAGGGAGGTATCTGTGAATCTTAAAAAGGACTCTGACATAGTTTAAGAGGAGATCAACAGCTGCAAGAAACAACAGCCTAGAAGCAGCAGGCAGTTCTGAGCACTGGCCTGACCTTGGGCATTCTAAGAGAGATCTCTTTTGCGGATAAGAAAACCACCAAATGCTCGAGACGTAGCTGAGAGTTCTCAGAATTAAGTTTAAAAAGACAGTGTTTCGAAAGTGAGATTGGAGAGTTCTATCTGTGATAAGGAAACTTCAATGAAAGATAGATGCACATGAGTAAATCAGATAATTAGAGTCAAAAAACAAAGCACAACAGATGCTGGTAATCAGAAAAATGTCAGAAATTGATAGAAAAACTCAACAGGTCTGGCAGTATTGATGAAGAGAAAACAGAGTTAACATTCTGAGTTCAGTGATCCTTGTTGAGAACTGATTGGTAAAGGGGGGATGGGGGAAGGGGGAAAGTCTAAATGATAGGTGGAGAAACTAAAGCATATATCACCAATGATCTGTCCTGGTCCATCCACGCTCTAGTCAAGAAAGCACACCAATGCCTCTACTTCCTCAGAAGGCTAAGGAAATTTGCCATGATGACTCTTACTAATTTTTACTGATGCAACATCGAAAGCATCCTATCCAGATGCATCACAATTTGGTATGGCAACTGCTCTGTCAAGACTGCAAGAAAGTACAGAGAATTCGGAATGCATCCAGTTCATTGCAAAAACTAGCCTTCCTTCCATTGACTCCATCTATGCTTTCTGCTGCCTCAGGGATGCAGCCAATGTACTCAAAGACCTCACCCATGCTGGTTATACTCTCTTCCATTAGGAAAAAGACAGAAAAGTTTGAAAATGTGTACCAATAGATTGAAGTATAGCTTCTTCTCTGCTGTTATCAGACTTAGAAACAGACCTCTCATATATTAGAGTTGATCTTTCCCTGCGCCTCTCTGTACCTGTAACACTATATTCTACATTCTGGTCTATTACTCTGATGTAACTGTGTAAGGTATAATTTGTCTGGTTAGCATGCAAAATACTTTTCACTGTATCTTGATATATGTGACAATAATAAATCAAATCAAATTAGAATCACAGAATGGTTCCAGCAGTGAAGGAGACCATTCATGTCATGCTGGATTTCTTAAAAAACTCAGCTAGTCCTGCAGCACTGTCTTTTCACGACAGCCTTATAAAACGTTTTCTATTCCGGTTAAGTATCCATTTTCCTTTTGAAAGCCACAATTGAATTTTCTACCAATGAAATGTCAGAGCACTCCAGATTTTAACCACTCAGTGCTTAAAAAAAGACTTTTCTTCAAGTTGTCTTTGCTTCTTTTACTAACCTTAAATCAGTATTATCTAGTTTCAACCCTGACATCAATACAGTCATCCAGTCATAGTGATGTACAGCACAGAAACAGACTCTTCAGTGCAACTCATTCATGCCCACCAGATATCCTAAATATATCTAGTCCCATTTGCTAGCATTTGGCCCATACCCCTCTAAACCCTTACTGTTCATATACTCATCCAAATAACTTTTAAATGTTGTCATTGTACCAGCCTCCATTATTTCTTCTGGCAGCTCATTTCATATAAGCACTACCCTCAACATGATTAAGGTGCCGTTTGTCATTTCTAATATTTGTTCTGTCTTGTCCACTCATGATAAATTTCCTCTCAACTTTCCCACTGTGAAGAGACCAATCTGTCACAAGACTAAAGTCCCTCATCCCTGAAACCATTCTTGGGCATCTTTTCTACAATGTTTCTGAAACCTTCACATTGTTCCTAAAGTGTAGTGTCCTGTAATGAAGCTGAATGAGTCTTTTATAAAGATACCCGAACATTTTCTTGATATTGTACTGTATGATTATATTTATAAAGCAAAGGAGCCCTTATGATTTTTCCTCGGTACGTATGCAACTCACCCTGTCACCTTCAAAGATTTGAGCACATATAATGCACAGATCCCTTTGTTTCTGCACCACCTTTCAAATGGCAATGCTTATTTGGTAAAGCCTCTTCTTGTTCTTGTGTCCAAAATGTATCACTTCACATTTCCCTACATTAAATTTTATTTGTCATGTCACATGTTCACCCATTTCAATAGCCTGTCTATATTCTCTAGTCATCAAGCACCCACCGAGTCTCGTCTCATTTTCCACATGACCCATAGCATTGAATGCTATGGCACTGTAAGTGAACATCTAAACGCTTCGTAAATGTTGTGATGGTTCCCACCTCTATCACCTCTTCAGACAACGAGTTTCAGACGTTCCTCAGCCTCTGGGTGAAAACATTTTTCCTTAAGTCCCCTATTAAGCCCCGTACCTCACAGAATAGATCCCCTGATTATTGATCCCCAGTACGGGGAAAGCTTCTCGTTATCTGTGCGCTTCATAATTTTGCATGGCTCAATCAGGATCCCTGGCTTTCTCTGCTCTATGGAACACAACACCACCTGATCCAGCAGGGATGTCCTAGTCCAGACAATATCCTGGCAAATCTTCATTTCACTCTTGTGCAATCACATGCTTCCTATACTTGACAGGGCTACACACTGTACGCTAGCTTCTGCCTATCTAATGTTATATTCAGCTTCATTGCAATTTCTTTGCTCTTTGTATTCAATATCTTGACTAATAAAGGCATGTTTTGCATTTGCATCCTTAACCATGTTATCTATCTGTCCTTCAAGGATGTTGCACAAAAATACTTCTGATCCTCTATATTTCCAAAGGTCCTGCCATTTATTGTGTATATCCTTATCTTGTAAGGTGTCCCAAAATGCATCACCTCACACTTTTCCGGATTAAATTCCATTTGCTCGTGGTTCAGTCAATCTGTATCATTTGTATAATCCTATGGCTTTCCTCCTCTCTTTTACCACATGATTGATTTTCATGTGATCTGTGAACATTTTGATCTGACCTCCAGCATTCAAGTCTAGATCATTAGTATACACTACAAACAGCAAGAGACTCAACATCAAACTCAGTGGTACACCACTGGACACAGGCTTCCAGTCGCAAAAACATTCTTTGGCCTTCACCTTCGGCTTTCTGCTACTGAGCCGATTTTGGATCCAATTTGCCAAATTGCCCTGCATCCCACAGCCTCCCAATTCCTCAATCAGTGTCCCACGTGAGACTTTGTCAGAAGCCTTACTGAATTCTATGTCGACTGACTGAAATGCTCTACACTTATTTACACACCTTGTCACCTCCTCTCAATTTCCAATAGTCATATATAATCTCCCCTTACCGAGCGATGCTAATTATCCTTGATTAATCCTTGCTTCTCCAAATGGAGATGAATTCAGTCTCTCAGACCTTCATAGAACATAGAACAGTATAGCACAGTACAGGCCCATCAGCCTTGATGTTGTGTTGACTTTTTATGCTCCTCTAAGATCAGACTAACCTACATACCCTACATTTTACTATCATCCATGTGCCTATCCATTGTTACTTAATGTATCTAACTTTATTATCACAGCTGGCAGTGATTCGACGCACCCACCACTCTTTGTGTAAAGAATCTATCTCTGACATCTCCCCTATACCGTCCACCAATCACCTGAAAATTATGCCCCCTTGTGATAGCCATTTCCGCCAAGGGAAGAAGTTTCTGGCTATCCTCTCTATCTATGCCACTCATTATCTTGTACACCTCTACCAAGTCACCTGTTGTCCTTCTTTGCTCCAATAAGAAATTCCCTCGCTCCCTCGACCATAAGACATGCTCTCCAGTCCAGGCAGCATGCTGGTAAATCTCTTCTGCACCTTTCACATCCTCCCTATAATAAGGCGACCAGAACTGAACACAATATTCCAAGTGCGGTCTAACTAGGGCTTTATAGATCTGCAGCATAACCTCATGGCTCTTAAACTTAATGCTCCACTAATGAAAGTCAAGACACCATATGTCTTCTTAACAACTTCACAACTCCACCAACCTTTGTGTCATTGGTGAACTTACTAATCCACCCTGCCACTTTCTCATCCAAGTAATTTATAAAAATCACAAAGAGCAGAGGTTCCAGAACAATTCCTGTGGAACACCACTGGACACTGAGTCCCAGGCTTAATGCTTTCCATCTACTTTTACCCACTGTCTTCTATGAGCCAGCCAATTCTGTATCCAGACAGCTAAATTTCCCTGTATCCTACGCCCCCTTACATTCTGAATGAGCGTACCATAAGGAACCTTATCAAACACCTAGATAAATTTTTGTAAACCATATCCACTGCTCTACCTTCCTCAATGTGTTCTGTCAAATCCTCAAACAATTCAATAAGGCTTATGAGGCATGACCTGCCCCTCACAAAGCCATGCTGACTATCTCGAATCAAACTATGCTTTTCCAAGTAATCATAAATTCTGTCTCTCAGAATCCTCTTGAATCATTTGCCCACTGCTGACGTAAGACTGACAGGTCTGTAATTCCCAGGGCTATCCCTATTCCCTTTCTTGAACATGGGAATAACATTTGCTATTCTCCAATCATCTGATACTATTCCTGTGGACAGTGAGGATGCAAAGATCATTGCCAAAGGCACAACAATCTCTTCCCTCCCTTCCCATAGTAATCCCATCTGGCCCAGGGGACTTATGTTTTTCAAACTTTCCAGCACATCCTCCTTCATAACATCAACCTGTTCAAGCATATCAGTCTGTTTCACACTCTCCTCACAAACGACAAGGTCCCTCTCTCTAGTGTATACTGAAGCAAACTATTCATTAAGGACTTCCCCCACTTCCTCCAACTCCAGGCACAAGTTCCCTCCACTGTCCTTGATCGGCCCTACCATCACTTTGGCCATCCTCTTGTTCCTCACATAAATGTAGAAGGCCTTAGGGTTTTCTGTAATCCTACTCACCAAGGCTTTTTATTGCCCCCTTCTAGCTCACTGAAGTCTATTCTTCAGTTCCTTCCTAGTACCTTGTAACTCTCTAGAGTCCTGCCCAATCCTTGCTTTTTCAAGCTTAAGTAAGCTTCCATCTTCTTTTTGACTAGATGTTCCGCATCTCATGCCATCCAAGGTTCCTTCACCTTACCATTCCTTTGTTGCCTCAGTAGGACAAACCTATTCAGCAAATGCTGTCTAAAAAACCTCCACATTTCCATTGTGCATTTCCCTGAGAATATCTGGTCCCAATTTATGCTCCACAGTTCCTGTCTAATAGCATACTAATTCCCCTTTCCCATACCTCTCCATGACTCTAGTAAATGTCAGAAAGTTGTCACTATCACTGAAATGCTCTCCCACCGAGAGATCTGACACCTGACCTGGTTCATTGCCAAGCACCAAATACAATATGGCCTCCCCTCTAGTTGGCCTATCTACATATCTCCAAATCTTTCCTTACAGAAGTAAGACCTGTAGTTTCCTGTTGTCGCCACCACCATTCATGAATAATTGTACCTCGTGTGGACAGAGGGATTTGAAAATGAATGGCTAGCCCCTACAATCTCCTCCTTTGCCTCCCACAGTAGCATGGGATATAATGTGTGTGAGAAGTGATTTATCCGTGTTCAGGGCTGCTAAAGCCACTAATAACTCCTTCCTTTTAATTCTAATTTATTTTAGAATTATCACAGTCCCCCCTCCGATGTCTATTCTATATAGTCCTTCTAAACAGTATAATAGAGACGCGAAGTACTCATTCAAAATCACAGCCTGTCTTATGTCTCCTCATCCACATTATCTCTTTGGTACATAATAGGGTCTATTCTTTCTTTGGTGTTTCTTATTATTTACTTATTATTTGCTCTCCTGTGACCTTAAAAAGACTGTACTTCAAAGAATTGCTATGTAGCTTTTCCTTTCAGCAGACACTACCAGGCTCACCACATCACAGATTAATTTGCTGTTGAACGTTGTAGTCAAATTTGACATTGACAGTCTTTCTGAACTGTATTCTTAAAAAGCTAGGAAATGATGGTGAGGTGCAATCACAAAGTAGCTGAGGTTATGCAGTTGTGTCTCACCTCTATTAAGAGGAATACATTACTTGTCCACTTTATACGCCACAGCCTGAAGATCTTTTATTTATTTAAACTGAAGCTACTTCACAATCTTGACAAGTTACAAATGGTTCGATGTTTCATGCTGTCAGTTGCAAAGAGTTGGATCTTTAACCCAATTCTTCTCACCAGGTTGTCAATGAACATCAGGAAGAGGATATGCAAAAGACTGCATTTTAGCAACTTTAGCAATAATATGTGCCTTTGTTGACAGTTGGCTGGGGCTGAGTGTCTTGTTCTGCTGATCTCTAATGGAGGCAAATTCAAACACATAAAATATTTTCAAACAACTACAAGGCTGTGTATTCAGATCTCGATTCTGTAGACCAGTCAAGGATGGTGGTACCATCTTCATGCTCACCTTAAACATGAGATCTTCCCTTTCTCCCTGACTCGATTTCCTCCCAAAGTCCAGACCATGTTACGTCTTTCTCTTACTCCATTTTAATTAATATTAGGAACACAGGAGTAGAAGTGGGTCATTTAACGCTATTCAATTAGATCATGGCTGATCTGGATGTGGTCTCAGCTCCATTTTCCTGTCGGTTGTTCATAATCCTTGATTCCCTCGTTCATCAAAATCTGTTTCACTCAGGTCTAAATAAAGTCGATGATCCAGCCTCCATTGCTTTCCAGGGAAGTGAATTCTAGGGAGTGAAGCTGCCTCACAGTGCCAGGGACCTGGGTTCAATTCCAGCCTCAGGTCTTTGTGGAGTTTACACATTCTCCCTGGGTCTGTGTGGGTTTCTTCTGGGTGCTCCAGTTTCCACCCAAGATATGCAGAATAGGTGGATTGGCCATGCTAAATTACTCCGTAGTGTCCAGGGATAGGTGGGTTAGCCATGGTAGATGCAAGCTTATGGAGATGGGGATTCTCCAGGGTACCCCATATGTTACAGCTTGCCAAACCAAAAAAGACTTATTTGTGCCTGTTCTCTTCTTCCTCGGACCTATTCAGCTTTTTCTTCTATGCCATTATGTTACTTTCCAGCCCTTGAGTTCTTACCTTGTATAGTAATCTTTGATTTGGCATCTTATCAAATGCTTTTTGAAAATTCAAGCATAACTCTCCTACAGGTTTCCATTGTTTCGTTCGCTCCGGGGTTTTAGGTATCGCAGGTTGGGCTAACATTTATTGCCCATCCCTAGTTCCTCTTGAGAAGGTCATGATGAGCTACTTTCTTGAACCAATGCAGTCCATGTGCTGTAGGTAGACACACAACGCTGCAAGGGAGGGGAAATTCCAAGATTTAAAACTAGCGATAATGAAGGAATGGTGATATATTTTAAAGTCAGGATTGTGAGTGGCTTGAAGGGAAACTTGCAGGTGGTCATGTTTTCATGTTATAAGCTGATCTAACCCTTCTAAGTGGAATCTTTCATGAATGTGACAAGGTGCTGTCCAAAAGGATCATTGGCAAATTTCTGTAGTGCATTTCATAGATGGTACACACTGCTGCTATTGAGTGTTGGTGGTGAAGTGACTGAAGATATGTGAATTTGGTGCTAATCAAGTGGGCTGCTTTGTCCTGGTTGGTGTCAAGCTTCTGAAGTGTTGATGAGCTGCCCAGGAAAATGCAAGTATTTCATCTCACTCCTGACTTGTGCTTTGCAGGTACTGGACAGGCTTTAGGGAGTTAGAGGTGAGTTACTTTCTGCAGGATTCCTTGCCTCTGACCTGCTAGAGTAGCTGCTTTCTTGATATAGCTCAATCAGTAGTGATGATGCTGAGTCACATTGCAATTCCCCTACCCAGGGTAGATTCTACACTCCTGACACACTCAATGCTTCCTCCAAGTGTTGTTCATCATGGAGGAGTACTGATGCATCAACCGAGGGAGGATGGTGTATGGTAAGTATGACAAGTTTCCTTGTCCATGTTTGACCTGATGCCATGAGATTTCATGGCATCCGGAGTCAATGTTGAGATTACTCTTTATCCACCTTGATTATTATGTCCCCACCAAATGTCTGATAAATCAGGTCTATGTATTAACTCTGGCTGACTACATTATCGATGTCTGAGTACCTTCATATAATCTTCTTAATAATGTATTTGATCCATTTTCTAATGAAGATATTTAGCTGCTTAGTCCTCAGTCTCCTACTTTTTTGTTGCTCCCTCACCCCTGCCAACTTTCTTGGATAAAGGTTTTACACTTGCTATTTTCCATTACACTGGGACGCTTCCAGACTTGAAAGCATTTTAAAAGATTGTGACCAATGCCTCCACAATCTCAGTTCTATTCTTATTTTATGAAGTTTAATAATCTCAGACTGAAGTATCCTCTGGATAGAAGTGATCATAGCATGGTGGAACTTCACATTGATTTTGAATGATGAACATTATTTGAAATGATTGTAAGAAACTAAATATAATTAAAAATGATAACAAAAATCTGAAGATGGATTTGGAAGCTTCCACAAACTGAATTATAGAATCTCTACAGTATGGAAGTCGGCCATTTGGCTCATTGCTTCCACACCAACTATCCAAAGAGCATCCAACTCACATCCAGCCTACAAACCTATCTGTGTATTTCCCATGGCTGGCCTGCACGCTATTGGCAATTTAGCACAGCCAATCCACCTAACCTGTACATCTTTGGACTTTGGGAGGAAACCCACACAAATGCAAGGAGAGCACACAAACTCCACACAGATATTTGCCCAAGGGTGGAATCAAACCTGGGCCTCTGGCACTGTGAGGCAGCAGTGCTAACCACTGCACAACTGTGTGGCTGCAACTGGGGAAGAAAAGAATTAAAAGCTCAGGAAGTTGACAAGTAGTGGTGGACATTTAATCAGATATCTCCTCAGTCCCAACATAGGTTTATTGCATTGGGAGTAAAAGACTTCATGAGAAAGATGCAACACCTATGGCTAACTGTTGTGGACTAGGCCAGATCTTCTCAAAGACCAGGCCAGATCCCCCTCTACTTTCAAGAAAGTGGCCCGGACTCTAACTTTTCCAGTTGATTTAAGCAGGTTTAAGTGGATATTCCAGGAGTGATGCAGCTGGCCCAACCACTTAGTTTTAAACAAAACAGAACTTACTTGCAAGATTACTGAATGAAACACAAACAAAAGAGAACCGAATACAGAATAACTTAAGATATCTGAAAACCCATAAGACAATCCCAACTTAATGATGCTGTTCCAAATACTTACACCAATCCCCACATAAACATCACTTGGCAAAAAAGGTAAAATCAAACAAAGGGTCTTACAGAAGAGAAGTCAGAGAGAGAGAGGGAGGATCAGCATGGACTTGCTTATTTGGGTCCAGCAGCTTCACAACTGATTGCTTTCAGTGAACAGCCAGACTGCTGAAAAACCAAACCAAATTAAACCAGAGAAAAGCTGAGCTGGGAGAACTGGCCACTCCCTTTTCATTATACAAGTTTTTTTAAAACTTGAAAGTGTTTTTGACACAGTATCTGTTAGCTATAATCAAATTGACCCTAAAACCTTTCAAATCCAGACCTTTTGGAATTGCTGCTTTTACGACCTTGCTGTTAAAAAAAAGACAGGGACAGCATAACCTTGTTAAAGGAGTAACATTGTCACACCAACTAAAGAAGTTAAGGATGATATCAAACTGAAAGAAGAGCTGTCAGAATTTATGGTATAGCATAAGATTTAGAAAGTTTTAGAAACCAGCAAAAGAATGACTAAAGAATAAAGAAGAAATTAGATTATGGAACTAAACTAGTAAAAAATATATAAAGAGTGATGAAGAATTTGTACAAGTATGTATAAAGGGCAAGAATGTTTTCTGTAAGGTGAGAATGGGAAACAAGTAAGGAGAGGGAAAGAAAGCAGGAAACTACTGGGCCACTTACCTCATAGAATCAGACTACAGTGGGTTCCCAACTTACGAGCTTCCACCTTACATTCTTTTAAAGTCTAATCATTCCTTTCTCAGTGTTACTATATTTCTAGGTTTCATGTCATTTGCAAATTTCAAAATTGTGTCTTAAACTCCCCCGAGACCAAGTTATCAAATTTTATTTGTTATCATTCTTGGGAGACAGTTTGGATGTTTCACCAAGTTAAATGTAAGTTGTTATTATTCAAATCCTGATTCTCCCTCAAAACATGAAGCCTTGTTTCCCGAAATGTATGAAATGGGAAAACGGACAAAACTGAATAACTAAGTGTCATGCTCTGATGAAAGGTCAGCACCTCAAATTTCAACTCCCTGCAAAGACTGCCATACCTTCTGAAAATTTCTAGCATTTTCTGTTTTTAAAACAAAGTTTCATGCAATTATCTCCACTGCAATAGATAACTATGGCAAGCCAGGTCAAATCTTACTCTTCCTTATCGATTAGTATCATTTAAAAATGCAACTGCTTCCCCCAAACTTTGTACCTCAGACCTGCAGAGTCCAACATCTGAATGGATATCTTGCTTTTTGAACCTAAAATCTGATTTTTCATGATGCTGGTATCTGACTTTCACCAGTAAATGTTAGGAAAGAAAAGTGAACACAAGGTCACTGAAAATATTGACTGTGCAATCAATACCTACTGCAGTCTGATAGTGTTTCGAAATGTGAAGTGAGAGACGATTAACATGCAGTATCTAGGGGCGCATGAATAAAAAAAGTTAACCTAAGAGACTTAGGACCAGATTGTGAAATTCCTTTGTAGGCAAATTCAGTTATGGATGTGTTTTGAGAATGCGATTCCTGGGTGATTGTCAGTTTTTTTCTGATGCCTCTGGTATTCACTATAATATTTAGTGTTGGTGGGATGGGAGTAGATGGGAGTAGATTTTGAATGGTCCAGTGAGAATCAAAATGATATTCCCTCGGCATACTCCAGGAATAACAAACAGCATCAGACATGTTGGTGCACATCCCCAATTTTGTTGTGTGACATTGCAGAATGGCATTGATTTCAAATAAATCTTGCAACTGAAGACATGGAATCCATGAGGCGTTGTGGATCATCAGCAGCAACATACCATAACGTCAACATCAACCATAATCTGCACCCTCATGGCCTGTCACATCCCCCACTCCACCATTATCATTGAGCAAGGGGATCCATCCTGGTTCAATGAAAAGTGTAGGAGGGCATGCCTGGAGCAGCATCACGCATAGCTAAAAATGAGGTGTCAACATGAAGCAGTTAAAAAAAACCAGGATAACTTGCATGCCTACAGCAGAAGCAGCAAGTGATAGACAGGACAAAGTAACTCCATAGTTAACAAATCAGATCTAAGCTCTGCAGTCCTACCATTAAGTCATCAATGGGGATGGAGAACTAAACAACTCACTAGAGGCTGCACAAATATCCCCATCCTCAACAATGTGGGAACCCAGCATGTCAGTGCAAAAGACAATGCTGTCGCATTCTCAAAAATCTTCAGCCAGAAGTACCGATTGGATGATGCAACTCGCCCTCCTTCAAAAGTCTCCAGTGTCATAGATGCCCTTCTTCAGAGAATTCACTTCACCTGATGTCAAGAAACAGTTGAAGGTCCTCATAACATTCAAGTAATAGTACTGAAGACCTTTGTCCCAGTACTGTACATGCCCTTAACAAAAGTGCTTTAGGTGAATTACTACAATGGTGTCCATCCGACTATTACCCAGACCACACAGAAGGTGGTCTGATTTCAATGTTACCCCTATCTACTGTTGATTATCAGTAAGGTGATAGAAGCTGTCATTGACATTGCTATCATGTGGCATTAATTATATTTTAATCTGCTCACAGACACTTGGTTTAAGTTCCATCACACTTACTCAGCTCCTGACTTCATTACAGCCTTGATCCAGACATGGACAAAGAATAAACTCAACTGGGAGAATCAAGGTATCTGCCCTTGACATCAAAGCAGTATTTGACTGAATGTGTCATCAAGGAATCCAAAACTAAATTTAACAGGAATCAGGGAGAAAACTCTTCACCAGTCGGAATCATATCTTACACATGGGAAGATGGCTGTGGTTGCCTGGGGTCAGTCATCTCAGCTCCAGGACATCTCTGGAGGAGTTCCTCAGAGTAGTAATCTAGGCTGAAACAACTTCAGCTGCTTCATCAATGACCTTCACTCCACTATAAGGTGAGAATGTTTGCTGATGATTGCACAATGTTCAGCACCATCTGTAGACTTCTCAGGTACTGAAGCAGTTCATGGCCAAATGCAGCAAGACCTGGACAATATCCAGCCATAGACTGATGAGTGGCTTGTAGCATTCCCATCGCACAAGTACCAGGTAATGACCATCTTCAACAAGGGAGAATCTAACCATAGCCCCTTGACATTCAATTACATCACCCTCACTGAATCTTCCACTATCCACCTTCTGATGGTTACCATTAGTCAGAAGCTGAATTGGATCAGCCACATGAATACTGAGGTCAGTGGTGAGGAATTCTGCAATGAGTAACTCACCTCGTGACTCCTGAAATGCTGTCCACTATCTAGAAGGCATAAGTCTGTAATGTGATGGAATACTCAGCACTTGGCTGAATAAGTGCAGATCCAAAATTTCAAGAAGATTGACATCATACAGGACAAAATAATCTGTTTGACTGTCACCATGTCTAACATCGCTGATATTCATTCCCTTCACCACAGATGAACAGTGACAGCAGCATGTACCATCTACAAGACTGATTGCAGCAACTCACCATAGTTCCTTTGATAGCACATTCCAAGCCCATGATCTCTACCAACCAGACAGACATGGAGCAGACACGTGAAAATACCGGCACTTGTAGGTTCCTCTTAAAACCATACATCATCCTGAGTTGTGACGATGTTGTTATTCCTCCCTTGTCGCTGATATAAACTCCTGGAAAGTCTCTCACTAAGAACTATGGATGAACTCACACTTCATGAACTGCAGCAATTGAAGTAGCAGCTCACCACTGTATTATTAACAGCAAGTATTGATGAGCAATAAGTACTGGTTCTGCCAATAATACCCATGAATGAGTAAAAAAAATGTTAAAGTCTGATGGAAATCATAAAGTGATATTGCTGTCAAATTAAAATGTTGAAGAAAAGTATTATTGGAATTGGGATACTCAAGCATTGGAACAAAGTTGCAATAGCTTGCCTGGAGTTATTTTTTCGGACTGGAGACCTGTCACTATTGGTGTTCCACTGGGATCGATGCTAGGTCCACTTTTGTTTGTCATTTATATGAATGATTTAAATGAGAATATATGATTAGTAAGTTTGCAGATGACACCAAAATTGGTGGTACAGTAGACAGAGAAGAAGGTTATTTAAGATTACAAAGAGATCATGGTCAATTGAGACATTGGGCTGAGGAGTAGCAGATGCTATTTAATTTGGATAAATGCAAGGCATTGCATTTTCATAAAACAAACAAGGGCACAACTTATACAATTAAAAGTAGGGCCTTGGGTAGTGTTATAGGACGGAGATACATAGGGGTTCAAATTCATAATTATTTTAAGCTTGCATCACATATAGACAGGATGGATAAGAAGGCATATAGCACACTTGCCTTCATTGTTCAGACCTTTGAGTACAGGAGTTGACACGTCATGGTGAGATTGTACAGGACGTTGGTGAGGCTTCTTCTGAAGTTCTGTGTCCAGTTCTGATTATCCTACCGTGGGAAGGATATTATGCTGGAGAGGGTTCAGAAGAGATTCATCAGCATGTTGCTGGGAATGGAGGATTTGAGTTATAAAGAGAGGCTGGATAGGATGGGACATTTTCACTGGAGCTTCAGGGTTTGGATAAGGTGTCTTTTCCCAAGGGTGGGAGATTTCAAGACTAGGGGTCATATTTTCAATGTGAGATGAGAAAGATTTTTAAAAAAAGACATGAGGGGCAACTTTTTTACACAGAGAATGGTTTCTGTATGGAATTAACTTCCAGAAGAAACGGTGAGTGCAGATACCATTACAAAATGTAAAAGACATTTGGTTATGTATGTGAATAAGCAATATTTGGAGGGATATGGGGCAAACACAGGTGGGTCCAGTTTAGTTTGGGGTTATGGTTGGCATGGAATGATTGGATCAAAGGGTCTGTTTCTGTGCTGTATGACTCTATGACTCTCAGTACATTTTGAGTTACCATTTGGCCAAATGAAGGCATCATATAGCTACTCCTCCAGTGTTCTCCTGCTTACTTCAACTCTCGTCATTGCAGCCATGTGCCTTTGAGCATTGAACTCCAGAGTTACTTCTTGCTTCTTAGCAGGACATGGCTATACTGTAGCCCAATTAGACTTGAATATTAAAATTACATCTCCTCAGTAATGCAATGATGACACAAGACCAAAACCTGGAACTGGTCCGGGCATAAAGTACCCAATCCAGATTGAAAATACTGTCCATGATCTTGCAGAAGCCCTGTTTGTTAATTCAAATCATACTCAAATAAACTGACAGATTGTAATAACTTTTAATTGCACCATAACAATCTTATTGAGGGAAAACCCAGTAATACTTGAACATAAACAAATGAGATGGACCAGTATGTTACTATTTTTTTCCTTCTGGATTGTGGTTTGCATGTGCACGACTAGAATATTGCCAATATAAAGGTTAACAAAGTGGATTCACCAATAAGCAAACCCATCCAGAAACTAAAAATATGAAAAATATGAAATTTCAGCAGTATGAAAATTCACTAAAATGTCTATGAGTGGTTCAGTATGATCTATTTTAACTTAAGTGTAAAAGCAAAATCCTGCAGATGCTGGAAGTTGCAAAGCAGTCACCTCCATTCAGACCATGAACATAACTCTGAGCTTCCAGTCATCTTTCATTTTAATCCTCCTGTTTGCTCTCTCACTGATCTTTCTATCCAAGGTTCACTGCAAAGCTCTAATGAAACTCAACAGAAGCTTGAAGAATAGCATGTAATTTTTCAATTTGGCACGTTACAGTCTCCTGTAGTCAACTCATACTAACTTCAACACTTTCTGACAGTAAATTTTGTCCCCATTTTGTTTCTTTTTGTTTACAGTTTTTGGTACAGTCTCATTTATCCCTTGCTTTTACATTTCAATTGCAACTGTTCATCAGTTTGCCATTCATACCTCCTCTAGACACACCAGTTGTCTTTTCACTTGTTGCATTACTACAGCTTTTGGTCTTACAGCACCAACTTTTTTATAATTTAATCACTCCTGCATTCTACCTATCATGGATATTTCCCTTTGTTCGTTTCTCACTCTTCGCACTTTCTCATGCTCAAGATCAATTACATTTTTTTTCCTGTTCTGATCAAAGGTTATAAATCTGGAATGTTCACAATATTTCTTTTCTCGCAGATTTCTGATCTGTTGTTTTTCCAACATTATTTTCAATTTGTTTGTTAAAATTCGATGCCAATTTGGTAACAAGCACTTTGCACTGTCACTCAAAACCCAACTGAACTCCAATTATCTTTTATCAATTAATTGCATAATATATTGCTACCAATTCTATAATATATCCTCGCATGAAATATTTCTGTTGGGAAAGTACAAAAGGCAACAAAAGCAGACTTCCTCTGCAATATAGGCCAGGAAGTCTTCCTTACAAGTAATGGACAATGACAATGTTATCATCTAATATGGATTGCAGGAGTGCCTGAGATCTAATAGAATGAGTGAAATGGTGATGGATATATTAATTAAGATTTAATTGGGTTTGAATTGACTGTGTAAAAATGGGGAGCTAGTAATCAGCAGGGTGTGAGTTTTATGGAGTGTGACTAACTGAAATAAAGCTCCCACTGCATTTGAGTTCAGTTCAAATACACTTACCTTTTGGAGTATAAGACAGGGTCACAATATTTGACAGCCAGCTGGAAATAATTGACAACCTCAGCAAATTCACCCACGTGGCTTCACCTAAAGGATCTGCATTATGGAGCTGGCATGCCACACAAGAAAGCTATAGTTTTGGGCTAAACAAGACAATAACATTCAGGAAGAGAATGATTTAAGGCCTGGAATTAGCTGGAGAGGGGTCAAATGTTTTACAAATTGGGTAATGTGTATGAGTATCAATGTACTTGCAGCTATTTTCTGTCACCACAACATCTATTTCATCCCTAAGTGTTTTGGAAACCTAATCATTCAGGGACAACACAATCTGAAGACAACAACAGCTATCAACAACAATTTTTTTGAAAAATGTACTTCATTTATACCTGGGCAAAACATTTTCAGATCTTTTCAGATCAGAAAATGATTTGGAGAGTGTTATCATTGTGCTTTGACGAACAATGATTCATCCAAATCAACAGATTATGTTAGAATATACTCATGAAATATTCATGAACCTATTTGTCAAATTCAAAGAACAGTAACACCTAAAAGAACAGCCCACAGTTGCACCTGTTTCTGAGTTCAACTCCATTACTGCATTCATAGCAAAATGACAATCATGACAAAGAGTAGTGATTATGCAATTCAAGATCTTTCTTTACTGTATATCCTCCTGTAGCTGTGGTTACAGTGCACCATCACATTAAGAATAGCTCTGATAACAGGGAATGAGAATGCACAATCTCATGTGCAGGATTGGGTAAATTAACTCAAAGAGGTCAACAGGAATGATACACGTATAAATTAAAAAAAACTGCTCCTATAAGTTATCAAATCAGTGTGCTGCAAAACTTTGACCTTACAAATAATGCACTGATTAGCTACAACTGACATTCTGGAGCTGCTGACTGTATCGGTACAAATAAGTAGGGACCCCAAGAATGATAAAGAGAGTCATGAATTTCCAATCAAAAGAGTAAAGAAAATGAGAAATCTAATTTAAGCACTCAAGTGTTTTTGCAATACTGTCCATATGGCATCTATTTAAATGTTTCCACAGTGTTATCATTTACTGTAGTTTTCTGGCATTATCAGTCTTGCCTCAGGGGTCCTCCATCATGCTGAGTTTGTCTGTTCCACAGCACTAAGCAAATGGATTCTCTGTAATAACGCTGTTCACTGTTTAGACTTAATGCATTTCTGACCCTGCAAAGGCTTGATCCTCACCTAATATTTGCAAGTACATTAATCTTATTGTAGTCCTCATTCAATCTTTGTAAAAGATTATTGATAAATTTGAATTGAGATTATATCATCTTAAAGTGACCTAAACCCTAATAATAGATTAGGGTTTAGATTGGGGTTTAAGTGCGAGCAGCAGCGGAGGAAGGACGAACTCGGGAAGACTGCAGATAAGGTAAGGCAGTTTTTATTAAAATGACTTACCGGTAGCGGGCAGTGGTGTTTTCCTCTTTCACAGAAGCAGCGGGAGCAGCGGAGGTAGTGACGGGGACCAGAGGGGTAGCCAGGAAGGTAAGTAGTGAGTATAAATACTCACCCTTCGACGCCAACCGCCATTTTAAGTGCGAGCAGCAGCGGAGGTAGGACGAACTCGGAAGACTGCAGATAAGGTAAGGCAGTTTTTATTAAAATTACTTACCGGTAGCGGGCAGCGGTGTTTTCCTCTTTCACAGAAGCAGCGGGAGCAGCGGAAGTAATGACAGGGACCAGAGGGGTAGCCGGGAAGGTAAGCAGTGAGTATAAATACTCACCCTTCAACGTCAACAGCCATTTTAAGTATGAGCAGCAGCGGAGAAGGAGTGGGAGCAGTGGAGGAAGTGACATGGACCGGAGGGGCAGCCAGGAAGGAAAGCAGTGACCATATATATCAGCAAGGCGGCTAAACCTGAGACTCTACTACTATAGTGTCTCCCACCCGCTCTCCTCCTCTAACCTAGTTAATAAGTAGGAAGAGCGGGAGCGACGACCAGGGGCTGCTGGTAATATATCTGGGCAGTGGCTAAACCCGAGACACTACACGTGTTGTGTCTCCCACACATCCCCCTCCCCCCTCCCCACCCCTCCACCTCCCTCCTCAAACCAAAAATAGGACTCTGGTTTGTTAAGGTAAGGATTTTCTATTTCTTTATCGGTGAATGGTTAAAAATTTACTTTTTATGGTTTATCTATTAATTGGTTTTTAGAAAAAGACTAAAGCTGAGAGGTATCAGAAATTTTTTTAACTCAAACCTATACAAAGTAATAAAATAATTAACTAAGCAGAGATGGCTGGGCAGGTGATGTGCTGTAGCTGTATGATGTGGGAGCTGGCTGATCCCATTGTGAACGGCAGTGACCACATCTGCAGCAAGAGTTGGTTGCTGGAAGAACTCCGGCTCAGAGTTGATGATCTGGAATCTGAGCTTCAAACACTGCGGCACATCCGGGAGGGGGAGAGTTACCTGGACGCTTTGTTTCAGGAGGCAATCACACCTGGGAGATTAAGTAATTCACATTCAGTTAGTGATCAGGGACATCAGAGTGTGACTGTAAGTGAGGCAGGCAGGGGGAACTTGAGTTCAGGAGTGCAGGAGCCTCAGCCCTTGACCTTGTCCAACAGGTATGAGATTCTTGCTCCCTGTTCGGATGAGGAAAAGGGCTCTGGACAGGATGAGCCAACTAACCAAGGCACCATGGTGCAGAAGGCCATTCAAGAGGGGGGAGCAAAAAGACAAGCAATTGTTATAGGGGATTCTATAATTAGGGTGACAGATAGTATCCTATGCAAGCCAGATCGGGAGTCTCGCATGGTGTGTTGCCTGCCCGGTGCCAGGGTGCGGGACATCTCTGATTGGCTTGAAAGGATATTGGAGCGGGAGGGGGAGGATCCAGTTGTTGTTGTCCACGTTGGGACTAGCAACATAGGCAAGACTAGGGTGGAGGACCTGTTTGGGGATTATCAAGCACTAGGAAGGAAATTGAAGCACAGGTCCTCAAGGGTCATAACCTCCAGATTACTGCCCGAGCCACGTGCCAATTGGCATAGGGATAAGAAAATTAGGGAAGTAAATATGTGGCTAAGGATTGGTGTGGGAAAGAGGGATTCCATTTCATGGGGCATTGGCATCAGTTTTGGAACTGGGGGGATCTGTACCGTTGGGACAGTCTCCACCTGAACCGATCAGGTACCAATGTTCTGGTGAAGAGGATAAATAGGGTGGTGAGTAGGACTTTAAACTTCTGAGTTGGGGGGAAGGGAAAGTCAAAGCGACAGGGAGTATGGAGTTAAATGGAAAGATAAGCAGCAGGATAGCATGTGTGTAGGTGGATTTAACCTTGAGGCAGATTAGGAATGCAACAAAAAGGAAGGATAACTTAGGACATCTTATGACTTCCAATATCTCTAATGATAAGAATGTTAGCATTAAGGCACTTTACCTGAATTCTTGTAGCATTCGTAACAAAGTAGATGAACTAACGGCACAGATCATCGTGAATGATTATGATGTGGTAGGCATCACAGAGACGTGGTTGCAGGGGGGTCAGGACTGGCAGTTAAACATCAAAGGATTTACAACTTATCGAAAAGACAGGGAGGTGGGCAGAGGGGGCGGGGTGGCCTTGTTAGTTAAGAACAAAATTAAATCTATGGCACTGAATGACATAGGGTCTGATGATGTGGAGTCTGTGTGGGTGGAATTGAGGAACCACAAAGGCAAGAAAACCATAATGGGAGTTATGTACAGACCTCCTAACAGTGGTCAGGACCAGAGGCGCAACATGTACCAGGAAATAGAAAAGGCATGTCAGAAAGGCAAGGTCACGGTGATCATGGGGGACTTCAATATGCAGGTGGACTGGGTAAAAATGTTGCCAGTGGATTCAAAGAAAGGGAATTCTTGGAATGCTTACAGGATGGCTTTTTGGAACAGCTTGTCATGGAGCCCACAAGGGAGCAGGCTATTTTGGACATAGTGCTACGTAATGAACCAAACTTTATAAAAGATTTTAAAGTAAGGGAACACTTAGGAAGCAGTGATCATAATATGGTAGAGTTCAGTCTGCAGTTTGAAAGAGAGAAGGCAAAATCAGATATATTGGTGTTACAGTTAAATAAAGGTAATTATGAGGGCATGAGAGAGGAACTGATGAAAATAGACTGGAAGCAGAGCCTAGCAGGGAAGCCAGTAGAGCAAAAATGGCAGGAGTTTGTGGGTATAATTGAGGACACAATACAGAGGTTCATCCCCAAGAAAAGAAAGATTATCCAGGGAGGGATTAGACAACCATGGCTGCCAAAGGAAGTCAGGAAATGTATCAAAGAAAAAGAGAGATCCTGTAAAGTGGCCAAGAGCACTGGGAAATCAGAAGATTGGGAAGGCTACAAAAACAAACAGAGGATAACAAAGAGAGAAATAAGGAAGGAGAGGATCAAATATGAAGATAAGCTAGCCAGTAATATTAGAAATGATAGGAAAAGTTTCTTTCAATACATAAGAAACAAGCGACTGGCAAAAGTAGACATTGGGCCACTTCAAACTGATGCTGGAAGGCTAGTGATGGGAGATAAGGAAATAGCTGGAGAACTTAATAAGTACTTTGTGTCAGTCTTCACAGTGGAAGACATGAGTAATATCCCAACAATTAAAGGGAGTCAGGGGGCTGAGTTGAGTGTGGTTGCCATTACAAAAGAGATAGTGCTAGAAAAGCTAAAAGGTCTTAAAATTGACAAATCTCCTGACCCCGATGGGCTACATCCTCGAGTTCTGAGAGAGGTGGCTGAGGAAATAGCAGAGGTGTTGGTTGAGATCTTTCAAAAGTCACTGGAGTCAGGGAAAGTCCCGGATGATTGGAAGACCGCTGTTGTAACCCCATTGTTCAAGAAAGGATTAAGACAAAAGATGGAAAATTATAGGCCAATTAGCCTAACCTCGGTTGTTGCTAAAATTCTAGAATCCGTCGTTAAGGATGAGGTTTCTAAATTCTTGGAAGAGCAGGGTCAGATTAGAACAAGTCAACATGGATTTAGTAAAGGGAGGTTGTGCCTGACAAACCTGTTGGAATTCTTTGAAGAGGTGACAAGTAGGTTAGACCAGGGAAATCCAGTGGATGTGGTCTATCTAGACTTCCAAAAGGCCTTTGATAAGGTGCCACACGGGAGGCTGCTGAGTAAGGTGAGGGCCCATGGTGTTCGAGGTGAGCTACTGGCATGGATTGAGGATTGGCTGTCTGACAGAAGGCAGAGAGTTGGGATAAGAAGTTCTTTTTTGGAATGGCTGCCGGTGACAAGCGGTGTCCCACAGGGTTCAGTGTTGGGGCCGCAGCTGTTCACGTTATATATTAATGATCTGGATGAAGGGACTGGGGGCATTCTAGCAAAGTTTGCCGATGATACGAAGATAGGTAGACAGGCAGGTAGTACTGAGGAAGTGGGGAGGCTGCAGAAGGGTCTAGACAGTTTGGGAGTGTGGTCCAGGAAATGGCTGATGAAGTTCAATGTGAGCAAATGCGAGGTCTTGCACTTTGGAAAAAAGAATACAAGCAAGCATGGACTACTTTCTAAACGGTGAGAAAATTCATAAAGCCAAAGTACAAAGGGATCTGGGAGTGCTAGTCGAGGATTCTCTAAAGGTAAACATGCAGGTTGAATCCATGATTAAGAAAGCGAATGCAATATTGTCATTTATCTCAAGAGGGTTGGAATAGAAAAGCAGCGATGTGCTACTGAGACTTTATAAAGCTCTGGTTAGGCCCCATTTGGTGTACTGTGTCCAGTTTTGGGCCCCACACCTCAGGAAGGACATACTGGCACTGGAGCGTGTTCAGCGGAGATTCACACAGATGATTGCTGGAATGGTAGGTCTAACATACCAGGAACGGCTGAGGATCCTGGGATTGTACTCATTGCAGTTTTGAAGGTTAAGGGGAGATCTAATAGAAACTTACAAAATAATACATGGCTTGGAAAAGGTGGACAGAAATTGTTTCTGTTAGGTGGGGAGACTAGGACCCGTGGGCACAGCCTTAAAATTAGACAGGGTCAATTCAGAACAGAAATGCGGAGACATTTCTTCAGCCAGAGAGTGGTGGGCCTGTAGAATTCATTGCCGTGGAGCGCAGTGGAGGCCGGGACGCTAAATGTCTTCAAGGCAGAGATTGATAAATTCTTGATGTCACAAGGAATTAAGGGCTACGGGGAGAATGAGGGTAAGTGGAGTTGAAATGCCCATCAGCCATGATTGAATGGCAGAGTGGACTCGATGGGCTGAATGGCCTTACTTCTACTCCTATGTCTTATGGTCTATCGGTCTTATAATTATGCTCAAAATTGAATGATAAGTTGTTTTAAGTTTGCCAAGCAAAAGATATTACAAAATATTACAAACATCAGAGTTTTTACTATCATTTGTTGCTCTCAGGTGATTAATTTACATCAGATATTTTTAAATCCAAATTTCATTTTGTCTTTTTGGTATTGGTGACCGATGCCACATTATGGCTACGTTGAAGCTGGAATTCATCTAGTATGTTGTTTATTGACAATTCTTTGGAAGATAGACTTCAAAATGAGAAAAAGGAGATTATTTGTCAGGCACAGCACTACAATTGAGAGTGATCTTTTCTCATTCAAGGTCACAGAGGTAACACTTAACAGGTTCAAAGCTCCACCAACATCCTGACTGAGAACAATTAACTAAATGTAAGTGTAATAAAACTTAGGACCTTTCTATTCCACATATGTTGTTACTTTTATGCCATTGCCCATTGAGTGTTTGGTAAACAGCTGTACATTTATACCATTACTGAGTCCAATGTAAAATTATAATTGGTTTAGTTGAGATGTTATTACAACATGGCCAGCAATGAACAATTTGAGACACTGGACACAGGACAGAAGAATGAGAAGTATTGCCAGATGTATTATATATATAATACGTGCAACATAGAAAGGCAACATTGACGACTCTCTTCCAAGTTGCAACTTAAATATGGTTGTTGGGTGAGTGATGTATCAAATTTTGTTCTGGTCAAGAGATAGATTTGAAGTAAGACTTTAAATTCTGAAAAGAGGTGGAGAGGTATAGATCTTCAGGAATGGAGTTTCAAAGCAGGAGACTGCGATATTTAAAGACAAGAAATCATTGCTGAAGCAAAGGGAACAATAACGATCAGAGGAGTAAAATATTCAGAAGTGAGTATAATGTTGGACAAGGCTATCATGAAATTTAAGTACAAGAATCAGAGTTTAAATTTGTGGTGCACTAAGAGTGGGAACTGATGTGGGTTAGCAAAGCCAGAGAAAATAAAGAGAGGGACAGGTTACAGGATAGCAGGTTTAGCAGTTGAAGTTTGCAGACATCAGAAATGAAAAGCTCATCAGGACAGAATCAATTTTAAGGAGAAAATTCCATGCGTGTGTGTTAAGCAGCAGTTAGACTAAGGGAGGGGTACAGGAGAAAGCAGAGGGTTTTTATGATGGAGAATATTTAGAATTCAAAGCCAGCTTCGAATATGTCCGTGAGACTGCAGAAAGATTAGCTCAGTCAAAGAAAATGGACAATGGGGGATGGAACTGTTGGTAATCTCACATTCTAAACCATAAACTGAAAAGGCTAAAAATTATCAGCAAACCAGCTCGTCTTCCTACTCTGAAAAAGCTTTTAGCAGCCCACAGGTAATCACTGAACAGCATATGAAGAGACATTTCTAGGAAGTGTTCATTAATAGTAGAGTACGCAGGGTTTGAAAGGTTCTTTTTAATAATTATTATGATTATTATTAATTCACATATGCCATTTATTTTAAAAGAAAATCAGCAAGTATAACAAAATATTTCTTTAACAGACTCAGAAACACCTCAAATACAATTGTAAAGCATGATCTATTATTAATCTGTATTTTGGCCGATCTCTATTCTGAAGAACCAATAAAAGTTAATTACTAGATCTCCCAGAGGCATGGTGTACATGAATGCTTTCTCTCCTATTGAGTGTGAATCCTTAAAAGTAAATAATAATCCTGAAAAGCCTTCATTGAATCCATCCATATTTTTTCACTTGAGTCTCCTGAGTCAGCTGTGCATGGAATCTCAATAGGGTAAAATAAAATAATAGTGAGAAAGTAGAGATGTATGGCACACTGTGGATACCTACATAAACTTGAACAAAGTCTACAAACAATGACCATTCATGTCTGAGGAAATAATGGAAGGAATTGCAGCTGGTCACAGCAGGGTTTGACCATGGATCTCCCCGACCCATTTATCAATGAGAAAGTGTGTTTTCTGTTTGGTGACTGGAGTTTCAGACTCTCATTAGCAATGATACCTAGTTCTCTATCTGACCTGGCTGGAATCAAAACATGAAAAGAATGCCAGTTTCTAAGTATTTCGCTTTGCAAGTGTTCATCATGAATTTGACAGAACTGGTGAAATGTTTGCAATTATTGGGAATTACTCTATTTTGTGGTGTTATCATTTATTGAATCCATTGAATTACAAGTGGTGTATGACCAAGGATTTTAATTGATAATTAACTATCAACAACTGTGATCTATAAAATTACAAGATTTATTCAATTCTTTTTCAGGATTTTATACAAATCAAGTTCTTAATAACTTGCTCTAAGAAGTTAATTGAAGGGTTGCATTATAGTTTTACTTTTGGCTGTGGAATTAAACTTTGAATACAATATTCTTTATTTGTTTACACAGTTTAAGTGCCCAACTGGATGGACAGAGATGCAGTTTGTATGCAGTACCTGCAAAATATCTTCCAGGTCATTTTTGAGCAATTAAACATTCTTATCAACTTTCAACATTATAATATTTTCAGGCTGTCCATAGCTGCAAACATATAAAGCTTTTATTTTCTGGTTCATCAGCTGATAATATCTCCTACATCATAATTAGCAAATGACTTTGATTTGCATGCACTGAACTTTAATGTTTTACAAATTTAGAAAAGCATATTACCACCTCTATTTCTTTCATTTGATTTCTGAGCTATGTTTATTTTGTATCAGCAATAGCAATCTTCATGTTGGTCATTATTTGTAAATTAGGAGATTCCTAAATGAATCAGGAAAGATTCCAAAAAGCATGTAGGTAGTTCTTAGAACAATAAAGGGCTGATTCTTATGTTTTTGACTACACATGTCCATTGGTTTCACAGAGTTAAAACAAGCTTTCTCACCACACTGTTCCAAACTCGTCTCACTCACCATCTCTCTTGCCATTGTGCTCTTGTCCAAGTCCAGATTGAATCTACGATGCACTGTACCTGTAATAACTCAACTCTGCTGGGGATATTCTGGAAAGGACATGGGTTATCTGGTACTGGCAGTATCTTTAAAATGCCACTGTGAACTTAGATAAGCCAGAGCTGCCCTGTGTGGTTCATGGGGTTTGCCCCAGACATGGTAGATAAAGTATAATTTGTGTACCACTTTGCATGCAGGGACTGGGAGGTCCTGGGAAGGAATGTTACAGAGAGATCACCAGAATGGGTCAGTGCAGTCTTAGCGATCTGGAAGAATGCCCAGCAGTGTAGGAAAAAGATCAATGGCTTACTCCACTCAACTAACATCATCTGCTACGTCACTCTATATCTGTGGCTGCACCCATCTCCCACCAAGGTTCATGGTCTACCACTCTCACTATTGTCAGAGCATCATTGCTCACTCACTCAACTCTCATTCCCTCCAAATCCCCATTTGACTAATCCTGCATGGTACCTGAGCTGCCCACTCATTCATTCAGTACACTTCACTATCTTTACCCCCATCGGCACCAGGATTGTTAACTTTGCCATCCACTCTCAGCTCATTTAATCCTCCTTTTTTCTCATTACAGAAGAACACAGTCCACAACAGGTTAGAAAGGGTCAAAATGGGTGATGGCTGCCTGACATTTGATTCTTTACTAACTGAGGAGAGGAGCCTGACTGACCACCCTGTGGCCATCTGACTGTTCCAAAGCCTTTGGATCGTGTTAGAGGCTGCCCTTGATGAACTCTGCTGGGATTCTCTGATTGAAGCCTATCTTCCTTGAGTTGACTGAGGACTGCTGGCAAAACAGAGATACTGTGAATCCGGGGCAAAAAAGCAAGGCAAGGCAAGGCGAGGCCAGAGTGCTTTGAGCATTCAGCAAGACTCAAACTGAATGGGGCACTAAGACAGCAAATGAATGGCCTTGGCATGCAGTCAATTTGGTCTAATCCATGAGCTGGGTGTTTTTGTCTCTACATGAGGAGTGACCTTGTTGCAGCTGTACATTGCAAGTTGCTGGTATGCCCAATGTGTAGTTTAAAGCACAAAATCATCCTGGTAGCAGATCAGAGGTGCAACAAGGACGCTGAGAAGCTGGCAGGTGTAGAATGCTAATGTCTGTGGATGGTGGGTGAGCGCAGCCAATGTCCTGGAATGTGCCCTGAGATTTTATTGCCAGATGGCATCCTGGAGCAGGAAGTGCTGAGTTGGAGTTGCCAGGTACCTTCGCCGATCTGCATGTTGGGAATTCATAGTATCAAGTTCCTAGGTGGTGAGTTGGTAGGACTGGAAGCTGCCTAATAATGAGATCAGATATACAGTTAACGAGGCTAACAATATGGCTTTAAGAGGCATTGCTGCTCCCTAGCCAGAATCTCATTTCAATAGCTGCGACTTTCTATGCCTGGACTTCCCAAGTGATTCTTCAAGATTTCTTGGCATAGCTTATGTTCTTTAGGCCCCTATAAGATTCCACCAATAGTATCGCTTTTAGGAAGCTAGAACATGACTTGGTGTGTGAACTATACTCTTTGAAAGACATAGCATATAACTCAAGTAGGACCTTGAAAGCTTCACAAGATAACATCTATATGTTCTTGCACATAATTTCATTTTGTTATCTTTCACTCTTTTTATATTGGTAGAGCAAATAGATCTGTAAGTAAAAACCAGAGCTTTAAGTCTACATTCTGCATTATTAAGGACATTTATTGACATTTTCTCCTTAAAAGTAAATGAGTGACCCTTGTGTTAACATCCATTAAACCTTACAGCCACATGATGCAATACAGGTCAGCTTTTATCTCCATAAGAACAATCTATTATTGTAGCAACACATTAGTCAACACATATTCTATTAAAACATAATTACATCAGTTTATATTCATCAATGTAATCCTTAATCTTTCTCTCAAAAAGTATTTTGCTCGGTCTCTTTTGATTCAATGAAAATAGTATTTTGCTTGAAGTCAGTCGAACATCTCCATAATTTTGAGAGTCACAGCTGAGAATCATCTTTGTAATTTTTTTTTCAACCTACACTTGCAAAACTTGTCAACACTTAAAAATACTGATTTAAATAATTTGCTCATCTGATATCTAATTCTCCTCTTGGAGAAAGCGAGGACTACAGATGCTGTAGAGTCAGAGTCAGAGTCAAAAAGTGTGGCACTGGTCAGACAGCATCCAAAGAGCAGGAGAATCGATGTCTCGGGCATTAGCAGGAGCAGGCAGAGATGATAGGTCGACTGGGGTAGTCAGGTTTGTGGATTTGGGGTAAGTGGTAGAACTGGGTGGTGTGGGGTTGGGGAATAATTAGGTTGGAGGCTGTGGATAGAGATTGCCTTAGGAGATGAGGTTATGGATAGTTTGAGAGGTGATGGGGAGGTAAGAGGTAAGTTTGTAGTCGAGAGGGTGGTAGGAGGAGGTGTCAGTGATTAACATCTGGTTTTGGTAAGGTACAGGTCAGTGTGCCATACTACTACTGCACACCGCTCAGCCTCCAATTTCAGGGTAGTTACTGTCTGTTCATAGCTGCACTGAAAACTGTAAAGGGTTCATGCATCTAAATGAATCAGCCAAAGGCAACTTTGCTTCATGGTCAGTGTCTGAGCTTGAATTGGATTGTTCACAATCTTCCTGTTCTTTTTGAGTCTGAAACAAACTTCCTTCTACATCATCTCAAACAACCAAGGAACCTCACACTCACCTCCATAATATCTCCTAGCTTACTCCTGATTCAGCAAACCCAAGGGTGAAACCCTCAACCATTCAATTATAATTTTCAAACTTAATCACTATGATGCCTTCTATCTTGCATCAAGTTGAGCTCACCCAAAACTCTGCTGCTGCATCTGAACCTGTATCAAGACCAACATACCCAAAACACTTACAATCACGAGCAAATTGGTTTCTTGATCAGTAATGTCTCAAATTTAAAATTCTCATCCTTTTGTTCAAAGACCTCCTGGCTCTTCCTCTGCTGTGTACCTCTTCAAGCCTTACCAATTTTCATTCTGTATATCTCCAATACTGACCTCTATTGCTCCCACAATTCACACTTATATCATGGCAATGCTTTCAGTTGTTAAGTTGTGAAACTCCCTCCCTAAAAATCTTCAATTTTCACTCCTACTTAACAATGCTTTGTAAAACCGACTTTTTGGTGAAGCCTCTTGTCTCTTTCCCAATATATTCTTATACAGCTCAGTGTCAAATTTGTCTGATAATGAAGCACCTTGGGATGGTTCACTTTCTTAAGACAATAAATAATATTACTTGTTGAATATATCTGTTGATGGGTCTTGTGGGAGAGATTTAGCTCTTCCCTCTTCTAAAGGGGATCCTAGAAATCTTGGGAAAAGTCTGAAAGCCAATGGAGTGGGCCCAGGCCACTTTTTCCTGGCACTTGGAGAAGTAGGGGCGAAGATTAGGAAAAACTACCTTCTGAGGTCCACTAAGCCCTTACATTCACTGTTACCTGGTTCATGACATGATTATACTGAGGAACTCATGTTTGGAGAATTCATGGCAGAAATGTATATCCTCCCACTCATTAATGCACAGATGTCAAATCACTAGTGCCAAGCCTATACAGAATGTGCAAGAAGCACGAGCAGAAATGACTTTTTCAACACTATGATATCGTGAAATAAAATGCTGTATAATGCTTTGTAAAGTTAAAGTTCACACAACACCAGGTTATAGTCCAACAGATTTAATTGGAAGTACACTAGCTTTCGGAGCGACGCTCCTTCATCAGGTGATTGTGGAGGGCTCGATCGTAACACAGAATTTATAGCAAAAATTTGCAGTGTGATGTAACTGAAATTATACATTGAAAAATTGATTGTCTGTTAAGCCTTTCATCTGTTAGAATACACTGATAGTTTCACTTCTTTCATGTGTAAATCACAAAACCTTTTTTTTAAAGTTGCATTCTCGGGTTAGCTGTTAACAATGGTGATAGCTAGACAATATGTTGAAGGTGTTAGCCCCTTGTGTTCCCTGTCTATGACCTGATGTTAGATTGATTCTAATCTAAAAAGTGAGATAACAGAGTTTTACATAAATTCATACAGTTTTTGAGCTCAGAGTTCTACGTGAATGTATGAAGTTTTTGAGCAAAGTGCAATGTAACTCTGCAAGTACAAATTCACCACATAAAATATATATGTGCATGTGGGTCTTTGTCTGACTGTGTGTGTGTCTGTCTGGGGTGGGGGCTGTGAGTGTGAGAAAGTGTGTGTGTGTGTGTGTGTATTGAGTGCAGAGTGTCTTAAGTCTGTGAGGGGGTGCTTGTGTGAATGTGGGAGTGTGTGTGTCTATAAGGGTGTGTGTGGGTGTCTGTGTGCACGTCTGTGTGTACCTGTGTCTGTGTGTGAGAGTGTGTGTGTGAGGAATATCTGTGCAATGGTGATCACCTCTAATGTGACATAAACCCAAGGTCCCCCAGTTGAGGCCCTCCCTATGGGTACCGAACTTAGCTATCAGCCTCTGCTCGGCCACTTTCCTCTGCTGCCTGTCCCGAAGTCCACCTTGGAGGATGGTCACCCGAAGTTCCGAGGCTGAATGTCCTGGATCACTGAAGTGTTCCCCAACTGGGAGGGAACCCTCCTGTCTGTTGATTGTTGTGCGGTGCCCATTCATCCGTTGTCGTAGCCTTTGCTCGGTTTCCCCAATGTACCATGCCAATGTACCAACACCTTGTCTAGCTATCACCATTGTTAACAGCTAACCTGAGAATGCAACTTAAAAAAAAGGGTTTTGTGATTTACACATGAAAGAAGTGAAACTATCAGTGTATTCTAACAGATGAAAGGCTTAACAGACAATCAATTTTTCAATGTATAATTTCAGTTACATCACACTGCAAATTTTTGCTATAAATTCTGTGTTATGATCGAGCCCTCCACTATCACCTGATGAAGGAGCATCGCTCCAAAAGCTAGTGTACTTCCAATTAAACCTGTTGGACTATAACCTGGTGTTGTGTGATTTTTCACTTTGTACACCCCAGTCCAACACCGGCATCTCCAAATCATAATTCTTTGTAAGTTATTGTGAATTCCCTAAGTGCGTGTTGCAAAGTACAAATGAAAATGTTTCCAAATTTCTTTCCTTTTAAAAAGGAAATGCTAATTACAATTAGTACAACAGAAGAAATGGAATCTTGGCAACCATAAACATTTAGTCTAAAAACAAAATAAATCCTAAGAACCAGTAAAGCACAGTGCTGAAGAACTGGAGGTCTGTGGCAAATTTAATGTTTGAAGTAGAACAGCAAAAACAATCTAGAACTTCAACACCAATTTGTGTTTGTCTTGATTACAAAACTCACAAAGGCATTTTATTGACGAGTGATAAGTCAAAAAGGGGAAAGTGAGCTTCTGTTAGAGGAGGTGGTTGAAGGTTGAGTCCAGAAATCAGGGTCTAGGGTGCCAATTTCTGAATTGGAAAGCATGCATGGAAATAAACTTAAACAGAGGAGTTGTAGACAAAGGTTGAGCATCATTGTGTTAATTGTAATGGATTAGGGCACTGACACTTAAGGCCAAATATTTGTGTATTCTCCCTTTGTCCTTCATCACTGAAGAGAGATTGAGAGCTAATTGCAAAGATTCCTCCCATTCATTGATACTGTTTTCAAATGGTTCCTTGAAGCATTAATAAGATCCATGATAATTGCGGCCTCCCATTCCCCTTATATTCACATAGAGGTATTTGGTCTATATTCTGTACCTGTAACCAGCAATGCCTCTTTTATCTGGAACACACAATAAAGAGAATGTAAATTTGTGTCTCATCAATACTACAGTGTTAAGCTTTCAGGCTTGTATGCTGTGCCGTTGCACCAATCAGAGGTGTATTCAACTTTTCAAGAATGTAGCCTGAATAACATAAGCTAGGGATCTAAAATAGGTGGGTTCACAGGTAAATACAAGTCCTTCAAAGCTGCCAGTGCAATTAATCATGTAAGATGTTTCTTGCCAAAAAAAAATCATCACCCCAAATTACTTGTGGATATATTGAACTTTCAAGGAGAACATATGCTTTTCAAAAGAAAGACATACAAGCCAAAAAAAAGAGCCTCATTGATGTAAATTCAGTGGTTGTCTAAAATCCTTATGTGGATAAGACTAAGTGCCAAAATATATCATGGAATATTACACCTGAATTGTGTCAAGAAAACTTCAGACAACAACACTTCAAAGGGGTACTCCCATTCAGACAGGAATAGTGCCTCCTGTGTGTTTTGTTCCATAGTGCAGACATTAACAAACAAAAATAGGATTAAGAAAACAATTGCAACTCCTGGTCTCAGTTTGTAATTGCATGTTAGAGAGCTGGCATGCTAGTGTTCTAACCTGTGGTTCAAATTACACTGCATTAGAGTCATCATCATGGACAAGACAAAGACTGATGTACACATTTTTTTCCTTACTTTTTGGACTCAACTCTCATCTCTAATTTGTGTATGTGTTGTTGTGTGTTAATATCTTTTCTTGTTACAGTGGATAAATAAATCATTTTTTCTTTAACTCAAGAAAGCTGGGTTAAAATGGTTCCTCATGGAACATAAATGTAGTTAGGCTTGGAGAGGTATCCACCAAGGAAGAGATCCTTTTATATATTAATCTTGTTGCGACTAATCAAGGAAGAGATTGGGGAAAGTAAAGGACCCAGTTTGTTTTAACAAATCTGGGACCTATACATAGGGTTCAGACATACCACTTGGCCTGCAATAACTTTTAGAGGTTTACAAAATCATGAGGGGCATTTTCAATGTGAATAACCAAAATCTTTTCCCCGTGGTAGGGGAGTCAAAATGTTGAAGGCATAAGTTTAAGGTGAGAAGGGAAAGATTTAAAAGGGACCTGCTGGGACACTTTTTTTAAGGGTAGCATGTATATGGAATGAGCTACTAGAGGAAGTGATAGCGTTGAATCGAATATAACATTTAACAATATTCTGGATGGGTACATGGATAGGAATGTTTTCGATGGATATGAACCAAATATAGCAAATAGGACAAGTTCAGTTTAGGAAATCTGGTCGGCATGGATGAGTTGGGCTGAAAGATCTGTTTCTGTACTGTATAACTCCATGGACTTTCCTCTGATCAAGTCAGAAATCCAATTGGAAAAGTGTATTTTGGCCTATCAACAATGTCTTCAGCTCAATGATTCAGCAATACTTATATACACCACTAGAGGGAAGACTTCACTATTGCTGGTTTTTCAAATGGTGATTTGGGCAGAGATGGGAGGTAGAGGTCAAGACAATAAATTATATTTTCGACTTCATTTACCACTGTGCCAAACAGAATGAACCACAGAATAAGTTCCCAGGTTGCTAAACTCCTTGTTGAGAAAAAAAGAAGCGTTAATGAAGTTAAATTCTGAACCAGCCAATCCAGTAAATGATTTGAACAAACCAGGGCATAAAGAAAAACTGAAATTATTTTAACTATATGTTTCATGTAAATTTTGACCTACTTGAGGTATATCAACATTTTCTCTACATCATTTATTTATATGTCTAATGCCACCTCTATTCTGAATTTTGGAGGGGGGAGAGTTTTAATTTCTAGAAAAGGGTGGGTTGACTGTGAGAAGTACAGTTTGAAAAGTTCAAAGTCAATGTCAACCCGCCTTCAATCATTTACCCTGAGATTCATGAAATTAGTCAGTGAGGTGGGTCTCATGTTTCCAGGAAGCAGAGGGTCTATTTTGTTTTTATTCTGTCATGGGATGTGGGCATCACTGGCTGACCAATGACCATTGGCCATCTCTAGTTGCCCTTGAGTGGCTTGGAAAATTGCTAATGTGACATGCCCCATACAAAAAGGGGAGGGAGGCAGGAAGCGAGTAACTATGAGCTGATCAGCTTAACGTCAATTGTTGGAAAAGTATTGGAATCAAATATTTAGGAAGCAATTTCAGACTATTTGGAAAATCATAATCAAGTCAAGAAGAATCAGCAGACATTCATGAAAACAAAATCGAGCCTGACTAATTTATGAGAGTTTTTTTTCAGGAAGTCTTAACCAGAGTGAATAGAGGGGAGCCAGTGGATGTTTTATATTTGAACTTCCAGAAGGCATTTAACAAGGTATCTTAGAAAAGGTTGGAAGTCATAAGATAAGAACAGTGTTGGAGGTAAATATTGGCATGGATAGGGAATTGGTGTAGGGGCATGAAACAAAGAAATGGAGATAAGGAATTAATTTTCAGGTTGGCCAGCCATGACCAGTGGATTTCAACAAGTATCTGTGCTAGGACCATAACTGTTTACAATATATTGTCATGACTTGGAGGAAGGAAGTGGATTTCCAGCAGCCAACTTTGCAGATGACATTAAAATAGCTGGAAAGGCAGGTTGTGAAAGGATTACAAACAGTCCACAAAGAAAAATTGAGAGGTAAAGGAAGTGGGCAAAAAGCTGGTAAATGGAGTACAATGTAGGAAAATGCAAATTGTTCACTTTGGAATTGAGAACAAAAGATTAGAATATTATTTAAATGGAGAAAAACTGCAGAATGCTGCAACATAAATGGACTTGGGGATACTTGTACACAAAACACAGAATGCTAGCATGCAGATGGAGCAGGTAATCAGGAAGACTAATGAAATGTTGGCCCTTATTTCAAAGGGGTTGGTCATAAGAATAGGGAAGTCTTACTGCAAGTGTACAAGGTGCTGGTGAGAACAAATCTGGAGTAATATGAGCAGTTTCAGTTGCCTTACATAAGGAAAGATATTATTTCATTGGAGGCAGTTCAAGAAAGGACCACCAGGATGATTTCTTGTAGGGAGGAATTGTCTTATGAGCAAAGGCTAAATAGGTTAGGAGTTTACCATTGGAGTTTAGAAGAATGAGAGGTGATTTCACTGAAACATATAGGATTTGTAAGGGGTTTGACAGGGTAAATACTGCGAAGATATTTCCCCTTTTGGAAGTGAATACGGCTCAAGGACCTAGTCTCAGAATAAGAGATGTCAATTTAAGACTTAAATGAGGAACAATATCTTCTCTCAGAGGGCTGTTTGGAACTCCTTGCCATGGAAAGCCATGGAGACAGAGTCCTTGTGTAACCTTAAGCTCAGATAGATAGATTCTTAATCAATCAGGGGTTTAAGGATTACTGAGAAAGGGCAGAAAAGTGGGTGAGGATGTCGGATCAGCCATGATCCTATTGAATGGTGGAGCAAGTTTGAGGGGTGGGAACAATCTACTCCTGTTGGTATTTCTTGTCACATGCTGCTGCTAATGAAGTGGATGCTTGTGGATATTGAACCAATCAAGTGAGCTGATTTTATCCAGGATGATGTCAAGCTTCTTGAGTTTTGTTGGAGCTGCACTCATGCAGGCAAGTGGGGAGTATTCTAGACACTCCTGCAGTATACGTGGTGGACAGGTTTTGGAGAGTCAGGAGGTGCAGTATTCCGAGCTTCTGATCTGCTCTTGTAACCATTGTATTTATATGGTGAGGCCAGTTGCGTTTCTGGTCAATGGTAACCCTCAAGATGTTGCTACTGGGAGATTGAATAATTGTAACACCATTGAACATCAAGGGCTGATGGTTGAATATTAGAACAAGACTGTACGACTCAGATTTAATCAGCCTTCGTCTTGGTTGCTGGATTTCCCAAGCAATAAACAGAAATTGGGTGGCAAGGATTGAAACCAATGGAAAATGTACATGCTTTTATACATTGTTTGTTGTCCAAATGGATCAGGAGTGTTTTTCCCTCCAAAGATTACTTAGTTATCTGTCTTCTGATCTCATCACCGCAGCCTCTCACCTAGACTGGTGATTGGATCTCTCTGGACCCAACCAATTCTGTCCCTGTAGGTTTTCACCTGAACCAGGCATGTGCATTAGGATGGTCTCTGGATGAGTTAATACTTCTAAAAATACAGAGTGTGGAATTAAAACCCAGCAGCATGTGGGATCCAATTAACCATTCTACTCCCACCACATCCAATCCTAATGCATTCCACTCTCATAAATACTGAGGCCTTGAGAGATAATGTGGACCTTCCGTGAGTAAATACATTAAAAGAGAGCAGCATCAAAATCAGTAAAAGATAACTCACCAACTAGCTGATTGAGAGTCTCTCACCAATATAGCTGGGTAATACAGCCTGCAATACAACAACACAGCTGGCCCAAAGCCTGAGCAAAAAAAAAGTGCTCTCAAATCTTGTACTAAGTTAAAGTTCCACTCTAGTGCAGATTCATGCAATGAGGCAAGAACGTTTGCATTACTAATCTCAAAATGCAAAAAAAAGTTATCCATATTAGAAATATAAATCATGTGGAATTAAATCAGTTTATAATAATCAGAGGGAACAGATATACTAACATTTTGGATGAGCGTTCTTTTTCAAGGTGTTAAATTTGCTTATCTCACGTGGTCTCCAATGTGTGGCACATAACCTCCAATGTGCGAAGAGGTTACAAATTTAGAACAGGCTGAATAAAAAATAGCACAGAAGTGATAAAAACATTGCTGCTATGACAAAGTTCTATTACCTGCTACAAGAAGTAAATGGTTTCATGGAAAGGGTAATTACATTGCATTATTGTTGATGACAAATTGAAAATGACATGAAGAAAATATCAAGAAATGACTTATGCTAACTATTAACCTGCTTGCCCCAATTTACAAACCCCACTCACCTTAAATGGTTTTCAAATAGAAAACAAAACATTTCAGAATTCTCAGTGAAATTAAGTTATAATGCGTCCATTTGCTATTCATTTTATTAAATTAAAAGTCAGATGCATATTAACCATTACACTCAGGGCGTTCCTTCCTTTTTAAACAGTTGGGGTGAAATTACGTATTGTCTCCCTTTCCATGTCATAAATTAGCATCTTGATCACTGTAAGCACAATGATTTAAAGTAGCAAAATCCATTGATGTTATTTCTTCATGATTTTTGGTGTTATATGACTGGAACAAATAACCAAATTGCTTTCATGTTTAATTTTTCAACTCTATCTTCACCAAATGTTCAAATAAGTGTTTGATAATTGTAAATGAAATGAAGGGACACAAAGTACAGTGGTAAACAATTTAAAATAGCCATCTACAGACTAACATATAGATTTAAGCACCTGCTATTAACATACAAATAAATGAAAAAAAACAAACATAGGATGCACACAATTTTTGGTGAGGGCACAAAATGGGTCAGCCACCTGCTATGCTGTTGTTTTGATTTTCCTCTCCAAACCTTTCATGCAATACAACATGACAAACAAATATCACTCAATCCTCAGCTGTAGTACTAATACAAACAGTCTGGAGATTATCAGGTCTTTAGTAATCAGAACCTTCTGATGATGTAGCAGGTGCAGGAGGAACAAAAGTTGTTTAATAGAGAATAAAGATCTTGCATCTCTCTCTCATTCACACACAGCTACACACACACACACACACACACATACAGCCCTACACACAGCTCCCCACCCCCACAACACACACACACACACACATTCATGAACAGCTGTTGGTGAGAAGTGACTCCAGTGGATGAACTAAAACGATGACCTTGGTTTTCATCTCCATTTCATCCAATCAATGGGTGTTACTTAGAGTGATGCAGGTCATGAATTTATGGGTATAAATTAGTAAGAAAGGAATGATAAATTACTTGGTATTTGACCTGTATGTGCAACAGCAATTTAGAATGTTGAGGAGGTTACCATGGGAAAATGTTAGTGGGTGGAAGTGGGTGATATCATTTCGCTACCTCATGAATTTGATTTTTGTTGATTCTCAGAGGGCCCCTGTAAAATGAAACATCCAGGAGTGATAATGAACTGCACATTTGGATGAAGTCTTATTTAGTTTCCTTAATATTGACCAGGATAGAATGTGTGTGAAAGGCACAGAGGGTGCAGAATTCCAAACATGCATTCAGGACATTTTTTTATCCAGTACACAGCAAGGCTAAGAAGAGAGAGGATTGTCCTTGAAAGTAGAGTCACTGGTAGATGGGATAGTGAAGAAAGCATTGCTTTATTAGTCAGAGCATTGAGTATAGGGGTTGGGAGATCATGTTGCGGCTTTACAGTACATTGGTTAGGCCACTTTTCGAATATTTACTGTAATTCTGGTCTCCTCCCTGTTGGAAGAATGTTGTGAAACTTGAAAGGGTTCAGAAAAGATATGCAAGGATTTTGCCAGGGTTGGAGGATTTGAACTCTAGGAGGAGGCTGAATAAACTGGGGCTGTTTTCGCTGGAGTGTCGAAGGCTGAGGGGTGACCTTATAGAGGTTGATAAAATCATGAGGGGCATGGATAGGGTAAATAGACAAAGTCTTTTCCCTGGGGTGGGGGAGTCCAGAACTGGAGGGCATAGGTCTCGGGTGAGAGGGGAAAAATATAAAAGGGATGTAAGGAGCAACCTTTTCACATAAAGGGTGGTACATGTATGGAATGAGCTGCCAGAGGAAGTGGTGGAGGCTGGTACAATTGCAACATTTAAAAGACATTTGGATGGGTATATGAATAGGAAAGGTTTAGAAGGATATGGGCCAAGTGCTGGCAAATGGGACTAGATTAGGTTAGAATATCTGGTCGGTATGGATGAGTTGGACTCTATGACTCCATGAATCCATTTTATGGAATGAATCTGGGCAATTAGAAGGGATATCAGTTGGGGAGCACACGGTTTCATTCTTATTTCTTTGCTGATTCCTCATTTGACAACAACAGATTTCCGTTTAAAAGGATATTCTTGCCACTTCACTCAGTGGTTAAATATTCTGAGCTTTGACTATAAAAAAACAGAACTGTCAGTCACTGTGATTGAATCATACAGTACCAAAAAGACCCTTTGGCCCATTGAGTTTGTACCCCCAAAGATATACCACCATCTTACACTGGTCGTACTCTCTCACAATAGGACTATATCTTTGAATGTTATGACAGTTCAAGTGCACACTGACATCCTTTTTAAAAGTGCATGGTTACCCACTTCAACTACCCTCCCAAATAGTGCATTCCAGACCCCCACCACCCTCTGTGTGAAAAAGTTATTCTCAAATCTCCTCTGAACCATCTGCCTTTCACTTTAAAATATTGCCTCCTTGTCATTGACTCTTCAACTAATGGAAGCAACTGCTTTCTATTCTCCCTGTCCATGCCTCTCATAATTTTATACACTTCTACCTGGGTGCCCTCTCAGCCTTCTGTGCTCCAGGGGAAGAAAAAAAAAAGGTTATCCAGCATCTCTTCAGAGGGGAAATGCTCCATCTAGGCAACATTCTGGTGAATCTCCGTTACAATCCCTCCAGTGCAATCACATCCTTCCTATAATGTGATGTCCAGACCTGCATACAGTACTCCCAGCTGTGGCCCAATCAAAATTCTGTACAGCTACAAGGTCACCTCCTTGCTCTTATAATCTACACCTTGACTGATAAAGGCAAGTAAGATCTTCTTAACTCCACCATTAACTTGTCCTACCACCCTGGGGACCTGTGGACAAGCACTTCAAGATCCCTCTTGGTTATCTAGCGTGTTGACATTCAGTGAGTGCTGCTTTGTCTTGTTCCTGTCACTGCACTCAAAATGCTGCAAGACCCACTGAGTTCCTCTGGCTCTTTCTGTGTTTTGATGAAAATTTTACACTTCTTATGAGTTAATCACTTGGTGTGGATCCAGGCTGAGCTTGGTGAACCATCTTGTTTCAGTATTAAAGTGGTTGAAAGATGTTAGTGGTCAACTTAGCTGTTCTTCTGCAGAAAGCAGCCACAAGTTAAGTTCTTTGAAAGTACTTCTATTGTTGGTACATGGATAGTCAAAAACAGCAGGAAGGTACATGTAGCTAGAAAGGAAGTGAGACCACAGCCAGGATCTTCTGTGCCATATATGTCTCTGACTAATTTGTTTCTTCTTGGGTTGTCTGAGTAAGTAAGGTTCACAGGCTTTGGTCATGGTGCCATCTGATAAATGCTTTAATTATCCACATGAATAATATGATATTAAAAACCATTGCTACAGAATAGAAAATGGATGTTGCCTGTTAATTTCAACATATTCTGAACTACTTTCTCTATAGCTCTCCTGGTTAAGTTTAAAATCTAGCAACAATGGATGGAATCTTATAGGAACCCGAGCAATGTGAACTTTGGGGAGATTTATGACAGAATTGTGCAAAAGTCTGATGAAGCCTGTCATTACATTGGAAGCAACTCGCTGCATCTTGATGCATTGGCCAAGCAGCAAGGTGAGTTGCCACTTAAGTTGGATTAGAGCTTGTTAAATTGCCTGATTAATGAAATAATTCACCTCATTAATATTCAGCTTCACCGCTTATCAAATGTGTTGAACAAGCTAGATGGCAAGAATGCTCACCAATTTCCTCTTGTCTGCCCCGTCCAGGACAAATGTCAGGAACTGTGCAGGGCAGTTCCAGAGTGAATGCACTTGTCCAGGTGCACAATAGGTCCTTAAAGGTAATGCCAAAGAAGGGATGCTGAGTGTTTGGCATAAATATGGTGAGTGGTGAATTGTTCTGGGAATGGCGTGTAGTAAGACGGCGATAGAACCGAACATGATGGTTGCCATGGGGTGGGGCTGGTGATTGATGAGGTGAGTTTGGGAAGATAGGGTGAGAAATCTTGTGAGGTCCCATCTTGAGAATCCCTCCAAAGCATTTGACGCAACCCACATGAAGTAAAAAAAGAATTAGCCCAGTGAGTCTGGGAGCCCATGGATTTTGACTTTTGTTCAATCCATAGGGACCATAAATTCACAGATCCTTTTATTTCAAAATGTCCATTCAGGGTGGATGTCCCACTAAAGTTATTTCAATTAGAACTTTCTAGAGACTTGAGGTAATTCTGAGTCTTTAGAATCATGTGGATCTCAGCAGCCATCTTTCCAGTTTGCTGTTTTAGTACCGTTAAATTTTAGTCAATGATTTTTCCATCAGTAATTGTATAAAATAATTCTTTTGTAAGAATATCTTTCTATGAGCAGAAGTTATCATAATTCAATTTGATTTAGCATCGTCAATGAAAAGCTCAAAGAAAAACTACAAAAATTGTATCAGGAACAGAGAATAAACGGTGATGGCCAATGGATGTTTGTTGAATGGAGGGCTAATTCTGCAGGGTTCAGTGCTTGCTTTTTGTGACATATCAGTGATTTTGACAGTGTGTCGGGATGGGGGGGGGGGGTAAAATTAAGATGTTTGCAGGTGATATGAATATTGGCTTTGTAGTTAATAATGAAAAAGGTGTACACTGCAGAAAGGCATCATTGAAAAAGTCATGTGAACAGAGAACACTGTGAACACAGGTGAATATTGGCAAATGGCACTCTTAAAGTGGTTTGAGGGAAGGCATTTGCAGAAGGCTAACAAGTCAAGGGAATACACAAGTAATTGGACATTGAGAGGGCTAAAGGAATAGAAGGATCCTTGAAGGTGGCTGGACAGGCAGTTCAGATGGTCAAGAAGATACATGTGATACATGTGTTTCTTATTTGAAGAATAGAATATAAAACTTTGGAGATTATGCTAGAACTGTGTAACACACTAGCTAATGACATAATTCAGGTACTGCATATAGCTCTAGACATTGCACTACAGGAATGATATGATTACACTAAAGAGGGGATAAAAGGAAATTTATATGCATGTTGCGTGGAGTGGAGAATTTTAGTAATGAGGATAGATAGATAGAGAAAGACTATTCTCTTTGGAGCAGAGGGGGCAGAGGGTAGAACTAATTGATGCCTAGAATTTAAAGGGGTCTAAGTCAAGTTTTTAGGAATGGTTGAGGCATCCATAACTGGGGGCACAGATTTAGGGTATGAGGTTTAGATGGGATTCAAGGGGAATTGTTTCCACCCAGGGATGGTGGGGATCTGGAAATTACTGCCTGAAAAGGTGTCGGGCAGAAAAGCTCAGTATATTTAGAGTATACTTGGACATTCACAAAGTTTGGTAACTTGTAAAGATACAGATCCAGGACTGCATAGTGGCATTAGGTTGAATGGTTACTTTCAGGTGAGTCAGACATGAGGGGCTGAATGGCCTCCTCTGCATGGTAATTTCCTATAATTCCTATCATATATATTGTCTCTTCAGTACAATACTGAAGGTATTTAAATTCACTATGATGAGACATGCATTGTTCACTTGTTCAGAGAATAAATTTCACATTTCATGATTCAGAGAAGAGATGGGGTATTCTTCTGGTTTCCTGACCAGCATTGATCCATCAATCAATATCACTCAACAGTTTAGGCCACCTTGTGGCTGTCTGTGAGGCTTGTTGCTTGTAAAGTAGTTCCTAATTGTGGCTGGATACCAACATTCATTTTTAAAACAAATGGCTTTGATTTGATACGGGATATTTGAAAGATGGAAGAGGTGCTTACTTACTAATCAGGGATAGTCAGCACAGCTTTATCAAAAGCAGGATTTGTTTATAGCAACCGGATAATGTTCTTTTTCCATTTATCATCGTCTTTTGCCAACATGACCGGGGCCAGCCCGGTTTTGATCCCTTTCCAGTTAGATCCTCAGGGGAACATGGGCCCAGCTGTGAGCGTCAGTTTTGTCTGCGGCAGAATAACTTCAGTGATACTGCCTTTCTTCACATCTCTGGGGGCATTCTCTTCTGGTGGGTGTGCTTTTTATCTTCAGTGTTACATTAGAGCTGTCACTGTGATAAAGTGGAACATTTAAAGCCTGAGATGTGCTTCTTATTGTATTTGATGCTGCAGTTTGCTTGCTTCTCTGAATTCAGTTGGTAACATTCTCAACTGAGTCAGAAGGCTGGCATTCAAGTCTCACTCTAGAGTTATCTGAGCACAAGAATCATGGGTTGAATGTGCTTTTGAACTTTGTGCTGGCGATGCATCTTTTAGATGAGATGTTAAATCAAGGCCCCTTCTGTCTTTTTGGGTGGACATTAGACATCCTATCACTGGACTTCAAAGAAAAGCAGGGAAGTTGTCCATGATATCCGATGAATGTTTACACCACTGTGCTATTATTTTGTAACTTCTCAAAGATTTGCCTGCATACTTGCTCTATATAACAGGAACCTTAGAACATGGGACAGTAGCAGGCAATTCACCTCTCGAGCAGGCACCAATATTTAATATGATTGTGGCTGATCTCATCGCGGCTTCAACTCTACTTTTCTGCCAGCTCCACAAAATACTTTAACCAAAAAAAACTGTCTGTCTCCACTCTAATTCTATTCAGTGTCCCAGTACCTACTGCCCTCTGGGGTAGTGAACTCTGTAGATTCTTGACCCTTTGAGAGAAGTAATTCCTCCACATCACTCTTTTAAATCTGTTGCACCTTAGAATATAGGTCTCACAAATTTGTTCCTTCATTGAAGTAGGTCACAACAGATCTGCAGACCACCTCCAATGTCATAGAGTTATAGGTGTCTTCAGCATAAAAACAGGTCCTTCGGCCCAACTTTCCCATGCCACCCAGTTTTCACAAGTTAAACTAGTCTCACTTGCCTGCATTTGTTCCCATCCCTCCATACCTATCCCTTCTATTTACTGTCTAAATGTTTCTGAAAAGACAACATTGTTTTCGCTTCTAGCACGTCTAAATGCCCATTCCAACTGCTCGCCACCCTCTGTATGAAAAAGTTGCCTCCCGGGATTCTTTTGTATCTCTCCCTTTTAACCTTAAACTTCAGGAAATACTCAAATTCTCTTCTGGTAAATGATGACCCAATGTCTGTGTCCAACCCCTCTGAGAGTCCGTGTATTGCAAAAGATGCTCACAACTTTTCATTTGTTGCACCCATGCTTGATGAATGAACTCTATTCATTCCTGATGAAGGGCTTTTGCCCGAAACGTCGATTTTCCTGCTCTTCGGAAGCTGCCTGATGTGCTGTGCTTTTCCAGCACCACTCTAAACTAGACTGTGATCTCCAGCATCTGCAGTCCTCACTTTTGCAAAGTTAAAAATCACACATTAGGTTATAGTCCAACAGGTTTATTTAGAAGCACTAGCTTCAGAGGTCTGCACTTCATCAGGTAAGATACATGTCTGTGTCTTATGATCTTGCTCTACAGCTCCCTGATAAAGGGGCAGTGCTCCAAAAGCTAGCACATCCAAATAAACCTGTTGGACTGTAACCTGGTGGTGTGTGATTTTTAACAAACATGAAAAAGAAGACCATAAATTGCTCAAGCAGAATCAACATTTGGCCAGTTGAGTCTGCTCTGTCATTCAATGAGAACATCTGATAAACCGCAAATCCACTTTCCTGCATTTCCCCATAATGCTTGATTCCATTACTCATTAAATATTTTTTCTCTGTTGGCTTTAAATACCCTTAATGAGTCAGCCTTAACAGTCCTTTGTGGTAAAGAATTCCACAGATTCTCTACACTTGGGGAAGAAATTCATTCTCATTGATACCTTAATTCGGTGATACCCAAATGTGGGGAAGGAGATGGTGACATCTTGAAAAATATCCATATTACAGAGGAGGTGATGCTGGATGTCTTGAAATGCATAAAGGTTGATTAATCCCCAGGACCCAATCAGGTGTACCCTAGAACACTGTGGGAGGCTAGAGAAGTGATTGCTGGGTGCCTTGCTGAGATATTTGGATTATCGATGGTCACAGGTGAGGTGCCAAAAGACTGGAGGTTGGCTAACGTGGTGCCACGTGTTTAAGAAAGGTGGTAAGGAATAGCCAGTGAACTATGGATCGGTGAGCCAGACATCAGTGGTGGGCACATTGCTGGAGGGAATTCTGAAGGACAGGATTTACATGTATTTAGATAGGCAAGGACTGATTAGGGATAGTCAACGTGGCTTTGTGCGTGGGAAATCATGTGTGGTTAGTCTCACTAACTTGAATGAGTTTTTTGAAGAATGGACAAAGAGGACTGATGAGGGCAGAGTGAAGGACATGATCTATATGAACTTCAGGAAGGCATTCGACAAGATTCCTCATGGTATACTGGTTAGCAAGATTAAATCACATGGAATAGAGTGAGAACTAGCCATGTACATACAGAACTGGCTCGAAGGTAGAAGACAGAAGGTGGTGGTGGAGGGTTACTTTTCAGACTGGAGGTCTATCATCAGCAGTGTGCCACAAGGATTGCTGCTGAGTCCACTGCTTTTCATCATTTATATAAACGATTTGGATGTGAACACTAGAGGTATAGTTAGTAAGTTTGTAGATGACACCAAAATTGGAGATGTGGTGGACAGCGAAGAAGGTTACATCCTCAGGGGAGGCAATGACCTAGTAGTATTATTGCTGGACTGTTAATCCAGAGTGAGCAAGTGAGCACTGCTGATGCTGGAGATCAGAGTTGAAGAGTGTGGTGCTGGAAAAGCACATCTGGTCAGGCAGCACCAGGAGCAGAAAAATCAACATAGGCACTGTCCTGTGGACCCAGGTTCGAATGCCGCCATGGCAGATGGCAGAATTTGAAGTCAGCAAAATCTGGAAGTAAGAGTATAATGATGACCATTACTGATTTGTTGGAAAAACCTATCTGGTTCATGAATGTCCTTCAGGGAAGGGAACTGCCATCCTTACCTGGTCTGGCCTACAAGTGATTCCAGACACATAGCAATGTGGTTGACTCTTAACAATTAGGGATGGGCAATAAATGCTGGCCTGGCCAGTGACGCTGTCATCCCAGGAATGAATAAAAAAAAGTTAGACAATGTGAGGTGCTGCATTTTGGAAAAACAAATCAGAGAAGACTTATACGCTTAATGGTAAGGTCCTGGGAAATGTTGCTTAACAAAGAGACCTTGGAGAGCAGGGTTATTGTTCCTTGAAAGTGGAATCTCAGGTAGATAGGATAGTGAAGAAGGAATTTAGTATGCTTTGCTTTATTGGTCAGAGCACTGAGTATAAGAGTTGGGAGGTTATGTTGCAGCTGTACAGGACATTGGTTAGGCCATTTTTTGGCATGTTGTGTGCAATTCTGGTGTCCATCGTATAGGAAAGATGTTGTGAAACTTGAAAGGGTTCACAAAGGATTTACAAGGATATTGCCAGGTTTGGAGGGTTCCACTTACAGGGAGAGGCTGAAGAGGCTGGGGCTGTTTTACTTGGAGCGTCGGGGGCTGAGGGGTGACCTTATAGAGGTTTACAAAATCATAGGGGAGCATAGGGGATAGGATAAATAGACAAAACTTTTTCCATGGGGTGGGGGAGTACAGAAATAGAAGGCATAGGTTTAGGGTGGAAGGGGAAAGATTTAAAAGGGACCTAAGGGGCCTCTTTCACAGAAGGGGTGGTGCGTGTATGGAATGAGCTGCCAGACAGAGTGGTAGAGGCTGGTACAATTACAACACTTCAAAGGCTTCTGGATGGGTATATGAATAGGAAGGGTTTGGAGGAATAAGGGCCAAGTGCTGGCAGATAGGACTAAATTAATTTAGGATATCTGGTGGGCATGTACGAGTTGGACTGAAGGGTCTGTTTCCATGATATACATCTCTATGACTCTATGACTTTTATTCTCAGATTACAACCTTTGGCCCTAAACTCTTCCACAAGGGGAAATAACCTGTCTGCATCTATCCTGTCAAGCCGCTAATATATAGTTATATGTTTTATTGAGGTCTCCTCTCATGCTTCTAAACTCCAGTGAATACAATCTCAATTTATTTAACCTCCCCTCATAAGGAAATCTCTCCATGCCATAACTTCCCATTCTCATCCTTTAAAGGAGCAACTTTCACTTTATTTGCTCTTTTCTGTTCTAAGTACCTATAGAAACTGTTGCTATCTGTTTCAACATTTTTAGTTGGCTTCTTCTCATACTCTAATTTCTTTCCTCACTATTTTGTTTATAGATAAGGGAGAACCAATGAATGTGATTTCTAATAAGGCTTTTGATAATGACTGACATAAAAAAGCTAGTTGGTAAAATTAAAGCACATGGAATGGGAATAATTTATTGGTGTGGATTGAGAATTGGTTTACATATCAGACACAGATAGTGTAAATAATAGGGTCTTTTTCTGTGTTGCATTGGTTTACTGCTGGAGGACTTGGTGGAATTGTGAGTTGTGAGAAGAATGCAAGGAGTCAGACTTCACCTGACGAAGGAGCAACGTTCCAAAAGTTTGTTATTTTAAACCTGTTGGACTATAACCCAGTGTTGTGAGACTTCTGACCTTGTCCACCCCAGTATCTCCACATTTTGGGAAATGTGGATGTCCAAAGGGACTTGAATGTCCTTCTACACTAATCAATGAAGACAGACAGGAAGGTGCAGCAAGTGATGCAAAGGTAAATGGTATATAATTCTTCATTGCATGAGGGTCTGAGTTCAGAAGTAGGGATGTCTTATGAAAGTTATGCAGGCCTTGATGAGATGAGACCTGGAGTATTGTGTACTGTTTTGGTCTCCCTAACTAAGAAAGGATATAGTTGCCATAGACAGAGTGCAGTAGCTGTTCACTCGGCTGATACTGGGGATGAAAATATGTTGCTGGAAAAGCGCAGCAGGTCAGGCAGCATCCAAGGAGCAGGAGAATCGACGTTTCGGGCATGAGCCCTTCTTCAGGACTGGAGTATGAGGAGAAATTTTTTCAACTGGATCTGTATTCATTAGAGTTCAGAAGAATGGGTGGGGATCTAATTGAAGCTAAAACTTTTAACAAGATGAGACAATCTAGATGTAGGAAGAAGTTTCTTTCAGTTGAGGGGTCTAGAATCAGAGGTCAAAGTTTCACAATGTAGGGTAGGTCTTTCGGACTGAGATGAAGAAACGTTTCTTCAATCAGATGGTGGTCAACCTGTGGAATTTGGCATCATATAAGGTGGGTCACTGAATATATTCAAGAAAGAGTTTGATACGTTTTTAGATATTAAAGACATCAAAGGTTATGGAGAGAAAGTGGGAATAAGGAGTTGAGATAAAGAATCAGTCAGCCTCCTCTTGGATAATGTAGCAGGCTCAAGGTTCAAATGGCCTACTCCTGCTCTAAGTTTTATGTTTCTATGTGTAAAACCTTGTCTGCCTTCCAAATTACACAGTTGATAATGAACTTCATTGCCATCAGGAGAATTTAGTTTTAAGGGAATATTTTCCACTGTCTGATGTGAATGTGAATCAACATGAAAATAAGGTAAAACAATAGCACCTGACTTTCTTTCATTTTTTACAACTATTTTGTACTCATTCTAAAATTAATTCATGGAACTGTGTGAAAAAGCAGAGCATAAAATTAAATAATTGCTAAAATCAATAAAATCCTGAATCAGAATTGTGCAGGACATAGAAATTTAACTCTGGCTCACAATGAGAGTTTGTGCAGTTAATATGGTGAATGATATTGAAGTATTCCCACCTGTGCCACCCAACTGCCATTTTTTTATTCACATGAAGTTCAACTGAAACTAATTGATGACAAGGATATCGGACTGCAGTCTGTATTGTGCAGGGATGTATGAGATTAGCTGTTATTGTCGCTCTATTTTGCAGCAGATGGGAGGGGAGTAAGAGAATGGCAGCTGGAATGGGGGTTCAGGATTGGATAAGGCTGTTCAGGAAATGGTCACTGGTATATGTGAGATTGTGCAGCAAGACACAGAAGCCACCTGAATCTGGCAGAAACTCTATGCCAGGCTCCTCAAAGTGACTGTGGCACTCAATTTTCATCCCATTGCAGGGCTCCGATAGTGGCACATTACAACTGGCATACATGGGAGCAGAAAGATGGTGACCAAAGTCCTTTTCCGTCATATGAATCAACTCATCCATTATTTCACAGATAAAGATAGCCATACGGTAAGACTATTCACTTTATGTTGATCGTTCATTTTCACGGGCTGCAAGAAGATATTGATTGCATTAATGCTGCTATTACCAACCACCCTCCACCACCCATAATGACCAGAGAGTAACATCTGTGAATCTCAAGGCCTTTCACTCTTTGCACACACAACCAGTCTTTGGCCCCTAGCAAGTAAATATGTACATCTGTACTGGTTTCCCAGAGAGTTTCTCAGAATGTCAAAACATTTAGTGCAATTTTCAGTTCTCAGAGCTTTTGAGGCTGAGTATAACTGTGAGATTTCCAGTGAATAGCCATTCTCATGATGTGTTTGTACCCATCTCCAATGTAAATTTAACTTGAACTGTGTGGGAACAGAGATATCAGCAACTTCTGGTCTGCTGTTAGGAATGGCGCACCACAAATAAAATATCACCCATAACTTTTCATTAAAAGTGACCTTGGAGCAGGTGCTTATTATTCAAAATGCCTTCAAATCAATGCTCAAATAACACCAAGGGTGTGGAAGAATTCACTCAGAAATCCCTTCGGTACATTCACTCTTAGTGGTGTTCAATCGGGGAAGTGACACCTGTGAATAGATTAAATAGAAATAGGGAGCTGCTCATCCAATCACAGGTTGGTTCTCTTCCCTGCTTGCGATAGATAGGCTAACTATGGGCCAATCAGCAACAAACATGGAAAGGAAACAACCTATGTGGTTGGGGTATACAGGTGAGTGTCAGCAATCAGCAAAGCTGACTGCGAGGAAGTGGGGAATGGAAACAAAGTGCCACATAAGACTTTCCAACTCTTAAACGTCAAATTCTCTGAACTAAGGGCCAACGTTCCATAAGCCTTCCTGATTTCTTGTTGCACCTGTGTACTAGCTCCTGTGTTTTGTTCACATGTCTCCCCAAGTCCCTTTGTGTTGCAGCCTTCTGCTGTTTTTTTACATTGCTGGACATGTGGAAATGAAGGACTGCAATGGCATGACAGTTGTTTCAAAGTGGAGAAAACAATATTGAATTTTTCAACAAAGAAAGGAACTGGGAAAAGAAAGGGTGAGGTGACTTTTTTTTGCAAACTAATTGTGCACAGGAGATCAAAAAGGGTCTAAATAAAAGTGCGAAAGGGAGCAAATCAGTTTTTGCTACTAAGTGTGAAGTAAATAAGGTATAAATGCAACATGTATGTATAAGAGTGGAGGGATAGAATGTTAAAAAAATGCAGAAAAAACAAATGTGGTCAGTTTCTGAGGTTATTGAATTCAGTATTGAAACCTTGATGTTGTGAAGTGTCTAAGCAGAGGATGAAGTTTTGTTCCTTGAGATTCTGTTGTGCATCAATCAAATGTTGCAGCAGGCCTGTGACAGAAATGTCAGCATAAGAGCAAAGTGGTTTACTGAAATGGCTAGCATCTGGGAGGCCAGGGTCGTTTCCACAGAGAGAGCAATGGTGGTTTGCAAAGTGGTGTCCCAGTCTGTACTTGGTCTTGCCAAAGTAAAGCAGACTGCATTTTGAGCAGTGAATAAAGTAGACCAGATTGAATGAAGTGTAAGTAAAACACTGCTTCAAATGGAAGGTGTCTTTGACAGTGAGGATGGAGGAGATGAATGAACAAGTGATTGCATGGAAAGGTGCAGTAAGGGAGTGAAGAAGATTTTGGTGAGAACCAGAGTCAGTTTGCTCAGTTGGCTGGATGACTGGTTTGTAATATAGAGTAACACCAACAGCATGGGTTCAATTCTTGCACTGGCTGAGGTTAGCATGAAGGATTATCCTTCAAAACCTCTTCCCTCCCTGAGCCCTGGTGCCCCTCAGGTCCCATCAATCATCTCTGTCTAGTGGTAGAACACCCAGATGGTCCTCTGTGCCATTGGCAACTTTGTCTTATCTAACAGGAGATGATGCAAGATTATTAATCCTATGTTATTTCCTAGCAATAGTAAATTTTCAAATTGAAATTTCTGCAAAACGTCTCCTCGGTGTCTGAAGAGTTTCTTGGAGGATGAAGATGGGAATGTATCTGTATGTGTTTTCAGTTCCCTTCCAGTCTCAGAGCTCCCATCCAGTCACTTGCCTACACATACCGAGTCTCACATATACATACTCACTGACACTCACTCACTCACCCCCTAGCTCACTCTCAAACCCTGATGATCTCCTAAATATGTACCTAAATAGGGGTCAGGGCATGGATTGGGAGGGTAAAAGCCTTGCCTCCCCCAACCTGAGCAACAAGCAGCATTTTGCTCACAGTATCCCCCCCACCACCCAATTATCCTACTCTGACCCGCAGGCTCATTGCTGTTAGCAACGTCCAGGTCTCAGATTTGAGTGAAAACACACACTGATGGGTTGTTTTCAGCTCCTCCAATCAGAGACTGTTTATCCCCTGCATTCCAAAAACTTTGGAAAGAAACAGCTTGTGCTTGGAGATGCAGCTCCTTTCAGAATCACAAACCCATATTTTGAATATTGGCTCTGGAGGCTGGGTTGAAGGATATAGCAATGCACTGCCATGTGTATTTTGGGACATCACCGGTAATGAGTGTAGCTATGGCACAAAGAGATTGTAGGATCCTGCAGAGGTAAATTAGATTACATAGAAAAGAACACATGAAAATCATGCGTACTTTTTAAAAAAGGGAATTCTTTACGGTGTGTAGATTATGTTGTGCACAGCATAAACACTTACATGTCAAAATAATCATCAAATGTAAACACTGATTCATGGTTAAACAGATTAATGTTAATGCAACTGTCATGACATTCTGATTTTTTCACTTGACAGCCAAAATATAAATACTGTCACCAGTTCTGAAGACTATGAACATTATAAAAAAATTAAGTCAACTGTAGATAGCTGGATGATCAAAACATGGCATGAGGGGAGAGCATAACAATCACATCCCTCAGTCATCACAAGAAAATCTGAAAGCTGTTCATTAGATGTTATTGTAATCCAGTAATTACTACTTTGTGTACACTGCTAGTCAAAAATGGCTATTCCTTGTTACTCCATATTGCAAAACTGTTCCTTTGTGAAGCGTCTTGTCAATACTTTTCTATACTAAAGGCACTACCTAACTACAAATTGATGCTGTTTCAGTTTCTGTAATTCTTTATCATGGATACATTTATGTGAAGTTATTCTATTTCCTTTTATGCTTGTTTTTATGATGATAGGTTGGATAATGAATGAATAGAAGAGATTTGAGTGGAGCACAAACACTGCTATGAAGCAGTTGAACTGAACAGCTTGCTCCTGTATGAAAGATTCTGTGCAATTCAATGTAACTCTTTAGTCTCCCATTCATGGAACTGTATCATACAAATAGCTGGAATAGGCTATTCGGTCCTTTGAAACAGTTCAGCCATTCAATAAGAGCATGGCTGATGTGATGTGGTCTTAGGTCCACTCACTCTTTGTCCCCCATAACCCTTGACTCTTTTGACTACATAAAATCTATCCAACTCAACCATAAATAAATTCAATGATCTAGCTTCCACTGCCTTCAAAGGAAAATTATTTCCCAGTCTCATGGTCTTGTGAGAGAAAAGATTTCTCCTATATTTGCCTTAAACGGGAAAGGCCTGTTTGTTAAAAAAAAAACTGTGTTCTCAAATTCTTATGTCCCCCAACAGAGGAAATATCCTCCTGGTTTCCACCCGAGGTCTGCTCAGGTTCTAAAATGATTCAAAAAGATTATATCTCACTCTTCCAAATGCCAATGGGTAGAGGTTTAACCTGGTCAATTATTTTTTTAAAGTGAACCTTCTCTGAATTACTACCTTATTAGCATAGCTCATTTTCCATCTGCTTTTAGATGTCTTCATCAATGAATGCTTTCTTGCTCTCAGCTAACTACATTTCCAGAACAAAAATATCACCAGATTGTCCAGTGCAGTAGCTGCTGAGAGGAGTTACTTCAGTGAAACAAGGCAATGGACATATGTGACACTTATAAATCTCAGCCCTCGTTTCAGGCCCAATAAGGATTACTAGAATATCATTCTTCTGTCTTCCAAATTGCAGTCTTGAGGATCATTAATTCCTTCTGTAATTCTTCACATTTTGAAAAAGTTTGGATTCCTGCGTATTTGTTCACCTATTGATGGTGGTGATTCTAATAAATTGTGTTTTCCTCTGATGAACTGTCCGTGTTCATTATTGCTATTTCATTGAAACTGACAGCAACTTCGGGAGGCAACACATATGCAGAAAAATGTCAAAACCCATCTGTCAGTGATGCTGTGCTGCTTTAGCCAATGGACTGTTGAGGTCCCAATAGAAGGAAACCCTGAAGCTTTCAGTGAATTCACAAAAACTTCCACTTTCATGCTATTACTCTTACTGACAAATATCTTGGGATGTTTTATTACATTAAGGATGCTTTATAAATGTATATTTCTGTTGTGGAAACAATGTATCATTTGTTTTAATGAGGAGCAGCTCAGACCTTACCTGCATTCCTCTTTCCTAATTACTGAGAAAGCTGAATCTTACTTGTGTTGGCTCATTCTGAGATACGTCAAAGTTTTTGATTGCAAGGCCATGCAAATTATCTTTTTGTATCATTCCAAATGCGCAGCATTAATTACCTACCACAACCCTGTGGAGTTTCTCATGTTGATTCTGCCCCATCTCTTCATGTGCTCTTCCCAGAATGACTCGCCACTCAGAAGGTATCTGTCAAAAAGACTGACATCCTTTGCATCTATGACATCTTTAAAAGGCATGAACTCTCTAACTGGAATCATGCCTGACCATAATCAATCCTCTGGACTGATACTGGGTACTCCCCTTGACTTACTGTGCTGGGACCCCCTGACAGAAGGGAACATTCATGGACTCAGTGAGTCGAAGACTTTGAGACATTGCACATGAATTTGGCAAGCAGTAATGTGCTTGCCATGTAAGCTGCTAGCCCATGGTGTCGGTGTGAGATTGAGGTTGTACATTGCTGTACAGCAGGATTTGTACTCCCTTGACTGAGAACTGCTGATCACCAAGGCAAACTATCCAGTTATGTAACTTGCTAACTGGCATGGCATGGCAAAACTAGGATAATGTGCCTATGCAGCTAGGCATTAACTGAGGGAGCACTAAGAGAGGAAGTCAGCAGTTCTGAGAAGCAGCCTGGTCAATTTCTTGAGTTAGGTGCTGGGCCATGTGTGCAAAGTGTTCCTGTTGCAGTCTTTCAATGCTGGTTGCTAATGTGTCCTGCAATTCCAGAGCACACTGTCAATGTATTGGAGTGGTGCTATGATGGTCTTTGAAGAGCTGGTTAATGCTGGATGCCAATGTCTGTGGATGAAGCGTGTGTGCATGGGTGGTGCCCATGGATCATGCCCAGCAGTTTGTATGAATACAACAAGGACGTCATTTGGAGCAAGTGGAAAGCTGAAACTGCCAGGTCCCCATTCTGATTTCCATGTTTTCTCGATATCACCACATTTGGCAAGTTTGCAAAGAAAGAAAACCAAAAATTAATAATGGTGTGGAGGTGCCAGTGTTGGACTGGGGTGGATAAATCATGCAACGCTAGGTAATAGTCTAACAGGTTTATTTGAAACTGTACCAATTTGTGATGAGTTTGCACTGAAAATAATACAATGCCAGTTGTATAAAAGAATTTAAAGGGCATTGTGATATTCGTAAGTGTTTGATATGTTAATTCATTGAAGGATTTAAATGCTTCACACATCTTTCAGCCTAAGAATCCATATTCCTCCTGCCGTACCTCATCTATCTCTTTGGCAGTCTACTGCTGCCTATAAAGGTTAAAATGTGTGAAAGTATTCTACTTGCTATGCTTGGCAGGAAAAGAATAGGAAAATATTAGGCTCCGTTAAATGATTTCTTCTGCTGTAGTGAGCAACTAAGAGGTAATGTTGCTGTTAGCTTAAATGTTTAAACATGCTTTAAGTAAAAGCTCATGTCTGGGAATGAAATGAACTCCTTCCCGAAGAAGCGATTATCACATTTCTGTTGTGTTTAGCATTTCCTGCGTAGGGATCAACACCTCTGTGGATCATGGCAGCTAAAGCAGGAGTGACATAGGTAATCAATAATGGATTTAAATGAGGCAGCAGTTTACCAGTTCACAAAAGTCTGTCTTATAGAGGAGAATTAACAACGGGTATTCGTAAAAGTCAGTGTTTGTGCATAAACAGCGCAACCAATCACTGAACCAACTTGCTGTAAAATCTGTAGACCGCAATGGTTATTTTGCTATGAACTATGATCTGTGAGTTAATATTCTCTGCAGATATTCTTACAGTATCTATTTCATTTGACATAATAATTGACTGGGTTCCGTATGAAAATACAGGCTGTGCGAGTTGTAACTAGTTTGCTGAACTATGACACCATTAGTTGTAACAGCATGTACTTACCAAATTTTTACGTACTGCCCATTATCCCTTCGAAATATAAGATGCTAGAATGCTTTGAAAGAGCAACATAATTGAATCTGTAGACAGCTCATTGATGCCCTCCTTGGTTAGTATGTCAGGAGAGAAATGAACAATGTGAGATTTGACCTTCCCATAGCCAGCATCAACTCTGTCTCTCAGGCAACCTGAGTGAGTCTGATTAGACTCTGGATGAAAAGCCAGAAGAAAACTCTCTAAAGACTTGAGATTCAATTTGAAGGCTTTGTGCAGAAATCCAAAACTTTAATCCAATGGCAACTGAAATCTCTTTCAACTTGCTCTTTAGTGGCCAGACAAGGTGTGCAGCTATTGTTTCATAGAGAAAAGTGTTTAACTGCTATATGGTTAAAATAGAAATAGAAAATGAAATGGAACTGTGTGCAATTCCAAATTCAAAATATGAAATGATAACTGCCAGGATTTGGTGTGCAACTGAAGTTTTTCAGATGAGTAATAATCACTTTAAAATGGCATCAAAATAGTTGTTTCATTTCATGGTGAAAAGCACAGAACATGGCCCATAATTGCCTGGTATCATTTTAACAGACAGGAACTCCAAGAAACCTATTGGTCCATGTTAAAATAATCCAAAATGCTACCACAGAGTGAAACAATCTGATTTTCAGGAGCAGCTAATAAATTTCTAATCACTTCCTGCTGCTCCATGAAACAGATTCAATGATCCAAAACAGATTTTGGAACAATGAACTAAGTTTGCTTAGTGTAGTGTATTCAATCTGATGAGAGGAGATAATTGACCATCATAAAGAATTCACAATTTTCAGTTTTGAAAGTAGTTATGATTATGAAATCAACAAACAAGCATTACATCAGATAGGGAAAGGTCAAATTACAAAAACACCTTGTCCACCAGTATTGGCATGAAGTGTTTATTTAAACTAGATGATGTTTAAATATTCATCGACATCATTCTAACAATTTAATTTGAGATATTTCTAGTGAGTTAGAAATACACCACAGCAGAGTTGGTTTGATGTAGACAATGCATTGATAATAATTGCATTAGCATAGCATCGTTAACATCCCATGATCCATCAAAAGCATTGTGCTGAATTGTGACTTTTCCATCAGTGCTAGAAATATGACTTTCTAAATTTTCAATCAGAACATGTCAGAAAATAAGAAAACAAGGTTGAAAGCAAGATCAATGACTTAGTGTGACAATCGCATTGCACTTCATGGCTCAGAGGTTATAAACCAGTGATTTCCAAATTTTTTTTTCAATGGCAGCCTTACTTCGAGGCTTAAACTTGTTGCTCATCAGAAAAGTCTCGGAAGCTGAGAGAGTGGGCAAGTTGTTGATCAGGGGATTGGTATTATAGATAGCAGATCTAGGACAGGAGGGCATGGTGGCCAGCCATTACTGTCTTGGATCTTGTGTCCCTATAATTGCAGCTCACCACCTCACTTGGGGTCCCTGTTGTGAGGTAATTGCCATCGAGTTTCTACTCTTCATTTGTGTTGAAAGTCAGAGATTGAACAGGCAACATAGTGTCTTTCAAAATTCACAGCAATAAATTTGACATCAAAAAGAACACAATATAAATTTCTGGGTGGACAATAAAGAAAAGCTGAAGATGCTGGATATAAAAGGGAAAATGCAAGAAGCACTTCTCAATGGAGAGAACAAAGTAGGGATAACTACCGCTGAAGGTGCTCACCCCCCCCCCCCACCCACCACCCCCCCCTCCCCCTCCCCAACCAATGTTGTGTAAATAGTGCTCTAGTTTAGTGTGCTGGGCCCTAATCTTCTTGATTGGGACTTGAAATAGTATGAATCTCACACCCTGAGATTCTGATTCCTTTTCACATTGAGGTCCCATAGTAACCTCTACACAGTAACCTGCAAGCAACAGGGCGCATGTAGAAAGGAAATCTGGAAAAGTGAGATGGAAGGAGAAATGTTGAAAATGAAGCTCTTTTTCAGTTGATCAGCACAGCGTTGCCATAGATTATCATGCTTAGAGTTTTGTCGGCCATAAACTTAAGGCTCTGTTTTCTAACACTGAAGTAAAATATTCACATCACAATATGTTAAAAGAAAATCCACTGAGCGAATCAAAATAAGTTGATTAAAGCTGTTTATTTTGATGAACAGAACTGTTCCACGAGTACTTGAAGTGTCACATTTGACAGGATGTCCGAGACTAAGTGGAGTGTAATCATAACAATCCTGACTGTTGGAGAATAATGGAATTTTGGTTGCTTCATTCTTGGTTTGGGAAGTTTTGAGAGAGATTTAGTTCAATTATTCAAACTCCATGGAATAGGCTTCCTTTCATTTATTTGGGGCATAAATTCGGTTCTCCAGTAAAATCCTACCCTGGTTAGGAGGGTATTTGAGTTGTGAATTATGTTATAGAAGAACAGGTTTACTAGATTGATACCTTGAGGTAAAATTGGACAGGCTAGACTTGTTTTCATAGGAATTTAGAGTAAAGATTATTTGATTGAAGTTTTTAAAATATTTTGAATGGGCTTGACAAGCTGGATGAGAAAAGAATGTTTCCTTTTGTGGGTAAGTCCAAGACTAATGGAGACCCTTCCAAAATTAAAGGTCATCTTTTTAGAACAAAGATGAGATGAACGTTTTTCACTCTCAAGGTCTATGGTTTTGGAACTGAGAAGATGGCATGATTGTTTTTGTCATATTTGTGGAAATATTGCATAATATAAATTAACAGGGATTAATGTAGTAGCTGAAGCACACATTCATATTGCAAAGTCTTCATTACCAAGAAGTCATTTTATAAGGTGGAGGTAGTTAGGCAAGAGAATTAAAGCCTAATATGGGTAGATGGGAATGTGGAACACAAACTAATAATTGAATAGCAGAGCAGTAGTAAAGGACCGAATAGCCTACTTGTGTTCCTAATTTATATACTTGTATTTTTTTCCTTTTATTCATTCATGGGATGAGGGCATCGCTGGCTCGGCAGCATGTATTGTCCATCCCTAATTGCTGAGAGGGCAGTGAGGAGTCAACCACATTTCTATGGGTCTGGAGTCACAAGTAGGCCAGGCCAGGTAAGGATGGCAGTTTCCTTTGCTAAAGGACATTAATGATCCAGATGGGTTTTTCTGACAATGGATTCATTAGATTATTAATTCCAGATATTTATTGAATTCAAATTCCAACATCTTCATGACAGAGTTCGAACCTGGGTCCCCAGAACATTATCTGGATCTCTGGATTAGTCCAGTTATAATACCACTAGGCCATTGCCTCCCCTATATGAAGTACAATGTGGCTGCATCAGCTGATGTAAAGCTGTGACTGCTTAAACCAACTTATTTGAAGACATGTTATTCAGTCCCTGTTATAGCTCAGCTATGTCAATGGAGCTGAATTGTGTTTTCCCAAAACTAGGACATGACCATGAAGTACCAAAAGAGAACAAACCTGTTAACTTTTTCAATTTAGTAGTGCCTTCAACTCTAGGTGTGCTCAAAATGTAAGATTTAAATAGAGTTTTGGATGAGCTGACATATTAAACTGTTCCTAATTTGATTCTTGCTAATTCTACTCTTCAGCTGATTTAATTTAGGTTGCAAAAATTAAAATTATGCAATGCATATGACCCTGTGCTCTTCATTTCTTTTAAGCAATTGCATCTTGATCACTAAAAAACATCCAACCAAGCACAAAACCAAATGAAAAAAATGTTGTCTGATCAAAGACTTCACAATAATGTTGCCAGATTTATTGAGATAAAATCAAACATGGAAAATATTTAAAATAACATGGGAAAACCAATGGAGTGACTTATCAAAAAGATATTTGGAAGTATTAACCATGGTTACAATCTGTTGGTTTTGAATCAACAGTAACACCTTATCTATATTTATGGAAACATCACATAATCTAAATCAATAGGTTTTAATGTAGTACATAAAGTACACATTAATATTGGAAAATCATCATGTCTGAGAAGTCATTGTGTTGACTATTTATTGGTATAGATATGAAATTATATTTATATGCTGTCATTGGAAATTTTATTATTTGGTGATTTTGACATTTTAAAAAAGAAAATGAACTTTAAATGCCTTCTTAACAACCCTATCAACCTGGATGTCAACTTTCAGGGATCGGTTTCCATGTACATAGATCTCTGGAAGTTGCTACCCAGGTTGATAGGGTTGTTAAGAAGGCATATGGTGTGTTAGCTTTTATTAGTGGAGGGATTAAGATTTGGAGCCATGAGGTCATGCTGCAGCTGTACGAAACTCTGGTGCACTCGTCACTGCATTATAGGAAGGATGTGGAAGCTTTGGAAAGGGTTCAGAGGAGCTTTACTAGGATGTTGCCTGGTATGGAGGGAAGGTCTTATCAGGAAAGGCTGAGGGACTTGAGGTGGTTTTCATTAGAGAAGAAGGTTGAGAGATGACTTGATTGAGACATATAAGATAATCAGAGGGTTAGATAGGGTGGACAATGACATCCTTTTTCCTTGGATGGTGATGGCGAGCATAAGGGGACATGGCTATAAATTGAGGGATGATAGATACAAGGACAGATGTCAGAAGTAGTTTCTTTACTCAGTGTAGTAGGGGCTCGGAACGCTCTGCCTGCAACAGTAGTAGACTCACCAACGTTAAGGGCATTTAAATGAACATTGGATAGACATATGGATGAAAAGGTAATGATGCAGGTTAGATGGGTTTCAGGTTGGTTTCTCAGGTTAGTGCAACATCAAGGGCCAAAGGGCTGGTACTGCACTGTTATGTTCTATGTTCTAAATGTATTGACTAGGCTCTTCCCAACTCTGTGCTGAATCAGTTTAATAAATCTAGTAAAATTACTGACAAAACTTTTTAACTTTGTTGATAAATGTGTAATGAAAGGGGGTCACATTCAAAATGCATCTTCCTCAATCCTAAAAGCAAATGTTACATTTTGGAAAATACCATAATTTTGGAGGATAATGTTCCACCTCTGATTCTTTTACATAATAATGTTTCAAGACGCAAATATTGGGCTGTACACCACAGCATGGTCATACTGGCTCTTTATGATTTACATCTTACTGTCTGGTATTTTGTTTTTCCTATCGTTTATAAAACATTTCACAATCTCAATCCTTTGCCTAATCTAGCACAGATGATCGATATGACCAAACATCAATGTGACTAAAATCACTCACGTAAACTTGGACATACTTTATTTCCCTCAGTATCTATATTACATGTACCAGCTAGGACTTGAAAATCCAACGCTTCAAGCTAATGCTGACCTGCAGAGATAGAGATGATTTGTATGTCTTTCTGTATGAAAATTACAAAAAATGAACAAAATCATTTCGCTGATATTCCTCATCACTTTTGAGCTTCCAAAGAAGACATGTCGATTTTTTTTTCCCAATCAAAGCCAACTATAGAAGAGGTCAAGGCAGTAATCCTAAAACGGCGTATTGACAGAACAACATGCTGATCCACATTATATCTGGAGGTAGTCGAATTCCAAAAACCACACCAAATGTTACAGAATTAGCCTACAACATTTCAATTTCAGATTAACTGCTGACATTGATTAAAGGTACATAATGTGGCTTCCTTAGTGAATTTGTTTTCATGAGGAAGGAATCTGGCTAGGAATGTGAAAATGAATAGCAAAAGTGTCTACATGTATTTAAGAAGTAAACAATAAATAAAGTGACTGCTCGTCCTCTTTGCTCGTTCATAGAATGTGGGCGTCACTGATACCAGCCTTGAGGTCGTCTTTGGTGGCAGTTTCTAGGCATTCCAGTGGACTCGCGTGGCAGTCTTTTTTGGCATGGAGGTCATTATTGGCATTTCAGTAGCTTGGCAGGTGGTCTCATCCTAGCACGGCAGTATTCCAGCTTTCCCTGAACTAAAAATAATCTGTGATTGAAGTTTGCCTTCATTTTTACTTTTTTTTCCTTCTTATCTATAACTTAGGTCATTAGTATAGGCTCTGTGGTATGGCAACTCTTTTCTTTTGTAAAAATACATATACCAATAAGTTGTTATTCTATTCTATATTAAAGCCAGAATTCAGCTTGCCTGGTCCTAATTGCCCTTGAACAGTGTTGTCTAATTAAAGGAACAGTTAAGAATCAAACATTTTTGCTGAATCTGGAGTCACGTATAGGCCAGAACAGGTTGGATTTCACTCCTTAAGGAACAATAGAAAACAAATAGATTTTTACAACACTTAATGATAGGTATCCTTGCTGTCACTGAAGCTGTTTTTTTAAATGATTTTGCCAGATTTTAACAATTGAAATTAAATTCCACTGGCGACCATGGTTGGATGCTAACACATGTCCAGAGACCAGTGCTTTGAATTATTAAAGTAGTGTCTACACTGCCATCTCCCCAGTGTACAATGAGGGGCTCAAGTGAAAAAAAAAGCAGTTCCACAAAAGGAACAAACTCTGGAGTGTTACTTAAATCAGGAGCAAAATTGGTAATGGACAACTAAGATTAGGTTGTTCATAGATAAAGGGCTTATTTTGGAGAAATGACTCTTGATTCACAGGAAACATAGGAGCCTATACTATTGAGATGGCAATCCCCTGAACTGTGCGGGGTAGTGCGTTCTCATGATTTGCAGACCAGCAAAGTAGAGAGAGCTTTAAACATAATAGTGAGGATGAACCTCTTGATGGAAATATAATGTATTAATGTGATATTGCAGGAAGGTGCAAAATATATAACCTAAATGCTTCAGTAGTAAATAAGGCTAAAGATTGCAAGATTAATGAAAACAGTTCTTTTTTGACCCCATTATGATGCAGTAAGTTTTAAAAGTGAAAGGATCATATCTGACTCACTCAATAGGACATTTTGATCCTTTTATGGCCTGTAATTGTTCAATAAATGCCTATTTTCTGTGTTCCCACTAGGTAGGAAATCATCAAAATTCAAGCATCAGTGGTTGCTGCACCAAATCCTCAACTAAGAGGGAATGTCCTATACTCACGTGCTTCCCACCTGAGAGAAATACGCAACAGGTGTATATTCAATGGCTGAATAAGAATACAGCATCCCAGTTTCAACACGAGAGAACCATATAATAGATCTGCATTCACATTATAAATGATTTTTAAAAAAGCTGGAGCATTGTGTTTTGTTTATATAAAAAAGGACAGTGCCTGGGCATTCAATGTTTTGCACAGTATGAAAAACTCCTACATAGTCCTTCAGCTTGAAAAAAATAATTCTGCTCCTATTTCTTACGTGATGATTGCAAAAGAAGTAGTAAACAACTGCAACACTGCATGTCCAAGAAAGAAATGTATCACAACATTCTGCTCCCCTGCTGAGAGAGAGAGATACTCAGAAAAACAACTGAGGAAGGGGGATGGATATGTGAAAGCCTGAACACTCCTTAAGCAAGAGAAAAACAGCAAACCGTTATAACACTGATTGAGATATCAGCATCTCACACTTCACTCGAGAAATCATACAAACCCACTACTGAGTAGGAAGGAAATAACACCCATACTAATCTCCCACAGTGATGCATGTAACACCCTCATTACCAGAACTCGTCTTAACCCTTTAAAATCAAAAGACAGCAAGGTAAAAGGAACAAAACCAAACTACAGCAGATCATGATAAACTAAAATAAAATCTTAAAATAATAGAAAAATGCTCCAAGTTTCTTCATAACAATGAAAAGAGAAGATGTGCAAAAGTATTGAGTTGAAAATGATGAATTTGGAATTGGAGACGTTAGGGGTTCTGAAAAAGAGTTGCATTCTACTTGAAATGTTAACTCTTTCTCTCCTGATGCATGTTGCTGAACCTGCCGATCACTTTCTGATAATATAGCATGACAAAAGGAGTCTATTTTACCAATTTATTATTTAGTATTCTATATTTATTCTAAATTGTTTCATCAGCTCCAGTTTATTAAAAAGTTTATAAATGGTGTTAGGTCATAACCCATCTAGAAATCAAACACTTATGCAATTTACAATATAGAAGTAATATTATATTTTCATCCACAATTCAACTACAAAATTATTAATTTTGCTCCAATAAACAGACCACAAATCATCTAGAATTTATGTAGAAACATTCAATATGACAGTAGAAACTGAGATATTGAATTGGACATCAGAACATAAATCATACCATTAACTGCAATATAACAAGTGTTGAGAGCTTATAAAGCTATTTGCACAGTAAATGCCCCTGCAGCATCATTTCTGTGAGCACTGGACTATTAGAAAAGGAAAAGCAAATGTACCTTGGTGGATGGAATAGAGCAGAAGCACACATAATGCAGCTGTCCCAGCACCTAGTTGTCTTCACATGCCAGCCAGCATGTCAGCTAACCAATCGATTTGTCTCTTCCTCACAGCAATAACATGAAGATTGTGACAAATTTAAAATAAAACATGTCTTTTTATTATTTAACCTCCTTGATCAGGTTTGAAGTGTGATTTCAATTTCATGTAATGGTTCTTCCTTCAAAACAAAAACATTTTATTCCATACATCAGTGAATGACTAAGCAACAATGGATGCTGACCTGAAGCCTGCATTAATTGTCACTCAGTGAACCGTACGATTATTATGGAAATTAAGGAAATGAAAGTGCATAGAATAAAAGCACATTACCTCTGAACGATGTTACCTGATACTGTGGTTTGCAGAAGTGTTCAAGGAATATTATCTGTATTGTGGAATACAGCTTGCTCTCAGGTTCTTGGAAAACAGGAAGCATACTACTCGGAAAACTTGCCAGCTGTGATGGATCTGGTGGAATGTCATTTTTTTGCAATGCACTTTTAATGAGTTATCTTTATCATGTGATAGTTGTTGGCTTAAGAATTTCAATCATATTTACAAAATCTACATTGTTCTAATTTTGAAAGCAGTTTGCAACTTGAGTGACATCACTCAGGTGAAAAAGGCAGTCTTTTCCTTCTCAAAACAGGAATGATTTTGGTAATAGAATCACTGTATCATCTTTAGTTAATACAGAAGATAAGATATACCACACTGATAACATTGCAATTCTAATGCTGGTTTCTTTTGAATTTCATTTTCTGTGAGGCCTTAAAAATATATGTGAAAAATAAAATTAATTTTAAGTATAAAGTTTATATTCTAATAAAGAGATCTTCATATTCCAACTGAAGCAAATGAACATGGATTTATAATAATGATTTTGAAGTTATTCTGATACTGGTTTCAGAAAGAACTTGGATTTTTAATTATTCAGACTATTACAATTTACAAATTTGGAAGTACATAGAAAACAAAAGTAAAGCATCATTGCATTACTGACTTGTGTGTGGATGTGTTATCGTTATAAAGTTAAATTCAGCAGATTCTTATGAATTACAATATCTACATTATTTTTCTGTGTTTATACTTCACTTATTTCAACGTTTTGTTCAATGTTATGCAGAGTAGAAATGTTATCCTCAGCCTAGTAAATAAAGTAGAGTATGGCCAATAGTGGAATAATGTATTGCATAGCTGTTTTAGCCAAACGTTCTACTTTCCTTTTAATAAGTGGATCTAAGCATTTCTCTGCTCTTTCATTTTGTTCTTTTTGTGAAGTTCATTGTACTTGTAGGATGTTGTTATGGAGGTAACTAATCAAATTTTGTGACAAAGTCCAAGAAAAATGTGCACACCAACTACTTGCAATGTCGGCCATGTGCAAGCTCCATTGTGCCTTCTCATGACTATAACTGTGGCTTGAAACCATGTTTTATTGATGCTGCTGTGTAGCTGCACACCTTGAGCAGGGTACACACGATTATGATGGCTAATACCACGTAAGCCAGTCTACTGTACTAATCATACAGTAAAGAAGAGGTGCTTAGGCCCATTGTCTGTACTGTCAAAAATACACGAAACCAACACCAGTCCCACTTTCCAGCACCAGACCCATATTGAATGTTATTATACTCAATTGCTTATCCAACTAATTTTAAAAGGTTGTCCACTTCACCTACACTCCCAGGCCATCAGGCATTCCTGACAACAACCACCCTCTGGCTGAAAGTTTTCCACATGTCCCCTCTAAACCTCTAGCCTTTCATCTTAAAATTACGCCGTCTTGTTATTCGCCATTTAACTAAGGGGAATAACTGCTTTCTATTCACTCTGTCCATGCTTCTCATAATCTTATTCACTTTTCTCAGGTCCCCTCTCAGCCTTCTCTGCCCAAAGAAAACAACACAAACTTATCCATTCTCTCTCTATGGCTAAGATGTACCATCCCTGACAACATTCTAGTGGATATCCTCTTAACCCCCTCCAGTGCAATCATATCCTTCCTATAGTGCAGAATACTGCGCACAGTACTCCAGCTCCTGCTTCACCAAAGTCCTGTACATCTCCAAATAACCTCCTTGCTCTTATCATTGATGCCTTGACATATAAAAGCAACCATCCCATATGCCTGCTGCGCTACTATTTAAACATGCCCTGCTGCCTTCAGTAATTTGTGAACAAGCACCCCAAGATTCTTCTGAGCTTCCCATTCTCCTGACATACATTGAGTGCTCTCTTGTCTTATTACTACTTTCAAAGTGCATCATCTCACATTTATCAGTGCTAAATTTCAACTGCCATTGATCTGCCTAATCTGTTTATATTTTCGTATAAACTAACACCTTCTTCCTCTCTGTTAACCACCCAGCTGATCTTCCTGTCTTTCGCAAACTTACTGATCATTCCTTCCCTCCCCCACGTTCTCATCTGTACTGTGATCTATATTACAAACAACAAGTGATTCAGCACTGATCCCTGTGGCATACCACAGGACACCAGCCTCCAGCCATTCAAACAACTTTCTAACACCACCCTCAAGCTCCTCTTAGCCAATTTGGATCTAACCTGCCAAGTTACCCTGCATCCCATGTGCTTTTGCTTTATTTAAGAGAAGATACATTTTAACTGGAGTAGACACCTGAAGCAGCTTGTTATAAAATGCTGAAGTAGGAAGAACATGGATGAAAGAAATATGAGGACGGATGGCTTACTCTAATATACTCTTGTACAGTATAACAGGCAATGGCATTGGAGGTGGACCGGAGAGAAGACCTCTTCTGCACACTCTCTCCAATGCATTTATCATTCCTCCTGTCATGCACTGTACACAATACTCCAGCAGATTCCTAACCAGTGTCTTGTATAGGTTCATTATAAACTTCCTGCTCTTGGACCCATTGTCCTATTTTTTAAGTGTGGAACATTCTATATTTTATTAACAGCCCTCTCTTCTTGTTCTGCCACCTTCAATGACACATGTATAAAAATATATATCCAGCGTTTCCCTGCTCCTGCATGCCCCATATAATAGTACTCTTCATTTTATCCTGGCTCTCCTTGTTCTTTGTACTCAAGTATAACATCTCATGGGAGAAAGTGAGGACTGCAGATGCTGGTGATCAGAGTTACTCCTGATGAAGAGCTTATGCTCCACATCGATTCTCCTCCTTGGATTCTCCTCTGACCGGCTGTGCTTTTCCAGCACCATGCTCTCAACTGTAACATCCCCTATTTTCTCTATTGAATATCCTCTGTTAGCTCTCCACCCACTGCACTGATGTGTCAATGTCCTGTTGCAATTCAACACTGATTCCTCAAAGTTCATAACTCTCCCAGTTTTGTGTCATCTACAAACACTGAAATTGTCTCCTATACACAGTTTGAGATCAAAAGCAATGGTCCAACATCCAACACCTGGGCAGCTCTCCTATGAGTATTCTTCCAGACCAAAAAATACTCGGTGGTCAATAATCTCTGTTTACTGTCCCTCAGGTTTTGTATCAATGCTGCTATTGTTCCTTTTATCCCATTACCATTGGAAATTTCCTTGCAGGTCTCTTGTATGGCAATGTACTGAGCACCTGGATGTCCAATTTCTTCATAATTAACAGCCTTTCCCTTATTAATATTCTCTATTACTACTTCAAAAACTCCAGCATATTTGTTAGTTATGATTTTCTATTACCAAATAGATGCTGACTCTTGCAGATCAATAGGAGAAAGTGAGAACTGGAGATCAGAGTCGAGAGTGTGGTGCTGGAAAAGCACAGCAGGTCAGGCAGCATCCGAGGAGCAGGAGAATCGGCGTTTCAGGCATAAGCCCTTCATCAGGCATCTTGCAAATCAATCTTTTTTTTCATGGTGATTCAATCCTGAATAATTGGGTCCAGAAGTCTCCATAGTCAGTTAAACTGTCTGCTCTATAATTGTTGGACAGACCTTCAAGGAGTATATTGAAAATAGTGTGATTAAGCTACAGCATAGCAAGGGTTAGATTTACAAATGCTATTGCAAAGAGCTGACTTGCAGGTGCGGTCGAGACTAAGGCGATAAGTTTGAAGTAGCTATGAGACTAATTACGAACAAACTGTTGCCTAGGTCTTGTGGTTGGGGTGTGGGGAATAATTTGCATGAATATATTGGAGAATGTATTGGGAAGATATCGCATAATAGATTAACAGAAAGTACTGACTGTTACTTGCAATTTCTGGGAGGATAGGAAGAAAATGTATAAGAGGCATGAAGAAAGCTGTTACTGCAGAGTTCTGAACTGTCAACCATGTCATCTACATACAAGAAGAATTAAAGCTGAACATTTAGAAAGATCGCTGACTCTGTCCTTATTTCTTTGGAACCCAACACCTTTATGAATGTTCTTGAATGAGCGCTTGTTGTTTTCAATTCTCCAATCCTCCAGCAACATCTTGAATTCAAGGAAGATCAAAATGCTTCTGAAATTTCCTCTCTCACCTTCTTCCTTATCCTTGGATGCATCTCAACCAGTTCTTGTGCCTTTACTAACTTTAAATACCAATAGCTTATCCAATACAAACATTACTACAGAGTAAGCCACTCTGCCCTTCAAGCCTGCTCCACCATTCAATTCAAATATGGCTGGTCTCATTTTACTCAGAAATTCTTTCATGTCACCAATAATTCACTGTCCCTTTGTTAATCAAGAATCTATCTATCCCTGCATTAAAATATTAAATTATTTTGCATCCCCATCTTTTGAAGGAGGGAATTTTTTTTCCCCATCTCTGTCCTAATTGGGTGAGCTCTTATTTATAAACTAAGACTTCTAGTTCCAGGTATTTCCAAAATAGGAAACATCCTTTCCAGATTCACCTAGTCTAGTCCCTTTAGGATCTTACACATTTCAATTAACTCATTTTGACTCTCAACTTGAGATGAGAGGTTGAGCCTATCTAGCCTTTCCTCATAAGGCAATCCCCTTATTTCAGGTTTTCATGCAGCTAACCTTGTCTGAAGTGCTTTCTGTGTATTAACATTCTTCAGTAAGTGTGGTGATGAGTACTGTACGCAGTACTCCAAATGTGACCTTACCAAAGCTGTGTATAATTGAAGCATAACCCCCCTACTCTTGAATTCAATTCCTCTCACAACATAACATTCTATTTGCTCTTCTGATTTGCTGCTGAACCTGTAGACTAATATTTCGTTCCTTTCATTAACTGTGACACCCAGATCTCTCAGCATCTCAGATCTCTGCAAACTCTCATTAGTTAGACTATGCTTCTATTCTTTCTCTCAAAGTGAACAATTTCCCATGTTCCCACATTGTATTCTATTTGCCAGATATTTACTCACCCACTTAAACTTTCAATATCCCTTTGTAGGTTCCTTGTGTCCTCTTTGCAACATATTTTCTTCCCTATCTTGTGCCACCAGTAAATTTAGCTCCAATACCTTTGGTCTCTTCATCCAAATCATGTAAGAAAATTGGAATGAGATGTAGCTCCAGCATCAACCCTTGAGATACACTATTTGTGACATCCTGCCAGCCTGAAAAAGAGGCGTTTTCCTCCTCTTTCACCTCTGCTTCCGGTAAGTAAAGCAATTTTCTATCCATGCTAACATGTTACCCCGGCACCTCAAGCTTTTAAGATCTGTTACAACCTTTATCAAATGCTTTCCTGAAATCTAAGTACATGTCATTAGCACACTTTTCCTCTTTAACTTAACTTATATCTTTTTTGTCAGCCAGGGGGCTCTCTGTATTTCCTTTTTGATGGAATATGTCTGTAGTGTGCCTGTAGTGATTGGGACTGGGTTGACATTGTTAATTATGAGGTTCATGATTGGGGTTGTTAATCTGGGCTAATGAGGAAAGCCTTGGCTGCCAATATAACGAGAAGATTGGGGCACATTTCTGTAGTGCAGTGGTTTGCCTCACATGCGAAGTGTGTCCGGTTTGAAACCTTGTTCCCAATGGCAGCCTTTCAGATTGATGTGAACTGAGCCTTCTTGCTTGCTACTCCCATCAGCAAACGTGGCTTTGAATTTGCTCGCCCATATCTGCTGTAGTGGTGAAACGGAATGCAATTCCACTTACACTGCACATACATGACATGGATGCGGGGGAAAAATAAGCACTAGTGCTGTCAGGCAGTAGTGTGGAAAGGTGGGATAAAAAAATAAATAAACAGGATTCAGGCATCCTCTTCACTTTGAAAAAAAATAAACAGGAATGTCAGAGGTCCTCGCTGAGAGAGCTGGATCTGAGGGGGAAAGAATAACCGGGAGATTAGGATCTCTTCAGAAAAGAAGAAAATATATTACTGGGAGATTACAATCTCTCCGGTTGAGGACTGACTCTGAGTTGGCTGGCCACACAGTTACTGTACTGTTGTTTTTTTGTTTTTGGGGACCTGATTGCTGAACTGGTTGCTCTACACAGCCAGTTTGTTACTGGTACTTCCTTATTGAGGACTGATTTCTGAACTGGCTGGTCTTCAGTCAATGTGCTACAAGTGTCTTATAGTTCTCATTGGGGAACTGTTGTTTTACGGGATGGTTACAGCCTGTGTGTTACTCTTTTCTTTATTTATTTTGAGAAAAGGACTATGCTATTTTTTTTGGCAGGGCTTAGCCCTTGCAGTCTGGTTTCTAGTGACTGCATTTTCCTTTGTGCGTTTTCATTTTTTTGGTATTTGGACTGAGCTCCCGTGAGTCAATTGCATTTTTCCAGATGAACTGTTCCTCTGTGGGTAGGCCTGATCCTCTGTAGGTGGACCAGGTCTCTGTAAAGATTGAACAACTGTGTGGATGCTGGGAGGTGTGCATTTGCTGCATGTTAGAGTGGACTCGGCCTTCAGGCATGGACTCTGCCTGGGTGCTGGAAACTCTATTGAGAAGACCTTGTGAATTTTGTTACTGTATGTGGGTTTTGTAATTTATTGTGTTTAAATGTGTGCTGGTTAGTATGTGAAGAAAGAGAGGACTGCAGATGCCGGAGATCAGAGTCCAGTGGTGCTGGAAAAGCACAGCACCCGAGGAGCAGGAGAATTGACATTTCTCCTGATGAAGGGCTTTTGCGTGAAATGTCGATCCTCCTGCTCCTTGAATGCTGCCTGATCTACTGTGCTTTTCCAGCACTACACTCTAGCTAGTATGTAGGGTGGCCAGGAGCTGGAGAGTCAATGGAGGAAAGCAGGCTGCGTGGGGAGGGGGTCTGTTAGTACATGGAGTGACTGGAGGGGGGGGGTTGCGGACAGGTAGCCGACAGCGTAACCATAGGAAAGCTGTCCAGGGGAGGGGCAGCCAGTATGCAGGCCAGTTGGAGGATGGAGGATCGATGACTGGCCTGTAGGAAAGCAGGCTGGGAGGAGCTTGTCAGTATGCGGTGTAGGTGGGGCCAGGGAACAGAGAATGCTCTTGCAGGAAAGCCGGTATATGGTCGGCCGGTCAATATGTGGGGAGGCTGAGCCAGGTGGCTGACGGTGGCCCCAATGAAGGCTGACCAGGGGAGAACTGGTCAGTACGTAGAGAGGCTGGGAGCTGGACAGCCAATGGCCGGTCCATAGGAACGCTGGCCAGAAGGGAGGGTCAGTCAGTACACATGGCAGCCAGGTGCTGGAAGGCCAACTGATTGGGGATGGTTTGGTTAGTACGCAGGGTGACTGGGAGCCAATGGCTGACAACCATGTTGGAGGAAAACAGGCTGGGGAGGGTCAGTCAGTATGCAAATTGGCTGGAGACTGGAAGGCTGACAACCAGCTCGTAGGAAAGTGGCCCAGGGTAGTCTGGTCAGTACGTGGGGCAACTGGAGCTTGGGTGGTCAACGACCAGCCTGGCGTAATGTAGGCCTGGGGAGGGTCGATCAGTATGCAGGGTGGCCAGAGACCGGGAGGCCGATGATTGTCCTGCAGCAAGGCTAACCAAGGATGGTCTGATCATGTGTGGTGTGGACCAGTTGTCAGTTTTTTTTAAGCTAAAATGGGTCAGTGTTCTATGCACTGTTTCTTATTTGATTAGACTGTCTTGTCTGTATTTGGTACTGTTATCTGATTGATTGAAAGTGGGATATGAGGTTTGTCCTTTTTCTTGCCCCGATAACTGAACGCTGGGGTTTGGGGTTTAGCCATGCACCTCCCCCTGTGAATTGCTGTCTTTGTTTATTATTAACATTTTGTATTTTGTGATGTTTTATAAAATAAAATGAAAATAACCAGGAGATCAGAATCTCTTCAGTGAAGAAAGTATATATAGCCGGGAGATTAGAATCTCTCCAGTTGAGGATTGATTCTGAAATGGCTGGACACAGCCAGCGTACTGCACCCTAGTAAATAAAGGGTGACTTAGTAATAGGATCTGGCCTCTATGTAGTTATTTCAGAGTACAAACCACTTCCTCTTTGTAGGAATGCCATTGTTCAGCTTCTGTTTTTCCCATCAACCTTTGGTGCTAGTCCATCCAGCCCAGCTTTGTTCTTACTCCATTAAAGTTTGCTCTCCTCCAGTTTTTCCAGATTGATCAATGTTGTTTTCTATCCTCATCCTAAAACTTAAAATACAATGATACTGTCCTCCACATGGTCCCCACTTTTGATTGACTTGGCCCATCTCAATCCCAAAAATCAGTCTAGCAGTTTTACATTTTTGATGGAGAGGAGGAAATTCTTCTAACAACAATCTAGGAACACTTGTTCCTGCCGCTCCTCACACGATCACTATCCCAGTCGATAAATGGGTAATTAAACTGTTCTGTGATGCATACACCTCTGTAATTTTCTTGCAGAATTCTTCCTTCATATTATTCCTCCTAGCTATGAGTTTCTATATGTAATTGTACCTTTCTTACTCTTTAGCTTGAGCCAATTGTTTCTGTCTATAAACCTTCTGAACCATCCTCTTTCTCCAGCACTACAATGCTCTCCTTAACCAAATACACAACCCACCTCCATTAGTTTTCCTTTCCTAACTTTTCAGAATGCACTTGTAAAATATTTAACATCCAGATCTGCCTTTTCTTGAATCAGGTGTCCGTTATTACCACATCATCACAGTCTCACAGGATAATATGTGTCTATAACTCCCCAATAAAAATAATTATAATGTACATACACTGCAATCTGACTTCATTATATTGTTCATTATTCTGACTCCACCTATTAACTCTCTATTCCCAATTTTGGCTCTATCTGTCTCTCCTAACATTACATGCACCCTAGTATTACTTTCTCATGATCTCTCCAGGTTTCCATACCTCTGAGTATGAGAACAACACTGTTCTCACTGACACACTTTATGGTTTTCCCTAGGGTTTTGAATGTGTACTGAGAAAAATATTTTTCACACAGTGACTAGTTAGGGTGTGCACTGCTTACAATTTTGGTGAAGCCAAGTTACATTGAAGAATTAAACAAGGTATTGCAAGTAAGAGACACAGTGATGGGGAAATGTAGGAAACTGGCAGTGTCAAAATGCTAAGAAAGCTAGTGTAGGCGCAATGGATGAAATGGCCTCCTTCTACACTGTAACAGTTGTGTGATTCTGTTATTCGCTGCTTCAGTTCCATTAAAAGGCTCACTTACCTTCCAGTTTTCAGTTCTGACGCACATTTCAAATAACAACAGATTATTTCCTATCACAGTTTTTGATAGACCTCCTGGATATTTCGAGCATTTTCTATTTCTAGTACAATTTTAAAAAGCTTCACATTGGGCAGCATAAAAGTAAAACAACAATGGAATGAATACTTTGAGTTGTAAAGAGTTCGTGCTCCAATTTTCATCATGTTATTTCTGAATGCTGTAATATCTAATTAGGATAAAACAATTTGCTAGCTGCTGTGAAAGCCACTGGTAGTCGAAAGTCATATCTCTCAAAGCTGAGAAATGTGGATCATTTCAGACAGAATAATCATCAAGAAGTGACTATCGTAAAGGGAGGATATGTGATTGTTACACCTTAGCTAACGTAAACACCCCTACCACGCAGAGTCTCACTTTCTTGACTGATACCCTGGGTGCTTCCTAACTTCACAGGAATTTGAGCAGTATTTGGATCATTGCACTGCATGGTATTGCCTATGGTGCACAGCTTCTGCAATATCATGAAGACTATGGGGTCAGAAAGTCTTATTTCCAGTAGAAGTAATGAAGGTGACTTACTAGCACTTTCACAGTCTTCCACACATCACAAATACCAGCTGTTTTCAAAGTTGCTATTTTCTGTTAACCTCTGGCATAATGAAACAAGTTGTGTTTTTGTGTCCAAGCACCAGCAGATTTCTTTTTTCTTTCAGAGAAGTCAAAAATAGCTGCTCATATGAAAGGCTTCTCTATAAAATACTTTGCTTTTGCCAGAAAGCATGAAGCCTTTCAATTCACACTCAGTGTTCACTTTCCATATGAATAATATGTTCACATTCATTTAAATTAAATGCACATAGATCACTATTACACCACACCCTCCAATCCCACAATAAAAATCAGAAAGTGTTTAATCTCAGTGACTCCCAGTTCTGTGAATACCCACTATTACAAATCTCCAGACTAACCAGTTGGCCACATTAATATTCCATGTGAACTGCAGTCACAGGTAGCTCCACACAATCTAACAGAAACTTGAATCTTTTCAGACCAGAACAGCAATTGAGAAATGTCTAGATCTAAAGGTCTCAGGACTATCTGGATGAATAGCACCCATCTAGTGCTCATTTCATGGCTCAGATACTTGGCTGGTTTCCATAAGTGGAAAAAAAATCATTCGGTATCAAACCTGCCATGTTTATTTGCTTCATTTACTCATGAGAACCAATCAGGATAGTTTTACAGAAAATGCGTGCTCCTATAACCTTGAAATAAGGACATTGGCTATCTCCACTGAAAGGTTGGAGCTCTGAAATAAGCAAAACTTAATCTATCAAGAAAGGAAGCAAAAATTGTTGCCACAAAATCCAATCATGCTTTTCTTTCCTGTGCTAATCTGGTCAGAAAGGGAGTTTTGAGCAGTGACAGATCAGTGGCTTGTGAACAGTTAGGAAATCTTGGAATTATTATCTCATTTACAAGAGCAATTCCTCTCAGGCTGCATTAAAGACATGGAATGGGGGCTCATTGCATTCTTTTGACATTTTATCAGTTTGCAAAGTTGGAGAGATCAAGGATTTTTTTTTAAATGGAAGAATGAGAGCAACAGATTTAAAAGCGAGAGGGAATGTATCAAAAGAAAAAGAATTGTGAGCAATACTGCCCGTGAGTCCCAGGAGAGGAGGCTGGGTGTTCTGTTGATAGGAAAAGGTTTGATGGAGCAGAAGCCAGCTTCATTGGCAAGAGCGAATGGGCATGTGGGAAGATGAGAGATATTGGTCAATGATACATGTTCAGGGATAGATTGAATGGTGGTGGGGGAGGTTGGAGGTTGGGGATGATTCTAAGAGGAAGTCTTTCCCATTAGGCTCAATTGCTGCCTCTATGCTGCTTTTCATGAGTCCATAATACCTTCTGCAAGAACCCTTCGTTTGCAATTTAGTGCACGCACATATTCTCTCAAAATCCTGTTAGAGCTTCTGCTCCATCACAGTTCAATTCACATTATCATAAGGTACTGGCATCATTATTACAATCTTATTTATTCTGCTGATGCCTTTACTTTTCTAATTACAGATTTAAAAAAAACAACTGGGCGTGAACTGACGTGTAGGAGAAAAATATTGAAAGGACAAACCATTGGTGCGGATTCAATGAAAGGGAAATGTTTTGGCCGAATGGCTTTCCCTTCATGCTTTAACAAACACAAAACATGTTTGGTTTCAAAACCCATAGAATTAGAACAGAAAATATTATAATTTATGAATGTTCCAAAGTTATGCAGGTCAAATATGGGATGACAGGAGATTTCTAAAGAACCTTGAAGTGAAGAAAGCTGATGGTAAAGTTACTGGGACATGAAAAACAACAAGCTGAATATAAAGTAATTCAGGAAATTAGACACACTTCCAAGTTTTTATATTTTTCAATTCCCTGACTTTATTTCAGTCAGGTGGTTGATCATGTTTTAGCTATTGTCCAATCAGAAAAGAAAAACAACTTCAGATGATAGTATCAAAATCCCCAAGATACAAGGTTGTAGGCTCAAAAGCTAATGTCATAAACTTTACCCAAAGCAAGTTAAATTTTAATCTATGGAATATTAAATTCTCAGTAAAATCATGTGAAACTATTGATCAGCCATTCATTTGTGAGAAGTTTGTTTCATTTGCTATTACTGCCATAATAAATTATGTTGTTATATTGGGGGTGGGAGGAGAATTGGGATTCTGGGGAGATATGCTGAAAATATGAAATTTGGTGTTTATTCTACTTCTTTTAAGGTTAGTTTCCCTACAGTGTGGAAATAGGCCTTTCGGCACAACCAGTCCACACCAACCCACCATTTCCCTCTGACTAATGCACCTAACAGCATGGGCAATTTAGCATGGCCAATTCACCTGACCTACACATCTTTGGACTGTGTGAGGAAACCCATGTAGACATGGGGAGAACATGTGAACTCCACACAGACAGTCACCCAAGGCTGGAATCGAGCCTGGGACACTGGTGCTGTGAGGCAGGCGTGCTAACCACTGAGCCACCATATCACCCCTTCTTTTTCTGTATGATTTAATGAAACTAGAGTTTTGATCCTGAATTTAAATAGAGAAATGTTGTCTTGTAAAATTATCAGAAATGAAATGACAGTTTAGCTTGCTTTCCTAATAAATCTTCAGAATGGAATTGGGAGTCAAACTGTCAAGCCACATTGAAGAGTCAGTTTGAACAGAAGAGGGGCTTTTTTCTGATAGTTCCAAATAAATTGTTTTAAAGATGTTCACAAGCACAGCACATAGATGATGTTTGTTAAATTGCTTGTTAGTATGCTGTGCAACAATTGTTCCTCCAATATATTGTAGCTGGGTGCTTTGGAGACTCAACTAATATACAAGAATTTTGGATTTTTCCTCTAATCTTTAATTTAGTCCAACTGATGGCTGGTTTCCATGCAGCATGCATGTTGTAGCATTGGAAAGTCTCTGAATATCTGTTCATTCAAAACTCTTATGCTACTAGATTGTGTCTGAAAAGAACATTAACCTCTTATAAACTGATTCAATTGATATTGTTTTCTGCGTAGTTGTAATTAAATGCGCTGGAATACTATCATTAGTACCTTGCTGTGTTTAATATCATACTTTAAAATAAATCTATTTATTTTAGCTTGAATGTAATAAATTGTGTGTTATACAGTGTGTTTTAGAGTAGGCAGAAGAAACTGGCAAAAGTCTTATTTGACCTCTGCGATTTGACTTTCAGTGGCTAATGGGGTTCGGAATGACTCCAGACATGATTTGTAAATGGTGCTCAGAAAGGCGGCACTGCAACCCACCATTCCAGAATGCCCCACAGTTTTCAAAAGGCAGACTGAAAGCTTGGAAACTGCACACCGTTTATTAATTGCTTGTTAAGCTTCTTGAGCTTGTTAACGGACTAAAGAGGGCAAGGTAATAATTTCCAATTTGTCAGTTGCCGAATCTGAACATTGTGTGGTTCGATGCAGACAGAAGTTGAAGATTATTTTGTGAACTGAGATATTTCAAGATCTGGAAGATCCTGCATCATTTTTGTGTATTACCTTCCACTTGGACTTTTGTGCACGTTCGAACACTCCTTCCTCTGCCACAGGGCTTATTTTTTTCCACCAAGTTTCCAACCCATCCTCTGAAGACCGCTTCTCCCACCTCCAACACACCCTATTCCCTCAGCCATCCTGTGCCGGTCTGTACATGCCTTCGATCTCTTTATTTCCAACTGACGTCAGGACATTAACCGCCTCAATCTGTCGACCCTCCCCTCACCCACTTCAACCTCTCACCTTCGCAACACGCAGTCCTCCGCTCCCTCCGCTCCAACCCCAACCTCACCACCAAACCAGCAGACAAGAGGGGCGCTATGGTAGTTTCGCTCACCAACTTCTACTCTTCTGAAGCCATGCACCAACTCGAAGACACCTCCTCCTTCTGCTCCCTCAACCCTTACCTCACCTCCCATCACCAAACCATCATCTTCCAGACCATACACAACTTCATCACCTCAAGGGATCTTCAACCAACAGCCTCCAACCTAATAGTTCGGGGACCCCGCACTGCTCGGTTCTACCTCCTACCGAAGATTTACAAACCTGACTGTCTCAGTTAACCTATCATCTCAGCCTACTCCTGCCCCACTTAACCCATCTCCACATATTGTCCTATAACCCCCCCACCCAGTCGAGGAACTCCCCACCTATGTTTGGGACACCACCCATACCCTCCACCACCTCCATGACTTTCATTACCCCGGTCCCCAATGCCTCATCTTCATCATGGACATCCACCATGACAAAGGCCTCCAAGCCCTCCTGTCCCTTCGTCTCCCGTTGTCCCCACCAGTACCTTCCCTTAATCGTTTGGCTGAACAGATCCTCACCCTCAATAATTTCTCCTTTGATCCTCCTACTTCCTCCAGACTAAAGGGGTAGCCATGGGCACATGCATGGGCTCCAGCTATGCCTGTCTCTAATTGGGTACGTGGAACAGTCTATAGTCTGCAGCTACACCGGCACCATTCCCCACCATTTCCTCCACTACATCGATGACTGTATCGGTGCCATTTCATGCTTCCATGTGGAGGTTGAACAATTCATCAACTTCCTGGACCTCTCCATCTCCAAGTGTGACCAACTCAACACGGACATCTTCTACAAACCCACTGACCCCCACAGCTACCTAGACTACATCACCTCCCACCCTACCTCCTGTAATAATGCTATCCTTTACTCCCAATTCCTCTGCCTCTGCCATGTCTGCTTTCAGGAGGACCAATTCCACCACAGATCCCACCAGATGGCCTCCTCCTTCAAAGACTGCAATTTCCCCTCCCATGTGGTCGATGATATCCTCCCACGCATCTCATCCATTTCCCGTACCTCTGCCTGCAAACCCCATTCCTCCAACTGCAACAAGGACAGAACATCCCTGTCCTCACCTTCTACTCCTCCAACCTCCGATACATCGCATCATCCTCTGCCACTTCTGCTACCTACAAATGGACCCCACCACCAGAGATATATTTCCCTCCCTACCCCTATCTGTATTCCGTACAGACCATTCCCTCTGTGACTGTCAGGTCCCTGCTCCCCCCACACCCCCCGCCCCCCCCACCCCACCAACCCACCCTCCACTCCCAGCATCTTCCCCTGCCACCGCAGGAATTGCAAAACCTGCACCCACACCACCCCCTCCTCACTTCTGTCCAAGGCCCCAAAGGAGCCTTCCACATCTGTCAGAGATTTACCTGCACTTCCACACACGTCATTTACTATATCCCTTGCTCCTGCTACGGTTTCCTCTATTTTTTTACCAGGGATACCCGGGCTCTGAATCTCTTGTTTTTGTTTTTGTTGAAACCCCCACATTACCGCCTAACTGTGGTAGTGCTTATATTTCGGTGTCCTTGGGGAGACAGATCCCTACTTGTTGAACACTTTACAGCACATCTCTGGGACACACGCACAAAGCAACCCCACCGCCCATGACTGAACATGTTAACTCTCCCTCCCACTCTGCCAAGGACATGCAAGCCTTTGGCCTCCTCCATCACCAAACCCTAATTACCTGATGCCTGGATGAAGGATGCCTCATCTTCTGCCTGGCGACCCTCCAACCATATGGGATCAATGTGGATTTCACCAGTTTCCTCAATTCCCCTCCCCCCCACCTTATCCCGGATCCAAGCTTCCAACTCAGCACCACCTACCTGTCCATCTTTCTTCCCACCTATCCGTTCCACCCTTCTTTCCGACCTATCATGTTCACCCTGACCTTCATCCACCTATTGCACTCTCAGCTACCTTCTCCCAGCCTTACGCCCCTCCCATTTATCTCAGAGCCCCCTTGGCTCATAAGCCTCACTCCTGATGAAGGGCTTATGTCTGAAACGTCGATTCTCGGATGCTGTCTGACCAGCTGAGCTTTTGTAGCACCACACTCTTAATTTTATGGAGAATACACAAACAAAACTGACAGAACTGAAATGGCTGTCTGGAACCATTGCTCAGCCTAGAATTCCAATTTGCAACTCCACTCTAACAGAATGATCAACTGAGACAGACGCTAGCCTGAGACAGCTTTTACACCTCGGGCTACCCAGCACAGACAATATGGAGCCTACAGAGACACCAGACATTCACATGTACTCAACTGATTTTTTCAGAAGGAAACACCAGAAACACAATGGCCCATACTGATTTGAGGAGAGATAACGGGGTGCACTGTATGTATAACTGCCAGCCCAATCACATCTGGAAGGGATCCTTTTTTTTCAGCAACAAGCTTCTGCACAAACTACTTCCCCACAGCTTACCAGCCCCAATAAGCAGCATCAGAACCAAGAACCACAGAGGCCAAACTGAGAACCTGAATTGTGAGGCCAAATGAAAAGCAACAATGGAACAAAGGACATCCGAGGAGGGGGATACCAACCAAGCACAATCTGAACAACAGTGTCTAGTCACAGGCTTGTTCAAAACCAAGTGAACTGATGGCAAGGAAACCCCGTTTTCCTCAGTGGTGAGCTGAAACCCCGAGATCCAAAAGAGACCCAGCTAACAGGGAGGAGAAACGTGGGTAGTGACAGTACATGGGACCCCAAGGGTAAGAAGCCTAATTAAAGGTTTTGTAATTAAAGCTGTTGATTTTAGGTTCTAACAGTGTTCAATCTGTGTTTAATTTAATATTGTATTTAATTACTGTCCTCTATATAATTGATTATGTTAATTTCTCTGCTTATTACATTTACATGTATTTCTTGTATTATACTCATCTTTTTGTATTTGAATAAACACAGAGGTATTTTTGCCCCGAAACACCTGTTTACTGCCGCCTTCATTTCACATTCCCTCAGTAAGTTCAGTGTCTAGAACCAGGGATCTGGAGTTGATTTAAATCACCTTAAATCTGCAAATTACTGATCGCAAACTTACATTCAACATGAAAACCTGTCAATGAATTGCCATTCATTTGTTATAGCCTTCCATTGATTTAATGTACTATTTCTTGACTTTTTGCCCATCTATAGTTTTTCAATTCAACCATATGGATAAAGATGATAGTGTTTCACTCATCCTTGTTTATCAATATACTAACTGATCCATACTCCACGTCATTTAATCTTTATTGCCAGCCGCCTCTCAGTTAGATCAAAGTTTTAAATAAAAATCACACATTTAAATTTAGTCAGACATCTTTTGGAACTAGTGAAATGCTAGTCTGTATTTGGTAACCTTACATGCGGCATAACACATTTCATTTCATCAGTATGTCTGCTTCTGATGATCATGTTATTTTCATCTTGGCCTCTTGCAATTTGGGTTAAGGCTGTTAACTCCTGTAATCTTATTTGGACACATTATTTATCTGTGATCTGGTGTCCAATTTTAAAAATTACATTATTGTTTAATCAATTATGTACAGGAATAAAAGCTCCATGGGAATAATGGTCCAACTATTCTGTCAATCGAACTAAAGACTTATGCTCCAAAACTAGCTGTGCACCCACCATCCTGTTCATCACAGCTGACACAGGCACCTACCTATCAATGTGGAAAATTCCCCAGGCATATTTTTTATACACAAAACAGGACAAATGCAACCTGGACAATTACCACCCTTCCACCATCAGAGGGACAACTGAGCAGCACATACAAAAAGATAATTTACTCACTAATACTCATTTTGGGTTCTGCCAAGGCCACTCTGCTCCTGACTTCATTGCAAAAGTGGACAAAGGAGCAAAGTGAAGCAAGAATGACTGCCTTCAACATCAAAACAACATTTGAATAAGTTTGGCATCAGGCAGCCTTTGCAAAACCTTGATGTGGGAACTGGGGAGAAAACATTCTGCTGATTCAAGTTACATTTGGCGCAAAGGAGGATAGTTACCATTGCTGGATGTCAATTATCTCGGCCTCAGGACATCTGCAGGAGTTCCTCAAGATAATGTCCTTGGCCCAGTCATTTTTAGTTGCTTCATCAATGACCTTCTCACCATAATAAGGTCAGGAGTGAGGTTTTTTTCTGATGATTGAATAATTTTCTACACCACGCAAACTGAAGAAATCTGTGTTACTTTGTAGCGAGACCTGGGGAGCATCCAGACTTGACCTCATAAATACCAAGCAACACTTATGCCAAATAAGTGACAGGTAATGACTATCTCCATCAGACAGGCAAATAGATTCTTGTTAAGCAAGAGGTTGAAAGGTTATGATGGATTAAGCAGCAATTTGTAAATTACATCAGTTATGACTTTCGCAGTCATGCCTTCAGAAGGCAGAGCGTTGGATAAAATTGTCTTTTTCAGGATGGCAGCTGCTGCCTAATGGAGTTCTGCAGGGGTCAGTGTTGAGAGCACAACTATTCATGTTATATTTTTAGATTCTGGACAAATGAACTGCGGGCATTGTTGCTAAGTTTACAGATGATACAGGAACAGGTGGTGTTGAGAAAGTTAGGAAGCTGCAGAAGGACTTGGATATTCTAGGCAAGTGGACAAAGATGTGGCTGATGGCAAAACTGTAGCAAAGTATGAGATTTTGCAATTTGGCAGGAAGAACAGAGGTGTACACTATTTTCTAAATGGGGAAAAGTTTTGGAAATATGAAGCACAAAGGGACTTGGGAGTCCCAGTTCAGGATTCACTTAAGGTTAACATGCAGGTTCAGTTGGCACTTAAGTAGGCAAATGCAATGTTGGCATTCACTTCGAGAGAGCTAGAACACCAAATCAGCAATGTAAAGCTCTGTTCAGACTGTATTTGGAATATTGTGAGCAGTTTCAGGCACATATCTAGCGACAGAAATGCCGGTGTTGGAGGGAGTCGAGAAGAGGTTTACAAGAATGATTCAGGAATGAAGGGCTTGTTATAGGAGGAGCAGTTGAGCACCCTGGTCCATATTCTATGGAGTTTAGAGGATGAGAGATGCATCTGATTGAAACTTACAGAATACTGAGAGGCCTGGACAGAATGGACACGGAAAAGACATTTCTATTAGTAGGAGAGACTAGGACCCAGGGAACAGCCTGAGAGTGAAAGTATGGCCCTTTACTCGAACTAAGATGAGGGGGATTTTCCACAGCCAGAAGATGGAAGTCATTGCCACAGAGCGCTGTGGAGGCCAAGTCATTGAGTGTATTTAAGATGGCAAGAGCTAGATTTTTGGTGAGTAAAGGGGGAATCAAGGGTTAAAGGGAGAAGGTAGGAGAATGGGGTCAACATTTCAGTCATAATCGAATGGCAGAGTACACTTGATGGGCCAAATGGCCTATTTCTGCTTCTATATCTTATGGTCTTAAGGTTTAAGTATCCATCTTTTGCACACCATTTTTAACAGGCTCTTAGACTGTACTTCACTCTGCAAACCATTATACAGGGCCTTGGTGAGGCAACACCTTCAGTATTCTATGCAGTTTTTGTCTCCTAGTCCAAGAAAGGATGTTCTTGTTACTGACATATGAAGAAAGACTGGATTGGCTGGGCTTGTACTTGCTGGAATTTAGAAGAATGAGGGGTATCTCATAGAAACACCTAAAATCCTGATGGGACTGGACAGGCTAGATGTGGGGAAAATGTTCCCAAGGTTGGGGAAGTCTAGAACTAGGGGTTACTGTCTAAGAATAAGGGGAAAGCTGATTGGGACTGCAATAAGGAACAATTTCTTTACTCGGAGACCTGTGGAATTCTGTGAATTTCTTTACTGAGAGAGTAATTTTAGAGATCAGTGAAGTGGATTCTTAAGTCAGATACCACTGCAAGCATGCCATGGTCTAAGTATTGTCCTATCTGTTAGGTCATGTCACGTATACCACAAAGATTTTTTTGATGTTTTAAAATTTATCAACAAAACTAAGTATATGCATTGCTGTAATATTAAGAAAAAACCTAATACATTGGGTGCATATTTGATGTTACTGTACATTTATAATCCAAGCTGACATTAATACTTGACACATCACATCTCAAAAATGAAATCTGGCTAAATATATTTACTTGTGAAATTCATTAATGTGGTGGTTAGTCACTGCAACATGTTCACACATGGCTGCAGATATTCTTTAAAAACAGGACATAAATAAGATAGTTCGAAATCTCTTAAAAGACATCATGAAACCAAATTTCTACAACTGTTGAAATACTCAGTTCCAGAGAGACACCACCTCTATTTCAACTGTTTATTTAACTTCCCCTCTTGGTTTCTCTTCTTTGGACTGCAGAGTTTGTTTCAAGATCTCTTTTCAAGTTCATTGGTGTGAACCTTTCATAATACTGATGAATTAAACTTTTTCAGGTGTATCAATTCAAAGACTTCTATCCAAGTTCTCCTGGCTTGGAAGATTCGCAAATTAAGCCACTTTGGCTCAGGTCAATGATTCCATGTACTAAAAACTTGATTTTTCTGCCAAGAAAAATTATTCTCCTCCTGAACTGAACTCAAAAGCTAGAAATAATAGCTTTCTGGTCTGCTGTAAACTCAGCAATATAAATGTTGCATCCATTAACACAAGGGATCTTACCAGGTAACTGACTTTTGTCAAATTCTTTCTGGCAATTAATAACATTTAAATCATTGTTCCAAAATGACTTTTTGATCTTGTTTTTAAAAAATACTTCAACAGAAATGAATCTGTCTGAATCAATTTTAAAATGCAAATTCTAAAATATTTAATGCACCTTTTATTACTCATTAAATGCACATAACTGACTGACTGAACAGACCATACTTCAACTCCATTCCACTGAGAACGTGAATAATACACCAGAATACTATGGCATGATGTAATTTAACTGTCTTAAAGGTACACTGCCTGTCTGATCTGGAATCTATACATAATCCATTGTAATCCCCCCTTTCTCTTTAAAGAATGGGAACATTGCTTCATTAATAAATTGATACATTGTCGCTGTACATTTAGACATTGGTAGATCGAGTCCTTATGTATTTATCACTGTAATGGTTGTACCAAGGTCAGCGGTGAGGGGGGGGGGGGGGGAGCATCACAGAGAAGGTCAGTTCCCTGATTGGGGTTGTTAGTCTAGTCCAATCAGGGAGCCCTGGCTGACAGATAAGTACTGGTGTGTTCATCGTGTTCATTCTGAGAACTGCCTCTGAGGGAGCTGGATGAGTGTCAAGGATTCTCTACATGTAAATAAAGGGTGACTTGATGATGAGATACTGAACTCTGTGGAGTCACTTCAGTGGCAATGAAGGAAAAGCACGCTCTTGATGAAATTTGCTTGCAACAGTTGTCTTTGAATTGGGATAAGAATTTCTAGCATTATGCTGATATTTGGGAAGCTTGACATGTTCGATTCTGCCCTCGACCCCCAGTCTGTGGAAAGAATGTGTTATTTTTTCTGGCCAAATAATATTTGGGCAGATGAAAAGCAATGAGTAATTCTCCTGACAGCTTGTGGACCACAGCTTTTTAGGTTATTAGGAGCCTCACTCTCCCTGAGGCACCCAGATACGAAACCCTTTCCAGAGTTTACAGATTTAATTAAGGAATACTGTGACCCCAAGTGACTTGTAATTCTGAGATGTTATAGGTTTTACTTGGCAATTCAAGAAGTAGGAGAATCTGTATCGAGATTCTTGACAAGGTTAAGATGATTGGTAGAAGCTTGTGACTTTGGTTTAACGCTTAAAGTGATGCTGAGAGACTGTTTGGTATGTGAGATTAATGATGTAACCATGCAAAAGTGCCAACTATCTGAAGCCCAACTGGATTCAAACAGGAACTATAACTAGCTTTATCATTGGAAAATATAGAAAGTGGAGCATATAAGTTGCAGAATATTCCAATAGAAGTAGATGCCCTCGCCAGCCAAACTGAACTTGGGGAACACCACTTAATTGAAGGAAATTGCAGAGCCTTACTCTGAGCATATCCTGAACAGAAGGGAAAAATGTGTGTTCCAGCCACCCCAAGTGACCTACTTGAGCACCAGAGCTGACAAAACCGGGTTACACCTGTTGTAAGGTAAAGTGAGGATGATCAGAGGTGCCCCAGCTCCCATGTTTGCATTGGAGTTTCCTTGGAATGGTGAATTATCATGGAAAAATCATATATAAACTAGCCTCCATTCTGATATCTTTGTAGCAACTCTGAAAAAAGTGTCAGCCTTGGAAATGGTCACATAGCCAAGCCATGATGTTCAGGGAAGTGAAGAAACAATTATCATCTTCTAAGATGTTGACACATATGATCTCACGTGAGATTTAGAATTGACATACGATGCCTCCCGTATGGCATCGGGGTAGTATTAGCTCAGAGGTGGCCCAATGGAGAGAAACGCCCAACAGCACATACATCCAGGACTTTGGCTAATGCAGAGCATAAATACACCAAGACAGAGAAGGAAGGGTTGATGGTCATATTCCATCAATACCTTTACAGATGTAAAATTGTAATAATAATGGACCATACACCTGCTAGGTCTACTTAAAGAGGGCAAGATGGTGCCCCTATAGCTTCAGGTCGATTTCAGTGGCAGGATCTAATACTAAGTGCCGAACTGGTCCTCACCCTTAACAATTTCTCCTTCGAATCCTCCCACTTCCTCCAGACCAAAGGGGTAGCCATGGGCACACGTATGGGCCCCAGCTATGCCTGTCTCTTTGTTGGCTACGTAGAACAGTCGATCTTCCGTAATTACACTGGCACCACTCCCCACCTCTTCGTCCGCTACATTGATGACTGCATTGGCGCCACCTCGTGCTCCCACGAGGAGGTTGAGCAATTCATCAACTTCACCAACACATTCCACCCTGACCTTAAATTTACCTGGACCATCTCTGACACCTCCCTCCCCTTCCTGCACCTCTCCATCTCCATTAATGACGACCGACTTAACACTGACATTTATAACAAACCCACCGACTCCCACAGCTACCTGGATTATACCTCTTCCCACCCTACCTTTTGCAAAAATGCCATCCCATATTCCCAATTCTTCCGCCTCCGCCATACCTGGTCCCAGGAGGACCTGTTCCACCACAGAACACACCAGATGGACTCTTTCTTTAGAGACCGCAATTTCTCTTCCCACGTGGTTAAAGATGCCCTCCAACGCAACTCGTCCACATCCCGCACCTCCAACCATAACAAGGACAGAACCCCCCTGGTGCTCACCTTCCACCCTACTAACCTTCTTTTAAACCAAATCATCCGCCGACGTTTCCGCCAACTCCAAACAGACCCCACCACCAGGGATATATTTCCCTCCCCACCCCTTTTTGCCTTCCGCAAAGACCGTTCCCTTTGTGACTACCTGGTCAGGTCTACACTCCCCTACAACCCACCCTCCCATCCTGGCACCTTCCCCTGCCACCGCAGGAACTGCAAAACCTGTGCCCACACCTCCTCCCTCACCTCCATCCAAGGCCCTAAAGGAACCTTCCACATCCATCAAAGTTTTACCTGCACATCCACTAATATCATTTATTGTATCCGTTGCTCCCGATGCGGTCTCCTCTACATTGGGGAGACTGGACGCCTCCTAGCAGAGCGCTATAGGGAACATCTCCGGGACACCCACACCAATCAACCACACCCCGCTGTGGCCCAACATTTTACTCCCCCTCCCACTCTGCCGAGGACATGGAGGTCCCGGGCCTCCTTCACCACCGCTCCCTCACCAGCAGACGCCTGGAGGAAGAACGCCTCATCTTCCGCCTCATAACATTTCAATCCCAGGGCATCAATGTGGACTTCAACAGTTTCCTCATTTCCCCTTCCCCCACCTCACCCTAGTTCCAAACTTCCAGCTCAGCACTGTCCCCATGACTTGTCCTACCTGCTTATCTTCTTTTCCACCTATCCACTCCACCCTCCTCCTTGACCTATCACCTTCATCCCCTCCCCCACTCACCTATTGTATTCTATGCTACTTTCTCCCCACCCCCACCCTCCTCTAGCTTATCTCTCCACGCTTCAGGCTCTCTGCCTTTATTCCTGGTGAAGGGCGTTTGCCCGAAATGTTGATTTTACTGCTCCTTGGATGCTGCCTGAACTCTTCCAGCACCACTAATCCAGAATCTAATACTAAGTGCAAAAATTACTAGTTAGTACATCATCTGAGAGGCCATGTGGCAAATGCAGATGCATTGAGCCCTCTGCCACTGGAAGCATCTGTAATGGTTCTAAATTTTCTGGACACAATTCTAGCCACAGTTGACAATATCAGACCTTGGATGCAGAAAGATCTAATACTGGTAAAACAGAAACAGCTGGTGGTGTTGGGGGAAACCACAGAACCGTCAGAATCTGAATTGAAACTCTTTTGGACCCAGAGAGACCAAACCACAATAGAGGGTGGCATGTTATTGTAGAGAGCAAGAGTGACTGTCCTGTCCCCAGATACTGGTTGAACTCCACCACGGTAATCCAGGAGTTTCCAAAATGAAGACATTGGCAAGAACCTATGTCTGGTGGCCAAGATTGGATGCAGACTTGGCCACATTTGTGGGCAATTCCCTGAGTCTCTGAGAGACAAACATTACCACCAGCAGCTCCCCCACATTCTTGGGAATGGCCAATAAACCCTCAACTCAGTTCTATGTCGACTATGCAAGTCCTTTCATTGGCTCAATGCTCTTAGTCATTGTGGACACCCACTCATAGTGGCTGGATGTGTTTTTTTTTTCAGTGTCAGTCCCTCCTCTGACACAAAAAGGAGAGTCCTTCACACACACTCTTCCAGCTCCCTCAAGAGCCAGCTCTCAGAGTGAGTGGCTGGATGCACAGAGAGCTCATTTGTCAAACATGGGGACCACAATAGTAAGACTGTGCACATCTCTTGCAATATATGAACTCCCAGAAGAGTTGGGCACAGATAATGTGCCATTGTTTACCAGCAGGGAATTTGAGTATTTCCTAAAGTCAAATGCAATTTGAAATATGAGGACAACTCCATCCATCCATCCAATAGGGTGGCAGAAAGAGGAGTCCAAACTTTGAAGGCAGACTTAAAGAAGCAGCCTACAGCTTCACTAAATACCAAACTCTCCCAGATTTTATTTGATTATAGGCCTGCCCCTCATGTAAATACAGGGACAGCTCCAGCAGAGTTGGTGATGGGAAAACACTCAGTGCCAGGTTAACTCTGATTTTGCTAGATCTGGGTGTAGGGTGAAATGGCATCTAGAATATCAAAGGTGGACACGACTCTGCTAAGCAAGAGAGACTGTCCCCTGAAATAAACTAAGTTTGGTCTAGGAACCACAGGGAATGGCTCTGCATAAGTTTGAGTAGGTCTGATGCTCCTGAACAACCACATGGACCATATGAAAGCTGCAAACTTGCAAATGGTGTGGGAGTAAAACGTGCCCAGCTCCTTTCCAATTGTTCCAGAACCCAGAAATACTCCTTCTCTATCAAGTATTGAAGATATCTCGAAATCTGAGTTGGACACAGTGGATATTGCCGCCTCAACACCTTTGCCTGAAGAAGACAATTAATTTCTTCCGACATGCTCTGGGCACAAGAAGCGAACTACTGTGCTTAACACAATGCCCGTATTGCAAAAGGCACCATATAAATTAAGTCTTTCTTCTTCTGTTTGGTACTCACAATATTCATGTAACAGTATTAGTAGGAGTGACCTAGTCCAATTGTACAGTCTCTTGAACTGTACAATGGGACTAGGTCACTCCGACTAATACTGCTCATGTCTATACTGTGAGGACACCACCCATTGTGCTCTGTGGCACTAACGTTGTGCTGAATGCAATAGTTTTTGAATGGGTCAGAGAGACTCAGGGCAGCTCTGAACTGGTCACCATGGAATTAGATTCCACCCAATCTGTAACATGAGAACTTGGCATATTCCTAATTCTATCATTATTGTCAAGCCAATAAACCAACCCTGGTTTCAATGAAGAGTGTGGTAGAGAATCAGAGGAGCAGAACCAAGCTAAAAATGAGATACCAACCTGGTAAAGCTACAGCGCAGGTCCACAAACAGATTAAACATTGAAAGCAGCAAACAATAGATGCATCTAAATAATATCAGAACCAACAGATCAAATCAGAGTTCTGCAGCATCCTGCCACATTTAAGTGGTGGAAAATTAAAAAGGTAACAGGAGGAGAAGGTTCCATGAAATGGAGATACTTTTAAAGGCCAGGATGTGAGTATAAGATGTAGGACTGAGGCACTTACAAGCATCTTTATGATGATGAACTCTGGCATGCAGCTGAAGCCCTCACTATTACAGAACCCAGGCTTCAACCAATGGGGTAATCAAGAAATGTCTGTGTTTACAGTGTTCCAAACCTGCAAGCTCTGCTGACTAAAAAAACTAAGATAGAATGTACATAAGAAGGGGGTGGGGGGTTGGTGCGGGGAGACAAACATACCTCATCACTCAACCTGCATTCCATCCTTTCTTCAAGTTATATTGCCCATGTTTCAACTTAACTTGGTCAACTTATTGGAATCTGCTAACTGCGCTATATTTTTTCTCGATATTCTATCCTTAATTGTCATTGAACTCTTTGGTTAGCAGGCCAGTTTCTTGTATTGTGGACATTGCTGGCAAAGCCAGTATTTTTTGCATGTTCCTAATGGAACTCAATGGCTTGCTAGGCTATTTTACATGGCAAATAAGAATCAGCCATGTTGCTGTGCCTCTGGAGTCACTTCAGTTCTGAGCCAAGTAATGATACTAGGTCTCCTTCCCCAGAAGACATCAGGAACCAGATGCTTTTTCACAACTGTAAATGATAGTTTAATAATCACCATTAATGAGACTAATACTCAATTCCATATTGTATTAAATTAATTTAAATTCTACTAGGTTCCTTAGTGGGATTTGAAAGCATATCCTGATTGTTAACTGGGTTCTCTTCATTACAAGCCCAGTGACATTACAGTTATGCCACTGTCCTCCTGAGAGGCAGGAGGACCTGCACCACATAGCTTGAAGTAGCTCAATAAAATGGCACCTTTTCTAAGAAACTTTTTCTTTCCCAGAAACGCCCACATTTTCGTGAATGAAGAAACTGAAAAACATGTTATCTTTTATCGTAATTACAGTTCCCAATAAAGGTGAAACCATGAAGGAACATTTTAACTAAGATAACAAGACTTTTACATTGAATAGCTCTTACTGAATACATTTTCCAACCTTCAGACTATATTACTGAACCTGGATCTGAGCAGCTGTTTAATTGCAGCAATCCAGTAGAAGCAACCAGTGATAAGGAGATGTCTCTCAATGTTCATGCTCAAACTTACACATCATTACAGATGGAAAGCTTGTGATATTAATTGAAAATTTTAATTATCAGTTTGTTTAGGTGTGATATGAGTATTTATTTTTAATTCCCATTTAAAGCTACTTGTGAACTGTGCTACTTCCTTATATGAATCAAAATTTGAAAAAAAAGTACTGTGAATTAGCAAAATTAAACAGAACACTAATTGGGCTAACATGATTGTGCTAAAATAGAATTATTAAATAATTATTTAAATTGGCACAGTTGTGCGTATGTTTGCCAAGCTCCTTCACCTGAGGCTCCAAAGCACTGAAGATATCACCTAGACAGGACGAGACGTCTGCAAATCAACTTCCCAAGTCAGCGAACATAACCGCAACTATGACAACCCGCACCCGAGCTACAAATCTTTACACAAAACTTGAATACTTTAAGTTAATACATTTACAAAATATTCTACTTGTTAGAATATAAATAGTGAGGAGATTTGAGAGGAGATTTACTAGGATTTGCCTGGTATGGAGGGAAGGTATTATGCAGAAAGGCTGAGAGACTTGAGATTGTTTTCATTAGAGAGAAGATTGAGAGGTGACTTAATTGAGACGTATAAGATAATCTGACGGTTAGATAGGATGGATAGTGAGAGCCTTTTTTCCCTGGATGGTGATGGCGATGGCAAGCATGAGGGGACATCACTTTAAATTGAGGAGTGATAGATATAGGGCACATGTCAGAGGTAGTTTCTTTACTCAGAGAGTAGTAGGGGCGTGGAGCACGTACCTGCAATAGTAGTAAACTTGCCAACTTTAAGGGCATTTAAATGGTCATTGGATAAACATATGGATGAAAATGGAATAATATAGGTTAGGGCTTCAGATTTGTTTCACAGGTCAGTGCAACATCGAGGGCTGAAGGGCCTGTACTGCACTGTAATGTTCGATGTTCTAAGTATACATATTGGTCTAGTTCAACAAACGATGAAGGTAATCTTTGCATTTATTACTGATGATATATGAGCAAACATATTCTTTATACTCTACCAATGATTTAATGTCTGCCCTTGCTAAGGTGTTGTAGGCTCACCCTGACTCAGAAGAGCCTTGAGCACAAACTCCAGGTGGGTACATCAATGCAATACTGTCTGTAGTGCCATTTTTGAAATGAGTCATTAAACCTAGGACTTCTCATAGATATAAAAATTCCCATGACAGTCTCTGATGAACAGAGGAACTATTCTGATACTTTATGGTCAATATTTATTCCTCAACCAACAAGTCATTTTAACATAAGAAATAGGAGCAGGAGAAAGTCATTCTGCACCTCGAGTCTGCTGTGCCAGACAATAAAATTATGGCTCATACATCCTCTCTCATGCCAGCTCATCACATCCTCAACTCCCCAATATTTCAAAAATTTATCTATCTCCTCTTTAGATACTTTCAGTGATCTAGCCTCCGCAACTCTCTCAGGCATAGACAATTCCAGACATTCACTTCTCTTTGGGAGAAAAAAAGTCCTTTGCTTCTAATTTTATGTAAGTGTCACCTTATTCGGTAACTATGTTCCCGAGTTCGAAATTCCCTCACTTGTGGAAACAGCTTTTTAATATCTACATTGTCAAGTCCCCCAATAATGTTTTTAAGTATTAATGAGATCACCCTCATTCTTCGAAATTCCATTGAATAAAGGCCTAATCTGTTTAGCTGTATGTGATAAGTCAACCTCCTTTATCCTAGGAATCAGAATATACATCTTTTTTGAATTACCTCCAATACCCATACATGCTTTCTTCAACATGGAATCAAAACTGTACAGAGCACTCCAGATGCAGTGTCAGGTGTTTCAACACCTAGCACCAACACCCTGCACAGTTGTAACAAGACTTCACTTTCTTTAAGCTCTGATTCCCTCACAATAAAAGTCAAAATACCATTTACCTTTTTAATTACTTGCTGCATCTGCATTCGATTCTTCCAATCAAAGTGCATGACCATACTTTCCTACACACAACACCATCTATCAGGTTTTGTCTGTTCACACAACTTATCTAAAATCCTTTCAAATTCCTTATGTCCTCGCCACAACAGGCCAAAATATTTTTGTGTCGTCAGTAAATTTAGATATATTACATTTTGCTTCATCCTCCAAGCCATTCATTTAAATACAGTCAGTTCTGCTATAACATGGTATTTCTGTTCTCGTGCAATCTTGTGTTTTAAGAAAATCGCATAATAGCAGCACCATTTAAAGTAATGGGGCCAGAATCACGTCATAACTAATACATGCTTTAAAAATTCACGTCATAGAAACAGTGTCCCCAATTCGTCAATTACGTTATAGCGTATTCGTGCTATCAAAACATACAGCAGAACAACCTGTAGTAAATAATTGAGGCCCAATGTCTGGTAAATTCCACAATTTTGTCTTTGGGTCCTTCTGATAGGCATCAGAACTTAAAGTTTCTCTCTTCTTGGTACAACAGATTTGCATCATCTCCTTCTAACTTCACAAATAGATATAACTCTATCAGTTGCATTCAGAATTCAATTAGTATTATTTCAGAAAAAGAAAGACACTTCCTCACTCCTCTAGCCATTTTGTTTTTGTCTACGATACGTCTGTCTGAGAATTTCCCATTCTCTCTCTCTAATCACAATCTGTCACTGACACTAGTCAGTCAGAATCTAAAATTTCAAACAACCCAGTTAAGTTCCAAATTCTCTTACATTCTTTGATTCCACTGTCCTGGCCTCAAAATATTGAGGAGAAGCAGTTGTCATAGCTGTATAGCAATTGATTGGCGAGGGGAAGCTAGATATAGTCCATAACTTACAAGAGCTGAGAAGCTTTCTTTGAATATACCTAATGCTATATTCAGAAAATCTAGTTGTTTCTTAATGCCATCTTAATTGAAGTAATTGGCATCTTTGATAATGGCATTTTGATTGAAGGCAAAGGATCATCCCCAACAGTGGCCACTGAAACTGAGTCAAGTACAACATTTTTGAGGGAATTATATAAACTTTGAAGGGAAAAAGCAAGCAAATTAAATTAGAGTAAGTTAGTGAAGGCAACACAAGAAACTGACATGGTCTTCTAGTCTACAATTTCGATGAACTTACAATTTGCTTCATAGCCCTTGTATCTAAGTTCCAAATAAATATTAAACAAGGATAGAAATTGCTGAAAAAGCTCAGCAAGTCTGGCAGCATCTGTGGAAAGAAATCAGAGTTAATGTTTCAGGAAGGATTTCTCAACCTGAAATGTTAACTCTGATTTCTCTCTACATATGCTGCTAGAGCTTTTGCAACAATTTCTATTTTTGTTTCTGATTTACAGCATCCATAGTTCTTTTGTTATAGTCAAATAAATATTAATGTTTCCCAAATACTTAAGTTTTGCTATAGACAAAAATATAAAAACCTATGACAAACCATACCACAAGAAGTGTAGTTGAAAAAAAAGCACCAAGCCAGAATTGTAATACTGAGAGATTTTAGGAAATCTTGTCAGTTCAAAATGTGAACTTTAGTCTTTAAGTTGTTGATGGTTTACAATTTGGGTTCTTTTTAAAATCTTCTAAATTAATCTACAATATAATAGTTTAAATCAACTGGCATAATAATAATATTGAAATTCCAATTCAAAATTTAAAGATTTGACAAAAGACAATGAAAATATGCACAATCAGTATGAATTTTGCACATCTAACTTTCTGTGGATATAATTAGAAGAATAGATGAGGGAAAACCTGTGGACATGCTGTATTTGGATTCTTTGAAAGATTTTCACCAGTTTCCACAAATGAGATTGTTAATAATATACTGGCATGTATTGAGAATTAGTTAGCAGAGAAGAAACAGAGTAGAAATTAAGGAATTTTAATCAGAGTGGATGCTGTTCACAAGTGAAAAAGGATCAGTCTCTATGCCCCATCATTGCTTAATATATATCAATGCTTTGGATGAATGAATTGAGCATAAATTCACAAGTTTGCTGATGACCTAAAATCAAGTAGGATTGTAGGTTGTGAAGAGGATATAGAGCAGTGTCAAGGCAAATTAGTCAAGTTAAATGAATAAGTGAAAGGATAGCAGAAGCAGCACAATGGTGGAAAGTTGAAACGGTCCATTTTAATAGAAAAAAAGCAGGATGGCAGAATATCATTTAAATGGTGGTAGTCTGGGAAATTTTAATGTTTACATTGTCCTTGCATACCAATCACTGAAGGCCAGTCTTCAATGCTGTTGATTCTGCTATAATGGGGTAGTTCTGTTCTCATGCAATCCTGGTTTTAAGAACATCATGTAATTAGCAGCAATATTTATACTAATGGGGCTGGAATTGCATTATAACCAATACATGCTTTAAAAGTTTGTGCTTCAGAAACAGTGTCTCCAATTTGTCAATTGTGTTATAGCGAACTTGTATGAATGAAATGTGTGCTACAGCAGAAAGACCTGTCAGTGCAGGTGCAATAGGCAGTTAGGAAGGTAAATGGTACGTTGGCCTTCATTGAAAGAGAACTTAAATACCTGAGCAAGGAAGTCCTTGAGAGCTATATATGGCTTTGGTGAGGCCACAATGGAGTACTGTGAGCAGTTTTGGCCTCCTAACAAAGACAGGAGTACTTACCATGAGGAAGTGCAGCAAAACGTTTACCAGACTGATTCCTGGGATGGCAATCTTGTGATCTGAGAAGAGATTATGTTGACTTGGTCTGTATTCACTGGAGTTTAGAAGAATGAGAGGGAATCTCATTGAAGGATAAAGATTCAGAGTGAGATGGGAAATGTCTTCATTCAGAGAGTGGTGAACCTATGGAAACAGAATGGTGTGGGGGCCAAGTCACTGAGTGTATTTAAGAAAGATATAGGTAGATATTTGGAGGTTAAAGGTGTCAAAAGGTTATGGAGAGAGTGGGGGTGTGGGGTTTAACTGATGAGGAATGATCACAATGAATGGCAATGTGGGAAAAGTGGGCTGAATGACCTACTCCTGCTCCTAGTTTCAGTGTTTACATACTTCTCCATTCATATAAACTTAAAATACTATGAATTTTGTGGCTTCATGCCCTAATTCAGTATTTGTATACCTAACTAGATGACCATTCTGGGATAGAAATCAAACGGAGTATTGTCATATCCCAGGTGCCTTTCCTTAGATGAAATGGTAAAGCAAGATATTTTTGCCAGTTCTAGGTCAATTGGACTATTCAAAACAGCACAAAGAGTTCTCCAATATTCTCTATATGAATACCAAATGGGACTTACTGCATTGCTGATTGGGGATTTTGTGCGGACTATCTGCCTTAGTAGATCATCGACCGACTTGACACTGACATTTTTTACAAACCCACCAACTCCCACAGCTCCCTGGATTACACCTCTTCCCACCCTACCTCTTGCAAAAATGCCATCCCGTATTCCCAATTTCTCCGCCTCCGCCGTATCTGCTCCCAGGAGGACCAGTTCCACCATAGGACACACCAGATGGCCTCCTTCTTTAGAGACCGCAATTTCCCTTCCCACGTGGTTAAAGATGCCCTCCAACGCATCTCGTCCACATCCTGCACCTCCGCCCTCAGACCCCACCCCTCCAACCGTAACAAGGACAGAACGCCCCTGGTGCTCACCTTCCATCCTACAAACCTTCACATCAACCAAATCATCCGCCGACATTTCCGCCACCTCCAAAAAGACCCCACCACCAGGGATATATTTCCCTCCCCACCCCTTTCCGCCTTCCGCAAAGACCGTTCCCTCCGTGACTACCTGGTCAGGTCCACACCCCCCTACGACCCACTCTCCCATTCTGGCACTTTCCCCTGCCACCGCAGGAACTGTAAAACCTGTGCCCACATCTCCTCCCTCACCTCTATCCAAGGCCCTAAAGGAGCCTTCCACATCCATGAAAGTTTCACCTGCACATCCACCAATATCATTTATTGTATCCGTTGCTCCCGATGTGGTCTCCTCTACATTGGGGAGACTGGGCGCCTCCTAGCAGAGCGCTTTAGGGAACATCTCCGAGACACCAGCACCAATCAACCAAACCGCCCTGTGGCCCAACATTTCAACTCCCCCTCCCACTCTGCCGAGGACATGGAGGTCCTGGGCCTCCTTCACCGCCGCTCCCTCACCACCAGACGCCTGGAGGAAGAACGCCTCATCTTCCGCCTCGGAACACTTCAACCCCAGGGCATCAATGTGGACTTCAACAGCTTCCTCATTTCCCCTTCCCCCACCTCATCCTAGTTTCAAACTTCCAGCTCAGTTACTGTCTCCTTGACTTGTCCGACCTGCCTAACTTCTTTTCCACCTATCCACTCCACCCTCTCCTCCTTGACCTATCACCTTCATCTCCTCCCCCACTCACCCATTGTACTCTATGCTACTCTCTCCCCATCCCCACCCTCCTCTAGCTTATCTCTCCATGCTTCAGGCTCACTGCCTTTATTCCTGAAGGGCTTTTGCCCGAAACGTTGATTTCGCTGCTCGTTGGATGCTGCCTGAACTGCTGTGATCTTCCAGCACCACGAATCCAGTACTTCGTAGATCATCTGCTCACAATGGTCACCATTTCTAAGCAAGTTGCTCTCTGTTTGTATGTTTGCAAGATACACGCCATTGAAAAATATGTTTCTTTTAGCGTGTTCCTGATCATCTTTTCAAATAAACCCATTTATTGGCTTAATATGGTCTCCAAAAAAATCATGAACATCATCCCAGTATTCCTTCCAACTTTAAAATGTAAGCTTAAAATTGCAGTTCTCTGGAAATCCATTTGATTCTTATGAAGAGCAATTGAATTATGAATATTTTACATTGTAAATATATTTTTGGTGCAAAAAAACATAGTTTTTCTGATCAGCTGTCACAAAAGTACTTCCGATTGATGGTGTCCTTGTGTGGTCTCAATCTCTATGTGAACTTTCTGAATGATAATATTATTGAAGCTTCAACACTGAATAGAATACAATTGACATCTTTTTCAGTGATCCTGTGGAGATGCACATATACTCATACATAACTTCTATGTGGATGCAATAATAGAATGAGGGGCAAGCTGCTCCTTAATTTACAGCATTATATCCTCCAGAGGTATAGTTATGACTCTGCTGTATTAATCTACCAGCATCTGCCTCAGTAGAATTCATACACAGAACCATAGGATGTCAATTTGCTATTTTCTTCACAGTCAGAAGTCCTTTGGCTTATATGCATTTGCCTGACATTTCAACTGTTAGCATAGAACAAAATCTACAGTAGAAAATGGCTTTGTAAAAAGAAAAGGAAGTTTCAAAGGGGAGACAAAATGATTAAGCACTAAAATTCCCTTTGGATCAACAGTGCTATCAAATTCATTATGTTGAGTCATTTTAAGCTGTACCCAGGGTGATTTCAAGTTGGATCCTCGGTATGATTGAAAGAGTTCAGCCAAGGTAGCAGTTGTGGTGTTAGCTAGCTGCAGAGCCCTGCGCTTGGCACAAGAAAAATGAGTGAGGAGTTCCACATCTATCATGACCAGTGACACCTGCTTTGATGTGTGCATGTATGATTGTAGGTAAGAAGGAGATTGCCCTTGGCTATGATGCATTTCATGAACAAACAGCAAGCAATCATTGTTTGTGTTTATCCATGAAGGATTGTGATTTGAGCTGATGCCTGTGAAAAATGGAGGCCTCCAAGAATTATAAGGGCAGAGTATACAAGAAAACTGGTAAGCTGCATGTGCCCATTCAAACAATTTTTGTTGCAGCTTTGGTTGAACAGGGAACCATGAAGGGGGCTCAAGCAAACTGAGCCTGATCTTTGGGAAAGGTAAGCCTATCAAGTTGCACTTTAGGCTCGTCGGGTGGGAGAAAGCTGCTGCAGTTCCATCTCATCCACAATCAATTTAGTTGCTTGCATCTCACTTCAGCTGTCTAGCTCTGTGAGCCCTGGCAAATCTGTGCTAGAGAGATTCAATTTAAAGGTCAGTGCAATTTTACAAACAGAAATCAAATGTATGTTATTTTTGAGATTACTGGACCAGCTGGCCTGCACTAAGTCAGGACTCAACTGTGGCAAGCTGGTTACTTGCAAGCATCCACTCTCTATTAAACCCACACCTGAGCACATTGGAGCTCAATGCAGTCTCGACTCAGTAATAAATAATTTTCCTTTTGCACTGGCATCAAACCCATTTATTCTTGGGAATAATATTTCCACTCAATTACTGAATTAGAAATAGTTACTAAGTTATTTAGAGCCATTCAGACAACAGGGTGTAATTCCTCATGACAAAGTGAGGAATAAATATTTCTAAGATGCTGAAGCCAGTGTAATTTTATATCAAAGAGAGAATATTGAAATATGTAAAAGGCTGGATAGATATCCTGACAAGAGCAGGATGGAGAGAGAAATGTGACAATAACTTTTCGCAGGATCAATTGACCTGGATAATGAATTCTTCTTTGTGGATAGATAGCTTTGACTAAGTGACTCAATGGTCTTTTCTAGTTTCATTCCTAAGAGTTCTTTTCATTTGGGAATAATGGAGACATTGGTTTGAAGAGTCAGGAACTAGGAGAAAGTAAGAAAAGAAAATAAGTAATTTGCGTAAAGTGTTCATGTAGATGATACGATGGCATAACTGATGGTGTCAGCAACATATAGGACAGTCTGAACAAGAAACTAAAAATGAAGCAAGTCTATACCCAGTTGACCATTAGCATTTATTAGGTTGAATAAAGAATTTGAATTACTTTTGTACTTCCAACCACATTGCAGGTAAAAGAGACAAGGCTTGTTTTGTAACGGATATGAATGGAACAACAACAAACTAAGCCAGAGTCTAGTGACAAACCATATCAATTTGGAAGTTTAAAATTACAAAAGGAATACAGTTTATGTTCAAATAAGTTATTCCATTGTTTGGAAAACAATACAAAACATGTATAATATTAAGTAGAACAGGACCATTCAGGAATGAAATTATATAAAGTTTAGGACAAATTTTGCTTTTGTTCTGTCTTCTCAAAGGTTGGAGATATTGGATCAATTGAAATGTTTTAACATCTTATCAACAGAGATCATTTGGTTTGTATATCGAGGAATGTAAATCAATGATGGGAATGTGGAGTTAAAATTATAGTATATGCATGTGTAAGATCAGCCAGGATCCAATTAAAAAGTGGAATAGGCACAAGAGACTAAATAAACTGTTCTGAAAATACAAATGATTAAGAAATAATAAAAATAATTTACCACAGAGTGCAACAGAGGAACACAACTCATTTGTATTAAAAGACTGCTTTAGATTTCAATGGAAGAAAGATTCTTCATCACCAGTATTGTTCATTAAGACTGGAAAATTATACATAAATTAGCAGGAAAAATATTCAGAAAATGTTTCATAATGAGGACAATCAATTATAATTAAGAGTTATTTAAAAAATCTGCCAACATCAAGCAGACAGTTCCACATAGCAGAAATACACTAGTTTCATACTGCAAATGTCTCCCCACCCATAGATTAGGGAAATTTTTGCCATTTTCCCTGCACCCCTGTTTAACCTTCTCACTGTTAATTTCTAGCTGACAGAAAATGCATGAATTTGACTTGAAAATAGAGTGATAATGAACTTTTCTGATCTCCATTTTCTTTAGAGCAAAATTAGGTTTCTGCTCGTTAATATTATTTAAGAATTAACAAAGGAGTCTTGGGCAATGGAAGTCCAGCAATTAGAATTAAAACTTTCACGAATGTCCCGTGTTTTATTCTTTGCACTTTATTGATGAATTTAGTGATTTTCACAGTTGACTACACAATCTTTCTATTCCCTCACTCCACGTGACTGAACTTGGTTGGTTCAACTCTTGCCTTCCAGTCATAGCCACAATTTCTGAAGCAGCACCTTTGCTTCCCACTCTGACACTATTACTCCCAGAGTCCTCTATCTTTGCACATATCTTCTTCACCTATTTATTGGTGACTTATTTGAAACCAAGTGAATGTGTCCTGATGAAAGAAGCATCCCATTGCTGATGGCCTTAAGCTCTCCATGATCTCCTTTGACTGTTCTACAGCTCAAGTGCTGCCAAATTCTTTCGGTGGCCTTCTGCAAATGATTTTAATTGTGGAAACTCGCATCACCTAGATAATCCACCCACCAGAAAAGCATCATTATCCACCCCACCCACGATGTTAACATATTCTTCTGAGTTGGAAGCAATGATCGCAGCAAAACCAGTAGGAATCTTTCCTTACACATGCATATACTACAATTTTAACCCAGGTAAAATTGTAAAGCTACAATGGCTGAAACAATTTGTATGCATGTTTCACATGTGTATTCTGACTCCTGCAATTTTCCACCATTTCCTATTGGATTAAGCGATAAGTGAATAGAAGACGCATTAATGAAACTCATTAATTGTAAGGCACTAAAACACACTTCTCCAGCAGTTACCTTGCTGCATTTTGCACATCTGCCTAGAGTTAAAATCAAGTTTTGGGACTTGAAGAGCAGTGGTTTCTTCCTGTTAAAGACTGGGAACATTTAGACCCTCATCTTAAGCACGTTGTATCAGTTCCATAAACTGTCCTGCAAATTATTTCAGACTGTAAAAAACTTATCACCTCAACATCTGCATTCCAAATACTAATTTCAATCACATTTCTTCTCCATCACAAAATCAGCACTTACATGTCTATCTTACATGTTGGTATTCATATCTTAACTGAATATCACAGTGAAACCTTCATTCATACCTTTGTCACTTTCAAACACAATAATCCTAATGTTCTCTTGGCAAATTTCCTGTCATTTGCTGTTTGTAACTTATGGTTCACCCAGAACTCTGCTTCTCATGCACCAAATTGCACTTGCTCAGCAAACATGCTTTATTGACTTATATTGGCACCTGGGCCACAAGCCTCAATATTGAGTTTCTGGTGTTTAAATTCTTCAGTAGTGTCACCATTCTCCATTTCTATAATTTCCTTCAGCTGTACAGTCTTATCTCTTTCCCCAAACTCTTTTCTTTCTCTGACAAAAGACTCTCAGGCAACACTCCCCTCTTTTCACCTCTCAATTGGTGGCGGTACCTTCAGTTGCCTAGATTCCACTCTTTAAATTGCCCAAACATTTCTTCCTCTCCCAATTATTTTAAACTGTCCATTTATTATCTTTCTGTTCAACCCATTTTCTTAACACAGATTGTTCTGTTATAATGTGTATTTCATCACTGTGAATTTGACGTAACTTGATTGATGAATTGGGGATGTTGTTTCTTTTAAAATCTGTGTTTTGAAAGTGTGAACTTTTAAAACCTGTGTTGGCTGTAAAGCGATTATAGCACCAAGCACTGTTTCTAAAACACGATCTTTCTACAATGTGGGGTTGTACAAGAACGTTATAGAAGAACTGACTATTTCAATTAAACATATAATTTTGTAAAGCACTACACATGGATTATTAGTCTTTTCAAAATTATAGTTTAATTTAGGGAATGAATATAAATGTGCTCTAATGTTCAATTGTTTCTGAAGTAATTGGAATTTAAAGTCTCACCAGAGTGCTTACAGTCAGGGACAGCCTTGGAAGCTCAAAAAGATACAGGTCTGACTTTCATCCTTTATTAACAATGAGAAAGGAATCATTGACAGGTCGGTTATCTTTTGTCTACACATTTGAAAACCAAAAACACCTAAAGACCAAAAAGTTTTTCTTCACAAGCAAAAAAACAGCCCCAAAGAAATCCAAATAGACCCAATGGACCCAAAAGACTGAAGCTCAAATATTCAGGATTATTTTCCAAAGGAGGAAACTTGGAGATAAAATGACAACACTATTGGGCCTAAAGATTATTGCTTATGAAAGATGTATGTTAGGAGTCAATGCTTTTAACAGCAGAAGGTGATAAAGTCATTTGAAATCAAGAAAAATCTATGGGGTAAGTAGACCATATCTGTGAACCACAATTATCCAATTTTCAAAAAGCAGTTAGCTCCATGGTTTCCAGATAAAGGATGGCTGACTCTATATTTACTGTTGCATCAAGTTAAATATAACTTCCAAATGTATTTTCAAATTCTTGATTGGTAAGAGATCACATAGAGCTGAATGGAGAGAGTTTCAGAGAAAGGGGATTGTCAGTTGGAATTATAGTGAACATTTGAGGAAGAAAGAGGGAAAACATGTCAAATGGGCACCGGGATCATGATGAGCCAATTGTTTCCAATGCAATCAGTTGGAGTTAAGAATGTTACTGAGTGATTGCTTTACTGAGCATGGATTTAAAATCATGAGAAGCTGAAATGGAGTCAACCGAACTGAAACTGTTTAAAGCCATTCACAGCTCTTAAAGAGAGCTGCATTTGAACCGTAAGTTCTGGATGTGATAGAGGATATTGTTCAAGCAAAAATATTAAACAATGATGCAATATTCCAATGTTCCCTGACACAATACTGAAAAACGTAATGCAAACTGTCTCAGCAGACGGACAACCCAGGATACAGAAACAGACAGAAGCTGCAAAAGTCATGGGAATGGGAACACAGGTATAGAAGGAGGCCATTGGCCCCTCAAGTACCCTCCACCATTCAAGTAGATTTTTGCTATTTTCCAACTCAATGCCATTTTCCTGCCTTATTCCCACATCTTTCAATATCTTCAAATCTATTATTCTCCATCTTAAATTTACTTAAATACTGATTCCCAAAGCCCTCTGGTATACAGAGTTCCAAAAACTTATCATTTCTTCGTGAAGAAATTGCCCTCATCTTGGACCTAAATGGCCTTTCTCTTATTTGGAGACTATGCCCCTGATTCTAGATGTGTATCCCTCTCCCCCACCTAATCCAGGGCAAACATCCTTCATGCATTTATCTTGTTGAATGTTGTAAGATTTTGTATATTTCAATAAGATCAACTCTCATTCTTACAAACTTTAGATAATATGTCTCAGTCTTCTCAAGCTCTCCTCAAAAGCCAATCCTGCCAACCAGGAATCAGTTCGGTGAACATTTGGTGCACTCCTTCTATGGGCAAATATATCTTTCCTTAGGTAAGAATACCAAAACTACTGGTTGGTACAATTACAACATTTAAAGGGCATCTAGATAGGTGTATGAATAGGAAGGGTTTAGAGCCTGAAACAATAGACAATAGATGATAGGTGCAGGAGTAGGCCATTCTGCCCTTTGAGCCTGCACCACCATTCAATATGATCATGGCTGATCATTCCTAATCAGTATCCTGTTCCTGCCTTATCTTCATAACCCTTGATTCCACTATCTTTGAGAGCTCTATCCAACTCTTTCTTCAATGAATCCAGAGACTGGGCCTCCAATGCCCTCTGAGGCAGAGCATTCCACACAGCCACCACTCTCTGGGTGAAGAAGTTTCTCCTCATCTCTGTCCTAAATGGTCTACCCCGTATTTTTAAGCTGTGTCCTCTGGTTCGGCACTCACCCATCAGCGGAAACATGTTTCCTGCCTACAGAGTGTCCAATCCTTTAATAATCTTATATGTCTCAATCAGATCCCCTCTCAGTTTTCTAAACTCAAGGGTATACAAGCCCAGTCGCTCCAGTCTTTCAGCGTAAGGTAGTCCCACCATTCCAGGAATTGACCTCGTGAACCTACGCTGCACTCCCTCAATAGCCAGAATGTCTTTCCTCAAATTTGGAGACCAGAACTGCACACTGTACTCCAGGTGTGGTCTCACCAGGGCCCTGTACAGCTGCAGAAGAATCTCTTTGCTTCTATACTCAATCCCTCTTGTTATGAAGGCCAGCATGCTATTAGCCTTCTTCACTACCTGCTGTACCTGCATGCTTACCTTCATTGACTGGTGTACAAGAACACCCAGATCTCTTTGTACTGCCCCTTTACCTAAATTGATTCTACTTAGGTAGTAATCTGCCTTCCTGTTCTTGCCACCAAAGTGGAGAGCCATACATTTATCCACATTAAACTGCATCTGCCATGCATCTGACCACTCAACTAACTTGTCCAGGTCACCCTGTAATCTCCTAACATCCTCCTCACATTTCACCCTGCCACCCAGCTTAGTATCATCAGCAAATTTGCTAATGTTATTACTAATACCATCTTCTATATCATTAACATATATTGTAAAAGGCTGTGGTCCCAGTACTGATCCCTGTGGTATCCCACTGGTCACTGCCTGCCATTCCGAAATGGATCCGTTTATCACTACTCTTTGTTTCCTATCAGCCAACCAACTTTCAATCCAAGTCAATACTTTGCCCCCAATACCATGCGCCCTAATTTTGCTCACTAATCTCCTATGTGGGACTTTATCAAAAGCTTTCTGAAAGTTCAGGTACACTACATCTACTGAATCTCCCTCATCCACCTTCAGAGTTACATCCTCAAAAAATTCCAGAAGATTAGTCAAGCATGATTTCCCCTTCATAAATCCATGCTGACTCTGACCTATCCTGTTACTACTATCCAGATGTGTCGTAATTTCATTCTTTATAATAGACTCCAGCATCTTTCCCACCACTGAGGTCAGACTAACTGGTCTATAATTTCCTGCTTTCTCTCTCCTACCTTTCTTAAAAAGTGGTACAACATTAGCCACCCTCCAATCCATAGGAACTGATCCCGAATCTATCGAACTCTGGAAAATAATCACCAACGCATCCATGATTTCTCGAGCCACCTTCTTCAGTACCCTGGGATGTAGACCATCAGGCCCCGGGGACTTATCAACCTTCAAACCTAACAGTCTCTCCGACACCAATTTCTGGCAAATATAAATTCCCTTCAGTTCAGCCACTGTCACCTCAGGGAGATTGCTTGTATCTTCCCCAGTGAACACAGATCTGAAGTACCAATTCAATTCTTCTGCCATTTCTTTGTTCCCCATAATATATTCCCCTGTTTCTGTCTTCACAGGCCCAATTTTAGTCTTAACCATTTTTTTGCCTTTCACATACCTAAAAAAGCTTTTGCTATCCTCCTTTATATTTTTGGCCAGTTTACCTTCGTACCTCATTTTTTCTCTTCGTATTTCCTTCTTAGTAATCCTCTGTTGATCTTTAAAAGCTTCCCAGTCCTCCGTTTTCCGACTTATCTTTGCTATGTTATACTTTTTCTCTTTTAACTTTATATATTTCTTAACTTCCCTCGTCAGCCAGGGCCACCCATGCCTCCTCCTAGGATCTTTCTTCCTTTTTGGAATGAACTGATCCTGCATCTTTTGTATTATACACAGAAATATCTGCCATTGTTCCTCCACTGTCATCCCTGCTAAGGTATTGCACCATTGAACTTTGGCCAGCTCCTCCCTCATAGCTCCATAGTTCCCTTTATTCAACTGAAATATTGTCACTTCCGATTGTACCCTCTCCCTCTCAAATTGCAGATTGAAGCTTATTGTATTATGGTCACTACTTCCCAAATGTCGATTTTCCACCACACCACTGCCTCCCTGTTATAACATTATGGGAGTGTATATTGCCATTTAGAGTAAATGAAAGGGGTCCCTTGACTTCGGCTGGAGTATGCCTGGCAGAAGACCTGGCTAGTTTGATTGTTCAAGAAAAAAGGAGGGCTCAGATTATTCTACTGAGAAGAAGGTGTAAGATACTTATACTTGTGCATAGTGACCACAATTTCAGAGCATACAATGAGAATATCCTGAGTCTCCCATAGCCCAGATATGTGTATAGGTATTCTAGCTATTTACATCTGAGGTGAAAGGGAGTTTGGATCAAAGATAATAAGCTGACATTTCTAGTTGTCCTATTTCTGAGCCTCATTTCACTTGGGGCCCCACCCCATTCTGTTATTACTTACCTACATCCAGGCCTCCTAAGGTGAACTGTTGTTAAACCCAAGCGCATCTCCAACAGCAGCCATTAGATTCAAAGCCAATGTGTTTCCCATCGTCATGGGGAAGATTGCACAGAGTGCCATTAATGAGATTAGATTAGATTACAGGCTTCTCTATAACCCATGACAATCTCAGAAATACTGTCATTTGAAGTTTTGTCTTATGTGCTCTATAGTCATATGAGTGACACCAAGAAGGAAATACAAACAACCAGGCCTGGATCTTAAGCAAAGAAAATGTCAACTCTAATGCAGACTGCAGACAGAACCTTGAGCTCAGATTTAAAACAGTGTTCATATGTTCAGGCATCTGGTAGATTAAACTAACTTTGAATGTGATGAAGAGTTTGATTGGCCATCCTTTTATTTCCATGAGCTGAAACTGTGTTGCTGGAAAAGCGCAGCAGGTCAGGCAGCATCCAAGGAGCTGGAGAAACGACGTTTTGGGCATGAGCCCTTCTTCAGGAATGATTCCTGAAGAAGGGCTCATGCCCAAAACGTCGATTCTCCAGCTCCTTGGATGCTGCCTGACCTGCTGCGCTTTTCCAGCAACACATTTTCAGCTCTGATCTCCAGCATCTGCAGTCCTCACTTTCTCCTAGAAGACTTTATCCCCATGAGTCAACTGCAGAATCTCCACTTGGGAAAAGTCTTCTTCTCAGACAGTTAGGAAGTTTGCGACAACCTGCCTTTGGGGGAGTGCTGTTCCTTGATCTATACGTTTTCTGAACAGCAATTAGGAATGTGCAATTAATGCCATTGATGGTCACATCCCAGGAATGAACATTCACAAAATTCCCAGCTTCATTAGTGCCACCGTGAAGAGTGGGTGCTGCTGACAATGCACTTGGGCTTCATAGGGGTTCACCCTGGAATGTTTGGACACAGGTTAGAGACAAAAGGGTAGAGGTCAACAGGTGGAGGGATGCAGGTTGGTGGGTGAAAGCAGATTGGAAAAAAGACAAGAAAGTGGTGGTCTGCAAGGCACAACCTCTCCAGTGCTGTGTTCTTTATTCAGGCACTGAATGCCTTTGAATGAGGAAACCTCCAGAAGGCCACAAGTCAACCCTGTCTAATATTAGTTGGATATAATTGGCATCAAAGACTTGATTAAACATTAATTGCATATTCAAGGGACTTATTAGGTATGTGATTAAATAGCTGCTGACCCACCAGAAGCCACCTCCATTTGGGATGGGGGTTTGGGTTTTAAATTCTACCTTACATTTCTGAGGTATAGCCATTACATGTTTACAGGCACTAAGCAAGGACTGAATCTCAGGATTCTGCAGTCAAATTTTCTACAACAGATAAGTGCTCTTGCTTTCAGGCAGCCTGTGGCACTCAGTAATGCTTCTTCAGAAAGAGAAGGAATTTGAAAGATGATGATTGATATTCTTCTATTTCACTTGTAATTCATAAAATATGAAAATAAAATTAAAACTTATATTTTACTGCAAAAAAGACAATTTTCATCACAGTAGATTTTAACAACATTCTGCAAGATTTTACATTCTGCAAGATTTTATATAAATTTCAATGAACTTTGCAGCTGCTTGCTCTGTGTATAAACTACAATGTTATACTTAGAGGCTTGAGACCTACCTTTACGCATGACAGCATTCAATACTTTGGCCTTAAAGGCATCACAATATTGATTCCCAAATGTCTACTTTTTACCTTGTTGGACAGCTCACCAAATAATAATTATTAATGTTGTTTACACAGATGTAAAGAAAGGTAATTTACTTGTTGAGTACCTTTTTAAATCAACACGTTTTAGTACATTACTGTTAAACTTCCACCTTCTGTGAAAAAGCCTGTATACATCAGGAGCGAATAATCATAATCTGGAAGAACTTCTCACATTTTCCAAATCCTGATCCTGATTAAACATAAGCAGATACAAAATTAACCAAATTAACACAGGCTTAAACTAATTCTTTAATATTAAGAACTCAAACCAAAAACGAAAGATTGGAAGGCGACCTGATAGTTGTCTTAATGATTATAGCAATATAGCAACAAGAGTAGGCCATTTGGCTCCTTGAGCCTGTTCCACCATTTAATGAGATGGCTGATCTGTGACCTAACTCCATTATACCTGCCTTTGTTCCATATCCTTTGAAATTTTTGCTTCCAAGATACTATCTTTCTCAGATCTAAAACTACCAACTGATCTCACATCAACTACTGACTGAGGAAGAGAATTCTAACCTTTATCACCCTTTTGTAGGTATAAGTGTTTCCTAACTTCTCACGTGAACAGTCTGCCCCTAATTCTCAGATTATTATGAAGGTTTTTGATGGGAATAGAAATGCAGAAGATGTTCCCACTAGTGGGGCAGATCAGACTGAGCTAGAAATGTAGAAAAGTTATTAATAATTCTAACAAACAATTCTTGAGTAACCTCAACACACAACAATGACCTGAATGCAGGAATAGGCAATAGATTTGGTGAATAACAAAGATGCATTTAAAATATCTGTCATTTAATTGCAGGTTTAATGTAACATTATTGGCACCAAAATGTTACCACCTCTCCCACATCTGCCAGGGTTCATACTTAAAACAAATTTACAACACTTATACACCATCAGCAGGACACTGATAGGGGAACAAACTCCTCTGATAGCATTTCATCAAAGGGACAATAACAATCACAAAAGATGACCTTATGAATTCAGCCTCCTTTTGAATTCAGACCCTCTTGCCTGCTCCAATCAACTTTGCAGGGGTCAGTCAGTCTGGCTGCCTTGCTTGAGCAGGCTCATTGGCCTGGTCAGGCTCCAGCACTCAGTGAGATCAAATGAGCTGATCAACATGAAGAGGCATCACCTCTAACATCCCCTTGCACCTGTTAAGTTAAATTGTTATATTATGTAATACAACTGTAGAGTCACACAGTCATACCGATGTACAGCACAGAAACGGACCCTGTGGTCCAACTCGTCCATACTGATTCGATATCCCAACCCAATCTAGTCCTATTTGCCAGCCCTTGGCCCATATCCCCCTTCATATACCCATCCAGATGCCTTTTAAATGTTGTAATTGTACCAGCCTCCATCACTTCATCTGGCAGCTCATTCCATACATGCACCACTCTGCGTGAAAAATTTGCTCTTAGGTCTCTTTTATATCTTTCCCCTCTCACCCTAAACCTATGCCCTTTAGTTCTGGACTTCCCCACCCCAGGGAAAAGACTTTATCTATTAATCCAATCCATGCCCCTCATGATTTTATAAACCTCTATAAGGTTACACCTCAGCCTCCGACGCTCCAGGGAAAACAGCCCAGCCTATTCAGCCTCTCCCTACAGCCCAAATCCTCCAACCCTGGCAACATCCTTGTAAATCTTTTCTGAACCCTTTCATGTTTCACAACATCTTTCTGATAGGAAGGAGACCAGAATTGCCCGCAATATCCCCAAAAATGGCTGAACCAATGTGCTGTACAGCTGCAACATGCCCTTCCAACTCCTGTACTCAATACTCTGACCAATAAAGGAAGGCATACCAAACACCACCTTCACTATCCTATCTACCTGCAACTCTACTTTCAAGGAACTATGAACCTGTACTCCAAGGTCTCTTTGTTCAGCAACACTTCCTCAGGCTTTATCATTAAGTGTATAAGTCCTGCTCTGATTTGCTTTCCCAAAATGCAGCATCTCACATTTATCGAAATTAAACATCATCTGCCAGTCCTCAGCCTATTGGCCCATCTGATCAAGATCCTATTGTACTCTGAGGTAGCATTCTTCGCTGTCCACTACACCTCCAATTTTGGTGTCATTTGTAAACTTACTAACTATACCTCCGATGGTCACATCCAAATCATTTATATAAATGACAAAAGGTAGTGGACCCAGCACCAATCCTTGTGGCACTCCACTGGTCACAGGTCTCCAGTCTGAAAAACAACCCTCCACCACCACCCTCTGTCTTCTACCTTTGAGCCAGTTCTGTATCCAATTGGCTAGTTCTCCCTGTATTCCATGAGATCTAATCTTGCTAATCAGTCTCCCATGTGGAACCTTGTTGAATGCCTTACTGATGTCCATATAGGCCATGTCCTCTGCTCTGCCCTCTTCAATTCTCTTTGTTACTTCTTCAAAAAACTCAATCAAGTTTGTGAGACATGATTTCCCACACACAAAGCCATGTTGACTATCCCTAATCAGTCCTTGCCTTTCCAAATAAGTGTAAATCTTGTCAATCAGGATTGCCTCCAACAAGTTTCCCATCACCGATGCCAGGCTCACCAGTCTATAGTTCCCTGGCTTAGCCTTACCAACTTTCTTAAATAGTGGCACCACATTCACCAACCTCCAGTCTTCCAGCATCTCACCTGTGACTATCGATGAAAAGAAATCTCAGCAAGGGGTCCAGCAATCACTTCTCCAGCTTCCCACAGAATTTGAGGGTACACCTGATCAGGTCCTGAGGATTTATCCACCTTTATGCGTTTCAAGACATCCAGCCTTCCTCCTCTGTAATATGGATATTTTTCAACTGCACCTCATCTAAATTTCACATTTTTTTAATGTAAGTACTTGAACGACTTTGAGAAACAATAGGAAAAATGTTATTATCCAATACACAACATCGAACTTGAGTATGGCTGAAAAAAGGTAAATTTAAAAGATGAAGTTAAAATTTCTGAATACACAACATAGAACTTGAGTATTACTGAAAGGAATTTTAAAATATGTTTAACTTTACATCTTGCAATCATCAGGATAATTCACAAGAATACCTATTCAAGGGGAAAACCAACATTTATCCAGCATGAGAAGGGGATGCTGAAATATGGTATGTAATAAAAGCCATCCAGTAGGAAAATAGATATCTTGATTGATTAATTTTTCATTTTATATGATGCGAACTCATGAAAGGCATGAAGGAAGTCAGATTTGGTCCTGAAGGTTACGCAGTCAAAAGTCAAGGCAACAGGTGAGAATAGCTGTTTGCATGTGTTACTTTGTAAAATGATGATCCCCTGAAGCTAAAAGCGCCAGGCACACAAATTAATACAATGGTATATGAATTTCAATGCCAGTGTAATACTAGGTATATGGACCATATGTTCCAAAGACAGCTGCTTCATATCATATGTCAACAGGCAGGAGGCTGGAAGAACACAGGCAGCATCAGGGTGTAACCCTTCTTCAGGACTGAGGGTGAGTGTCAGGAGTGCTGCAGATAAAGGGGGTGGGGTGCTAAAGTGGGGATAGGTGAAGACAAGGCAGATGGTATGACCGGGTTGGTCAATGGGAGGAATGAATCCGGTAGGTAGTTCAGGTGAGTGGAAGGGAGGGGGAGGGGCTGGAAGGGGAGTCAGGAGATGGAAAGGGTGGTAGTTTGAAATTGGAGAACTTGATGTTGCGGCCACTGGGTTGTAGGCTGCCCGGGGGAAGATGAGACATTGTTCCTCCAATTTGTGGTTTGCTTCATTGTGGCAATGGAGGATGCCAAGATTGGTCATGTCAGAAAGGGAGTGGGAAGGGGAAATAAAATGGGTGGTGACTGGATGGTCCGGTCGGCCCCTGCAAGCCCGGCTGAGATGCTTGGCGAACTGTTGCCTAAGTTTACGTTTCATCTCCTCCATGTAGAGAAGATCACATTGGGAACACCTGATGCATTAAACTATTTTGGAAGAGAGGCAGGTGAACCTCTTTAACCTGGAACTGCTGTTTGGGACCCTGGATGGAGGTGAGGGGGCTGGTGTACCAGTACGTTTTATATCTATTCCGGTTGCAGTGGTAGGTACCTAACGGTTAGGGGGAGGGGAAGTTTGGTGGGGAGAGTGGTGCAAACCAAGAATTGTCAAAGTGAACGGTCCTTGTGGAAGGCAGAGATGATTAAGGAGGGACAGATGTTCTTCTTAGTGGAGTCTAGTTGGGGTTAGTGGGAGTGTTTAAGGCTGATGTGTTGGATGTGGAGATTGGTGGGGTGACAGGTGAGGACAAGGGGAACTCTGTCCTTATTTTGTTTGGGGGCATTTAAAGCAGTGGAATGGGGAATGGAGGTGCTGCGGTGGAGGGCTGTACAGATAATAGGGGGGGGGGGAATGCACGTTTTTGAAATAGATGGACATCTGGGATGCTTGGGAGTGGAATGTCTCCTCATCTGAGCAAATGCGGTGGAGGCAGTGGAATTGGGAGAACAAGATGGAGTTCTGGGTGAGAGGAAGTGTAGCATGGGTAGTTGAGGGATTCTGTGGGTTTGTTGTAAATGTCCGTCTGGAGACTGTCGCTGGAGATGGAAATGGAGAGGACAAGAAAGGGAAGGGAGTTGTCCGAGATGAGCAAGTGAATTTAAAGGCAGGTGGAAGCTGTGGGTAAAGTTGATGAACTGCTCCAGTTCAGTCTGGGTGCAAGACACTGTTGTGATACAGTCATCGATGTAACAGCAGAAGAGTTGGGGAACAGTGCCTGTGTAGGTACTGAAGAGGGACTGTTCGATATAGCCGACAAAGAGGCAGGTCTAACTGGGGCACATCCAGGTGCATATGGCCACTCCCTGGATTTGGAGGAAAAGAGAAGAGTTAAAGGAAAAGTTATGAAGGTGAGCTCTTCTTCCGCCTCCTCCATCCCTGTGCCTTCTTCTTTGACAAAAGCTCCCAACGTCTGAGAACCCCTTCTCCCACAATAGACCCCTTCATTGCTGGCTGCCAACATGACATTGGCTGCCTCAATTTCTCCACCCCCTCACCCACTACAACCTCACCCCCACCGAATTTGAACACTCCACACTCTCCGCACCAATGCCTAGTTCACCATCAAACCCGCTGAGAAAAGCAGGGCAGTGGTAGTCTGAAGAATGGACCTCTATGTCGCAGAGGCCGAACACCAACCCTTCGACACCACGTCCTAACTCCCCCTTGCCCATGACCCTGCTGAGACCCATCAGCCAAAATCAATCGCACTGTCCATGGCCTCATTGCCGAAGGTGATTTCCTCTCCACTGCTTCCAAACTCATAATCTCCCAGCCCCGCACTGACTGGTTCTACCTGCTCTCGATGATCCACAAGCCCAACTACCCATCATCTCTGCATGCTCCTGCCCCACTGAACTCATCTATTCCTATGTCAGCTCCAACTTCTACTCCTTGGTTTAGGCACTTCCCACCTACATCTGCAACATCAACCACGTCCTCCATCTGTTCAGTAACTTCCAGTACCCCGATCCCCAGTGCTTTATCTTCACTATGGACATGCAGTCCCTATATACTTCCATATCCCACAAGGATGGCCTTCAGGCCCTCTGCTTCTTCCTCTCCAACAGATTCATCCAGTCCCCTTCCACCAATACCCTCCTCCACCTTGCCGAACTGGTCCTCACCCTTAATAACTTTTCCTTTAACTCCTCCCATTTCCTCCATGTGGCCATGTGCACCTGGATGGGCCCCAGCTACGTCTGCCTCTTTGTCAGCTATGTCAAACAATCCCTCTTCAGTACCTACACAGGCACTATGCCCCAACTGTTCTGCTGTTACATCGATGACTGCATCAGTGTAGCGTCCTGCATTCAGGCTGAACTGGAGCAGTTCATCGACTTCACCCACAACTTCCACTCCACCTTCAAATTCATGTGGTCCATCCCCTTTCTTGACCTCACCATTTCCATCTCCAGCGACAGTCTTCAGACGGACATTTATTACAAACCCACAGACTCCCATAATTACCTGGACCGCAGCTTCTCCCACCCAATATCCTGGAAGAACTCCATCCCATTCTCCCAATTTCTCTGCCTCTGCTGCATCTGCCCAGACGAGAAGACATTCCACTCCCAAGCATCCTAGATGACCACCTATTTTGAACCATGTGCTTTTCCGCCCTCTGTCATCCAGACAGACCTCCACTGCAGCACCTCCATTCCCTGTCCCACTGCTGTAACCCCCTCCAATGCAATAAAGACAGAGTCCCCCTTGTCCTCACCTACCACCCAATAGTCTCTGCATCCAATGCATCATCCTTAAACACTTCCACGAACTCCAACTAGACCCCACCAACAAAAACACCTTCCCCTCCTCACCCCTCTCTGCCTTCCTCAATGAGCATTCCCTTAGTTTGCGCCACTCTCCCCACCAACATCACCCGAACACCCAGGTACCTTACCCTGCAACCGGAATAGATGTAAAACCTGCTGGTAGCCCACCCTCCTCACCTCCATTCAGGGTCCCAAACAGTCCTTCCAGAGGAGACAGAGGTTCATCTGCCTCTCTTCCAACCTAGTTTACTGTATCAGGTATTCCCGATGTGGTGTTCTCGACATCGGGGAGACTGACTGTAAACTTAGGGAATGGTTCACGAAGCTTCTCAGCTGGGCCCTTAGGGGCCAACCGGATCTTCCAGTCACCGCCCATTTTAATTCGTCTTCCCACTCCCTTTGTGATATGACCATCTTTGGCCTCCTCCATTGCCACAATGGACCAAACCACAAACTGGAGAAACTACACCTCCTGGGCAGCCTATACACCAAAGGACTCAACAATGAGTTCTCCAATTTCAAATAACCTCCCTTTCCATCACCCGACTCCCTTCCCAACCCATCCCCCTCACTTCTATTGCCCCCCAGCCACCAACCTGATTCATTCCTCCCATTGACCAACCAGGTCATACTCCCTGCCTGTCTTCACCTATCCCCACTTCACGACACTGCCCCCACCATCTCCTTTATCTGCAGCTCCCCCTGTGCTCACCCCCAGTCCTGAAGAAGGGGTACATCCAAAACGTTGACTTCTGCACCTCCTGATGCTGCCTGGCTTACTGTGTTCTTCCTGCCTCCTGTAGACTTTGGATTCCAGCATCTGCAGTTTTTTTTTGTCTCTAACCAAGTTTGTTTCGCTTCATATCAAATAGCATGTCCCTTTGACTATTCAAATTGCTCATACAGAATTCGCCATACTGACAAAACTCTCAACTCAGAATTCAAAATTAGATGTGACTCTGCAATTGGACATTTGCTGGATAATCCTAAATGTCAGAGAAATTACAGTGACAATAAATTTTGAACTTACCATCGGGCTCACAGTGTGACATGTCTGTGTTTCCCACATGCTACATATGTTAATACCCAGGGTCATTTTTTCTCAGTTAAAAGAACATGTACCTGCAGTTTGCTTACTTCAGTTCAACAAAGTAGGCGACGGCAATTTGTTGGTTCATTTCTCAGGGCAATGTCCTGACAAATCAAAGTTAAACTGCCTGGTTTTAAAATTTTTAAAAAAGTAATGCTGTTAACTGTCAATCAGCATTAATGGGTACATTCTTCATGGCAATGGCTCTGCCAATCAGCACCCACTTGCCAACCCAACAATGCTCTCCACTTGTCTTACAAATGTTGTTTTGTCCTTGAATTGGGACTCTTACAAATTGTCCTCATGAATGTGTGATGAAAGGTCTGGACAACATGGATTTTTTAAATCAGCAATGCTCAAATTTTGCATGACCAAATGATTAGATGTACACAATGCTGGATGAGATTCTTGAAGTACTGAGGGAATTGTTGTACAGCTGGCAGATGATCTGTCAGTTGAGATGTTAAAATTCACCCGTGACTGCATATTCAGCTCAAAGTTAAAGAGCCAATTTTGAAGAACTTGGAGCTCATAAGTTCAAATCAACATTATATCCACAACCAACAGATTCAAACAAATAACAGATTATCCTGTCATTCATCTCATTGCTATTTGAAAGATCCGACTATGACAAAAATGGCTGAAAATAATTTAGCTATATCATGATACCAACTTCAATTCAAAGTAATTCCTGGTGGAAGCACTATGAGCTGTTTCTATGAGACCTGATAAGATATGAGATGTGTTCAATTCATTCTTTTTTGCCATCCAATACTTCGGGACCATGCCCATGATTCATTCATACAGTATGAATATAGTGTCTATTGAATTTTATTTACATTTGGTATCCTTTGCCAATATGCGCAGAACAGAATGTGAGCAAAAAAATTGCATCAAAGTTAAGTTGGAGTTCTTGTTTTACAGCCACAGAACAAGCATCTAAGGATCAAACTATGTGGTCTGTAAGACACAGGAGGAGAAATAGACCATTCAGCCCACTGACTCTGCTCCACAATTCAACAAAATCATGGCTGATCAGATAATCCTCAACTTTGCTTTCCTGTATTTTCCCTATAACTCTCGATTAATTTGCAAATTGAACATCTGTCTATCTCAGCTGTGAATATACTCCATGATCCAACCTCTGCAGCCCATTGCAGTAAAGAATTCACAATCTCTGAGTGATGACATTCCTCCGGTCTCAAATGGATAACCCCTTGTTCCCCTGATTGTTTGAGTAATTTGGACTAGAAGGGTACTGTCCATCAGCTTCCTCATATCTTCCCCAAGGGTACACAGGGCTCATAACTACAACAGGTTTAAGGTACTTTGTGTACTTAGGTCTAAAGTCTGTTCCCTTTACAAAATTCAATTGTCAATGATTCTACTATGCCTGTGTTGTTTCAACCACGCGGGATCAATGTGGATTTCACCAGTTTCCTCATTTCCCCTTCCCCCACTTTATTCCAGATCCAACCTTCCAACTCGGCACTGCCCCTTCTTGACAAGTCCTACCTGTCCTCCTTCCCACCTACCTGCTCCACCCTCCTCTCTGCCCTATCACCTTCACCCCCAACTTCATCCACCTATCGCATTCTCTGCTACCTTTCCCCCAGCCCCACCCCTGTCCCATTTATCTCTCAGCCCCCTTCGGCCACCCCCTTATTCCTTATGCTCAAAACATCAACTCTCCTGCTCCTTGGATGCTGCTTGATCTGCTGTGCTTTTCCAGCACCACACTCTTTGACTCTGATCTCCAGCATCTGCAGTCCTCACTTTCACCTTGTGCAAGCAAGGGTCAGTTCCTTTAGTCACTTTCCAGCCTGATCAGCGATCTGTAAATGGACTACTCTTAGTTGTTATCCAAAAGGTAAACTCTAACTCTTTTTTTTAACTCAGCTTGCTGTGGAATAGGACTCGACAGGAAGAAACGCTCTTTCTGGATCCAATGGTCCTGATTCTCTGTACTTCTTGGATTCTGCTGTGGATTTTAATCACTTTCTGTGTTTGGTGAACTATGAGCTCGTCATAAAACGGTGAAGTAGGCAGACCAATTTGCTACAGTCCTGGCATGTGTAATACCTGTAAGATCTAGATCCTGTCTTAGTTTAGGGATGATGACATTTTATACTATTTTTGTTTTAGCCTATGAAAATATTATACAATTCCTCAGAGTAAAAGAAAGGCATTTCTGAACCAAGACTAGACTGTTCATAACATAAGCAATTTGCAATTCAGGCCAAGTACTTGATATTGGACACTTCTCTGGCTGTTGGGTCATTCAAAAGACATGAAGCGTAAAGACCTCTTGATCCTGCAGTTCTTCTTGGGATGTATGGGTGTTGCTTCCTGCGGCACACCCTGAATCGTGTTATTGTACAGACCATAATTATTCCACCACGAGTGCACTGTCTGCTAAAAAAGCAGAATATCAATGGCCATCAACATTAGAAATTAATGAACTATCAAAAGTGTCATGAAATGTGTTACTTCGCAAATACCACATCTATTTTGTTGCAGTTACATTGTCTTAAATTAATCTAGTTGCATTTTGCCTGTGGCACCATGGGCATGATACTAACTTTACATTGCATGGAGACAGGGAAAAAAAGTGTTGAATAATATAGAATAGCTTGTGGCATAAAGAATTGCTACGTACTCAGCTCATCTTATGACAAAAAATTACCACCTATCAGAAATAATTAGACAGCAGTGATATAGTCAAATGTGACACTTAGCTCTTGACACCATTTCTGGAATGTTTTAGCTGAGTGAAAACATTTACTAGGTATTTTTTGTTGAATTCCTCGGTTTCAACTGTGCCTACTGAGCTGGAGACAAATGACAGGGATTTGATCACCTATTATATAACTTGGTCTAAAGTTTCATCAGATCAGAGAGCTACTCCATAAGGTGAAATTTGGTGGAAACATCCATAAGTCTCAAGTCTGACACCTGAGCAAGGCACTTCCCATTCTCATGTTGCCAGAGATGGAACTAGGTTAGGATTCACCACCTACACAGTTTAAGGAGACACAGGTCAGATAAATCATCAGCTGTCTTTACTACTACATGACTGCAGTTAGGAGGCAGTTAGGTGAGGTAGATGTCCAAAATTTGAGGTGTGCCGATTAGATCAGTGAAAAACACATCCAAACCTATTTGGATAACCTTTTGGTGAGTTAGGGTACACCTTTGGATCTGGTCCAAGGAGATTATTGTGGGGGTGAAGACACCCTAAGGGTATTTATTTGGGAGGATTGTTAAACATAGCACATGATTGTTAAATTGTGCCAAAATGTGCATCATCCATTTTGGAAGGAAGAATAAAAAAGTTTATTGTCTGCATGGTGAGAGACTGCAGAGCTCTTCAGCTGCACAGGTTGTCTTCATGTACAAATCACAAAAGGTTAGTACGCAGTTCCAGAAAATAATTAGGCAAGCTATTTGAATGTTATCATTTATTGTGAGGTGAATTGAATGTAAAATTTGGGAGATGATGCTTCAGTTATATAGGGCACTGGTGAGGATACATCTGGAGTATTCTGCACAGTATTGGTCAACTTATTTAAGGAAGGATGTCAATGCATTAGAGGCTGTTTAGAGAAGGTTTACTTACCTCACACTTGGAATGGGCAGGCTGTCTTATGAGGAAAGATTAGATGGGCTAGACTTTTGTCCATGGGACAGGAGAGTAAGGGTGACTTGATTACAACATATAAGATCCTGAGGATCTTGACAAAGCAGATGTGAAGAAGATATCTCCTTTTATGGGAGACTCTAGAATTATAAGTCACTTTTTAAAAATGTCAACAAAATCCCATTTATAACAAAATAAGGCTAAATTATTTTCTCTCTGAGGGTCATTGTCTTTAGAATTCTTTTCCTGAAAAGATGGTGGAAGCAGAATCCTTCAATATTTTTGAGCAGAGGTGGATGGTCCTTGCTGAGCCAGATGGTGAAAGGTTACCAGGTAGAGGAGGAAGGTGGATTGGAGGTTACAATCAGATCAACCATGATTTTATTTAATGGTGAAGTAGGCATGAGGTGCTGAATGGTTTACTACTGCACCTAGTTTATAGATTTGTATATATGTATGTTCATTGACATGCTTGACCATAAAAAATTCCACTAATCCCATTGTGACAGTCAAGTTGCAAGGAATTGTCAAACTGTCAAAAGGTACCTTCAAGCTTGTAAAAATGTTCATTGAATGAAACAAAATCTGGAGTATTAGGATACAATTGTTTTCTGTTTCACTGTGTGTTGACATTAGTCTGAGGACTTGTGTGACTGAAGAATCCTGCTGTGATAAGAAATCCTTGTGATGCATGATTTATTTTCACAAGGATGTATTATCACAGTGGGACTCTGCCATTTCAGTTTGATTGACAGCTACAAATAGCTTTCGACTCTTTGATACAGTACTTTGAATTTCAATGCTTGTTGTAGTTGAATAAAATGTTTGCTTAGGTAAGGCTTTATTGAGGTGAAGGAATTCAAATGTAGTGAGTGTATTTTTATAAATAAGTGTGCATTTTTATAAATGAGTGTGTATTTTTTAAAATGAGTATGTTTGTGAAATAGTGCAGTCTACCATGTGCTTGCCCGCTTTAATAGAACTCATTTCTTTCCCCCATCTATGCATAGTTCCTGAGTTCTACCATAGTGGGTATTAGGTGACTTGGTGTGGGAGATGAAAGGTATAAGGGTGGTGTGAGGATGTCATGGGTTGACATGACTTACAACTAATTTGAAATAAGGGATTTAAAGAGACAGTTTGTGGGTACAGTGGCAGAGGTTGACATGAAGGGTGCAGGGCTTGGAGATTGGGTACTGAGGCACAGCTTAGCACAGAGAGTGGATACTGGAGCATAGGTTAGCATGGAAAACGTAAAGGACAGTGGAGGGTGGCCCAGGACATTAGGGGGCACGAGGAGTGCTCAGTTAGTGAAGAGTGAGACTGCATGTGCTTTTAGTTTAAAACTTTGGAACAGTTCCAGGGCTCTGAGATAGACTTCATAACTAACCCGACTTCCCATCAGACAATGTCTTCAGGTGTTATCACATGATATTAACTTGGAGGAAGGCTATCTTGTTGGACTGTAGTTGAGGAATCTGGACAGAGACTTGTACTTCTTGCCAACCAATATTTAGCAAGTAAAGACCACAGAGAAGAGGTTCTTGTGGTGCAGGAGTAGTGTCCCTAACTCTGGGCCAGGAGGCCAGGGTTCCAGTCCCACCTGCTCCAGAGGTGCGTCACAACACGCGTGAACAGGTTTAATCAAAAAGTTCGATAAAGTTATATGTCCACAGACTAGACAGGCTGAAATCAGCATTGAAAGTCTTTACAATGTATTAGATGTTTAAAATAATCTATCATCTAACTATGCTTATGTATATGTCCTATTGGAAGTACTTATGGGACCTCTGCATCAGATAGAAATTCATTGGGAAGAAAAGGAAGGATGGTTGATCTCAGACAACAATCAGAGGCATGAAGGCTTTCAAAGCCTGTCACTCTGTAATTGTTTTTATGGACAAGAAAAAAAAAGTGGCAGTCTTAACCAAACAGCTCGTTGTAAAACAATGTGTTTTAAAATACGAGACTATGTTTAGCGAGAGTGTACTGAAAACCAAATTATACTCCAAAAATGCTGGATTAAACCCCAGTTCTAACATGGCCAAATATTGACATGACTTCAGCTTGCAACTTCCAAATCTAACAGAAAGGAAACATGCTGTTTGGAAGTGGACCAGAACAATCAGTTTAAGTGAGTGTGAGTGGTCCATCTGCTGAATTACTCACAGATAGATATATAATCTGTTCAAAAATAGAAAGTGCTGGAAACTCAGCAGGTCTGACAGTATCTGTGGAGAAGGAAACAGAGTTTACATTCCAAATCTGATATGACTCTTCAATCATCTGTGTATCCAGGTAGGTGTGGAGTGATCAGTTAAATTCATCACTGTAGACAATGGCTCTGCCGGCTGTGTGGGTCAATCAACCGAGCATTGAATCTAATCACTTAAAATAGTATTTCTGAGCTGAAGAGAATCTCCACTAGTATCATTCAAGTCAAGCAAGCCTCTTTTGGTGCAGTGGTAGTGTATCTAAGCACCACCTGCTTCAGAGGTTTGAACAACTTGATGAGAAAATAAATTCTTCAGTTCAAGCAATTCATGCATATTTATAAACCAGCTGGATTGTGAAGACACATCATTCATTCACTCGCTGGCACTCCCTCGCAGTTGAGCATTACTCTTTTTCACTCTCAGGGTGAGTCCATAGCTGGCGGCACAGACCAATACAGTTACCGCAGGCTGTTAGACTTGGAGTGGAAGGTGGTCATGGGAAAGGGTGGCTATGGCATTGATGTGGCAGCATGTTCCTTACGTTGTTTCCATCTGACTTTCACTTTTTCCCAATGGCAGGTCTCGAGGTGTTCGATGCTTTCCTGGATGCTCCTCCTCCACTTTGGATGGTCTTGGGCCAGTGATTCCCAGGTGTCTGCGGGAATGCCACATTTTGCCAGTGACCCCGAAGCGCTTCCTCTGTCCACCTGGGGATCAACTGCCATTTTGAAGCTGTGAGTAGAGCACCTACTTGGGGAGTGTTGGTCATGTGGATGATGTGCGCAGCCCATAGTAGCCGATCAAAGATGGTCAATGCCTTGATGCTGGGGATGGTGACCTGATAAAGGATGCTGGAGCGTTTTTCTTCCCGGGATTCACAGGATCTTGCATAGGCAGCGTTGGTGGTACTGCTCCAGTCCCTTGAGGTGTAGACAGTCCACGTCTCAGAGCCATATAGGACAGCAGGAACCATCATGAGCTTGGTGTCGGATCTGATGTTGCTGTCCTTGAACATCCTTTTTCCTCAGGCAGTCGAAGGCTGTACCAGCACACTGGAGGCAGTGCTGGATATCTTCATCTCTGGCTGCTTTGGTGTTAGGGCACTCCCAAAATATTGGAATTGGTTACAATTCTCTAAAGCCTCCCTGTGGAGAGATCCTCCCTGTCCACAGGGAGGTTTTATGTTAATACAGGCTGGACTAACTCTTTATGTTAATAGAGACTGTTTTTCTAGGTGACTAATCATCCACAGGCACTGAGCCAGTAACACTGAACTCAGGATCTCTCTCTAGTTGTATTGCAAGTGCGTGTCCCTCCTTTATATGACCGACTCACCAACCATCCCAGGCAGCATCTTCAATATAAACCAAACAGCTGTTGATATCTGCGGAAAAAGCAGGGATTGTTCACAAAATTGTCTCTGTGCAGAATCCATGAAAAATCACTGAACAAGGCCTGAAACCATCCAACTCATTCATGCACAGAATTCATATATGACTGACTTTCATTTGGGCAACTTAACTAACCAGCCATCCATAAGGCCTACATTTAAGTAGCTTGTTGCACATGACAGTTGGGGATTTTTTGATTTATTGTGTATTGAGCACAATAAACACCATTTTGTTTATTAAATAACATTACATGAAAATATGCCTAGGTGTGTTTTTCAGTTACAGCTATTAAACAGCTAAACATTTATTAAATTTTGTATGCAACTTCCTTAAAATAAAAACATCACTTGTAGACAACTGATTAGCAGAAAGAGAGGGGAACCACTCGAGTTTTGGCTGTAACAACCTGTTTAAGAGCAACAAAACAATGGATATGTATCTTGTTTGCCATCATTAATAAACCCAATAAATAAAGGAGGTTCTGAAATTTATAGACCTTAACAATTGGATTAGTAAAACATAGCATGATAAAGTTGCCATAATCCTTCTGGACTTTGGGGCTGCTCTGAGAACACAAAGAGACAACCAGTGGTGAGTTTAACCTGAGGGTTACCATGCCTCCGGTGAGGGGAGAATTTGAGAAGGTGAGTTCTTCATGGTGACCTCAGTTGGTGCAGAATTGAACTTATGCTGTTGGTCTTACTCTGTAACGCAGACCTGCCAACGGAGTTAACCAACTCCGCAGACAAAGTGTATAACAGCTGAGAAAATGCACAATTTCAAACAAGTTTGCTAAGTGGCTCTTTTGTTTGAGCCATGGACGGTAAAAGGAAGTCTAACATGACAAAAATGTAAGTTAACCTACCTGAGTAATACAGAATAGGATTAAACACTAATTTGTAAAGATTTCACCTTTTCGTTTTTAAATGTGCAGTAAATGGAAAAAGGGTTGTTTTAAAACCAAGGAATGTGAAACTTTTACAAACAAGTTATTGGAAGTTTGCAGATGATACAAAGAAAGCTGGAGGGACAGGTCATACTGAGGAAGTGCTGAGACTGCAGAGAGATTTTGACAGGTTAGGGGAGTGGGCAAAAAAGTGGCAGATGTATTACAATGTGGAAAAACCATGAGGTTATGCAATTTGGTAGGAAGAACAGATGGATAAACTATTTTCTAAACAGGGAAAGGCTGTAGAAATCTGAATTACAAAGGGACTTTGGAGTCCTAGTCCAGGATTCTCTTAAGGTTAATGTGCAGTGGACAGTTAGGAAGAGCTAGAATACAAGACCAGGTATATAAAGCTGAGACTATATAACACTCTGGTCAGATGGCATTAAGAATATTGAAAATAGACAGGCAGGAGGCTGGAAGAACACAGCAGGCCAGGCAGCCTCAGGAGGTGGAGAGGTCGATGTTTCGGGTGTAATCCTTCTTCAAGACTGGGGCTCGGTCTGGGGGTAAGGGGTGGGGAGGGTGCTGCAGATAATGAAGGTGGTCAGGGCAAGGTGGGGATATGCGAAGACAGGTAGAGAGTTGGTTACTCAGTGGGAATATTGAAAGCAGTTTGGACCCCAAATCTAAGAAAGGATGTGCTGGCCTTGGAGGGGATCCAGAACAGGGTTCATCCCAGGTATGAAGGGCTTGTCGTATGAGGAGCGGTTGTGGGCTATGGGTCTGTACTCAATGAAGTTTAGAACATAGAACATAGAACATAGAACAATACAGCGCAGTACAGGCCCTTCGGCCCTCGATGTTGCGCCGATCAAAGCCCACCTAACCTACACTAACCCACTATCCTCCATATACCTATCCAATGCCCGCTTAAATACCCATAAAGAGGGAGAGTCCACTACTGCTACTGGCAGGGCATTCCATGATCTTACGACTCGCTGAGTGAAGAACCTACCCCTAACATCAGTCCTATATCTACCCCCCCTTAATTTAAAGCTATGCCCCCTTGTAATAGCTGACTCCATACGCGGAAAAAGGTTCTCACTGTCAACCCTATCTAACCCCCTAATCATCTTGTACACCTCTATCAAATCACCCCTAAACCTTCTTTTCTCCAAAGAAAACAACCCCAAGTGCCTCAGCCTTTCCTCATAGGATCTTCCTACCATACCAGGCAACATCCTGGTAAACTTCCTCTGCACCCGTTCCAGTGCCTCCACATCCTTCCTATAGTATGGCGACCAAAACTGCACACAATATTCCAGAAGCGGCCGCACCAGAGTCTTATACAACTGCAGCATGACCTCAGGACTCCGGAACTCAATTCCTCTACCAATAAAAGCCAGTACGCCATATGCCTTCTTCACTGCACTATTTACCTGGGTGGCAACTTTCAGAGATCTGTGTACATGGACACCAAGATCCCTCTGCTCTTCCACACTACCAAGTAGTCTACCATTAGCCCAGTAATCCATCTTTTTATTACTCTTACCAAAGTGAATCACTTCACACTTAGCTACATTGAACTCCATTTGCCACCTTTCTGCCCAGCTCTGCAGCTTCTCTATATCCCGCTGTAACCTGCCATATCCTTCCTCACTGTCTACAACTCCTCCGACTTTCGTATCATCCGCAAACTTGCTCACCCAACCTTCTAACCCTTCCTCCAGGTCATTTATAAAAATGACAAACAGCAATGGTCCCAAAACAGATCCTTGCGGAACACCACTAGTGACGGCACTCCAAGATGAATCTTTGCCATCAACTACTACCCTCTGTCTTCTTCCAGAGAGCCAATTCCTAATCCAAACCTCCAACTCACCCTCAATGCCATATCTCTGTATTTTCTGCAGTAGCCTACCATGGGGGACCTTATCAAACGCCTTACTAAAATCCATATATACTACATCTACCGCTTTCCCCTCATCTACCTCCTTCGTCACCTTCTCAAAGAATTCAATAAGGTTTGTGAGGCACGACCTGCCCTTCACAAAACCATGCTGACTATCCTTGATCACATCATTCTTATCCAGATGTGCATAAATCCTATCCCTTATAATTCTCTCTAAGACTTTGCCCACAACAGAAGTGAGACTCACTGGCCTATAGTTACTAGGATTATCCCTACTCCCCTTCTTGAACAAGGGAACCACGTTTGCTAGCCTCCAGTCCTCTGGCACTACTCCTGTAGACAAAGAGGACACAAAAATCAAGGCCAATGGCTCTGCAATCTCCTCCCTTGCTTCCCAGAGAATCCTAGGATAAATACAATCAGGCCCAGGGGACTTATCTATTTTCACCCTTGCCAGAATTTCCAACACCTCTTCTCTACATATCTCAAAGCCATCCATTCTACTTATTCGTGCCTCAGTATTCATATCGACAACAATGTCCTGTTCCTGAGTGAATACTGACGAAAAGTATTCATTCAGCGCCTCCCCAATCTCTTCAGCCTCCACACGCAACTTCCCATTACTATCCTTGATTGGACCTATTCCTTCCCTAGTCATTCTTTTATTCCTAACATACCTATAGAAAGCCTTAGGGTTTTCCCTAATCCTACCAACTAAGGACCTTTCATGTCCCCTCCTTGCTGCTCTTAGCTCTCTCTTCAGGTCCTTCCGGGCTACCTTATAACTCTCAATCGCCCCTATTGAACCTTCACGCCTCATCTTTACAAAGGCCGCCCTCTTCCATTTAACAAGGGATTCCAACTCCTTATTAAACCACGGCTCCTTCACACGACCCTTTCCTCCCTGCCTGATAGGTACGTACTTATCAAGGACACTCAATAGTTGCTCCTTGAACAAGTTCCACATATCAATTACGCTCTTGCCTTGGAATCTACTTTTCCAATCCACACATCCTAAGTCATGCCTCAACGCATCATAATTTCCCTGCCCCCAGCTATAACTCTTGCCCTGTAGTACACACTTATCCCTCCCCATCACGAGACTAAAAATCACCGAATTGTGGTCACTGTCCCCAAAGTGCTCACCTACCTCTAGTTCTAATACCTGGCCTGGTTCGTTACCCAGAACCAAATCCAGTATGGCCTCACCTCTTGTTGGCTTATCTACATATTGTGTCAGGAAACTCTCCTGCACACATTGCACAAACACTGACCCATCTAACGAACTTGAGCTATAGCTTTCCCAATCAATATCAGGAAAGTTAAAGTCTCCCATAACAATCACCCTATTACTGTCACTCTTCTCCTGAATCATGGCGACCAAAACTGCACACAATATTCCAGAAGCGGCCGCACCAGAGTCTTATACAACTGCAGCATGACCTCAGGACTCCGGAACTCAATTCCTCTACCAATAAAAGCCAGTACGCCATATGCCTTCTTCACTGCACTATTTACCTGGATGAAAGTGGAATTTAATTGAAACTTACAGAATACTGAGAAGGCTGGATAAACTGGATGTGGAGAAGATGTTTCCACTAGCAGGAGAGACTAAGATCTGAAGGCACAGGCTCAAAGTGAAGGGATAACCCTTTAGAATGGAGATGAGGATGACTTTCTTCAGTCAGAGGGTGGTTAATCTGTGGAACTCATTGCGGCTGGGAACTGTAGATGGCAAGTGTATTTAAGACAGAGATAGATCCCCTTCATTATTAAGGGGATCGAGAGTTATGCGGAGAAAGCAAAAGAATGAAGTTGAGAAACATATCAGCCATGATCAAACTGTGGACAAGACTTGATGGGCTAAATGGCCTAATTCTGCTTTTATATCTTATGGTCTTATGAAACTTATTTTGAGTTGTGTTTACATCGCTGATTTGCAAACAATGGGAGCAGGAAAGATACAACGGCACCGGGAATGAAAATGAGGTTCATCCAGCAACAGATTGCTGTGATCAGTTTTGGATGCTGCAAATGATCAGCTTGTCACAAACCCTTTCATTAGCTCCTGGACAGGTGAACAGCTTGAGAGTTTGTGATAGAGGATGAGACGCTTCCAGGCTGCTGAAGGAGCAGGCTCTGTGTCTCTATCTCTGCAATAGAATAAGCCACTGCCTACAGCTAACAGACTTCTTAATTAGTGTTTCAGTTGCCTGTGCTTCCTGCAAAGAAGTGAAAAAAAATCTGAAGATTGGAGAACAAAAGGTCTTGAAAAGCAAATGAAACATCTCATTAATCCTAAGGATGAGTGCTATTGAAGTGTGTGAACTGTATTCCTCAGTGCTTTTCTTCCTCAACACAATGCGAATGTCGTTTTTCTGTGCCTACATGGTTGTGTGTATAAGCATCCAAGAGAAAGGGGTTTCAAGTTTCAACCAGCATAATTGTGTGTTGTTGATTCATAGTTCTGTTTACCTGTGGCTAGAATTGATTTAACTATAATAAACTGTAGTACTGGTAAGCACAGGAACCTGGTCAGTGCATCCTCTTAAACTGATTCAATCAGACAGGTAAACTGGGGACTTTGCATACTTCAGTCAAATTGTAGTGAGCCCAGGAATAGTGATCTTGGGAATCAGTGCACTTTCCCAAGGGAGTCCTTACTAATTGAAAGTTAAGAAGTCAATTCCTAAATGAGCATCAGGACTTGAATATACAACTTCTACGTGGTAGGTGTGTTGAATAACACCAGGTTCAATTGCATGCACTTTCATAAATTAAGTTCATTGTGAGTGAAAGTATTTCTGTGTAACATATTGGAAATGATTTAGTTTGTGCTCTGTGTAATACAATCCAAAACTGACTCATAAGGAACATTTACTAGGATTATGGTAAAGATAGGTCATTCCTCCGACAAGTATTAATATGAAAGAAATATGTTTTTTTTCTTCCTAATTTAAGGCTGAGGCAATATATGTCAACAGATTTCATTTGGTTGAGTGGAATTTTATTACTTTCAAGGGGGAATGGGTTACTGAGCATCTTTGAATTGCTGCAGGCTGTTAAATTCTGCAGTGTGCCAGATTCCCACCCTGAGCTCCCAATAGCCAAAACTCACCTATATACTATCAGTGGCACTGGCTTCAAAAATACAGATCCAGCTGATTCAAGTTCCAGCAGTGCTCTTCCTACCCCTGGACAATCCTTGAGCTCTGGAAAAGGCTCATTACTCCTCTCCAAGTCTTTTCCTCTCATTCCTCATTTCAAACTCCACTCAAAACATATCTTTACGCAAAGCCTTTGACCATTTAACCTAATGGCAAAGCTATTCCAATCAGGATGAGAAATCCTACTTTCAATGTTGATTGGATTAAAAATGGCTTAACCTTTGATGGCACAGGGCTTAGAGATCCTTAGCCAGGAAACTCCTGTTTGGAACTCATCCAGGAATCCACAAATCCAGTGGCAAAGAAAACCATGGGTATCCACCATGCCCACCTTTCACAGCAGTCAATGTGCTGTGTTCTGAGATCTAAATATCCATCGCCACTGACAGCTTCAATGAAAGGGTATGTTGTGGATAATATGAGATTAGGGTGACAGGTGGTTGATGGGTAGTAGTGTGCCAAGTGCACAAGGAGGTTATGTACCAAAGTGCTTGAGGTGGGTAGAATGTCAGGTAGGTGAGGTCAATAGCATGCCAATTGGGTGGGGTGCCATCTGGCATGCTATTGGAAAGGGTGTTGGGTCTGGTGGCAATGGGGATGAACTTGCAGTTGGCAGGTCTAACAGATTGGAGTGGTGTGTCAGGTCCAGGGACTGTAAGATGGTGGGGGTGGTGAGACTGCTGTGTCCAGAGGTTGGAATGTAGGGTTGTCATGCAAGGGACAATCAAAAGTGAGAGGTTTCCGATCTGAAAGGTGGGGTATGCTTGGGGTGTCAGGTCACACTGAGGGGAATTGGGTTGGGTTGGAAGAGTGGAGAGTCATTGTTTGGAGTCCAGTGAAGGAAAGTTTTGAAGGAGATGTAGTCAAGAGTTTATTTAATAACAACCCAGGAGTTGGATTACGTCTTTCATCTTCTAACTTCTGACCTCCCAACTCCTATATGCAATACTCTGACCAATGAAGGAATGCATACCAAACGCCGACTTCACTATCCTATCTACCTACGACTCCACTTTCAAGGAACTATGAACCTGTACTCCATGGTCTCTTTGTTCAGCAACACTCCCTAGGACCGTACCATTAAGTGCATAAGTCCTGCTAAGATTTCCTTTCCCAAAATGCAGCACCTCACATTGATCAAAATTAAACTCCATCTGCCACTCCTCAGCCCATTGGCTCATCTGATCAAGATCCTGTTGTAATCTGAGGTAACCTTCTTTGCTGTCCACTACACCTCCAATGTTGGTGTCATTTATAAACCTACTAAATATGCCGCCTATGGTCACATCCAAATCATTTATATAAATGATAAATTGTAGTGCACCCAGCACTGATTCTTGTGGCACTTCACTGGTCATAGGACTCCAGTCTGAAAAACAACCCTCCACCACCACCCTCTGTCTTCTACCTTCGAGCCAGTTCTGTATCCAAAGGCTAGATCTCCCTATGTTTCATGAGAACTAACCTTGCTAAATAGTCTCCCATGGGGAACCTTGTCGAAAGCCTTACTGACACCCATATAGATCAAATCCTCTGCTCTGCCGTCATCAATTCTCTTTGCTACTTCTTCAAAAAACTTAATCAAGTTTGTGAGATATGATGTCCCATGACACAAAGCCATGTTGACTATCCTCAATCAGTCCTTGCCTTTCCAAACACATGTAAATCCTGTGTCTCAGGATTCCCTCCAACAACGTGCCCACCACCGAGGTCAGGCTCACCGGTTTATAGTTCCCTGGTTTTTCATTACTATTGCCCTTTCTTAAACAGTGGTACCACATTCGTCAACCTCTAGTCTTCTGGCACTTCACCTGTGAATATCGATGGTACAAATATCTCAGCAAGGGGCCCAGCAGTCACTTCCCTGGCTTCCCACAGAGTTCTACATTATACCTGACAGGTCCTAGGGATTTATCCACCTTTATGCATTTCAAGGCAAACCCAGCACTTCCTCCTCTGTAATATGAACATTTTTCAAGATGTCACCGTCTATTTCCCTACATTCTATATCTTCCATGTACTTTTCCACAATAAATACTGATACAAAATACTCATTTGTTATCTCTCCCATCTCCTGTGGCTCCTCACATAAGTTGCCTTGCTGATCTTTGAGGACCCTATTCTCTCCCTCGTTATCCTTTCATCCTTAAATGTATTTATAAAAGCTAACTCATGTCCCCTTTTTACCCTCCTGCTTTCCCTCGTAAGTATACTCCTACTGCCTTTATACTCTTCTGAGGATTCACTCAATCTATGCAATCTCTGTCTGACAAATGCTTCATTCTTTTTCTGAACCAAAACCTCAATTTCTTTAGTCATCCAGCATTTCCTCCACCTACCAGCCTTTCCTTTCACCCTAATATTGTCTGTGGATTCTCGTTATCTAATTTTTGAAGGCTTCCCGTTTCCTAATCTGCAAACATCTGCTCCCAAACAGCTTTTGAAAGTTCTTGCTTAATCCCTTCGAAATTAGCCTTCCTCCAATTTAGAACTTCAACTTTTAGATCTGGTCTATCCTTTTCCATCATTATTTTAAAACTAATAGAATTAAGGTTGCTGGCCCCAAAGTGCTCCCCCACTGACATCTCAGTCACCTGCCCTGCCTTATTTTCCAAGAGTAGGTCAAGTTTTGCGTCTTCTCTAGTAGGTATATCCACATACTGAATCAGAAAATTGTCTTGTACACACTTAACAAATCTTTCTCCATCTAAACCCTTAAGACTATGGTAGTCCCAGTCAACATTTGGAATGTTAAAATCCCCTACCATAACCATCTTATTATTCTTACACATAACTGAGATCTCCTTACAAATATGTTCTCAATTTCCCGCTGATTAATAGGGAGTCTATCATACAATCCCACTCAGGTGATCATCCCTTTCTTATTTCTCAGTTCCAACTAAATAACTTCCCTGGATGTATTCCTGTGAATATCCTCCCTAAACACAGCAGTAATACTATCCCTTATCAAAAATGTCACTCCCCCTCCTCTCTTGCCCCTCTTTCTATCCTTCCTAAAGCATTTGTATCCTGGAACATTAAGCTGCCAGTCCTGTCCATTCCTAAGCCATGTTTCTGTCATTGCTATGATATCCCAGTCCCATGTTCCTAAACATGCCCTGAGTTCATCTGCCTTCCCTGTTAGGCCTCCTGCACTGAAGTTAATTCAGTTTAATGTATCAGTCCTATCATGTTCTCTGTTTTGTTTCTGCCTGCCCTGACTCTTTGATTCATTCCCTTTAACAGCTGTATCAGTGTCATATTGATCTCTCTCCTCACTATTTCCCTGGGTACCCCCTCCCTATATGAGCTCAAATTCTTCCAAGCAGCTCTAGCAAATCTCCCTCCCAGTATATTAGTCCCCTTCCAATTCAGATGCAATCCATCCTTCTTGTTCATGTCACTTCTATTCCAGAAGAGATTCCAATGATCTAAAAATGCGAACCCTTCTCCCACGCACGACCTCCTCAGTCATGCATTCATCTGCTCTATCCTCCTATTCCTACCCTCACTAGCTCATAGTACCGGGAGTAATCCAGATATTACAACCCTTGAGGACCTCCTTTTTAAATTCCTGCCTAACTTTCTATGTTCTCCCTTCAGAATCTCATCCTTCTCCCTTCCTATGTCGTAAGTTCCAATGTGTATAATGACCTCCTGCTGGTCCCTCTCCCCTTGAGAAATTCTGTCCCCTCTCTGAGACATCCTTGATCTTGGCACCAGGGAGGTAACACAACATTCTGATTTTTCGCTGCTGGCTGCAGAAATACCTGTCTGTGCCTCTGACTAGACAGTCCTCTATCACAACCGATCACTTGGAACCTGATGTACCCCTCGTTACATTACAGCCTGTCTTGATACCAGAAACTTGGCTGTTTGTGCTACATTCCCCTGAGAGTTCATCACCCCCTACGTTTCCAAAACAGCATACCTGTTTGAAATGGAGATACCCACGGAAGACTTCTGCACTACCTGCCTACCTCTCTTACCTTTCCTCGAGTTAACCCATCTATCTGACTGTATCTGGAGCTTTTCTCCCTTCCTACAACTGTCAGCCATCACACCCCATTGGTCTCGTAAATCCCTCATTGCCTCTGACTGTCACTCCAACTGATCCATTCGATCTGACAAGATTCAAAAACAATTCCTGCAGACATAATCCTCAGTAACATGTAAACTCTCCCTAAACTCACACATCTGACAAAAAAAGCATATCACTCTACTAAAGCCCATCTTTGCTCCTTTACAATCTACAGACCCATAAAATAGCTCTGTCTTAAAGCTCTAAAAAACAAACACTGCGCCAGGCTAATGTAACACTTATCGTTTTAAAATTTAATCAAGAGACAGATCTCAATAAAACATACCATCAAGAAAGAACCCACTCTCCTTTCAATTGTAGATTTACATCAAGGCTACTATACACTTACCTGTTCCTGTGCTGTTCCTGTGCTGTGAGCTCTCCCACACAGGTTCCTTCAAGATCAGTTGTGAATTCCACTAATTGTTAAGTTTTCCTAGACGCACTCCGATACCCAGAGAAACATGAATTCAAACAGCAAAGCAGTAACTACACAGATTTACTGCTGTGTCAGTTAACAGTGTGGGTTTCTTTCTTTCTTTCTGTCTCTCTCCTTCACTGACTATGTGCTGGCTAATGTCTGTCCATCTCTGTTTTAAAAGTGCCATTGTTTTGACTTTTTTATCCAAAGTTCCAAAACAACGCAACAGCATATAAAACAGTTACTGGTGGTCCTGGAATTTGAGGAAATCACCTCCAACATTCAATTAAATACTTTTGAAGCCTGGTCACTATTCTAATGTAAAAATATAGCAGCCAGTATGTAGACTAGAAAGCTTCCATAAACAACAATGTGATCAGGACCAAATATGTTTTTCTTTGTTCATTAAGAGATAAATATTGGCCAAGAGATGCAGGCAATTCCTAATGCTGTTCTTCAAAACATTGTATATGATCTGTGGCAAGTCAAGACTATCTCACAGAAATGTTCAGACACTTCCCATGGAAGCGTTGTGTTCCAAAATTGAATGGATACATTATTGCATTTTCAATTGGGTTGAAGATCAGTCTCTGAGAGTTATCTATTTCATAATAGTATTGTCATCATCAGGTTTTATGGGGCTGGCATGGTAACTAGTGTTCAGACTTGTCAGAGCCCATCCATTCCAGGCCCATGGCATCATTTTCACTATGTACTTTTCATCTTTTTTCCTTTCTCTTCTTGCATCTTCATCTTTGAGGCCAGAGCAGTTTCGGCAGCGTGGATCGGAACCCCTGGCAGTGGTGAAGGTGCCAGGACCTTGGTCTCCTGGCAGCTTAGGCTTGGAGCTGAGATTTTTGGCAGTGTTGGCAAGGCAGTGTTGGCATCAGAGCCAGGGTCTCCTCAGGCATCAGCGTTGTCATTGCTGTCTCCGGAGTGGGACTCTTTGAGGACCAGAACACCTTGCAGAGACCTTGCAGAAGCCCTGAAGCCATGCCTGAGATGCCCATTTGTACAGGCGGTGAATTCTATTTAAGTAATTTCTTTCTATCTATACTGTAACTCAAAATGGCACCGGAATGTGGCAACAAAACACTTTTCACTGTATCTTCAAGGTACATACGACAATAAACCATTCATTCCTTCATTCATTCAAGTGAATCAATTAATGTTGTAACATGCCTCTGTGCCATCACAAACTGCAGTGGGATTTCAACCCAAATCTCTTGATTCTGTTGTCTTCAGATTTGCTGACAGACCAATCACCACAATGATCTGTAGCAGTATGATTACAAAGGATATGGATGATAGTTCTGTGTCTCACCATTGCAAGCTGTTCAGTTCCCTCTAATGTCTATGTATGTGTGAGAAATAAGATTTGGAAAAAAACTGAAAGAAGAATCAATTCACGTATTGGACATTTCATGTGGTGTGTTATAGTAGGGGAAAACTGCAGCAATGCCTTTTGAACATTGTCATTTTTTTAACCAAGCGTAGAGAAAATAATGCAAATAATTTATAACTTGTAATTAATATTGTTACTTTAAGTCAGACTGAGGATTGTCTAGGGAAGATCTCTCGGAAACTGAACTTAGGATAGTACTGTACTTGTACTAATACTTGTAACAGAAACAGGTTTTACAATCATTTCTCAATACTAAAATATTTCTGAATATTTCATCAACAGTGACTATTAATTTAATGTAAATAATCAGGAACTGATGTTTTAAACTATCACATAAAATGTTTAAGGTGTTGCATTTGCTAAATTAGAAACGTTATTGAATGGTACAGAAGTACAGGCTAAAGAATCGTAGGATGTCAGAATTCTTACGATATAGAAGGAGGCCATTCAGCAGCAGCATGATTCCCTGAGGCTATTTTTTATGTTACTTCTTTTTAGAATTTTTTAGAACATTAGTTTAAACCACTTGTATCCCTAATTATTTAGGATTATCTAAAAGCAAGGAATTGCTGGCAACTCACTGGATATGAATCTTGTGTAACCCTTATGCTGACAGACTGAAATCTACTACATGAATTTTCATACTACTAACAGCATGCTGGTATAATTATCAATCATTTATCCAATTAAGTATTTATTGCACTTTCTCAATTAATAATAGAAAGTCATACATTTTAATTCAAATGTTATAGCAGTCAACATTGGCTCCCAACAGCGAATCCAGATTACTGAACAAAACAGATATTGGTGTGAACCTATTTGCTTTCGAATTGCAAGCTTTTGCGTGCTTGCCCTCCTTGTTTTTATAAGATGTAAAATTTACATAAGTTGAGACATACTCAATTAGAATTGAGAAAAAAAATCAAAGCCTGAGGAACTCAACAAATCTGTTTGAAAATCTTTATGAAGAATGTTCAATGTAGTTACACAGTGCAAAAAAAGATTAGATATTTTCTTCCCTTGCATAATTATGAGAAAAATATTAAATATTTATTAAACATTATTTTTAAGAGTTTTAGGTACAAATATCACTGTGAAAATCATCTCTTAAAGGCAGCAGCTTATTTGGAAGACAAATGCAACACAGAAATAATTTTCTTTTTAAATTGAACTGTACACAAAACAAAATCAGATTGGACCATGAATCTAAAAAAAACTAGAAAATAGATTGCAAACCTAATCTCTTAAAGTAGATTCACTCTTATTTTGTCAAATCGCTATATCATAATAATAATATACGGCAGGTGCAGCAGAATCATCATCTTGAGCATAATCTTTGATAAAAACTATGCTTCACAATTCAACATTAAGTGTTTGTCTTCTCCATGGACACAGTATTCTGGTTAAGGATAACACACATTCCAAAATATGCACAATAACTGCACCAGTAGATCACTGTGAAAGATAGGAATACATATTCTGACTCCTCCATGTGTGGGACGTTCACTTGCATATAATGTGCACAGCTGCTCAGACAATCATGTACAATCAAAATTTATGTGCTGTGTTTTATCACAAAATATATAACAGTATTTAATCTGTTCTTTGGATGTGGACATCACTGGTTAGGCTAAGATTTACTAGGCCATTTCAGAAGACAGTACAGTGGATTCTGAAATCACATGTGAGCCAGACCAGGTAAGGGTGGTAAATTCCCTTCCCTAAAGGACATTAGTGAACCTGATGGGATTTTATGACAGCAGTTATATGCTCACCATTTGACTAGCTTTCAGTTTCATACTTTTTATTGAATTCAAATTTCATCTGCCATAGCGGAATTCAAGCTCATTTCTCACAACCTGGGGATCTGGATTAGTGGTCCAGTGACATTATCACTGCACCACCACTTTTCCCTGTCAAATATAATGAATAATTAAAGTACATTGTAACTTTTAAGTATTCCTTATGTTCACCCATTACTTACTGTTCGCTGTATACTTGATGTTATGAGTGCTTGCAGTCATTGTTGTATGAAAGGAAGAAGTTCTAAACAGCATGTCTCGTGGCCCTCATGTACTTTACAGCTAATTGAGTACTTATTAAAGTGTTGTCATTGTGATAAAGTAGTTCAATGTGGCAGCCAATTTCTGGACTGCAAAATATAAAAAGCAGTAATGAGATAATGACCACATAATCCCGGAGAACTCTTCTGCAAGAAATGACATGAAATTGCTTATGATAACCACAAGGGAAGGTAGGGCTCTCATGTTTATTTCTCATCTGAAAGATGGCACCTGTAACAGTGCAACGTACCCTCATTGCTGCACCTAGTTTATGTTCTCAGGTGTCTACTGTGACCTTAACCAGTGACCTTCAGCCTCAGAGATGAGAATGCTATCAACAAGCCGTAGTGACACTGGCGGTGGTTGCCAGCATGCCAGAATGTTTTGATGAACTTCCTGATTAAAAACAAACTGTGCTGAAGTACATTTTATGTCTGTCAGCGGCAGAATGAATTAAATCAGTGAAGCTAACAAAAAGCAACTGAGCACAGAGTGACTTGATAGCTCAGTGACTAGCACTGCTGCCTCACAACACAAGGGACCTGGGTTCGGTTCCTGCATCGGGCGACTGTCTGTGTGGAGTTTGCACATTCTCCCCGTATCTGAGTGGGTTTCCTCTGGGTGCTCTGTTTTCCTCTCACAATCCAAAGATGTGCGGGCCATGCTAAATTGCCCATGGTGATAGGTGTATCAGATAGGGGTAAATGTCGGGGGATGGGTTTGGGTGGGTTATTCTTCTGAGGGTCGGTGTGGACTTGTTGGGCCGAAGGGCCTGTTTCCACACTGTAGGAAATCTAATCAATCATAAATTTACACAATGACAAGTTCTGGCTGAACCATCAGCATGGTCTGCACTGGAGCCATTTCAGACAAGGCACAGCTTCCAAAAACGAGTGCAAGTCAACTCCCTGAAGGTGTGTTTCTGGACTGGCTCTCAGTAATGGCAAATGTCTTAGCATTCACCACTTTTGAGACTACATGATCTCATCCAACATGTTTCATTTTGAAATAATGAGACCAATTCAATTCATAGTAAGGAGGTGATGTTGAACTTGTATAAAATCTCGGTAGACCTCAGCTGAAGCATTGTGTACAGTTCTAGCTGCTGCATAGTAGGAAGGGTATGAAGGATGACAGTTTAAATGCCTGACTTACATGCCGCAATTAGTTCAAAGAGTAAAGACGAGTGGTGAGCTGCCAAACATTCAGATTCTCACTCCTTATTAGGAGAGGATTCTGACTCTGACTGCCTGAGGGTTTTTTTATTCACTTTTTGGGACGTGGGCTCTCTGGACGGCTGGCATGTTTTGCCAATTTAGTGATTGACTGACTATGCCCAAGCCCCTGGACTGGTATTGGTGGCTGTCATTGACTTACCTTGATGGGACTTTCTGTGTGAAGGCTATCTCTCTTGACTTGACCGAAGCCTGCTGACATTTGTTGTATCTGCACTCAATTACAAAGGAAAGCAAGGATGCTGTGAGTATCCAGGTAGGCTCGGAAAGAGTGAGTATTATGACAGAAAGCAAAGCACCAAGACCTGCAGTCTGGACCAGTCCATGAGCTGGGGGAATGTCCCTGAGTGCACAGTGTCGCGGTTGCAGCATTACAATGATAGTTGCATGGGCAGCCTAAGGCGCATCATTGATGTGTAGAAATGTTAGTCAGAGATGTGCCATTAGGATTCTTTGAGGCTTGAAAATGTTGACTGTCAGTGTCTGTGAACATGGGGTGCCAATGGTCAGTGTCCATGGAGCATGCCTCGAGATATTGGTGTCGAGTTCCCAACATGGAGCTTCTTCAGCCCAAGTTGCAAGTTTAATTTGCAAATATCTCTACTGCCATATCACATTTCCTTGCCATCTAGTTGTTTAGTGATAGGCAAATTGGGATGCTAACAAAGTATTTAACAAGCAATAATCCCATTCAACTGGTACCTTGCTGCTGCAGAGTGGGAAATTGGTGATGCCGCTTTCAAAAACCATAAAAGATGGAGGGAGATACTCCTGAGGTTGAGATTGGCCTTGCGGATGTCTCATCTGATTTTGCCACAGATTTTGCTTTCGACCATGTACAATTCCACCCGACTTGACTGCTGACCTGGAATATCACTCAATTTTGAGTTAAAAACAAAGTTCATTTTATGCATCATGTTCTTCAAAATAAATTAAATTAGATGGATTGAAATTGCTGATGTGAATGATTCATGATTTTTGATTATTAATCTCAGTTCTTTGATATTGACAATCTTGATGAAGTACAGTAAAACCACTGTATCCTAAAAATTATAAATCACTAATTCGCCTATCCCCGCCAAAAATGAGCAACAACAAAAATCAACATCCACTGGCAAAAATTAGGATTTTTAACTCATCTTTTATGAGCTCTGTACTTGCCAACTTCATCATTTGTGGATGTTCTCAGGAATGGAATGCTCACAAATTCAAAGGAATGACTTTAACTTTTAATTACGGTATTTTATTGCATTGGTCTCAATGCTCATGCGTGAAAAAAAACTAGACATAGTATTTGATACAGCAGGAAATTTTCTTTCTAATATTTGGAAGTACAGCAGTGCACTTTAGAGCTGGGATTAGATTATACAGTTCTATTTTAGTTCATGCAAACTCTGGAGTTTTTATTTTAAGAAGGTATAATTTCATATACATTTTCAGTAATACCTTTCCCTCTCAAATTCCATTCAAATAATGTACAGTGGAAGTCTGATATAATGTGCTTCAATATACTGTGGATCTGCTAATAGTGCAGGAACATCATGGTTCCTGACTTCCTCCTCAGCCTGAACTGTCCTCCCACCCTCTCAACACATGCTCTGAATCCCTGCTTAGGCACTCTTACCTCATTTGCTCTTGCATTGAATCATTTAACTGTACTTTTGTTAAAACAGGGTCTCATTTTTAGGCCCATAAAAACTATCTTAGAAAGGCCTTTTACTTGTCTCACTACACTTCAATGGCACCTAAGTGCACTCATAACAAGACCTTTAGCCTTTAATGCAGATTGGAAATGTTCTGGTCATGTTGAGAAGTCAAGGCATCAGCAGAGCTTCTTTAATGTTTAAGTAAATTCAAGCTTTCAACTAAAACTGAGTTTCATAGTCTGCAAGTACCCTCACATTAAGTGGCAACTTATTCAGCCTTGGATTCAGATAAGTGCCTGAGGTGCCAGCATGGATTCCATTTCAGAAATGGCTTAGAAAGAGACTCAATAATTCACACTATTTTAACATTGCAATGTATAATCAGAACCTTGACAACAGCTTCTAAACAACGGCTTTTAGACAGCCTTCGCTTTCCATGCACAATCAGGTGCTGATTTTTGACAGATAAATACAGGAAGAATGCATTAGCCAAATGATAATAAAAAGTGACTGATGGATGATGTAGCCAGTCATTCAGCAAGAAAGCATTCAGCTTAAAAGAAAATGGCCCTTAAAAACTGATCGTGTAATTTGATGTGCGAGGTATTGGCTTGGCTTTTGGACCAAGGGTAGGAGATGTCAGTTTAAAAGTGACTAACACTGAGGAATTAGGTAGATTTCTGCAGCCACTCTTTCAGCAAGAACATATCCAACTTAAAAGAAGCTAATGTTTAAAAGCCCTAAATAAAGGCCTGTTGTCAAGGACAAATTTTTTAAACAATGATCCAAACTTTGCCTCCACAGCATTCCACAGATTTTTGGAACTGGACACAACATGAAAAGCTTGCAAGTTTGTTACAGACAAAATGCATTTAAAAAAAAATATTAGTCAACAAATACCAGTAACAATTAAACCTCATAGTAATTGCATTGAACTAAATTTTAAAGGACTTGCCTCAACTAATAGATTACTTTGGACATAAATAATACATAGAGGCTAACAAGCCATGGAAACCCTGTGTCTGGGTGTGTATCCTTATTGTTCAGAAATTCTAATCCAAGAAGTATTTCATTATAGGAAAGCTTGATACTGACTGAGCTATAATGTTTCCCATCAAAACAACTTGAAATGTCAGTGGTCTTCCCATGAACCCAGAATGTGAGATTTTTGCAGTATTTAAGGAGGTACAGAAAGCAAGCACACCCAGCTGATTTAGTAAGATAGCCAATGATTTGGCTGGTTTCTACATTTAGCACCAAACTCTGGTAGCGTTGTAAAGCTTCATGCAAACTCAGAAATATAAATCTATAAGATCAATAAAGGGAATGAATAGATATCTTTAACTAACACAACTCTATTGACAAAATGATGTTCTCAATAGTGGGTTCAAATTGGTATCCATTGGTCCAAATGTCAAATATGTCTGCACAGCCCTATTTAAAAGCAAGTTACAAAGAAAACTGTTGGACTCGTGTAAGATTGACGTATTTGATGGAGGACATTGTAGGATTTGTTCTTATGGTTCAATTAATCCAGGTGTCTGCATCATGCTCATGACACACAAAGATAATGTCCTTTTCTGCTCTGTTTTATTTTTGATTAGTTCTGTACAACGTTAATTAGCCAAATGGTTGAGTGAGTTGCTGCAGCCAGTTCTAAGCAAGGGTTTCAGAAAAGAAAATCTTTCACTTTCATGAAAAAAAATGAAGCACTTGAACATAGTGTCATTGTTGATATGCATGTGCTTGTTCGACATTGCTGAACTATGCACCAAAGTACAGCTGAAATCACAGACTTTGTACCATCATGATAATTTAAATGTGACATAATTGTTGGAATTTATATTCATTGAAGTTTGCAACTCACACAGTTAATTTCTGTTTTAACAGCAGCATATATGCTCAAATAGATTATGGAGTCCCTAAGGACCAGCTCTCAAAGATGGATTTCCATGAGAAGTCAGTCTTCAATGAAATTGAATCTCCAACTTCCTGCATATCTCTGATACATGGATACAATATTTTCTATGCATGGTTCTGCAACTGCATGTAACCTTTTGCTTACCAGTCTTAATGGGCTCCATCCTGCAGTCAAATTCACTTATGAAAAGGGTTGTCAAATGACTCCCTCTAATGGGAGGAGATGACATAAGGATAATGTCACCGGATCGATAATCCAGAACCTTAACCAAATGCTCTGGAGAATGGATTTTGAATCCCGCCATAAAAGGTGGTGGAATTTTAATTCAATAAAAATCTGAAATTAAGACCTAGCTTAATGGTGACCATGTAACCACTTTGACCAGAGTACAAGCCATTTGGTTCACTAATGTGCAGCAGGGAAGTAATTTTGCCATCCTTACCTGAGTGTAGCCTGTACACATGACTCGAGATCCATAGCAATATATTTGATTCTTAACTACTGCTTGAAATGGCCCAGCGAGCCATTCTTTTATCAATCTGCTATAAAGTCTGAAGAATGGAATGAAAATTGATAGACCTATTGCCCTAGGTACTGGAAATGACCAATGGAAAACACAACACTGTTGACCCTGCAGAGTCCTTCTTACCAATATCTGGCAGCCAAATTCGGAGAGCTGTCCCTCAATTCAGTCAAGAAACAGCCGAGCATAGCCGTACTCAAGGCATCATATATTACAAATAATGGCCTAGACATCACCATCACCATCCCTTGATATGTTCTGTTCTACTGGCTGGACAGAGCCAGCAGAGGCAGCAGCACAGTGATATATAGTCAGCAAGAGGTTGCACTGGGAATCCTCCACAATAAGTCCAGACCTCATGAAATCTTGTGGTATCAGGTCAATATGAACAAGGAAACCTTAGTACATATTGGCTCAGTGGTTAAAACTGCGACCTCATAGGGCTATGGATCTGGATTCGATTCCAGCCTTGGATCAGTGCATATTCTCCCCGTGTCTGTGTGGGTTTCCTCCGAGTGCTCTAGTTTCCTCCCATAGTAAAAGATATGCAGGTTAGTTGAGTTAACCATGCTAATATTTCTGATAGAGTTCAGGGATGTGTGGGTTAGGTGCATTAGTCTGGGGAAATGTAGAGTAATAGGGTAGGGGAATGAGTCTGGGTTGGATACTCTTTGGAGGGTCGGTGTGGACTTGTTAGGCCGAATGGCCTGTTTTCGCACTGTAGGGTTTCTATGATTCTATGATTCTATGACTATGCATTAAATGTGTTGTGATTATTTTCTTTCTTTCACAGAGGATTCGGTAGCAGGAGTAGGCTATTGAACTCCACGAATCAATCAGATCATGGCTTATCGGATTGTGTTCTCACTTATACTTTCCTATCTCTACCCCATAATCCTCAACTTCCTTGTTTAACAAAAATCAATCTATATCAGCATTGGATAAATGTAAAGGCTCAGCCTCTACTACCCTCTGGGGAAGAAATTTCCACAAGATAACAATTCTCTACTGATTGAGCTACTCAGGTGCCACAGGCTCAGGGCATGTTGAGATTGTAGAATTTGCAGAGGACATGGCTGAGGCTACTACTTTAGATGCATTTATGAGGGGGTTGGATACATTTATGAGTGAGAAAGGAATCGAATTTATTTTTTATATTCATTCAGCGATGTGTGTATTAATGGTTGGGCAGGCCAGCATTTATTGCCATTTTTAGTTGGCCTTGGGAGGTGGTAGTGAGCTTCTTTCTTGAACCATTGTGGTCAATTTCATTTATGTGGACTGACAATACTGTTAGGGAGAGAGTTCCAGGATTTACACCCCACAACTTTGAAGATGCTGTGACACATTTCTGAGTCAGGATGGTTTGAAGGGGAAATTGCAAGTGATGGTGTTCTCATGCATCTACTGCTTTTGTCCTTCTAGATGATAGTGGTCTTGGATTTGGAAGTTGATGTCTAAGGAATTTCTGCAATGCATCTTCTAGATGGTCCATACTGCTGCAATAGTGCAATAGGTTTGGAGGGATTGAATGTTTGTGGATATGGTACCAATTGAGCTGGTTTGTCCAGGATGGCAACAAGCTTCTTGAATGTTGTTGGGCTGTGCTCATCCAGGCAAATGAGGAGTATTCCATCACACTCCTGACATGTGCGTTATTGATGGTGGACAGGCTTTAGGTGAGTTTTTCTCTATAGGATTCTGAAGGTCTAACGATTGCCCCTTGACATTCAATGGCATGACCATCACTGAATCCTCCAATATCTATAAATGATCATAAACTAAAGTGGACTAGCCATATTAATAGGTGAAGATTGCTGCAAATGCTTCAGCCTTTTTTTTTTGCACTGATGCTTTGGGATTGCTCATCATTGAGGATAATGATACTTATGGAAGTTCATTCTCCCATGAGTTGTTGAATTGTCCACTACTGTTTACAACTGAACTAGATCTCATCTGCTGGTTTTGGAATCATTAAATTTGTCTATCACTTGCTGCTTATGTTGTTTGACATGCAAGGAGTCCTGTTTGGTATTTTTACCAACTTAACACCCCATTTTTAAGTATGCGTGTTTCTGTTCCTGGCATGCCTGCCTGTACTCTCCTTGCTTGATTCCCTTGCTTGATGATGGTGGTAGACAGGAGGCCATTAGGTTTCAGAATGTGTTGGAATACAATTTGGCTGCTGATGGCTCACAGTGCTTCATGAACAATGAATTTTGATCTGTTCAAAGTCTCTCCATTTAGATCAATGGCAATGCCACACGCATATTCTCAATATGAAGATGGAATATTGTCTCTAGAGGTCTCACTAAGGATTAACTGGTAAAGATGAGGTCAAGTATGTTTCTCCCTGTTGTTGATTCCCTTACCAACTGCCACTGAACCAATCTAGCAGCAATATCCTTTAGAATTTAACAAGTTCTAGTAAACATGGTACTGCTGAGCCACATCTGGTAGTGGACATTGACAACCTCATCCAGAGAACATTGTACACCCAAGTGATATTCAGTTGGGAACAGCACTAATTCATCAGCCAAGTGGATGCAGTATCTGGTAATCAGTCAGATGTTTCCTTGCCCATATTTGACCTGACACCATGAGACCTGCTAACTAAAATCAAGCTGTTGCAGTTGCTAAAAATCTGAGACAAAAACAGGAAGAAAGAAATGGAGGTAACATTTGTCATCGAATAAGACTAAGACTGAGGAACTGTTTCTCTCATCACAGACAGTGCCTGATTTGCTATGCACTTCGAACTTTTTCTATTTTTACTTCTAATTGCCCGTTGTGGTTCCTGAACAAATGCAAAAAACACAACCCAAGGAAGTTCATCAGGTTCACAAAGTACAACAAAAGTGCATCAATGAGGATGCAGTAATGGATGAGTGATTGCAGTGAATGACAGAATCCCACAACAGGTACTCCTCTGTCATGAAATTAAGAACCCATGAAATTAGTTTTGAAATGGTTCAGAATCATCCACTGTAGATTTCATGTCTATGTTTAATTTACAATTAGGAACAACCTTAAATCTTCAATGTGTGAAATTGTGCAACTGTGAACGGTCATTTCCAAAAGAAAGTTTTGCACACTAACATTTTTTACTTGAAGAAACTAGAAAATTTGTTGTTAGTCAGTTATATAGACGACTGCAATGTAACATAAACTTACTTCATTTGGAAGGTAACAATGTTTCTTATCTAATGTTAATGTGGTTAATCAGTTTTAAGGTAACATAGTTTTTTAAATCTTACTATTAAATAATAAATTACCTTTTGTTTCTCGAGTATGTGCCTTTTCTGTTGAAGACATTTCTGTGGTTAATCCTTCACCCCTTAATACTAGTGAACACTATAGACCAGTATTACAAGAAGGGTTAATGGCAATAAATTTACCCAAAGAAGATTCTGTCATAACAAAGTGCGAGCTGTGGACATCTCTTACAACTTCTTTCAAGAAAGGAAAAGAATGAACTCTTCAAACAAGCAGCTGTAGCTTAAGATTTCAACTACACGAGTATGCTCCATTCAACCTGTGTACTTTGAGGCTCCTGGACCTCAAGCATGTATGTCAAGTGAATGGATAATACTTCCATGTTCCAAATCCCACATTCTGAATTGTCCACCATTCTCCTGCACAGCACTTCTAAAGTCAACACACTTTGCAGTTCCAGGTGAAAGTTAGGACTGCAGGTGATGGAGATTAGAGTCATGAGTGTGGTGCTGGAAAAGCACAGCAGGTCATACAGCATCCAAGGAACAGGAAAATTGACCCTCAACAGGAAGGACTTTTGCCTGAAACGTCGATTTTCCTGCTCCTCGGATGCTGCCTGACCTGCTATGCTTTTCCAGCACCACACTCTCAACACTTTATAGTTTCATTCATTCTTTTTCTAGCAATCACCTAACAACCCATATGGCAAACAAACAATCACCTTCATCCCCAGCCTATTGCACTCTTGTACATATGTCACACAATCACTTTCCTGTAATGTAATATTTCACCCCTCATCTCGTCTGCACAGAAGTCATTATGAATACACAAACCCTTCTGTACTTCCTTCTTGAAGAATAAAAGTGCACTATTTGGTGAGAGGTGGAAACCCATTAAAGGGGAATGTTGTACTCCCATGACTTTAATGGCAATAGACACTTGTCACTTATCATCTCCACTTGGAAGGAGGTATTGTTTGAGAATGGTGCAAATGTAAGCAGTAACCTGAGATGAAAACCTGGGCTTTCTGAGGCACTGATATTCAGTCACATTAAGAGATCTAATTCCCTACTTGCAATCATCTTGATGGCACTTGCAAGTTGCTAACAGGTCAGGAAGCAGGCTCCTACATTGGGAAATCTTGGATTTAACCAATTCCTATTGACTTCCAAATGACCTTTTTAACTACTTGCCCAACGTATTGAACATTGTTCCCTACTCTTCCTCTGTCCAGCCACAGGGAAAGCCTAAAGAGAATGGAATCATTGTGGGAGCCCAGTCTGACATCAACTTCAGGCTGCTTCCCAATCCACATGCATCCAAAACTTGCACATTGTGTTTATATTGTTAACACTGACAATTGAATTCATGAAAATTCAATTATATATAATTCTGTTAATATTGTCAAATCTAAATGGCTGTCACTGTAAAAATCCAATGGCTGTTGTGATGATATGTCATTCTAAAATTCTGTCAAATATTGTATCAGCCTATCTGGCACCAGCTTGCTCTTTGCAGTGCTATCTAACCTGACATTGCTTCAGTCTAGTATGTTTGGTAATGGATCAGCAGGAGCGCACTCACCCAAGTTGTCAGAAAGCTGTGGTTTAAATGTCACTTCAGGTCTTGTCGACATATTTTTCAGTTGGCAAGCCAGTGCAGATGCTGGTGAAGGGAAATGTTATCTTGGGGGTCCATCTTCCTCTCAGTTCCAGGGTGGCGTGGTGGCTCAGAGGTTAGCTGTGCTGCCTCACAGCACCAAAGAGCTAGGTTCGATTCTACCCTCAGGCGACTGTCTGTGTGAGTTTCACATTCTCCCTAGGTCTGTGTGGGTTTCCTCTGGGTGCTCCAGTTTCCTCCCACAGTCCAAAGATGTGCAGGTTAGGTGGATTGGCCATGCCAAATTGCACTTAGCATCCAGGGATGAGTGGACTGGATGGATTGGGAAATTAAGAGCTACAGGGATCGGGTAAGAGGCAGGGTTTGGGTGAGAAGATTTTCGGAGGGTCGGTGTGGACTAAATGGGCCTGCTTCCACACTGCAGGGATTATATGATAAACCCAAAGAACAAAGCTAGAGGTCATTGTGATAACCTTGTATGGCAGTAAGCATTTCATTGGTTTCGGTTCTTCTAGAGAATAATGTGGCAGGGCATCTTAATTAAAAGCAGAGCAGTTGACATGCCAGATGAGAAAAAAAACAACTTTTAACAGCTCTGCTGTTTTAGAACAGCTCATATTACTGTCCAAGTGTTATCGATTACATTATTCATTATCTCACCTTAACTTGGGGCAAAGCATTTTCTGAGAATGAACAGCTCCTTCAAGACACTTGGTGTTAGGATTCCTATTACCATGACAAAATTGTATTTACTGCTGTTACTTCAGCAAAACAAAATCCGAAAGGAATGGCTATCTCCACTACTAAGACCTATAGGTTAATCTGAATCACCTCAAAAAATGAGAATAGTGACCATAACGCACAATTAATTCATGCTTGTTTATAGCCACAAAGGCAACAATCAATCCTGTTTACTGCTGGTCAGGATTACCACTTGCAGCCAACATCATCTCTAATGTTCATTGGTTCCATGCATCATTGGAGTGTCCAATATTGTAATTCCCAACAAAGCCAGGCTGAACTTCTTAAAGGGAAAATGTAGTGTAGCTGCTGAAGGTACTCAGGGCATTATCAATTTTGTGCTGTGGCAGAATCTACAATACTTGACTGTGGGAGAGTATGTGCACCAAGATTTAGGAATGCTTCACAGGTAGCCTTGGATGAAGGGATGAAGGAGCTGACAGTTTCTATAACTGCATGAGCACACATTGTTCTGCAGATAAATGCTCAAAATGTCAGGGAAAGAGCTCACACCAGGGGTCACTATTAACAATTAAAACCCAAAGACTTGGAAAGGGTAATGGCACTGGAGTGGTCATAAAGCCTAGGCTAATGAATTTGCAGATGGTGCAAATTTAACTGAATAAAAATCTGGAATTAAAAACCAGCCTAAAGGTGACAACTTAATGACTGTCCTTTGTAAAGTCCCATCAGGCTCACTAAAGCTGTTCGTTTAAGGGAAGGAAATCAGCTGTCCCTACCTGGTCTGGCCTACATTTATAAGACGACAAGAAATAAGAATATGAATAGGGCATTTGGCCCCTGAGCCTGCTCCGAAATTCAATAGGATTATAGCTCTTCTGTCATGTCCACTTTCCTGTCCTTTCCCCATAATCCTTGATTCTCTAGTGGATGCGAGCATAAGAGGTCCAGTTAGTAAGTTTGCAGATGACACCAAAATTGGAGGTGTAGTGGACAGCGAAGAGGGTTACTTCAGATTACAACAAGATCTGGACCATATGGGCCAATGGGCTGAGAATTGGCAGATGGAGTTTAATTCAGATAAATGCGAGGTGCTGCATTTTGGGAAAGCAAATCTTAGCAGGACTTATACACTTAATGGTAAGGTCCTAGGGAGTGTTGTTGAACAAAGACACCTTGGAGTGCACGTTCATAGATCCTTGAAAGTGGAGTCACAGATAGATAGGATAGTGAAGAAGGCGTTTGGTATGCGTTCCTTTATTGGTCAGAGTATTGAGTACAGGAGTTGGAAGATTATGTTGTGGCTGTACAGGACATTGGTTAGGCCACTTTTGGAAAATTGCGTGCAATTCTGGTCTCCTTCCTATCAGAAAGATGTTGTGAAACTTGAAAGGGTTCAGAAAAGATTTACACGGATGTTACCAGAGTTGGAGGATCTGAGCTACAGGGAGAGGCTGAACAGGCTGGGGCTGTTTTCCCTGGAGCGTCGGAGGCTGAGGGGTGACCTTATAGAGGTTTACAAAATTATGAGGGGCATGGCTAGCATAAATAGACAAAGTCTTTTCCCTGGGGTCGGGGAGTCCAGAACTAGAGGGCATAGGTTTAGGGTAAGAGGGGAAAGATATAAAAGAGACCTAAGGGGTAACTTTTTCGCGCAGAGGGTGGTACGTGTATGGAATGAGCAGCCAGAGGATGTGGTGGAGGCTGGTACAACTGCAACATTTAAGAGGCATTTGGATGGGTATATGAATAGGAAGGGTTTGGAGGGATATGGGTCGGGTGCTGGCAGGTGGGACTGGATTGGGTTGGGATATCTGGTCGGTATGGACGGGTTGGACCGAAGGGTCTGTTTCCATGCTGTACATCTCTATGACTCTCTATGATCAAGAATCTACATTTCGGCTTTAAATATACACAAGGATTCTTCCTCACAGCTCTCTGTGGTAAAGAGTTCCAAAAGCTCACAACTGTCTCAGAGGAGAAATTCTTCCTCATCTCAGTCATAAATTGTTACCCATTCATTCTGAGACTACACCTTTTTCCACTGGATTTGCATATGAGGGGAAACAACCTCTCAGCATTTACCCTGTCAAGCCCTTTTTGAATCCTCTATGTTTCACTTCTCATTGTTCTAAATTCCAGTGAATCCCAACCTGCTCACTCTTTTTTATAAAATAATCTCTACATATCATGGTTAATCCAAATGAACCTTCTCTGAATTGCAACAAAAGCAGAAATTGCTGGAAAATCTCAGTCGGTCGAGCAGCATCTATGGAGAGAAATCAATGTTAACGTTAAACAAAATTAACATTTTGGATCCAGTGACCCTTCTTCAGAAGTCTGGGTTTTCAGCATCCACAAATGTTTCATTTCTTTTGTTCTCTGAACTGCCTCCAGTTGAATAATATCTTTTCTCTAGGATGGCACTGATCAGTTTTCCTTGCAGCAGAATTTTGTATGTAACAGGAGGCAGCACAAATGAAATTAAGGGAGATAGGTACGCTTGCATTTTTTGACATTTGTTCATTGTTTTGAAAAGACAATGCTGTCATCATGGTTAGCTTTATCATTTCCGCTATGACCATCAGCATTAAGTGTTTGATGAGGGGTTCCATATATCTAACCTCCTTTTGTTCTATGTCTTCTCCACCATCCCTTAATCTCTTCTGACATAAAACCAGAAAATGGTGTAATCATGTATTTCTTAGCTTCATCTCTGTTCACTACCATTCAAGCTTTGTTCATTTATGATTTCAAAAATGTAAGAACTGCAACACTCCCACATTCCCAATTGAGGAAGAGGAAAAAGGAAGTGAAGATGCAGCATATTATATCTCAATCTCATAAAATGCTATCACAAGCTCAGATACAGAAATGGTGTGTATAATGTATAGGATAGAGGAGGTCTCTGGATGCAGGAAAACTCCGTGCATCAGTGCTCTGCTGCCAGTGTAGGAGGAAAGGATAGTGCAGGTGCCAATTCACTGGTGGGTGATAGTACATGCACATTCTTCAGTTAAGCACTCTGATGGGGCGAAGCTGCTCAAACCAGCTGATGGGCATATGTCTCAAAATCAGGACTTCCTGCCAGAATATCAGCATTCAATAGTCAAGGAGCATACTTGGCATAATTCAAACTCTTTACACAAGGCTTGAAGCACATCCTTTCTCAGTGGTGACCACCTATTAACATCCCTTTATACAGTGTTTGACGGTTGATATTTCAGCCTCCATTGTGGAAATGGCAATGGGTTTGCGATTCGAACCAGCATATAAAATCAGAACAGAACAGTCTCAGTGAGAAAAGGAGTTCTTTCTTGGGCAGACTGGATCCAGAAACATGTAGTTTGCAATTGCTGTCACAGAATTGGACATAATTACACTATGAAAGCAGAAAAGAATCAGAGTTCTACAATTAAGGGTCAAAAATCTCCAGACCTGTCATAGGATGTAACTATTTGATAAATCACCTGTCTGAGTACAACTGACCCTGTCAGTGCTCCTAATATTAAAGTGTCAAAAGTGAGAAAGTGGTTGGTTCTCGGGTAATGGCTTTCTTAACCTTGGATCACAATGTTTAAAAAAGCACTTTACGTTGTTGCCTTGAAATTATGCTGGACTCCTCTGAGTTTCTGATGCAGCTCTGGGAATATGGGATTAGCTCCTAGACATTTCCAAACTCCAGTTTAAAGAAGCTTTTTGGAATTTCAACCTTTGGGCATAATTGTTTGGTCTACAAACTTATATAGGAAATTTATAGCACAGATTGAGACTATTAATTGAGAATGGCACACTGGGCAGAAACTTCCACTGGCAGCATCAATCTCACCTACCAGCTGCAACACAGCAAGAGCCTAGTTCTGCAGCTTCTGAGAAAAGTTTCCCAAGATCTTCTGTCAATCAGACAGTTTTATGCCACTAGCAGATCTTTGCCTGGAATTAGCTCCCCGGAGACCCATGTCCCTCCAGACAGGAGCTACTAGCCACTTCACCCAATCAAAGGGCTATGCTCCGAAAACTTGTGATTTCAAATAAACCTGTTGGACTATAACTGTGTGATTTTGTCCACCCAGTCCAACACTGGCACTTCCATGTCAAATCAAGGCTGGCAGTTCCTGCACTTAACAGCGTCAAACAGAAAGTCAGTGGTGCTGCTGGGAGAACAATCCTGGAGTCCACGGAGACGGAGCTAAAGTTTAACCCAATTTGCATTATTTAAGGCCCCAGCATGTCATGTCTCCTCACAGGTCTTCATTGTTTCTTTCCAGACATCTTTTCAGACATCTCCTTCTACTCCAGACCTATGGTGTAGGTGAGTTGGAAGGATACAGATACATAAATCGATAAAATTAATGATGTAGGTTCGTAAGGTTTCAAAAAGCAAACAAAATGTTTGGTTCCATTCTCAAACCTTTACAAAAATAGATAATTTTAGTTAAACTTGTACAAACCTTCTTTGATGTACTTAGACCACACAGTTGGGTTTCCAGATGATAGAAGGAATATAAAAAGACTGGAGAAGATGCAAGAAAGATTCATTTGGATAAAGCTTTAATTGGTTTGCTTTAGAGTAATGGTCTTATTTGTGAGGAAGACAAACGTTATGGGCCATGAATATGCTATGGCCATAAATAGATCTCTTAGGGAATTTAGCAAAAACTCTGTTTATCCAACATTAATTAGACCCTTGCCCTTAAAGGACACAAGCTAAATACCACCCCTCAGGATTTGCAAGCATAGAGTCTGGGTTGATGAATAAACTTAAAATTTTCATCCTTAACTTTCCCACAGCAGCTTCAACCACATTACACCACAATGCCTGGTGGAAAATGAATATATTTTCTCTAAAACATCCCATTTGCACCATGAAGTAAAATCCAACTTATTTTCTCTATATTGGCAGATGGTCTACTCCTCTGTTAATCCCTGGAATCCAGAAGAGATTACCACAATGAGCATGAATTAAAGATTATACTGTTGGTGTCACTCTGAGAGGTTACTATCACTGGAAAATACATTCAAATAAGATTTCAGACATTCGTATTGTTTGGATTAGATTAAGTTATCCTTCTCTTGTCTTAGGTTAACTCTTGTTTCTTCAGCCACTATTTCATCCACTAATAACAATGACTTACATTTAGCACTTTTAACAAATGAATGTTCCATGGCCTCTTACTAAAGCATTGGAAAACAAAATTCCATCTTAAATTACATAAGGCAATAGCTGGGAAGTTGGCCAAATGTTAGGTCAAAGAGATGTTTCAACAAGTGCCTTAAAGAGAGGAAGAGCAATAATGAGGCCAAGAGGTTCAGGGAGAAAATTTCAGAGTTTAGTGTAAATGCAACTCAACACACTGTCATAAGCAACTAAGAATTTTTTGAGGGGTTGATGAGGTGTATAGATGAGGGTAGTGCAATTGATGTTATCTCTGTGAACTTCAGAAAGGTGTTGACAAGGTCTTGCATAGCAGATCAACTAAGAAGCTAAAAGACCATGGGATTTAGGTCAATTTGGCAAATTGGATCCAAAAATTGGATTAGTGGCAGACAGCAGAGAGTGTTGGTCAAAGGGTGTTTTTGTGACTAGGAGCTTGTGTCCAGTGGTGTTCCACAGGCTTCAGTGCTGGGACTCTTGTGATTTGTTGTGTACATTAATGATCTATAGTGTGGACGTGCCAGTGTTGGACTGAGGTGGACAAAGTTAAAAATTACACAACACCAGGTTATAGTGCAACAGGTTTATTTGGAAGTACAAGGTTCTGCAAATGCAAATCTGCAAATGAAAATTCACCCCAGAGAGTTAAATGTGTACGTATGGAGTGAATTTGCATTTGCAGATACATTCTATTTTGTCCAAAAAACACACAATTTGTAGGCAGTCAGTGCACGTGACATTTTATAAATTCCTACTTTCTGACTCAAGGTTGGGATGCAGATGGATTCTAACCTAACAACTTTAATGCATTGTCTGAGCTGAGATGTTACCTATTTTATCTACACACTGATAAAACCTTAAGTTATCTCGAGGCTGTGACTTGAAAGAAATTTTGGGATTTATATATGAATCAATCATAACCTGAATCCCCATTCTAACTGATTAAAGACTAAACATCAATCTAGGTTTGTTCAATACATGGCATCAGTTGCAAGACACTTTGAGATTTTACTATAAATTCTGTGTCTAATGGATTTGCCCCACTAAGTACCTAAAAAAGGAGCAGCGCTCTGAAAGCTTGTACTTACAAATCAACCTGTTGGACTATAACCTGGTGTTGTATGATTAATGATTTAGTCATGGATGTAAAAGGTATAGTCAGTACATTCACAGATGATGGCGATTTTGGTGGTATGGTAAATAGAAGGAGGAAAGCCTTAGACTACAGGACAATACAAGCAGATTGGTCAGATGAGTTGAACAGTGGCAAATGAAATGTAATCCTGAAAAGTGTGAACTGATGCATTTTGGAAGGACTAACAAGTCAAAAGGTCACCACAGGGTGTCCAAGTACTCTATAATCTTTATGTCCTTATTTACTATTTTCTGCCTGAACAAAGTTCTTCACTGTACTTAGCTACATGTGACTACAATAAATCAGAACAAACCTTGACTCACTATTCAGGACAAAGCAGATGAGTTGATTGTAATGCCAACCTTCAGCATTCACTTTCTACATCACATCTATCTGGTCTGCAGTGCATATTTTATGACAACGCACTGTAGAAACTTAGAGAAACTCCTCTCACAGTATCCTTTGAACAGACAATCTCTACCATCTCAACAGAGGAACATGTTGCCCACTAAGTCACACATTCCTTCAAAGTCACTGGCTCAAACTCCTGCCAATCCCTGTGCAGCTGCACACTGTCAGTGTCCCTTCAACCAACAATGGTTCAAGACATGGCTCACCATTACCTTCTCAGGAGCACTTAGTGATGGATGGTAAATGCTGATCTTGCGAGCAAACTGGGGAAAACAGATGAGATAAGTTACCTAAGTCCAGAGAAGGTCTTAAGCAATATTCCTCATTATCAAGTAAGATAACAAAGAGCAGAATGGTGATGAACTCCAGTTTGTAGTTGATCAGCATATCAAACCAAGATCTGAGGATTGGAATGGTGCAGAAAAGAAAATACTTCTAATGCTAACTGGTTGCAAAACAGGAAGTGAAGATTTTAGAAAGAAGAAAAGATTTTTTTTCAATACATTGCAGGTAAAATAACGCAAGGAAATAAACTTGGTCTTCTAAAATTTTGGGAATCAACAGATAGCTCAGCATCTGTAATCCAGCCAAACTGGACTCCAGGCAGAAGTCCAGATTGGATTAGTGGTGCTGGAAGAGCACAGCAGTTCAGGCAGCATCCAACGAGCAGCGAAATCAACGTTTCGGGCAAAAGCCCTTCATCAGGAATAAAGGCAGTGAGCCTGAAGCATGGAGAGATAAGCTAGAGGAGGGTGGGGGTGGGGAGAGAGTAGCATAGAGTACAATGGGTGAGTGGGGGAGGAGATGAAGGTGATAGGTCAAGGAGGAGAGGGTGGAGTGGATAGGTGGAAAAGAAGATAGGCAGGTCGGACAAGTCAAGGAGACAGTAACTGAGCTGGAAGTAGAAACTAGGATGAGGTGGGGGAAGGGGAAATGAGGAAGCTGTTGAAGTCCACATTGATGCCCTGGGGTTGAAGTGTTCCGAGGCGGAAGATGAGGCGTTCTTCCTCCAGGCGTCGGGTGGTGAGGGAGCGGTGGTGAAGGAGGCCCAGGACCTCCATGTCCTCGGCAGAGTGGGAGGGGGAGTTGAAATGTTGGGCCACGGGGCGGTTTGGTTGATTGGTGCGGGTGTCTCGGAGATGTTCCCTAAAGCGCTCTGCGAGGAGGCGCCCAGTCTCCCCAATGTAGAGGAGACCACATCGGGAGCAACGGATACAATAAATGATATTGGTGGATATGCAGGTGAAACTTTGATGGATGTGGAAGGCTCCTTTAGGGCCTTGGATAGAGGTGAGGGAGGAGGTGTGGGCACAGGTTTTACAGTTCCTGCGGTGGCAGGGGAAAGTGCCAGAATGGGAGGGTGGGTCGTAGGGGGGTGTGAACCTGACCAGGTAGTCACAGAGGGAACGGTCTTTGCGGAAGGTGGAAAGGGGTGGGGAGGGAAATATATCCCTGGTGGTGGGGTCTTTTTGGAGGTGGCGGAAATGTCAGTGGATAATTTGGTTGATGCGAAGGTTTGTATCGTGGAAGGTGAGCACCAGGGGCGTTCTGTCCTTGTTACGGTTGGAGGGGTGGGGTCTGATGGCGGAGGTGCGGGATGTGGACGAGATGCGTTGGAGGGCATCTTTAACCACGTGGGAAGGGAAAATCCGGTCTCTAAAGAAGGAGGCCATTTGGTGTGTCCTATGGTGGAACGTGTCCTCCTGGGAGCAGATACGGCGGAGGCGGAGAAATTGGGAATACGGGATGGCATTTTTGCAAGAGATAGGGTGGGAAGAGGTGTAATCCAGGTAGCTATGGGAGTCAGTGGGTTTGTAAAAAATGTCAGTGTCAAGTCGGTCATCACTAATGGAGATGGAGAGGTCCAGGAAGGGGAGAGAGGTGTCAGAGATAGTCCAGGTAAATTTAAGGTCAGGGTGGAATGTTGTGGTGAAGTTGATGAATTGCTCAATCTCCTCGCGGGAGCATGAGGTGGCGCCAATGCAGTCATCAATGTAGCGGAGGAAGAGGTGGGGAGTGGTGCCGGTGTAATTACGGAAGATCAACTGTTCTACATAGCCAACAAAGAGACAGGCATAGCTGGGGCCCATACGTGTGCCCATGGCTACACCTTTGGTCTGGAGGAAGTCCAGATTGATCAGGACCAATTATAATTTTTGCTCTAGCTCATTGGTAGCACATGCACCTCCAAGCCAAAAGGAACTGTGGGTTCAAGCCAGACATTTGAGCACATAATTATTACAATATTCATGGGATTTTGTCTTCTGATAAGATGTCAAATTGGAAATCTGTCAGTGCTGAGAGGAAGGGTGATAATTGAAGAGGATGCGGATTGCTTCAGTGGTTGAGTGAATGGGCAAATGCAAAGCAAATGAAATATTATATGGATAAATGTGAGGTTTTTTACTTCAGTAACAAAAAACAAGAAAGCATCTGAATGGCTATAAATTGGAAAAGAGAGAGTTGCAACAAGACCTGGCTGTCTTTGCATACCAAACAAGCATGGTGATGTCGCAGGCAGTTAAGAAGACAAATGGTATGTTGGCCTTCATAGAGTCACAGAGACATACAGCATGGAAACAGGCCCTTCAACCCAACTCATCCATGCCAACCAGGTTCCTAAACTGAACTAGCCCCATTTGCCTGCATTTGGCCAATATCCATTTAAACCTTTCTTATTCATGTACCTGTCCAAATGTCTGTAAAATGTTGCAATTGTATCTGCCTCTACCACTTCCTTTGGCAGCTTGTCCCATGTATGAACCACACTCTGTGTGAAAATGCTATCCCTTGTGTGCTTGGTGCACTGGTTAGTAAAGGTAGATCATGTATGATCTAGGGAGAGGTAGTCAATTGGATACAAAATTGGCTTGACAGTACGAGACAGAGGATGGTGGTAGGGTTCATTACTTTGACTGGAGGCCTGTGATCAGCGGTGTAATGCAAGGGTTGGTACTGTGTCCATTGTTGCTCATCATTTCTATAATGGTTTGGATGAAAATAATGGAGGCATGGCCAGTAAATTTGCAGATGATGCCAAAATTGGTGGTCTAGTGGACAATGAAGAAAGTTATTTAGAGTACAGTGGGATTTTGATCAATGGAACCATGAGTTGAAGAATGGCACATGAAGTTTAATGGTGTTGCATTTTGGTAAGACAAACCATGGCAGGATTTACATAGTTAATGGTAGAGCCCTGGTGAGTGTTGTTGAATAGGGAGATTTAGGTGTTCATGTGTATGGTTCCTTGAGAATGGTGTCACAGGTAGATAGGGTAGAAGATGTTTGACATGCTTGCTTTCATCAATCAGAGCGCTGATTACAGGAGTTGGGATGATATGTTAGTGTTGTACAAGACATTAACATTGGTGAGGCCACATTTGGAGTACTGCAAACAGTTCTGGGCACCCTGTTATAGGGAGGATGTTATTAAACTGGAAAGGGTACAAGTCAGATTTACAAGGATGTTACTTGACTGGAAGGCTTGAGTTCTAAGGAGAGATTAGATCAGCTGGGATTTTTCCCTAGAGAATAGGAGGCTGCTGTGTAACTTTATAGAGGTTTGTAAAATCATGAGGGACATAGATAAGATGAACAGCCAAGGGCATTTCTCCAAGGTAGGGGAGTCCAAAATTAGAGGACATAGGTTTAAAGTGAGAGGAGAAAGATTTAAAAGCAACTATGCGGTATCTGGTCAAAAAACTTGCTACAGTCAACATAGCCAACAGCTTTAGCTCTGCCATCTTCTACCTCCTTGGTCACCTCTTCATAAAAATTCGATTAAATTTACGAGACAAGATTTCCTATGCACAAATCCACCCTAACTATCTGTAATTGGTCCTTGCCTTTCCAAATACATGAAGATCCTGTCTCTCAGAATCCTCTCCAACTACATACTCACCATTGATGTTAGGCTCATCGACTTATAGTTCCCTGGCTTTTCTTTGCAACTGTTTTTAGACAATGGCACAACATTAGCCACCCTCCAGTCTTCCAGCACCTCACCTTTGGTTATCAATGATATAAACATCTCTGTTGGTGAGACTAATATATAGTATATCTGATACATAGTGAGAGTATTTGAGTATAGTAGCAGGAACTTGTACAAAATGCACTCCACTGATGGTTTTGTCATTATGAAATACATTTTGCTTTGTTTTTGTTATTTGGATTAATTCTGTTTCTGTGGCACTCTTCACAGTTCCCCTTATTCTCGTACATAAGTTGCACAGAGTGAAATTCTAGGACCTTTCCAACTTTTTTGAAAGGTATCATAAACTAAAGAGCGGTAACAGATAACAGTATTACTTATATTAATATGAATGACAATATTTTAAAATTTCACTGTGCTCATCTTAAGGTGATAAGGTATTCAAGCATTTCCTATTGTTAATCCGATTTATTGTTATAAAAGCAATTTTAATCAGTAGAAAAACCTTGTAAAACTGAGAATTTTGACTGATGGGCTGCAATGGTAAAAACAATTAATAAAACATTTGATTACTATCTACATGCTGGGGGAGCATCATGATATTGTGACACAGCTGAAGACTATGAACCGATAAAGGGGTATTCAAACTAATGACTTCTTTACTAAAATCTGTTCGTGATAAGAGATCCTGCTGCACACATCAAACTTGGAAGATCTGGATACACAATTGTTAACTGTCAAGTTATGTGAGATCACTGTTACTGACTGATTGATAATCATTGATGAGGAAAGAGATGCAATATTTCCAAGTTTGTTAATGATACAAAACTAAGTGGGATTGTGAGAGGTGAGGCAAGCTGAGTGAATGGGAAAATGCATGGCAGATGCAATGTGACATGGATAAGTGTAAATTGTCCACTTTGGAAGGAAAAACTGAAAGGCAGAGGCTTATTGAAATGGTGATTGTTTGGCAGATGTTGATGTATCCCCTAGATCGGGACAAAAAGTCAAAGGGGTTGTGGTCTCAAGATATGCCAAGTTCATTTCAGACTGAGATGAAGAGAAATGTCTTTCTTCAGGAAGTGCTGAGCCTGTATAATTTTCTACCTTAGAAGGCTGTGGAGGACAAATCACTGAACATTTTTTTAAATCGAGCAGATAGATTTCTCGAGGCCAAAGGTGTCCAAGGGTTTGGGGAGACGGCAGGGGTGTAGTGTCAAGATAAAAGATTAGCTATGATCTTGCTAAAAGTTGGAACGGGATCAATGGGCCAAATGGCTTGCTCCTACTCTTACTTTGTATGTTTCAATAATTCTCAACTTGTAATTCCTATTAGTTTTAGTTGTGAAAAATGTACTGAAGAACATCGAAAAATAATTAGAGGAAGCTATTATGCTCTTAAAACACACACAAGAGAATTCATATTAGTGTCTTAGCAACCACTTGTATTTATATAAACCTTTTGACAAAATATTTCAAAATGCTTCATTACAGCTATTTGGAAATCTTCATAATTCTAATCTTCATTAGAATTGGAAACAGGGCCAAAGCTGGAGCATATAGGGCAAAGGGCAAAATACATGGTCTAATTAATAGGTTTTTGAGGGGATTTTGAAGGTGGAGACAACTGGAAAATGGCAGATATTTTTAAGGAGATGTACAGGAATGTACATTTGAAGGCTCTGCCACCATTGGTGGAGCAGGGGCATACTAACCCAAAGTCCAAATGATTGAGGTATAGAAAGTGAGACGTTAAAAACAAGAGAGATTTCAAACAAGGTTAGCATGTGAAAATCAAGGCGATAGCAGAGAAATAAGTGGAAATACTGATGAAAGAGATGTTCAGTGATTCGGAAATAATACTAGAAAGGATGGCAATAATGGAGTTCTGGTATACTGGAGCTGTGTAGGATAGAGCCAGGGAGGCTCAGGAGAAGAGTAGAGAGGAAATGAACTCTGAAGGTGACATAGAAATTGATGATAATGCAGTAATTGTCAGACAATTGGGAATCCAGATGGACAATTTTACAGAGGTCAAATTAACCATTCTTGGCGAAGAATCCACTGTGATTTTTGAGCTTTGCTCATCAAACCATAAAAATACACAGCACACAAGGAGGCCGTCCAACCATCATGTCTTAACATTTCTTAATGTTTAAAAATTTCCTATTACTTACTAATCCTTAATAAAGTACTTTGAGATCCTGTTGCCAGCAGTGTAATGTCAAGTTACACTGAATCTACAGTTCAGGAACAAATGATCTATCAGGCATAAGCATCTCCAGCTTCTTTTCATCTCATTTTATCTGTTCCCTTAAGTCATTATCTAGCTGCCCCTGAAATGAGTTTAAGTATTTGAATCTATAAACCTTGAGATCATGAGTTCCACATTCTAACCTTATTTATGAGCTCGAGTTTCAAAGTCATCCCAAGTGAAAATATCTGTTCCTTTACGTCCTTTATCAGGTCACTCCTCAGTTTCCTTTTTATCTTGTGAAATAGTTGATGGCTGTCCAGCCTTTCCTGAGGGTTACATTCTCATAAACCCTCTTTGTATTTTCTCTTGTGCATTTTCTATCTTTTATATAAAGTGGACATTGGTCAAGTTCTTCAAGTATGGCCAAACTGAGATTCTACACTCTCATTGTCACCATTATCATGTGTGCCTGAAACAAAGGCACCTGAGGAGCATTAACTAGGAAAACAGCCGAAGCGAATATTCCTAATGCCACAGTGGGAATTCTGGATGATAACATTACTCGAGAAAGAGAACAAAGCCTTTATTTTTAGTTAATATTCACAAAATTAAATGTCTCTATATTGTAAGATTGTATGTTGTATCACAATTTTCATGTTAAGATGTAACTTTTATGTTTATATAAGGACAGGAATATTTGCAAAACCTTATTGAAATGTGAGAATTTCAAAATCATGATTTACTGAACCAATGAAATAATCAAAAATGGTTTTAGAAGGAAAAATTCCCTTGTATTTTCCTCAGTTAATTAAATTGCTAATTGCTGAAATAACATGTTGAGCAAAATAAAATCCTGGACTGATATTTTTTGAGCGTTGGAAAGAACTTTCAAGCTTACTTGGATATTCTGAGCATTCCCTACACCTACCAGCATTACCTTTCACCCTAACCAGAATATACTGTCTCTAAACTCCGTTATCTAATTTCTCAAGGCTTCCCATTTTCCAGCCATTCCTTCACCTGTGAACATCTTGCCCCCAAACAGCTTTTGAAAGTTCTTGCCTAATACCGTTAAAATTGGCCTTTCTCCAATTTAGAACATCAACTTTTAGATCTGGTCTATCCTCTTCCATCACTAATTTAAAACTAATACAATTATGGTCACTGGCTCCAAAATGCTCACCCATTTACACCTCAGTCACCTGCCCTGCCTTATTTCTCAAGAGTAGGTCAAGTTTTGCACCTTCTCTAGTAGGTACATCTACATACTGAATCATAAAAAATTCCTGTAAACACTTAGCAAATTCCTCTCCATTTGAATTCTCAATACTGTGGCAGTCCCAATCTATGTTTGGAAAGTTAAAATCCCCTACCATAACCACCCTATTATTCTTACAGATAACTGAAATCTTCTTATAAGTTTGTTTTTCAATTTCCCACTGACTATTAGGGGGTCTATAATACAATCCCAATAAGGTGAACATTCTTTTCTTATTTCTCAGTTCCATCCAAATAACTTCCCTGGATGTATTCCCAGGAATATCCTCCCTAAATACAGCAGTGATACTATCCTGATCAGGTGTACCTGAGAACTCTGTGGGAAGCTAGAGAAGATAGTTGTATCATAGATAGTCACAGGTGAGGTGCCAGAAGACTGGAGGTTGGAAAACATAGTGTTACTGTTTAAGAAGGGTGGTAAGGACAAGCCAGGGAACTATAGACCAGTGAACCTGACCTCGGTGGTGGGCAAGTTGTTGGAGGGAATCCTGAGGGACAGGATGTACATGCATTTTGAAAGGCAAGGACTGATTACAGATAGTCAACATGGCCTTGTGCATGGGAAATCATGTCTCACAAACTTGATTGAGCTTTTTGAAGAAGTAACAAAGAAGATTGATGAGGGCAGAGCAGTAGATGTGATCTATATGGACTTCAGTAAGGTGTTCGACAAGGTTCCCCATGGGAGACTGGTAAACAAGGTTAGATCTCACGGAATAGAGGGAGAACTAGCCACTTGGATTCAGAACTGGCTCAAAGGTAGAAGACAAAGAACAAAGAAAATTTACATCCCAGGAACAGGCTCTTCGGCCCTCCAAGCTGAGCCGATCCAAATGTACTGTCTAAGCTATCGGTCAATTCCTAAACATCTGTATCCCTCTACTCCCCATCTACTCATGCATTTATCCAGATGCATCTCAAATGAATCTACCGTGCCTGCCTCTACCACCTCTGCTAGCAACACGTTTCAAACACCCACCACCCTCTGTGTGAAGTACTTGCCGCCTGTATCCCCCTTAAACCTTCTACTTCTCACCTTGAAAGCATGACCTCTCGTTATTGAATCTCTCACCCTGGGAAAAAGCTTGTCTCTATCCACCCTGTCTATACCCTTCATGATTTTGTAAACCTCAATCAGGTCCCTCCTCAATTTTCTTTTTTCAAATGAAAATAAACCTAACCTTATTCAACCTTTCTTCAGAGCTAGCACTTTCCATACCAGGCAACATCCTCGTAAACCTTCTCTGCATCCTCTCCAAAGTGTCCATAGCCTTTTGGTAATGTGGCGACTAAAACTGTACACAGTATTCTAAATGCAGCCAAACTAATGTCTGGTACAATGTTAACATGACTTGCCAGTTCTTATACTAAGCAAGACAGAAGGTGGTGGTGGAGGGTTGTTTTTCAGACTGGAGGCCTGTGACCAGTGGAGTGCCACAAGATCGATGCTGGGTCCTCTATTTATTGTCATTTACATAAATGATTTGGATGCGAGCATAAGAGGTGCAGTTAGTAAGTTTACAGATGACACCAAAATTGGAGGTGTAGTGGACAGCGAAGAGGGTTACCTCAGATTACAACAGAATCTTGACCAGATGGGCCAATGGCTGAGAAGTGGCTGATGGAGTTTAATTCAGATAAATGCGAGGTGCTGCATTTTGGGAAAGCAAATTTTAGCAGGACTTGTACACTTAATGGTAAGGTCCTAGGGAGTGTTGCTGAACAAAGAGATCTTGGAGTGCAGTTTCATAGCTTCTTGAAAGTGGAGTCGCAGGTAGATAGGATAGTGAAGAAGGCGTTTGGTATGCTTTCCTTTATTGGTCAGAGTATTGAGTACAGGAGTTGGGAGGTCATGTGCAGCTGTACAGGACATTGGTTAGGTGAGCAATTCTGGTCTCCTTCCTATCGGAAAGATGTTGTGAAACTTGAAAGGGTTCAGAAAAGATTTACAAGGATATTGCCAGGGTTGGAGGATTTGAGCTATACGGAGAGGCTGAACAGGCTGGGGCTGTTTTCCCTGGAGCATCAAAGGCTGAGGGGTGACCTTATAGAGGTTTATAGAATTATAAGGGGCATGGTTAGGGTAAATAGGCAAAATCTTTTTCTCTGGGGTGCAGGAATCCAGAACTAGAGGGCATAGGTTTAGGGTAAGAGGGGAAAGATATAAAAGAGACCTAAGGGGCAACTTTTTCACGCAGAGGGTGGTACAGATATGGAATGAGCTGCCAGAGGAAGTGGTAGAGGCTGGTACAATTGCAACATTTAAGAGGCATTTGGATTGGTATATGAATAGGAAGGGTTTGGAGGGATATGGGCCGGGTGCTGGCAGATGGGACTAGATTAGGTTGGGATATCTGTTTGGCATGGACGGGTTGGACCGAAGGGTCTGTTTCCATGTTGTACTTCTCTATGACTCTATGACTCTTATCAGAAATGCCACTTCCCTCCTCTCTTGCTCCCTTTCTATCCCTCCTGTAGCATTTGAATCCTGGAACATTAAGCTGCCTGTCCTGCCCATCCCTGAGCCACGTTTCTGTCATTGCTATGATATCCCAGTCCCATGATCCTAACCATGCCCTGAGTTCATCTGCCTTCCCTGGTAGGCCCCTTGCATTGAAGTAAATGCAGTTTAATTTATCAGTCCTACCTTGGTCTCTGCTTTGTCCCTGCCTTCCCTGACTGTTTGACTCGCTCCCCTTCCCAACTGTACCAGTGTCAGATTGATCTCTTTCCTCACTATCTCTCTGGGTCCCAACCCATACCTTACTAGTTTAAACCTGCCAGGGGAGCTTGAGCAAATCTCCCTGCTAGTATATTAGTCCCCTTCCAATTCAAGTGCAATCCATCCTTCTTGTACAGGTGTCTTCTAACCCCTCTCCCCTGACCAGCTCATCGGCCAAAAACTCACCTGCTCTATCCTCCTATTCCTACCCTCACTAGCTAATAGCACCGGGAGTAATCCAGATATTACTACCCTTGAGGACATCTTTTTTAATATCCTGCCTAACTTTCTACATTCTCCCTTCAGGATCTCATCCATTTCCCTACCTATGTCATTGGTTACAATGTGTACAATGACCTCTTGCTGGTCTCTCTCCCCCTTGAGAACATTCTGCACCCGCTCTGAGACATCCTTGATCCTGGCACTAGGGAGGCAACACACCATTCTGATTTTTCACTGCTGGTCACAGAAACGTCTGTCTGTACCTCTGACTTGACCGTCCCCTATCACAATCGAGCATTTGGAACCCAATGTACCCCTCATTGCATAACAGCCTTTCTCAATGCCAGAAACTTAGCTGTTCATGCTACATTTCCCTGAGAATCCATCACCCCCTACATTTTCCAAAACAGCATACTTGTTTGAAATGGGGATAGCCACAGAAGACTCCTACACTACCTGCCTACCTCTCCAACCTTTCCTGGAATTAACCTATCTACCTGACTCTATCTGCAGCTTTTCTCCCTTCCTATATCTGCCATCCATAACACCCCAGCTCCTGTAAATTCCTCATTGCCTCTGACTGTCGCTCCAACTAATCCATGCCATTGATAGAATTCGTGACCAAATATACTTCCTGCAGACATAATCCTCAATAACAGGGAAACTCTCCCTTAACTCCCACATCCAACAGGAAGAGCCCATCACTCTATTAAAGGCCATCTTTCCTTCTTCACAATCTACCGACTCAGAAAATAGCACCATCTTTTTGCTCTAAAAAACAGTACTCCAGGCTAACTTAATCAAGGGACAGATTTCAATAAAACATATAATTAAGAAATAACCCACTCTATTCACTACTGTAGACTTACAGCAAGGTTACATGTTAACAACCATGCACTTATCTGTTCCTGTGCTGTGAGGTTTCATCACACAGAGCCCTCCGAGGTCAGCTTTGAATTTCACTGTTTGTTAATTTTTCCTAGATGCATTCTGATGTCCAGGGATACATGAATTCAAACAGCAAAGGCAGGAACTGTGCAGATTCACTGTTGTAACAGTTAGCAGTGTAGGTTTCTTTCTCTCTCTACCTCCTGACCCATGTGCTCGGTGCCTTTGTCTGGTTTTGCTCCTTTTAAAAGTGTCGTTGTTTTGATTTTTTTTTCTCCAAGTTTCCAAAACAATGCAACAGCATATAAAACAGTAATTGCTGCTTCTGGAATTTGAGGAAATCATCTCCAACACTCAAAATACCTCAAAAAAGGAGCAGCTGTTACAGATACAATTTGTTGCCATCCTCCATCTTGGATTACCCATATTATTAATTTTTTTAAAAACTCCTCTTGCTGAATCACATTGATCTGTGATTTTCCTCCAGAGCAAAACAAAAAACAAGCTACTAATTTACCAGGGAGGTGATAGTCTAATGGTATTATTGCTCAACTGTTAATATAGAAACCCTGAATAATGTTCTGAGGACCTGCGTTCGAATCTCACCATAGCAGTTGGTGGAATTTGAATTCAACAAAAAATCTGGAAATTAAGAGTCGACTGATGACCATGAAACCATTGTCAATTGTCAGAAAAACCCATCTGGTTCACTAATGTCCTTTAGGGAAGAAATCTGTCATCTTTACATGGTCTGGCCTACATGTGACTCCAGAGCCACAGCAATGTGGATTATTCTCAATTGCCCTCTGAAATGGCCTTGCAAACCATTCAGTTGTATCAATCGCTAGAAAGTCACAGCAAAGAAATGAAACCGAATGGACCAACTGGCATCGAACTTAGAACTGGAAAAGATAATGGCAAAAACACAAACAGCCCTGTGGACTACACAAACATCTGGGGGCCAGTGCTGAAATTGGGAGAGCTGTCTCACAGACTAGTCAAGCAACAGCCTGACATAGTCATTCTTACAGAATCATATCTTAAAGATAATGCCCCAGACACCACCATCACCATCCCTGAAAATGTCCTGTCCCACTGGCAGGACAGACCAGTAGGGGTGGCAGCACAGTGGGATACAGTCAGGAGTGAGTGGCCCTGGGAGTCCTTGAGATCGACTCTAGACCTATGAAGTCTCATGGCTTCAGGGTAAACATGGGCAAGGAAACCTCTTACTGGTTACCACGTACCATCCTCCTTTGACTGATGAATCAGTACTCCTCCATGTTCGACAACACTTGGAGTAAGTACTGAGGGTGGCAAGGGTGAAAAATTTACTCTGGGTGGGGGATTTCAATGTCCACCAGGAAGAGTGACTTGGCAGCAACATTACTGATTTAAGTGGTTGGGTCCTAAAGGATATAACTGTTGAATGGGTGTTGTGGTTCTGTTCGCTGAGCTTGGAATTTGTCTTGCAAACGTTTCGTCCCCTGTCTAGGTGACATCCTCAGTGCTCCCAGTGACAGGAGGCTCCCAAGCACTGAGGATGTCACCTAGACAGGGGACGAAACATTTGCAAGACAAATTCCCAGTTCAGCGAACAGAACCACAACGAGCACCCAAGCTACAAATCTTCTACCAAACTGTTGAATGAGTCTTGAAGGAACCAACATGAGCTCATCCTTACTAATCTGCCGGTTGCAGAAGCATCTTCCATGATAATATAGGTAAAAGTGACCACTGCACTGTCCTTGTGGAGACGTAGTCCCGCCTTCACATTGAGAATAACCTCCATCATGTTGTGTGGCACTATCACCCTGCTAAATGGGACCAACTTCAAACCAATCTTGTCGCTCAAGACTAGGCATCCATGAGGCACTGAGGACCATCCACAGCAGCAGAACAGTACTCCAGCATAATCTGCAACATCATGCCTGGCATATCCCCCACTCGAGCATTACTATCAAGCCAGGGAATGCACCCTGGCTCAATGGTGCATGTAGAAGGGTATGCCAGGAGCAGCGTCAGGCGTACCTAAAAAATGAGGTGTCAACCTGGTGAAGCTACCAGACAGGACTATTTGCATGCCAAGCGGCATAAACAGCAAGTGATGGACAGAACTAAGCGATCCCACAACCAACGGATCAGATCTAAGTTTTGCAGTCCTTCCACATCCAAGTCATGAATGCTGGTGGACAATTAAGCAACTCATTGGGGGTGGAAGCTCCACAAATATCCCCCTCCTCAATGATGGAGGACTCCAGCATATCAGTGCAAAAGATATGACATGAATTCGCAACAACCTTCAGTCAGAAGTGCCGAGTCAATGAGCTATCTCAAGATCCTCCAGTGGTCCCCAGCATCACAGATACCAGTCTCCAGTCAATTTGATTCACTCCACGTGATGTCAAGAAACAGCTGGGGGCACTGGATTCTGCAAAGGCAATGGGCCCTGATAACATTCCGGCAATAGTACTGAAGATATGTGCTCCAGAGTTTGCCGTTCCCCGGCCAAGCTCTTTCACTACAGTGTTGAGAATGTGGTGCTGGAAAAGCACAGTAGGTCAGGCAGCATCCAAGGAGCAGGACAATCAATGTTTTGGGCATAAGCCCTTCCTCAGGAATGAGGCTCATTCCTAATGAAGGGCTTATGCCCAAAACATCGATTGTCTTTTTCCTTGGATGCTGCCTGACCTACTGTGTCTTTCCAGCACCACACTCTCGAAACTGATCTCCAGCATCTGCAGTCCTCACTTCCTCCTCTTCCGGTACAGTTACAACACTGACGTATACCTGACAATGTTGAAAATTGCCCAGGTATGTTCTGTACACAAAAAGCAGGACAAATCCAACCCGGCCAATTAACACCAACCAGTCTACTCTCCATCATCAGTAAAATGATGGAAGGTGTCATCAACAGTGCTATCCAGTAGCACCTATTCAGCAATAATCTGTTCAGTGACACCCAATTTGGGTTTCGTCAGGGTCGCTCAGCTCCTGACTATATTACAGCCTTGGTTCAAACAGGGACAAAAGAGCTGAATTCGAGAGGTGAGATGAGAGTAACAGCACTTGACATCAAGGCTGCATTTCACTGAGAATGGCATCGAGGAACCCTGGCAAAATTGGAATCAATGGGTATTAGGGGACAAACACTCCGCTGGTTAGAGTCATACCTGGCACAAAGGAAGATAGTTATGGTTGTGGATCGTCAGTCACTTCAGCTCCAGGACATCTCTGCAGGAGTCCCTCAGGGTAGTGCCCTAGGCCCAATAATCTTCAGCTGCTTCGTCAACGACCTTCTCTCTACCATAAAGTCAGAAGTGGGGATGTTCGCCTATGACTGCACAGTGTTTCGCACTATTTGCAAATCCTCAGATACTGAAGCAGTCCATGCTCAAATGCAACAAGATCTGGACAATGTCCAGGCTTGGGCCAACAAGTAGCAAGTAACTTTCACACCACACAAATGCCACACAATGACCAGCACCAATAAGAGTCACTCTAACTACCACCCCTTGACATCTCTAAATCCCCCACTGTCAACATCATTGGGGTTACCATTGACCAGAAACTCAGCTGGACTCACCACATAAACACAGTGACTGCAACAGCAGGTCTGAGACCAGGGATACTGTGGCGAGTAACTCACCTCCTGACACCCCAAAGTCTATCCACCATCCATAAGGCACAAGTCAGGAGTGTGATGGAATACTCCCCACTTGCCTGAATGGGTACAGCTCCAACAACACTCAAGAAGCTTGACACCATCTGACAAAGCAACCTACTTGATTGGCACCACATGTACAAACATTCAATCCCTCTACCACTGACGCTCAGTAGCAGTCGTGTGTACTATCTACAAGATGCACTGCAGAAATTCACCAAAGATCCTTAGACAGCACCTTCCAAACCCACGGCCACTTCCATCTAGAAAGACCAGGGCAGCAGGTACTTGGGAACACCACCACCTGCAACTTCCCCTCCAAGCCACTCACTGTCCTGACTTGGAAATATACTGCCACTTCTTCATAATCATTGGGTCAAAACCCTGGAATTGCCTCCCCACCTGCATTGTGGGTCAATCCACAGTAAGTGGAGTGCAGTGATTCAAGAAGGCAGCTCACCATCACCTACTCAAGGGCAAATATGGGTGAGCTAACAATGCTGGCCAGCTAGTGACGCCCAAGTCCCACAAATGAATAAAAAGGAATCTGGACTGCGGATCAGACACTAATCCATTTCTATTTTTATTTATTTAGTTAATTATTCATTTGTGGGATGTGGACTTTGCTGGTTTGCCAGCATTTAGTTGCCCCTGAGATGGTGGTGTGAGCTGCCTTCTTAAATCGCTACAGCCCACTTACTGTGGATTGCAGGATTTTGACCGAGTGACAGTGAAGGAACAGTAATATATTTCCAAGTTAGGATGGTGAGTGGCTTGGAGTGGAAGTTGAAGGCAGTGGTGTTTCCATGCATTTGCTACCCTTGTCCTTCTAGATGGAATGCTCATAGGTTTGAAAGGTGCTGTCTGAGGATCGTTGGTAAATTTCTGCAGTGCTTCTTGTAGATGGTACATACTGCTTCTACTGAGCGTCGGTGGTGGAGGGAGTGGATGCTCGTGGATGTGGTGCCAATCAAGCCAGCTGCTTTGTCCTGGATGGTATCAAGTTTCTTAAGTTTTGTTGGGAATACTCTAATCCACTCATTCCTGACTTGTGCCTTGTAGATTGGGACAAGGCTTTCGAGAGTCAGGAGGTGAGTTACTTGCCGCAGTATTCCTAGTCTCTGACCTGCTCTTGTATGGGCAATTAATGTTGACATCACATGAACAAAACAAAACATATAAAATGACTTTGCCAACACCATCTGTGCTGGATGAATAAATTCAGTAGATGCCGTAAACCCACAGGCCTTATGTACAGTGAACTGGCTACTGAGTCACAAACTGCTGGGTATAGATACTTGTACTACATAGACATATGCAAATGCAGTTTGCATTTATGTGGTGAATTTCTGGTCAAAGATTACCCCAGGATGTTGATGATGGGGGATTCACTGAATGTCAAAGGGCAATGGGTAGATTATCTCTTATTGGTGACAGTCATAGCCTGGTATTTGTGTGGTACAAATGTTAGCTTTTCAGATTAATTTTAATTTTCTTCAGTCATCTTTCTTTGGCATCTCATAAGACAATGGCTTGAACGATGGTGGTCAACTTAACATCATTCGTATGGTGTGGCTCAGGAACCCCAGTATGGAAGGGCAATCTCTGCCTCATTTGTTATAAATGGCTGAGATGAGAAGCTTAAGAATTTGTTTTTTTTATTTGCTCTGTATCTTATTTTTGTCAATTGAAATATCTGTTTCAACTGACCAGTTTCAATACCCCTTCACACGGTAAGCCTTGATAGGTCGTGACCGTCAATTATATCTTCCAATTCTCTATGTCAATGTCTTCCATCTTCCAATTGCATTCGCATGTGTCTATGCAGTACAAGTATCTTTACCCAGCAGGTTGTGTCTCTATATATAAGGCCTTTGAGTTTACTGCATCTGTTGAACTTATCCATCCAGCACAGATGGTGTTGGCTAAGTCATTTTATATGTTTTGTTTTGTTCATGTGATGTCTGCAGCTCTGGTGAGGCCAACATTAATTGTCCATTCTTAATTGTCTTAGAAAAATCTGATGGTGAGCTGCCTCCTTAAATTTGCAGTTCTTGGGTTGGAAGAAAGGAACTCCAGGACTTTGATCCAGCAACAGTGGGGGAATGGTGATGTCATTTCAAATCGGGATAGTGTGTGGGTTTAGAGAGGAACTTGGTGGTGGTGTTCCATATATCTCCTAACCTTGCATTCTAGGTGGTAGAAGTTGTTGGTTTGGAATTTGAGGATTCTTAGTAAATTGCTGTAATACATCAGTAGATGATATAACTGTGCCTTGGTAGTGAAGTAGTAAATGCTGAAGGTGGTAGTTGGACTGTCAATCAAACATGCTGCTTTGATCTAGATGTAGTGAAGCTGTACTCATCAGACAAATTAGGTATATTCTGTCACATTCCTTGTGCCTAGTAGATGATAGACAATTACTGAGATAAAAGGTAAGTTATAATCACTGACCTGCTTTTGTAGTCATAGTTTTACATGGCTGATCTAGTTAAGTTGCTGGTTGATGATGACACCTGGATGTGGATAATGGGGGGCTGAGCATTGGTCATGCCATTGAAGGTTGATGGTGAGATCCTGGTGATGGTTGTTTCCTGACACTTGTGTGACATGAATGTTCCCTTGCCATTTATCAGCCTGGATATTGTCCAGATCTTACTGAACTTTACATGGACTATTTCAGTATCTGAGGAAAAATCACAAATGTTGCTGAACATCGTGCAACCATCAATAAATATCCCCATTTCTGAACTTAAGATGGATGGAAAGTTGTTGATGAAGCACCTGAAGATGGTTAGGCCTAGGGATCCTGAGGAATTCCTGCAGGGATGTTCTGGGGCTGAAATAATGACCTCTAACAATTCTAAGCATCCTTTATTATCAGTTACCAATAGAGTGAGACGTTTCATCTGATTTCCACTGACTCTAATTTTGTGATGCATAATGAAAGAAGAAAAATATAACACCACATTTTGTATTATTGCATCTTATTTTGGATTTGTTTCCAACAGCTGTAAACACAACTTTGAGCTACAATTACATCAGCATAACTTTTATGCTACTTGCTGTTTTACATGATCGAATATGCCAATCATTACTCCAATCTGAATCCTGCACATATAAGCAATCTCATGCATACTTAAGTGTTATGTGTTATAGAGTTTCATCAGGTTTCTCTTGAACTTCCTTCTCTAAAGTTTTACAATTTCTAGTAATTCCCAACAGTTCTCCAAGTAGGTATAGTCTTGAGGCATTTCTCTGCACTCTGTTGAAAATCAGGCATATTTCTGGCTTGATGTCCAAACTAAAATCAATATTCATGATAAGGTATCCCCAATGTCTTATAAACCTTAGCATTATTACTGTAAAATTGCACTTTGTTGTTCTGAGCATATAATTTATGTTTCTGTTAACATTTTAAAATTGCTTTTTATTCTGAGATGATAATCAGGCTGCTTTCTAAATTTCCCATCTTCAATTTTACTGCATTCACTGTGACAGTTTTTATGATGCATATATTTTTTCAGGCTATGTGCAATATGTTACAATTATCACAGTAAAAATGTGCTTGCAGTCAGTATACCCAGCTGTATAATCACTGAAAATCATTTTGCAATTCCGCAGTTGAACTTTCTCTCTTTCTTTGCAGCTCTTTGTACTTTACTATTATTACTAAATCTGAAACATATGGACATTTTCCAGTATTAGATTTATGTACAACATTGACTTGTCCAAGACACAAATCAACAATTTCTCCCAATGTAACCTTGCACATCTCACAATTATTTTCCATTTTTGTTTTATCAGCTTTTCATCCTGTCTTATGCATTATTCTTGATTCTTGTAGTTTGAATTTGTTTAGAAATCTGTGAAATTAAAAGATTTTTCAAACTAACCAAAGCTTAGGTCACCAAACATTTTGGACTGAATCTTGTTTTTTGAGGTAGGTTTGAGTTGCGTTGAGTTTTTTGGAAAGCTTGTCATTTAAAACCCAGCAAGTTTCCTCTTACCAAACCTACCTCAATCATGACTTCGCTCTCATCTGATTTCTGCCCCATCTTATTATATGTTGTTCTGACAACAACTCAGCAGATATTCCAGAATTCATCAGAATTCCTTGTGCCCAAGCCATCTTTTAAGGCTCATTGTGCATCCACTGTCAGTCCAGAGCTGCTCTATGTGGTTCCTGATATTTGTCCTGAACATGGCCCAGAGAAGAAGCTGAGCACCCCTGTTGTGTAGCCAGGTACTGGAGGTCCTACTGGTACAAAGGCAGGATTTTCTCTTCCCCCAGGAACAGCAGTACAGGCTAAAACACCAGTGTAGTCCAAGGTTACCATCTGGGCTAAAGCTATCCTAGTGGACTGAAGGAATGCCCAGCATTTGAGGAAGAAAATCAGTTATCTTCTCCATTCTGCTAGTGAAATGATCACCATTTCTCTCTGCTCTTGCATTCATCTCTCACTAAGACTCATGCTTTACCACTCTCATTACTGCCTGCAATGTCCTTCCTACTCACTCTCACCCACAACATTATTAACTCTGCATGCCCTCTGTGTTGCTGAATCACTCATTTAGGATACCTCCCTACTTACACCAAATGTAGCAGCACTGCTACCCACTTTCACTTCCATTAATGCCTCCCTCACTCTCATTTCAGAAGGAAACCAGCATCCAATCATTTGGTTCCTCACCCCTTATGAGAAGAGGATCCTGACTCTGTCCCGAATAGGACCTGGTCTGGTCTTAGATGCTGCCTTTATGTGACTTTGCCTGGATCCCATGAGCGACAGCTGTCCCCCTTCACTTGACAAATGCCTGCTGATGACCATGGCAAGATTCCTGGCTTTGTGTCTGTGCAAAATGGCAGAGCAAGACAGAAGTAATGTGAGCCTGCCACATCTGGCAGAGGGGACAGCGTGCAAAAGGCAAAACAAGTCATGGATGCTGTGAGCATCGCAGGTAGGCTGAGAATGCGTGAGTGCTATGACACCAAACGAAGAGCCTGGAGATGAAGCCTAGTCCAGTATATGAACTGAGTCTGTACCTCTGAGCACACAATGTTGTTGCTGCCGCACTGCAATTATAGTTACCTGTGTAGCTCAGGACACACACTACAGTGCAGAAATGACCAGCGAGTGAATCAGAGGTGATTCTAAGGGCTTTTAGAGGTGGTAATGTCACATTCCAATATCTGTGATTGTGGGACACGTGTAGCTGCTGCCTATGGAATGTGCCTGAGATACAGGTGACCAGTTTCAAACATGGAGTCATCCGGAGCTGTCATGAGAGTTATTTGGCAGTTAGCCGCCCTAATTTCCACGTCCAGTTGAATCTACTAGGTCCATGGTTTCGTTTCCTTATTACATATTCCTGATGTTGAGCCTTGTTTGGTGAGTTTGGTAAGATGGGAGGGAAAACATTAATGAGGAAGTTGTGCTATTAACAAAACACTTAACAGAAAATAAGCTCAGCGTCCAAAAATTAAGAGGGAAAAAATAAAATGTCAAGCTTTCCTCCGGCCCCACCTTGCCCATACCCTCACTTCCCCACATGCCCCATTAGACCAATCCATATGTCTCAACTCCCTCTACCCAACCTCCATGGGCCTGAGTATCCCAAACTATTTTATGTTTCTCTATCCATATCCCATGCCTCCTCATACCCTCTATGCAACTTAATGCCTACTTCCATACATCACCTTTTCGTCCTCGTCAACAATGCCAACTCACTCAATACCCAGAAGAGAAAAAGAACACTCTATGACTTAAAGTTTTATATTTCAGACTCTACTGAGAAAAGCACTCTTGTTCATAAATATACTTCTTGACAGGTCTGACACATCTTCACAGCTCTTGATAGATTTGTCAGGGATTTAAGTGAGCCAGCTGACTATATACGTGCCTGTGTGAATTGTGTATGTGTGAACTCAGTCCCCAACTTCTCTCCTGCCCTTGTGGAAATGGAAAGTCTAATATGTAGGGAAGTGACTTGGGATTTCTGATGTCTTCTGCTATTTCCACTTCATGGGAGATTCTCTGATGTGGTGAAAATCTGGGCTTAAGAGGTGAGAGTTCTATTTTGTGAATAAAGTTGCAAATTACATATTCATCTTGGACCTCTTTAATTTATCAGTTTGCTCGTGTTTCCAAATGTTCAATCGATTTAGATATTATGACAAAAAGATGGAGAATTTGTTAATATTGCCCTCTGAAATGAACATTTTTAATATTATGAATTGAGGTCTCCCTGTAAATAGGGTTTCCACTGAAGTTACGGTGGAAAGTGAGAGTACCCTTGATTTAAATTATTCACATACACCAGATGGAATTTGACCCTTACATCCCAACAATATCACAAAGTTTCACCTCACATTGTGGGTCAGACATCCAGCTTTGGGTCCTGCTTGGTATCGATAATGTCAGAGTCCAAAAATAAAATGCCTCTCCTGTCTGGGGGATAATCCTTTAGTAAAATGGCACTGCCTTGCAGGTTTAATAAGTCAGTTTCTTGAAATCCATGTGAATAACTCTGATCTTTGGAGATGAATAAAACAGCACATTTATTTTGATAGTAAGGCAGAAGTCAAATCTGCTCTGCTTATTCATCACTAACTGTTAAATTATTGAAATCTGTCTCCATCTCCACAGTACGCCTGTGTAAATGATTGCCACATGTGAAAATTACATTTCTTACACATTTTTTAATAAACATATATCTAGCATAAGCAACCATCAAGAACAAATAATACATAAAATGAATTTTTCAGTACAGAAACTCTGAATTACTCGGATTATATTCAGAATAAAGTTCAGCATGAGGTGTTTATGTAACCATTGTGTGTTCCTTTGTCAACTGATGCTTGTGAAATTTAGTCAATGAGATTTCACATTTACAATGTTGTTATTAGCTGTTTCATTTGCCAATAATTCAGGCTTAATTTTGAAGTACTTTACATAACAGGGCAACGTGGTGGCTCAGTGGTTAGCACTGCTGCCTCTCAGTGCCAGGGACCTGAGTTTGATTCCTGCCTAGGGTAACTGTCTGTGTGGAGTTTGCACATCCTCCCTGTGTCTGTGTGGGTTTCCTCTGGTTGATCTGGTTTCTTCCCACAATCCAAAGAAGTGCAGGCCAGGTGATTTGGCCATGCTTAATTGCCCATAGTATTAGGTGTATTAGTCAGGGCTAAATCTCGGGCAAGGGAATGTGTCTGGATTGGTTACTTTTCAGAGGGTCGGTGTGGATTTGTTGGGCTGAAGGGCCTGTTTCCATACTGTAGGGAATCTAACCTAATTATTATGTTAAAAAAAAGTAATACGAATGAAACTTTTACCTACTCGGTTACTATGTTATTTCAAAGTGATTTATATATCTCTCTATGTTTGTCTACACTTCCAGTGTGTCACACTATTCATTATACTCAAAAATCTAGGTATTGAGCACACAACATGATCTTAGAAATAAATAAAATGAAGCTCCAGCATTTAAGTTTAAGAGTGTGATTATTTCAAACTTCTGAGAATCACAAGACAAAACATCTACTTAACAGTAGCGTAATTATCCTAAATTGGCATTTTTTATTCTTGGCAAGTGTATGGAATTATAGAACCACTTTGTACATAAAAAGGGAAAGTGGTGATTCACTGTGTGAATGAGATGACAGGTCATTGAGGTCTCAGAGTAAATGCAATGCATCTTTTTTGACAGTAAAATGTCTCAAGTAATTATTTTGACTTGAGAGGGGGGCAAATGAGATGCTTAAAAAGGACGGGTGGGGGCAGAACAGGAAGATACATACACATAAATATTCGAAGGCAGTGGGAGAGATAACAGTTTGAGAAGCCACGTGAAATGGTGGAAGACAGTGTGGGTGAGGGAGGTGTTTTTGGAAGGAAAACCTAGCAGCATGGATTGCCTTGATATTCTGCAGAAATTAACTACAGGACATAATTTAAATTTACTTGACTTCAAAAGGTTTTGAAAGATCAGAGAGCTAGCTTGTTTGGTAAGTTGATGGCCAATGTGGCAGGAAAGATCTAGGGAGTGATGTCTGACATTGTGAGGGTTTCAGATATTGAGGAGCAAGTATATGGGGTTGCAGGGGGAGGCAGTAGGGTTGTGTTTGGAGGTGGGGAGGTGGGATGGTACTGGAGTAGAAGAGTAGACCAGTGTGTGGAAATAAGGGAAGGGGATTGAGGGGAGAGTGAGGTTTGAATGGTGGAGACAAAGATGGAGATCAGATTGGGGTAAAGTGAATGGAGAATCAGATGATGGTAAATGGGGAAAAAGGCAGAGGTAGAGGTTGGAGATGAGCTGGGGAACGAAGTTGGGGATCAGAGAGAGGAAGGGGATGGAATCAAAGCTGGGAGACAAAAGGTCATCAGAAAGGGGAGGATGGGATTCAGAGATAGGAGGGGGATAAGTGATCAGAGAGGCTTACTAGGTAGAGACTGCCAATTTCACAATTTCCAGAATTCCATTTTATCTTGCTCAAGCTGAAGATTATGAAATTTTTTACAAAGTTTGAACATTATCTACTTTTACAAATACTATGAATAACATAGATTTTTTGTAAAAGATGCTCTGTTATCAACTCTTTAGCAACAAGGTTCAGGATAACATCTAAAAGGACATACTGCAGGTCACAGTGATCACTTTAGAGACCTAATGGTGAGCGTTCAACAAAGACCCTCCCTCCATAGTCAGTGAGGGGCTGAATTATGGGTAACCATTCTCTAACATTCACATCCAAAGGGTTAACATTAAAAAGTACATTATTACCATAGATTGTATTTGGAAGAGTAGTGAGGACCCTTGGAATACAATGTACTACTTTGAAAGAATTCCAGTTGTATGTACTTATGCAAAGTCAAAATTGAACTTTTATGTGAAGTAATATTTAAGGAAAATTTTAGGAATGAAGTATAATTTTTTGGAGATAAAAGTCTTACTCAAGTTTAAAATATCCCGGGGCAACCTCTGATCGTACAGATTTTCACAGTCTTTGAGCTTAAAAGTTTTCATGAAGACTAACATTATTTCTTCCTATTTACACTCAACCATAGCTGAGCAATGATGACTTAATTGTTACTGTCCAGTACTTCACCTGAATTTTGCAGACATCCTGTTCCCATGGAAACCATCTGATGAAAATCCTGAAATCACAGAACCTTTACAGTGTGGAAGCAAGCCTTTGGGCACTTGGAGTCCACGCTGCCCCTTCTAAAAAGCATCCCACCGAGACCCACCCTGCCAAACTATCCCTGTAACCCTGCATTTCCCATGGCTAATTCACTAAACTACACATTCCTGGACATCATGTGCAATTTAGCATGGCCAGTCCATCTAAACTGCACATCTTTGGACTGTGGGAGGAAAATAGAGCAGCCACAGATAACCCACACAGACAAGAGAAGAATGTGCAAACTCCACACAGAGTCACTCAAGGATGGAATCAAACCCAGGTCCCTGGCACTGTGAGATCCAGTGCTAACCACTGAGCCAGTGTGTCACCCCAAAATATGTGTATGATATATCTTAGATCATTTTCTATCCTTTAAAATCACAGATGATAAGGAATTCACTATAAACCCATTGCCATCATGCTAGGCTTAAATCATTTTACAACTAATAACAAATGGATGCCTTGCATTCCTAAAAAATTCTAGTTGATGTAAAAGGACACATTTGTTAAATGATACAAACTCTTACAGACATCAATGTACTGCATGTTAAGTGATGGTCATGTGTTGCGATGTGATTCATAGGAAACTTTACTGTTTTTAACTGTTTTTATTGTGTAACCCTGTACACAGTGCTTGTATGTTGATGCCGACTCTTTGCAAAGCAACCCTACACACAACAAATGTAAAAATCCTGGAAGCAGATTCAAAACTCATTAACTATTTCATCGAATACAGTGCTGAAAAAGGCCATTCAGCCCAGCAAGTTTGCACCAACTCTCTGAAGAGCATCCCACCCTGACCCCTACCTTATCTTTGTGTTTACCATGGTTAATCCACCTGACCTGCACATCTTTGGACAGTGGGAGGAAACCAGAGCACCTTGTGGGAACCCACGCAGACATGGGGAGAACATGGGAATTTCATACAGTCAGCCAAGGCTGGAACTGAACCTTAGTCCCTGGCGCTGTGAGGCTGCTAACCACTGAACCACTGTTGCTGCCTAATTTGCCTTATTCTGTTCACAACATGCATTGTCAGGAAATAGTGTTGGATGGTACGTTCATGTGAACAGTAAGCACAATTTATTTGAGGGAGGAGGGGATTGGGGAATGGTCTGAATAGGGTTTTTTGTACTAGATGATGTAGAAAAATTGAGCCTTCAATCTCGGATACATTCTCAACCGATAAATTTGTTTATTTCCATTTTCATACACAGCATAATTATGGGACAGCTATAGCGATGTTAAAGAAACCCCAGAGGACAACTGGGATCTGGGACTGAAAGGGAAAAATTTGGTGAAAGTCAAAACACGTTTTCAAACTTTGTTCTTGGTATGTGGACATCGTTGGCTGGCCTGGTATTTATTGTCTGTGCCTGATTGCCCTTAATCTGTGTGACTTGTTGGCATCATTTCAGAGAGCAATAAAGTCAACCACAATACTTGGTCTGTCCTACATGTGAATCAGCAGAGATGACAGATTTCCTTGACTAAGCAACGTTAATGAAACCAATGAATTTTTGTAACTACTGACCACAATCACCATTCAACTTGCATTTAAATCTATATTTCTACTGAATTCAAGTTCCCCATCTATCATGACGGGATTTGAACCCATGATACATTCCAAGAGCAATAGCCCGGGATTCTGAACTACTTGTCCAGTGATATTGCCACTCTACCACTGTCTCTGCCAAACTTGACAAATCTCATGTCTAAACTTTGATTTGTGTGTTTTAGTTTATAGTATTTAGTGGAGCTAAACAAGAAAATGGAGAGATTAATAGAAATTAAGTATCTTTGGTAGTAGTAAATGCATTCGCCTAGTTAAAAAAAACTAATGTCATATGTTCTTGACCTCTACAACACACAGCCCCTGGTCATTCACCAGTGTGACTGACATTTATAGTACAAAGGATGGAAAAGTTGGAAATCAATATTGTAGTGTTGCATAATTAATCAGGCCCCTGCTTTCAAAAAGTGACTTTTAAAGAAGGTTTTCATAGACATAATTCATTTTGGTATGGACTAAAATTTGTTTGCCCTAATGCCTTGTAATTCATAAATTTATCATTATATTCTGTCACATTTTAAAATCAGAAATCATATTTTCAATCAATACATCTAATGAATACTCACGAGGTCTCATCATATAATGATTGAAAATTGTATTATCGATTCTACACTGGTTTTCATTCCAAGCCATGAGGGATTTGCCTCTGAAGATAATTACTAATTTTTAGTAGCTCCAGTATATCTTCAGGAAGCAAGTCTGTAAAAGTTTGACACGTAAGGCCTACTTCATTTTGCCAAGTGTTTCTACCTAAGCCAGGAGAAAATTTATCTCCAGCCCACCACTTTGTATATTGAGTGGACTGAGGTATACTGGGATGGTGGACAATATACTGCCATTTTTCTCAATTTTAAACGTTAACAATTGACTGGCAGCTGGATTTTTCAAATACCACAAGAGAGGGGCCACTGGCCTGGATGGATGATGCGTACCTCAAATCAACGAGGTGTTGAACAACTGGCTAAGATTAAAATACTCAATGACCTCTGGAGTAGAACTGAGTGAACAGATCCCAGGTTAAAGTTAGAGACAGGACAGATCAGTCACAGCCTTTAAACACATTCCAGAGCTTTGTCCACTTACTGACCCATCCGTAATACAATCCCAGCATCTGGTAAATTCACTGTAATGTGGCATAAGCAAATAACAAAACTGATGATCTCCTCTCAAAGCAGACATCTTTCAACTGTACATTTCGGTACACGTTAGATTTCTTTCTTATTAAAATTAATTAGATATTAGCTGATGCTTTCCCTTCAGTTCGACAAGTTTATATTAAACTACATTCCACAGTCATGTGCTTTTTTTTCCCCACATAGCAGACATAACATCTCTTTCAGGAGTTTTCACAAAATGTAAAGAATCAGAAAACACAGAAAGGGCAGAATTTTCAAAATAATGCAAGGAATTTGTATTTATTTCCTTATTTTGAAGCCAATAGCTGTAAGAAATCAAGGCAGGATTAGTAAGTAGTAAGATGAGACCATCAGGCAGTTTGAGTGTCTTTTAACTGTTAAGAATTTCACTCAGAATGTTGAGTTTTTCTTGCTTTTTTTTGAGTGGTTTCTCTGTTTTTCTGAGTTTTGTAGACATGCATGCATCTTACATAGATTATCACCAAATGCAACTGTGGCAAAATACATTGCGAAACTGATCCTTCCACATCACGCTCCACTAAAATTATCACAAAGTTTCTCCAAGAATCTGGAAAGACATGACTATTAATAATGCAGAGGCACTGGCAGACTTCAATAAATGATTAGTATGACAGAAACTAATACACAGAATTCCTTTAATACTTTCATAGAAATGCACTTATGACAGCAACAGCAGTCAACTTTAACAAAAGAAGATCCAACCCATCAAAGATTTTAGGTCACAGAGTCATACAGCACTGAAACAGACCCTTTGGTCCAACCAGCCCATACCGAACATAATCCCAAATTATACTCGTCCCACCCATCTGCTCCTGGCCTATATCCCTCCAAACCTTTCCTATTCATGTCCTCATCTAAATGTCTTTTAAACATTGTAATTGTAGCCACATCCACCACTTCCTTAAGAAGTTCATTCCACAACTTTAAAAAATTTGCCCCTTGTGTCATTTTTAAATCACTCTCCTCTCACCTTAAAAATGTGTTCCCTGGTCTTTAAATCCCCCATACTAGGAGAAAGCCAACCACCATTAACTCATTATTTTATAAACTTCTATAAGGTCATCTCTCAACCTCCTATGCTCCAGTGAAAAAAGTTCCAGCCTTTCTAACCTTTCTTTATAACTCTCTCCAGCTTAAAAATATCCTTCCTATAACTGGGCGACCAGAACTGACACTGTACTCCAGAAGAGGCCTCACCAATGTCCTGTACGACCCCAACATAATGTTCCCTCTCCTATACTCAAAGGACTGAGCAATGAAGGCAAGCATGCCAAATGCCTTTTTAATCACCCTGTCTATATGTAATGCAAGCTTCAAAGAATTATGTATCTGAACTGCTGAGTTCCTCTGTTCTACAACACCACCCAAATTCCTACCATTAATTGTGTAAGTCATGCCCTTGCATGTTTTACCAAAATGCAATACGTCACATTTATGCAGACTGAACTCCACTGTGATTGAAGATAATAATTTGCTTTGACTTGAAAGAGTCTTGAATCCTTTTAAGATTATCTCATTAGAGACTAGGAACATTTTTAATTATTTTTAGAATCTGCAAACGCAAGAATTTTCAAAACAATGTTCAGTAATTAAAACAAAAGAACTTTATTACAACAAAATCAAAGAACATGAATCTGAATGATTACACTCAATCTTGAATAGTCAGTTGCCACTTCTTCTGGCAAAGCTGATCGTTGAAATCTCCTCCCTCCAGTGGTTATCAACTCCCATTCAACACAGATTTCTTAAACATAGCCACATTAAATCAGAAGTTTCCTTGTTCCTATCATTCTTTATTGCTAGGGTTTTGCACTGAAAATTCTCTCTCTTTCAGAGTTTGGCTATTTCAGAAATGTAACCCATTGTTAGGAACCTTCCACTTAACAAGTTGTTTAAGCTCTCAGCCGAAACACAAAAATTCAACTGAATTCATTTTGAGATAGATGTTATTTCATCTGTAGGCCACTTTCCCTAAAAGTAAAAACTAAACTATTTTAACATAATCTCCCCCAGGGAAACTACCTACTTATATAATTACCTTACATTATAATCCTGTTTTCCCCATTGTTTATCTCCCAGGCAATCTGGTCATTACTTACTCAAAACCAGCTGATTATTTTTATCAAACCAGAAGTCAGATTCTAAAATTCCTAGTTCTTAAAAGGACTATTACCACACAAAATATATTTTTCCCTCCAACGGCATAGGCTGACTCATTTACAGTCATGAAATAGACTCCAGAGGCCAATGAAAGGGTTAACTGAATTGATTTACTAGTATCTTCCAGCAAAATAAGATGGAAGCGATAAGATAAGTAGATGCACCGTAGACAGAATAAGAAATGAGAAAGGGCAAAAGGCCAAACCAGGGAGCTGGTAATTGAAAAAAGCAGGCAGTCTAGACCACACAATCAGTAAGATGTGGGATATCTTGAATGGATCTGAACAATGCCTGATATATGTCCCGCAGAAACAAGGAACTGAAGCCAAGGGCATCAGTTTAGCATGTGATTATAAACTGTAGAATTGAGTGTCGGAATGCAGATGTGACTGAAATTGTGGAGTGAACACTTGTCGCTTTCCAGAGTACTGTCTCAGACTGCCAAAGGCGAGTTTTCTCTGCATACACTTTAACAAATAATTGTAACCTGGACCTGAGCCTCCTTGTGGTTTATCAAGTTGTGCCACAGCACTAACATTCAGAATCTGAAGAAAAATAACACTCAATTCCCTAAGTTTCACAAACAGGACTGCTCTGGTAGACCTAAACTTTCAGGCTACTGTTTTTCCAGAAAACGGATCTCTTTCTGCCCAATATTTTTTTCCTAATTTTTTGCCTTTCCCCCAGTCACATCCATGATTATTCCAATCCATTGTCACTTTAACAGGATCCAATTTCATGACACTATTAACCAACACTTTAGCGCAGATCTAATCTAATCTTAAAAAAAAGATGTTCAATCGTTCTGCACTTTCAACTCACCATCAGGACATTCTGGACAATTTGTATCTTCTTTGAAGAGATAACCAACCAATTTCCATTTACCTGCAAACCCTTCCACCTAGTTTAACGTGTTCTCATGTTCTCCTTTAACCAAAGCTAATTTTTCCAAAAACAAAATGATCATATGACTCAGTAGGAAGTGCTCTGTCTCTGAGCTAGGCAGTCTGGGGTCAAGATCCACTTCAGGATTTGTTAACTATAGAAGGACTACTCATGAATCTGTTCAAATAGTTTGATAATGAGACTGCTAATTTATCCAACACTTAAATATGTTTCCCCAAAAGATACAAAACCTCTTCTGGTTTAAAGATGTTGCTATGGCAATCCATTTGTGTTTTAGCAATACTTGCCTTTTTAATAGATGTGAAGCATTCCTTGTTTCAGTCTTCAATTGGACCCAATTTCCCACACCTGTCTTTTTCATTATACTGATGACTGTGCCAGTACCACATCATTCTCTTGCCCTGAATGAGAACACTAACAAGAAACAATTTCACTTTCCTTCACATAACCCATCTCTGACTCTTTTCATCCCTGACATCTTTGCCTCACGCCAAGGATTTCTGTTACAAATGAATATTCGTCATAAGCCCATTGACTCAAATAACTATCTCGATCACACTTATAGTCACGGAGTCATAGAGCTGTACAGCATGGAAATAAACCCTTTGGTCCAACTCATCCATGCCGAACAGATATCCTAAATTAATCTAGTCCCATTTGCCAGCAATTGGCTCATATCCCTCTAAACTCATTTTTCATATGCTCATCCAGATGTCTTTTAAATTTTGCAATTTTACTAGCCTCCACCACTTTCTCTGGCAGCTCATTCTATACACACACCACTCTCTGCATGGGAACAGTTGCCCCTTAGGTCCCTTTTAAATCTTCCCACTCAACCAAACCTATGCCCTCTAGTTCTGGACTCCTCAATCCCAGGGAAAGATCTTATCTATTCACCCAGTCCATGCTTCTTATGATTTTATAAACCTCAATAAGGTCACTCATCAACCTCCAATGCTTCAAAGAAAATAGCACCTTTCCTTCTTACCTTTCTTAAATAGAGGCACCATGTTAGCCAACCTCCACTCTTCTGGCACATCACTTGTGGCTTTCAATGACACAAATATCTCATCAAAGGGCCCAACAATCACTTCTCTAGTTTGCCACAGAATTCTAGGGCACATCTGATCAGGTCACAGGGATATATCCAACTTTATGTGTTTTAAGACATCCCATACTTCCTCATCTGTAATATGGTCATTTTTCAAGATGTCAGCATCTATTTCCCCACATTCTATATCTTCCATGTCCTTCTCCACAGTAAACACCGATGTAAAAACATTCATTTTGTATCTCTCCCATCTCCTGCAGTTCCACACATAAGATGCCTTCCTGATCTTAAAGGGGCACTATTTTCTCCTTAGTTACCCTTTTGTCCTAAATGAATTTATAAAAATCCTTTGGAGTTTCCTTAACACTATTTGCCAAAGCTATCTCATGTCCCCTTTTTGCCCTCCTGATTTCCATTTTAAGTATACTCCTACTACATTTCTACTCTTCCAGGGATTCATTCAATCTTTGCTGTCTATACAGGACATATGCTCCCTTCTTATTCTTGACCAAAGCCTCAATTTCTCTAGTCATCCAGCATTCCCTACACCTACCAGCCTTGTCCTTCACCCCTAACAGGAACATACAGTCTCTGGACTCCAGTTATCTCATTTTTGAATGCTTCCCATTTTAAATCCATTCTGTTACCTGCACACATTTGCCCCCAATCAGCATTTGAAAGTTCTCGCCTAATACCATCAAACTTGGCCTTCCTCAAATTTCGAACTTTCATTTTTAGATTTGGTCTATGCGTTTGCATTTCTGTTTTAAAACTACCTCATATACTCGAGTAATAAGTCAAATTTGTTTGACTATTTTTTTAAGGTTAGATTTACATAGGTAATACTTTTGAGTGACTGAAATTCATACCCATCAAAATTCATACCGTATCATTAGTGGAAGCCCAAGTGATCTCTAAACAAACAAAAACCACAACGAATTACTGTAATTCTGAAAACCCAGAGCAGAGCGGGACACTGATTCATAAAAGTTGATCTGTTATCTGTGAAGAACTAGGATCGGCTTTTCCATGAGACATATGGAAAATTCCAGATTTTATGGCCAAAAACAGGGGGTTGACTTACATGAGATTGACTATTACTCGGGTATATATGGTAATAGAATTATGATCACTGGTTCCAAAGTGTTCCACCACTGACACCTCAGTCACTTGCCCTGCCTTATTTCCCAAGAGTAGGTTAAGTTTTGTTCCTTCTCTAGTAGGTACATCCACATACCGAATCAGAAAATTTTCTTGTAACCACTTAACAAATTTCTCTCCATCAAAACCCTTAACACTATGGCAGTCCCAGACTATGATTGGAAAGTTAAAATCTCCAACCATAACCATCCTATGATTCTTACAAAAAACTGAGATCTCCTTACAAATTTGTTTCTCAATTCCTTGTTGACTACTGGGGGGTCTATAGCATAATCCCAATACAGTAAAGTGATAATTCCTTTCTTATTTCTCAGTTCCCCCCAAATAACTTCCCTGGATACACTCCCAGGAATATCCTCCCTTAGTGCAGTCGCCAGTCTTGATACCGGAAACCTGGCATTCAGTACTACATGACCCTGAGAGTCCATCACCCTCTATCTTTTCCAAAAAAGCATACTTGTTTGAGATAGGGATAGCCACACCTACCTCACTTGTCTTCCTCACCTACCTTTCCTAGAGGTAACCCATCTACCTGACTGTACCTGTGGCTTTACTCTCTTCCTGCAATTGCTTTCCATCACACTCACTGGCCCCTATAAATTCCTCATTGTCTCTAACTGTGGCTCCAAACAACCCATGCAATCGAATAGAAGTCACCAACATACTTCCTGAAGACATAATCAATAGTAACTTGGAAACTCTCCCTCATCTCCCACATCTAACAGAAAGAACACATCAATCTTCTAAAGGCCAGCTTTGCACCTTAATAACCTACAGACCCCAAAATAACCCAATTTTACTGCTCTAAAAACACTGCTCCAGGACAATTTAGGACAATAACCTATTTTATTTATTTTTAAAGTTTAATCAAGAGACAGATCGCAATAAAATGATATAATCAAAAAAGAATCCACTCTACTCACTATTGTAGATTCATAAAAAATAGTAATGTTGCACTTGAAAACTAGCTGCTCCCCTGCTGTAGGCTCCCTCCCACCCTTCCCCAAACAGGTTTCCGCAAAGTCAGCTGTGAATTTCACTGTTTTCTTTAAGCTAAACTCTGATGTCCATAGATACTTGAAACTAAACAGCAGAGACAGTCAGCTGTGCTGGTTCTCAGGCAGGTCAGCCAGCTGGTTAAGCTTACTTCTTCATTTATTTCACTTCCCATATGATTACTACCTTTATCTCTTTCCATCCTTTTTAAATTGCCATTGTTTTTATCTGTTCCTTTCCAAAGCTTATAAAACAGTAATTACTACTCCTAGAATTTGAGGAAATCAGCCACAACACTGAAAATACCTCAAAAAAGAAGCAGCTCTTACAGCCCAATTTCTTTTACTATCCTCCATCTTGGATTACCCAGAATCCTTCTTTACATGTAAGGACTCCATTTCATCCTACCAATTTCTCCATTGCACCTGTTCTAATGATACAACTTGTCATATCAATATTTTTAATTTACTTCTACTTCTCCACTAAGGATACCTTTCTTATTTCTGTCAGTGCAGGGCCTTCCAAAATATCTATTTTATTTCCTACATTTATGGTCTCACACATTTCCCAACATTGCAAGTATATTCTGCAGATTATTCTTCACTATTTTTGCATCCTCCATCACCACCAGAGGTAACTTGCCTTACACTCAGTCAGTGCCAATAATCCCTCTACTAACTGTAAAATCCTGTCAATAACACATTGGCTCAACAGGAAGCAGGGTCACAGAACCCAAAACATTTTCTTAACTTTCTCTCCACAGATGGTGTATTTTTCTGGTTGAGAGAGGAATGAGTTCTTATAGAAGAGAAGAATTGCACTTTGTCACAAAATCTAGCACTGATTTTTTTACATAAACCTGAACAGTAAAGCTCCTGTGTAATATCTCATCTAAAATATGGAGCAATCAATACTGTTTAAATGTGATGTGGGTTTCTGCCTTGACCAACCATTGTTCAATGAGAACCAAACTGCTATCAACTTGAGAGTAAAAATATGCTCCAATCTCCCTGAAAATTCCCTATCAATTTACAAAAAGATGTACCTAATTATTGATCTCTCTGCTAACTAAAATAATCCTTCCCAAACAATTATTTCTTTGCCAAGATTAGAGTGGTGCTAGAAAAGCACAGCAGGTCATGCAGCATCCGAGGAGCAGGAAAATCAATGTTTTGGGCAAAAGCCTGAAAATTCCTGATGCCTGACCTGCTGTGCTTTAGCAGCACTACCCTAATCTTGATTCTAATCTCCAGCATCTGCAGTACCCACTTCTGCCAAATTCTTTCTTTGTGCTAATACTTTTATACATTGGGTGGCATGGTGGACCTGACCTATCTCTCCATGCTTCAGGCTCTCTGCCTTTATTCCTGATGAAGGGCTTTTGCTCAAAACGTCGATTTCAAAGCTCCTTGGATGCTGCCTGAACTGCTGTGCTCTTCCAGCATCACTAATCTAGAGTCTGGTTTCCAGCATCTGCAGTCATTGTTTTTACCTCTAAGCATACAAAGAGTTTGGATACAACAGCAGATATGAGGTGAGTAACTCAATTTCTAACTTCTTAAAGCTGTCAACAATCTATAATCCAGAAGTCAGGAATCTGATGGAATATTCCCAAATTGGTTGGATGAGTACAGCTTTAACAATACTCAAAAAGCTTGACACCACCCAGGACAAAGTTGCCTGCTTTATTGGCACCCTAGGGATGCGTAATACAGCTTGGCTGAAAGCTCAGATAATGATTGAACTGTGAAAAGACCATAGCCCCAGGGAAAAAAAAACATTGCTTTTGCTCCTGGCTCTGGCTCCCTAATCACTTTTGTCAATTTCAGGTTGTTTATTTGCATAAGATTAAGAGTTCTTAATACCATTGATACTTTATAGGGACTGGATGATTGAAACATTTATTTAGCTTGTGGTAAAAAGGATTTTTTAAAAGATGCAAAACGATATATGAATGAGCATTTTAAAGCTTTTTTAGACAATATATTGTAACCGTAAATCATTTCTATGCAGTTGTCATGATTGTTTAATTTCAAAGATAATTATTAATTTTTGTATAAAATGCTAATCTCTTTTAACATATAATCCTGTAAGGAAGCTGTGTCACATGATTATCCCTGTTGATTAACATCAGCCAGAAAGACAGGCTGATGTGTTATATAGTCAAAGAGTCATAGAGATGTACAGCACGGAAACAGACCCTTCGATCCAACCTGTCCATGCCAACCAGATATCCCAACCCAATCTAATCCCTCCTGCCAACACCCGGCCCATATCGCTCCAAATCGTTCCTATTCATATATCCATCCAGATGTCTTTTAAATCTCAGCATAAGCCACAAACAGAGCCATTTGGAATTTAATTTACCCTCAGATGAAATGGGTTCTCCTCAGGGTGAGAGAACTCAAAATTTCTGAGGTAGAAAATGACACTGGGAGGACTGTTTCCCAAGGAATTCCAGCAAACTGGCTCTAAATTGTGCAATAGTGTTTTAAAGTTAACATAACAATCATGGTAGGTTTAACAATATAAAACAGGCTCTGAGACATCACTTCAAAAAATCCCGAGGAACTTAGAGGAAGGACTCTGAGAGAATGTCACCAAAAAAGTGAGAGTTCTCAGCTAAACAGAGCTCATGAGAAAGGACTTTCAGAAATCATCCACAATTCAATAGCAAGAAATCAGACAATCTGCAAGCATTGTAACTGCAGAAAGAGTGAGAAATAAAACAAAAATAGGAAGTGCTGGAAAAACTCAACATCTGTAAAGAGAAAAAGCACAGTTAGTGTTTCATGTCCAGCAACCCTTCTTCAGAATTGAAAACAGCAGGGAAATAGTGGTGTTTAAACTGATGATGAAGGGTCAGGCTGGGGGACAATGAATAAAGATGATGCTGAGATAGGAAAGAGAAAAGAAAAAAAGAGATACAAACAAAGGGATTGCTGATGATAAGTTGAGAGGCAGATCATGGGGAGTAGCGTGTGAACAAAAAGTGTGAACAGTTAAAATTGTGATGGCTGTGCTGGGGAGCAACCTATACAAAGCAGGACCTTGGGATGTAGGGGAAAGTAACAAACGAAGGAGCGGGTTTTCACATCCTGAAATTGTTAAATTCAACATTGAGTCCTGAAGGCTGTAAGGTACCTTGGCAAAATATGTAGTGTTGTTCCTCCAGCTCGTATTGTGCTTTGCTGGAACACTGCAACAGACCTGAGACAGAAATGTTGGCCAGGGAACACAATGGTATGTTGACAGACAACTGGAAGCTGGGAATAGTTTTTACAGAAAGAACGTATGTATGCCACAAAGTGGTCTGCATTTTCTCACCCCAGTGAAGGGGAATAAACATTATAGACAGTGAATACAGTAGATGTGATTGAATGAAGTGCAGATAAATCACTGCTTCACCTGGAACATGTGTCTGTGACCTTTGATAGTGAGGAGGGAAGGGGTAAATGGGGAATTGATGTAACTTTTGTAATTGGTCCTGTGGGGTTGTGAGGATGTGTTGGGAGTGGAGGCAGAGTGGACCAGGATGTCCTGGAATGAATGGTCTGTGTGGAATGCTGACAGAGAGAAGAGGGCAATATGTTTTTGGTGGTGGCATCCCCCGGGGAGGTGGAAATGGCATTTTATAGTCCTTTGAATAAGGAGGCAGTTGGGGTGGAAAGTGAGTACCAGGGGACTTGATTGTTGTTGTGAGAGGGGAGGAAACGAGTAAGGGCAGAAATTAGGAAAATAGGTTGGACACAGCTGAGAGCACTGTTTACAATGGTGGCTGGGATTCCTCACTTGAGAAAAAAGGTGGACATTTCTGAGATTTCTCTCCAAAAGGTACCATCCTCAGAACAGATGCAGCAAGAGACAAAGAAACTAGGAGAATGGAATAGAGTCCTTACAGGAAGCTGGGTGTAACTGTGGGAATCAGTGGATTTGTAATGGATCAATGTTCAGCTGTGGGTGCATAAGAGAGAGCTGATTCAGCAAGCCATGGCTCTGCATTATGCATATTGCTTGTAAATGTTAGGTGTGCTAACCCCATTACCGATGTAATGTTTGATGCACTTCATTCCAAAAGTATGCATGTGTCCTAAGGGCCCCATTCGAACAGATTAATCCATCTCCCAACACCAACTTTCCAATTTTAACCCTTTCAGACTGGAACTTCACTAAATGATTTGTTATGAGGGTGAAGGTGTATCTTGTACATTTAAGAGAGAATGAAAGCTGGCAAGGACTGACTGAAAGCACAGAGCGTGCTGACCAATTTAAAATGTAACTTTTGGTGGTGAAACAAATAGCTGGAGCTGTGTTGCCATGGTACACAACAAATTCAAATTTGGCCAATCAGTTTAACTTATGCCTCAAGATACCAAAATCTAATCGAATTTGAATTTTAATGTTTGAAGACATCAAGTCAATGAGACGGTCTGATGTTTTGGGGTATATAAAATTAGGTATTTTGAACAGTTGTGGAGAATGGCACAGCACCAACCAACTGCTCGCAGAACAGCTCTCTGAAAGGTACCTGTGCATAAGAAAGTTGTGCAGCAGAAGACTTGAAGAAAAATCTACAGAGGAAAATCCACAAAGGAGAATTGACATAGCTGGATGGTTTTGTAACTTGATTTGTTTTGTAAATCTTAATCAGGTTTTTTTTATATCAGACCAGTACTGTAAAGTGGAAGGTAAAAGATAGCTTTAACAGAAATTAGTTGTAAATTGTTATTGTCTAATGTTCTCATTTGTAATTAAAGAATAAAATTGTCAATTTTTTCTTTAAATAGTGATATTAGGGATAGTTCTTTGTCACTCAAAATTTAACAGATTACGGTGTGAGGTGAGCTTTCCTGTGCATCTGGTTTAAATTAGCAGAGGGGCTTACCCCGTGTTATAACAGATTTAACTGCACAGATGTTTCTTGGCAAACTGTCTAAAAATGACTGGACCATTTTCAGCTGCTTCATTAATGACTTTCCCTTGATCAGAAGTGGGATATTCACCAATGATTGCATGCTTTTCAGTACCAATCACAGCTCCTCAAATACAGACGTTATTCATGTCCAAAAACACCTAGATCTGGACAATATCCAGGTTTGCAAGTTTGAGATAGATATTGCCAAATAAATCCGAGGCAATATCTATCTCGAACAGGAGAGCATCTAACCATCGCCCCTTGACATTCAATGGCATTACCATCACTGAATTCCCCACTATCAGCATTCTTGGAGTAACCATTGACAGAAACTGAATTCGAACAGTCAGGTAAGTAAAATGGCCACAAGATCACATCAGAGGCTAGGAATCCTGCAGCAAGTAACACACCTACTGACTATCCAAAGTCTGACCACCTATGTACAAGGACAGTTAGGAGTGTGATAGAACACTCCGCAATTGCTTGGATGAGTGCAGCTCCAATACCACTCAAGAAGCTTGACACCATCCAGAAGAAAATACCCCATTTGATTGGCACCATATCCATTAGGATTCACTCCCTCCATCACTGATGCTCATTTGTTACAGTGTTTATTAGTTACAAGATGCACTGCAGAAATTCACCGTCTCTTTAGACAGCACCTTGTGACAGCAACTCATGTCCATTTCCATCAAGAAGGAAAAGCAAATATGTGGGAACATCTCCGTCTGCAAGTTTTTCTCCAAGCCGCTCATCATCCTAACTTGGAAATACGTCATCATTCATCCAGTGCCATTAGGTCAAAATCCTGCAACATCTTCTCTCATGGCATGTGGGTCTACATACAGGAAATGGACTCCAGCCGATCAGGTAGGCAGCTCACTGCCATCTTCTCAAAGGTATCTAGAGAAAAGCACTACTTCCTGGTCCAGGCAGTGATGACCAAGTCCCTTGAATGAGTATTCACAAAGAACATATTAAAATTGTGAATTACTCTTTAAACTACAAAGTATGTTAATGGGTTTCAATGAAGAGAAAGTGAAAGCAATATTCTGTTAAATACAAGGCACTGCTATGGTATCTATAATTAAAAAAAATCTTAATCTACTTTTATGTGGCTGAACCATTGCAATTGGTCAGTTTAAGGTTCATGTCTCTTGAGTTATTGGGCAATGTGTGGCACACATGGAGGTAATTGGAGCTCATGGAGGACTGATGTTTGCGACACATATATGGCCGCCAAATGTTGATGGTTTTGGTGGAAGTGGTGGGAAATGGTTTGTTCAGGGGAAGCTACATCAGGTAAGGACAGCCTAACAACAAGATCATCAACAGTTCTGTAAAGGGGTGTTGTTAGACCTGTTGAGCTTTTCCGGCAATTTCTATTTGTGTTTCTGATTTACAGCATCTGTGGTTTTTTCAGTTTTTTCTAACAAGATCAACCTGCCAGGAGAAATTGTTTCTATGAAGAATACAATGGGATTGATGGGACGCATACAGATAACATGGGTAGGATTTGGCTAGCATGGAAAGGAAGGAAAAGATAGGACGGGAACAGCATGAAAAGGTTGGATGAGACAATGGAATTGGTCACATACGACAAAATTGCCAGAGCAAAAACTTAATAAAACTTATTTTCTGAAAGTTATTCCTTGTGCTACAAATTTGAAATAAAACACGTCAGGTTGGAGAGGATTTTATTTACCACCATCATGACCACCATGCCACAAAACACTGGGCAGTGGAAGATGAGCCAGTTTGCAAAGGTATTTTGAAAGAACATTTTTTTGATTAAGCTGGAGTGTGTGGGGCCATTTAAATGTGTGTGAGGTGTCTTGTCAATCAGAAATTTAATTGTTCAGAAATCAGTACACTCACAGCCAGCTTTCCTTCAATAGCAGTCCATCCACAAATCCCTGTCCATTAAATCCAACTTGGGAATTTGTAATAAATCATTGGCATTGATTCAATAAATGATGAATGTGACAACAGTCCATGATAAACACAGAGTTATAAGGTTGGGGCAGAGTGGGATTTTCTTTGGAGGGTCCCGTGGACTCAATGGGCTGAATGGCTTGCTTCCACACTGAAGGAATTCTATGATTCATGTATCTATATGAATATACGTAAACTACATCTTCATTCAATGAACATTAAAGGCAACAAATGGAAAGATATAATTCCCGAACTCTCCAGATGCATGATTCTAGTCAAAAACTTACCATGAATATTTTACTGGAGTAATTGTGAAGATTGCATGAATGACTTTTGAAAAATTAGGAGGAAAATATAAAAAGAAGCCAAAATAGTTATGAATAGACACAAAAAATAATCAATAACCCCCCTAATACCAGTGTATAGAGATTTCAACGAGTGATTAGCATTACTCCAGTCATTTCACTTCAGAAGTGTTGAGTTTTGCTAAGACTTTTCACATGATCAAGTGATGAAAAAATATTTTTCATAGATAGTCAGTGATCAAACAACAATCAATCATGTTTAAATGCCTAGGAACGAATTTATGAAAATGACATATAACGTCAGCAAGTTGAAATTGGAACGAAAACAAGATGAAAAGAAAAGAGCAATGGAAAGAAATAATTATAGAAAGAATTTCAAAGAAATGAAATTCATTTCAAATTTTAGCAGCTTGTCATACACTTAAAAGCAAAATCTTGTTAACATATGAATTCATAAACAAGTCTTCCAATATGCTGTATTCACGTCGGACTCTGCTTGCTTTCCTATATTTCATGGCAAGTTAATACCCCTCAATTGCTTTGAGTTATTTCAGTATTGCTTTGTTTTGAGTATTGCTTTGTTTTGAGTATTTTCTGAGTAGGTCCATTTACATTGCAGCTTTAGTTTTGCTACTGCAAACTTAAGGCCTAAATCTTCCAACTTTGGAGACTGTTGGAGACAGTGAGAATCATGGGAGGTTTTAATTTATTTATGAACTGGAAAAGTTGGATGGGAAAAAAGTAGCCTAGACAAGGAGATCAGAGATTGTTTTCAGGATAGCTTTGGAGAACATTTTCTGGAGCTGACCATACAGCAAGATATGCTGGACTACCAGACGAAACCAGTTAATGATCTCAATTGAAGGCACCCCTAGATAGTAGCAACCATACTATGGTTGCATTTTGCATTAAATAAGAGTGATTGAGGGGAGGGTTTGAGACTACATTTTAAAAGAAACTTAATTAGAGCCAATTATAAATGCATGAAAAACAGAGCTGGCTAACTTTTTAGGGTATTTGATTTGAGATGTAGTGGTAGGTATTAAACATGGTACAATATACAGACCATAAACATTTCAATGCGAAGAAACATTTCAATGGACAGACCCACCATCTCCAGATAACTAGAAAGATTAAAAATAAGTTAAAACTTAAAGAAAAATCATAGAAAAGTGCAAAGGCAGGTGGCAGCTCAGAAGATAGAATAGAGTATATAAAAAAAGCAAAGAATGACCAAAAATGTTATCAGGAGGGAAACATTAGGGTATGAAAGAAAGTTAGTTATTATATCCTTACTGACAGACTTGGATTTGAAATGATCACAGTGTTGTAAACTGACTGCATTTTCGCATTAGTTTGTATTTAAATTGGTTGAAAAAGTTTGAGCTGCTGATTTATGGAGCAAGTGAGGTTTAAAAAGTGTGGTCAGTGATAATTATTCTTGAACAAATTCTATTCTGCTAAATTAATTCGTAGTGCCCCGTTCCTTCAGATGAAAATGAGTGTCAGAGGTGGAAAAAAATGTAATTTATCTTTTCTCCTGTCTCTCTTCCTTAATCTCTCATTTTCTGTACATCAAAAAACTGGTTTTCCCAAAGACTTTCTGTCCTTCAATCTCCTTTCTCAAGTCCTCCAATCTCTCTCTTTCATTTCTTCAGAGGAAACACAACGTGATTGGTACACTAGCCACAAAACTTTTAATTATTGGTTAATAGTAGCAGCTTACAGCAACTAGTGGGAGAAAATAATTGACTTTCTTCAGGCTTCAGGTGTTCTTACTGCAGAAAGTGAGACACAACAACCAGCTTTTCCAATGGTCCAAAGGCTTCTCCCTGTCTTGTTCGCACGTAAAAGCTATTGAGTTGTCTCGGAGCCAAAGAGATGTTGTCAGACTGTTGACCTTTGAATGGTCACAATTGCACAAATCAATATTTTACTTGTTTCGGCCAAGTCTCACTCTCCATGTACCTGCTAGTATGGGGCCATCTCCAAACAGATTCCCCAATAACTAGAACAAAACAGCAGTGTAAATGCCACATATAAGGTATTTCATGACTTGTTTTTAAGAGTGCACCAATTCCTTCCACAGATCTTGCTTTGAAAAGAGTCAAATTCCCCTTTAGGTTTGCAATCAAAAATACAAAATCATAATAATTTGATGATCTTAATATTAATTACTTAAGACTAACAGTTAAATTCCTGCTGCATCTCTATAGAGTCATAGAATCAGAGAGATGTATAGCACGGAAACAGACCCTTTGGTCCAACCTGTCCACGCCAACCAGATATCCCAACCCAATCTAGTCCCACTTGCCAGCACATGGCCCAGATCCCTCCAAACCCTTCCGATTCATATACCCATCCAAATGCCTCTTAAATGTTGCAATTGTACCAGCCTCCACCACATCCTCTGGCAGCTCATTCCATACACGTACCACCCTCTGCTTGAAAAAGTTGTCCCTTAGGTCATTTTTATATTTTTCCCCTCTTACCCTAAACCTATGCCCTCTAGTTCTAGACTCCCCCACCCCAGGGAAAAGACTTTGTCTATTTATCCTATCCATGCCCCGTATAATTTTGTAAACCTCTATAAGGTCACCCCTCAGCCTCTGATGCTCCAGGGAAAACAGCCCCAGCCTGTTCAGCCTCTCCCTATAGCTCAAATCCTCCAACCCTCGCAACATCCTTGTAAATCTTTTCTGAACCCTTTCAAGTTTCACAACATCTTTCCGATAGGAAGGAGATCAGAATTGCATGCAATATTCCAACACAGGCCTAACCAATGTACTGTACAGCCGCAACATGACCTCCCAACTCCTGTACTCAATACTCTGACTAATAAAGGAAAGCATAACAAATGCCTTATGCTAACCATGATTCCAATTAATATGGATCTTTTTCTTTTTCTGTATAAATTGTTGATTCCTTTCTAAATTTGGTTTTCTTGTATTTCAGTCATGATGAGTGCGAGATAAGTGTTCATGTTTCTTCATGTCATGACTTCATGTCTCTTTTAGTGCTGCTTGAAAACAATGGTGTTCTTAGGGCTGATGGCTACTGGGAAATGGATTATTGTGCACCAATGTCAGGTCTCCAGAACTGTAAACTGTGAGATCTGATCAAGGGAGATCAGCAGGTCTTGAATGCAGACAAAATATATAGTCCATCATGTTTATCTGCATATCTGAAGGTCATACATTTTTGTTACTTTTAGGGGTACCTTCTTGCTGGGCCAGATGTCAAAAATGTGACCACTGAGTTAAACATGGTCCTTGAGAGTCACACAGAGGAGGCAGGATGCTCAGTAAATCTTAAGCAGGGTCCACATGGTGTTGTAAAGGAGAAATCATATTGTATTCATTGATTAGATATCCTTGGGAAAGCAACAAGCAAAGCAGATACAGGGAACCTGTAGCTATGTGTTCTGTCCCATATCCTGCTGCTCTGTAGGCCAAGACAAAGTGTGAATTTAAAGGAAGGTAAATCTGTCTATTGTATATTTAACTGTGTATAACTCAGTTGTGACATAATGTTGCAGCTGTACAGCATGTTAGTGAGGCCACTTTTGGTGTATTGTGTATAATTTTGGTTGCCCTTCTAAAGGAAGGATATTGTTAAACTTGAGAGGATGCAGAAACGTTTAACAAACATGTTGCCAGGGCTGGAGAGTTTGAGCTATAAGGAGAGGTTGAATAGGCTGGGGCTTTTTTCCCTGGAGCATTAGAGTCTGAGAGGCGACCTTATAAATCTTCATAAAATCATGAGGGGCATGGATAAGATAAACAGGCAAAGTCTTTTTCCTTGGGTGGAGGGCGTACAAAATTAAAGGACATAGGTTTAAGGTGAAAGGGAATGATTTAAAAAGGACTTTAGCAGTAATTTTTTCACGCAGAGGGTGGTGCATGCCAGAGGAAGTGGTGGAGGCTCGTATAAGTACAACATTTGAAAGGCATGTGGATGGGTATATGAATAGGAAAGGTTCACAGAGATATGGACAAAATGCTGGCAAATGGGACCAGGTCAGATTGGGATCAGTTTGCATGAGTGTGTTGGAACAAAGGGTCTATTTTAGTGCTGTATGCCAATGAACAACAAATGTATAGTAAGCAGACACAACAAGTGCTTCAGAAGACAAATAGAAAGTTGTTGATTGCAAGGAGAATGGAATATAAGAGCAAGGATGTTTGTTACAGTTATATAGGGCATTCATGAGACCACAACTAGACTGCTGAGTACAGTTTTAGTTTCCTTATTTAAGAAACGATAAACTGTATTAGCAGCTGGTCAGAGGCATTTCACTTAACTGATTCCTGGGATGAAAGGTTTATCATTTCAGGAAAGATTAAGTAGATGGTCTCCGTACTTCTTGAAGTTGAGAAGAATATGCACTTATATAAGCCTGAGGGGACTTGACAGGATGGATAGATATTGAAAAGATTTTTGCTTTGGGGGCAAGGTGTAAACTATGAGGCAAGATTTAAAACCAGGATTTAACATGGAGGTAAGGATGTTTGCTTTCTCTCGAACGATAATATCTGTTTGGAAATCTTCCTCAGTTATCAGTAGAGGTCAGGTCATTTGATATTTCTAAGTCAGAGGTGCACATTAAATCAACCAAGAAGGAAGTAAAAAAGTATGAAAGTTAGGCAGCATTGTGACTTGTTAGTCACAACCACAAAATGATGGCGAAAATCAGTTCTGACAATGAGTCTTTGGAGTCAACATTTTAACTCTCTTTTCTTCCCAGAGATACTGACAGACGAACTGAGTTCTCTCTCAATTTCCTTCTTTATTTCAGATTTTTGGCAACCACAGTATCTTGCTTCCATTTATATTTTTTGACAGAATCTGCCGATGAAAATGAAAGATATATTGGCAGTCCAAAAATTATTCATATTTGTGACTGGGTTAATCCATAATCAGTACAGCACCATTCTCCAACCAAATGGAGAGGGATGAATACTTCTTGCACCCTGGAGGTTGGCCATGCTAAATCGGCCATCAATTAGATTCAATTCCCTACAGTGTGGAAACAGGTCCTTCAGCCCAACCAGTCCACACCGACCCTCTGGAGAATAACCCACCCAGACCCATTTCCCTCATTAATGCACCTAACACTATGGGCAATTTAGCATAGCCAATACACCTGGCCCACACATCTTTGGACTGTGGGAGGAAACTGGAGCACCTGGAGGAAACCCACACAGAAACGGGGTGAATAGGTGTATTAGTCAGAGGAAAATGAGTCTGTGTGGGTAGCTCTTTGGAGGATTGGTATGGCCTTGTTGTGCACACTGTTTCCACACTGTAGGGAATCTAATCTAAAAACCGAGATTGCTGTTAAGTCTTTAATCATTAAGAAGGGGAATGCAGGATTAAAGATTTAACAGCAATCTAGGTTTGTTCAATACATTGCATTAGTTGTGTGACACTTTGATCATTTACTATAAATTCTGTGTCCTATGTATCCTGCCCCACTAGTTATCTGACGAAGGAGCAGCACTCTGAAAGCTTGTACAATACTTTCAAATAAACCTGTTGGATTTTAACCTGATGTTGTGTGATTTTTAACTTTGTTCTTCTGGAGACAATATCTTTTAAACTGCTTTTCTAGTGTGGATGTTACGGCATTTGAAGTTATTCTTATTTGTAAATTCTCTATTTCTGTGATGCATTCCAATTTATAACAGAGATTTGGTTTGAATTTGTAGAAAAAAAACGTTATGAAGGTTGCTGCTACCATTCTGCAGGTTTTATTAATGTTACTACCTTGTATAACAAACAAACAAGCCTGTAATCAGAGCCTTTCACAAGGGAAGTTTCAGACATGTTGGCACACAATGGTGAAAATCCATGGTGAAAATCCATGTTAGCATAAATGTATTGGTCCCTCAATGTTAAAGCAATTAAGGAACAAATCACTGCAGATGCTGGAATCTGAACTGAAAACAAACAATGTTGGAGATCACAATATATCAGACAGCATCTATGGAGAGGAAGCAAGCTAACATTTCGAATCTAGATCTCTTGTGATCTCCAGCATTTTTGTTTTCAGTAAAGCAATTAAGCTCTCACTGAAACAGCTAAGGGAGTTCTCAGTAAACATTTTTCTCTGTATGTTCGGTTTTGGTACATCTTTTTGTCTCTGGTAGTTTCTGTATTTAAGATGACTGTTAGCTATTGTCTTTAAGTTTCTTCAAAAGAGTTCAAACAACAATGATTGTGAAATTCTTCAGGGGAAATTAGTCGATATGCCTCTTGTTAATCACCATCAATGGTTTTTTGGAATCTGGATATGCTTGCACTCAAGTGACTTCTGCAGTCATTTTAAAATTCCCTGGCTCATTTAAACTAAGTTTTAAATCAAGAAATGAACCCTCAGATTAATTGTCTATATATTGTAACTTTGTGACAGTTGGATAATGGGCTCCAACAGTAACTTATGTGGAGAAATGGACTGATGATGTGCTAATATTGTGATCAAATTCAACACAACGTATTGAAACTATTTTTTAAAAAAAATTCTGATCCAAAATAGTAACTTGTATTTTTTTAGAACATTTATTCTTTCATAGATTGTGGGCATCAGAGCAATGCCAAAATGTGTTGACCTCTAAATGACCCTTCAAAGGAGAGATTGAGCATTTTAGAGGACAGTGGAGTTGACCACATTAATATGGGACAAGTGAGGACTGAAGATGCTGGAAAGTCAGCGTTGATAAAGTGTGGAGCTGGAAAAAAGGCTCTGACGTGAAATATCGACTCTCCTGCTCCTTAGATGCTACTTGACCTGTTGTGTTTTTCCCAGCTCCACATTTTATCGACTCCCGACCACATCAACGCCTATCTAGACAAAGACCGAGTAAGAATGTAGTTTTCTTACACTCAAAGATAATTCGTGACCAGATGGGTTTTTGCAGCAATTGATAGTTGTTTCATGGTCACTAGTTTTTAATTCCAAACTTATGAATTGAAATTTCACCAGCTGCTGCTGGGATTTGAACTCAGCTCCCCACAACATTAGTCTTAGCTCTGAATTACCAGTTCAATAACATTATCATTATGCCAACATATCTCCAGCTTGTGTTTAAATGATGTTGCTGAATCATGCAAACAAGTTGACTCGTGCTGGTCAAGGGATATGTTGCAGAGATTTCTAGCCTAACAGAAACAACACATTTTCTAATTTTCAAATTAGTTAATATTGTGAGATTTGTTAAATCCTTTGATAAAATGAAATATAAATGAAGTTTAAACACAGGAAAGCATTAACTTATAAATGGACACGTGGGCACAATTTGGCCACAATTCTTAAGTTCTAGCTTACTGCAAAATGATGCCAACTCTAAATGATTCACTGTAGCAGAAGCGAGGGCGCGTTACTTATTTGTCTTGTACCAGTAATGGAAGTGATTTTGTGACATTGTCTCACAACGCAGATTGCACCAGCCAGGATCCTATCACAATTTCCAGCTGAAACAATGATTTACTTGTCCTTTTATTTTCTTATTTCAAGGTACTGTATTTGTTACTAATGATGAGGTCTTCTCTACATTGGAGAAACAAAATGCAGACTGAAAGAAGTTCAGTGCAATTGCTTTGCAGAACAGCAGCAGTGAGGCCATTTCCTCCTAATTCAATTTCCCCATCCCGTCAGAGATCTCTCTGACCTCGGACTCCTACCTAGTACCAATAATGATCAATGTAAGTTTGAGGGGCAGCATCATTTCTTTTGATTCTGCATTTTATATCCTTCTGGACTCATTATTGAGCTCACCAATTTCAGAAGCACTGCTCAATTACAGCGACTGTTTGTAATGATTTTACAATGACCATTTACATCTCCTTAGGTTAGAGTAGGGAAAGCAATTTGAGGAGAATTGATAGGGATCTGCGTTATCTGCATTCCATTAGCTGAGATGATGACATTGTGTTATTGTCATTGGACTACTAATGTAGAGCATTTGCAGTACTCACTTTCGCCTACTAACGTAGAGGACCAGGCTAATGGGGACATGGGTTTGAATCTCACCATGCCAGATGGTTAAATTTAACTTCAATAAAATCTGAATTAAATGCTGATTTAGGCTGGCCATGGAACCCACTGACAATTATTGTAAAAACCCATCTGGTTCACTTATGTCCATCAGGGGAGAGCCATATTTACATTGTATCATAAAATCATAGACTTTTACAACATGGAAACAGACCCTTGGTTGAACTTGTCCATGCTGAGCAGATATCCTAAACTGATCTAGTTCCATTTGCCAGCATTTGGCCCATATCCCTCTAAACTCTTCCTTTTCATGCACCTTTCTGGATGCTTTTTAAATGTTGTAATTGTACCAGCCTCCACCACTTCCTCTGGCAGCTCATTCCATACATGTCCCACCCTCTGCATGAAAAGGTTGACCCTCATGTCCTTTTAAGTCTTTCCTCTCTCATCTTAAGCCTATGACCTCTAGTTTTGGACTTCCCTACCTTGGGAAAAAGGCCTTGGCTAATCATTCTATCCATGTTCCTTGTGATTTTATAAACTTTTATCAACCCATTTCAAATCCCTTAATAGCTTTAAGTAGCTCAATTGCATCACACTCAACCTCTCAAATGAAAGGATAATGTGTCATGTTTTTGCATCCTGCCCTCATAATTTATTTCTTTTGTTTTAAACTCTGGAACCATTGTAGTAAATTTTCAGTCCCAACAATCCTTCCTGAGTACTCAAACTGAAGGCTGTATTCAGAGTAGTGTCCGACCAATGCTCTATGCAAATGAAGCCCTCCGTTTCTACCTCTCCCGACATCCCCAACAGTACCCTTCCACTGACACTCTCATTCGTTTGGCTGAACTGTCCTCACCCTTAACAATTTCTCCTTCGAATCCTCCCACTTCCTCCAGATGAAAGGGGTAGCCAAGGACACCTGTATGGGCCCCAGCTATGCCTGTCTCTTTGTTGATTACGTAGAACAGTCCATTTTCCGTAGTTACACTGGCACCACTCCCCACCTCTTCCTCCGCTACATTAATGCCTGCATCGGTGCCACCTCGTGCTCCCGCGAGGAGGTTAAGCAATTCATCAACTTCACCAACACATTCCACCCTGACCTCAAATTTACCTGGACCATCTCTGACAACTCCATGCCCTTCCTGGAGCTCTCCATCTCCATTAATGACGACCAACTTGATACCGACATTTTTTACAAACTCACCAACTCCGACAGCTGCCTGGATTACACCTCTTCCCACCCTACCTCCTGCAAAAATGCCATCCCATATTCCCAATTCATCCGCCTCTGCCGTATCTGCTCCCAGGAGGACCAGTTCCACCACAGAACACACCAAATGGTCTCCTTCTTTAGAGTCCGCAATTTCGTAATTTGCCTTCCCACATGGTTAAAGATGCCCTCCAACACATCTCGTCCACATCCCGCACCTTTGCCCTCAGGCCCCACCCCTCCAATCGTAACAAGGACAGAACCCCCCCCGGTGCTCACTTTCCACCCTACCAACCTTCGCATAAACCAAATAATCCACCGACATTTCTGTCACCTCCAAACAGACCCCACCATCAGGGATATATTTCCCTCCCCACTCCTTTCCACCTTCCGCAAAAGACCGTTCCCTCCGTGACTACCTGGTCAGGTCCACGCCCCCCCCCAACAACCCACCCTCCCATCCTGCCACCTTCCCCTGTCCCCACAGGAATTGCAAAATCTGCACCCACACCTCCTCCCTCACCTCCATCCAAGGCCCTCAAGGAGCCTTCCACATCCATCAAAGTTTTACCTGCACATCAACCAATATCATTTATTGTATCCGTTGCTCCCAATGTGGTCACCTCTACATTGGGGAGACTGGACGCCTCCTAGCAGAGCGCTTTAGGGAACATCTCTGGGACACCTGCATCAATCAACCACACTGCCCTGTGGCCCAACATTTCAACTCCCCCTCCCACTCAGCCGAGGACATGGAGGTCCTGGGCCTCCTTCACTGCCGCTCCCTCACTACCCGATGCCTGGAGGAAGAAGGCCTCATCTTCCACCTCGGAACACTTCAACCCCAGGGCATCAATGTGGACTTCACCAGTTTCCTCATTTCCCCTCCCCCCACCTCACTCTAGCTCCAAACTTCCAGCTCAGCACTGTCCCCATGACTTGTCCTACCTGCCTATCTTCCTTTCTCCTATCCACTCCACCCTCCTCTCTGACCTATCAGCTTCATCCCCACTCCCATTTGCCCATTGTACTCTTTGTTACCTTCCCCCACCCTCCTCCCTGACCTATCACCTCCATCCCCACCCTCATTCACCTATTGTACTCTATGCTACTTTCTTCCCACCCCCACCCTCCTCTCACTTATCTCTCCACACTTCAGGCTCTCTGCCTGTATTCCTGATTAAGGGCTTTTGCCCAAAACGTTGATTTTCCTGCTCCTGGGATGCTGCCTGAACTGCTGTGCTTTTCCAGCACCACTCTAATCCAGAATCTTTACAAATGAAGCACAACTTCTACAACTTTATCTTCAACCCTTTGAGATAAGGGTCAACAATTCATTCGTCATTTACATGACTTTTTGTGCCCATACCTGAGCTTTTAATGATTTATATACAGAGATACTTTAGTTACTTAGAACTTCCGAGCTATAAGTCCCTCGTCTTTCAGAAAATACTTTGATTCAATTTTCTCAGATCCAATGTGGTTGACCTCATGCTTGCGAATGTTGCACTTTATTGATTTATTTTTGACTCATTCCTTTGTGATATTTACAGATACAAATTTTGCAAGATGGTTACAGTTGTGTGACTGTCTCTATAAGTTAGAGCAAATAAAGTGATGAAAAGTTTCAAGTGATCTGCTCTCAGTCATGCCTGACAAGAAGCTTGGATTTTTCTTTTTGTAAACCGGAAAGGGGAATTTATGTCAATCGCCTGCAATGAGGGTTCAAGGTTTTCATATGTTTATCATTTATAGCTGTGGGTAGACCATTCGTCTTCAAGTGCTATGAAGACCCAGCTGATGTTATTATTGGACAAGACAGATCCCACACAGAAACCTGACTTGATAAATCATCTTTTGTTTATTCTACAAAATGATCTTCCATTGAAACGCAAGTGTGCAACTGTTTAATTCTATCGATCTGATTTTAACAATAAAACAGAACTTTATTTTAGAAAATAAATGAAAAGGTATTTAAATATAGCATAATTTGAAAGACCAGGAAAGACAAAATACAATACAATATTCCTCTAACAACATTCCTTTTAGGAACTCAATCCCACAAGAGAGAATTTTCCTCTCTATCATACCTATAATATTGACTTGTCTGTGAATTTCAATTCCTGGTCTTAAAATTCTGACAGTCTCATTCATGAGTTTTCATACAACTGAGTTTAGACTTTCCCAGATTTGAATAATTCCCTAAGGATTTTAACCAAACACTTCTGGTCTGGCTCTCACAAACTAAACTCTTCACCTGACATAACATAATTCCTTGTTCTGAATTATCCTATTTCTTCAAGTGAAATTGCTTCATGCATTTAACTTCAATTAGGACTTTTGCAGCTTAAACTCAAAATCTTCCCAAGTTATGGGTGTATCCCTGTTTGCTCATAAAATAATGCAAATAAATTTCCATTAGGAACACAGAAACAGTCTCTCATAATATTTTGCAAAAAGGAAAACATCATAGCTCCACGAATACTAATAAAATAATTCCTAATACCACCTCCAATACACAAAATCCAAAACTCACATCCCTCTAGTTCAAAAAGCAAACTACAAAATAAGTGATATTTTTAATCACACATCTCACATGACATAAGTTTCACAGGGAGATATTTGGAATATCAGGTTTTATAGATCGTTATACTTTGAAGTGTCTATTTAATTCTAAGATACAATCGTCTTGGGGGGATACAGGTTAGTTAATGGCCTGGACAAAAGGCTCATGTGCTTCAAGTTGTGAAACTAGGGTACACTTCTTTCAGTGCGATAGAGACTCCTGCACCTGAAGCAAAAAAAATAGTGTAATTATTATTTAAGACTGAGAAAATGGGCGGGTGTCATTCAGATTCAGGAGACCAAATTCATGAGAACTCAAGTAAAGTTAGAAAATTCACTTAACTTTGGCTAGAGGGAAGAATAGTCAGGGTGATCCTTCCTCTGAAAGTTGGTTAGGGGTTGAAGGTTGCCTAACCTGGAGAGGAATAATAAAGGAGGCCATTGAGAGGGACTGGTTCTGGGGGAATGCAATCCCATGCCTGGAGTTTTTTACAGTTATTTCAAAAATTAAATGGGAATTTTTTTTGTTGTCTTGAGAATAAGTTGTCCAAACACTAATGTTTAGTTATTGTTGTTACAGTTTGTTTGTTACAATAGAAGGTTAAGTTTCAAAATTGTACATGCCATCCTTTTAGAAGCAGAAATACAAATACCTTTTTAAATATTCTTGGTCTTTACAGAGATTGTAACAGTAAATTGAAAATTTGAAAACTGTGCACACATGTCTGGAGTACATCACCTGTCACTTTTTGATAATCATAGAATGAACTCTTTATCCCAATGTTCTGTTTCTTCTCTCTGAACAGATCCCTGATTTCTGTTACAAGGTTACCTCAAATTCCATGTGCTCTCAAGATTTTAAATAATCACTTCTGCAGAATCATACCAAATACTTCCTGCACCTATCTAGACAACATCCACGCCACTCACGTTTCAGTATGCTGGTGACTTTTCTAACAGATTCAAGCAGCTTAGAAACTTACACTTCCTGGACTCACACTGACTTTTTCTGATTAATTTATACTTGTTGAAAAGCTCACTCACTTTGTCTCTGATGACAGATAACAATCTTACAAGTGATGTTAAACTGACAAGTCTGTCACTGCTTGCTGTCTTCTCCATTTCCTTGTTAAATAATGGAGTGGCATTTCCAATTGTCCAATTTGAAAGCACATTTCCCAATGGGACAGAGTCACAGGTACACATTGCTTTGTGGTATAAGACAAAGCTATGCAATTTCCTCAAAGTTCAACAGGTCAAAATGCAGATGTTGCGAAATTTTACAAAATCTAAAAATGGGCCCATGGATCACAATGCATGATTAACCTGTTGCTTTCAATGCAGCCAAACCACAAACATTATGGTTCTTCTCACTTAAATAATTGCGGCATGCGACAAGTGCTGGGCTTGGAGAGGCTTGCCAGAAGCTAGCAAGGAATTCAAAGTGGCCTGCAATACCCACAATCAATCTGCTTAAAGAGGAGACGCATATTGGCTGAAATTCATGTGGCAAGTCATTGTAAAAATGAGTTTGGCTGGAGAAAGACTGGAGAATGCTCAAAGATTTCTGGATGCTGCACTGGAAGCCTTGGTTGAAGAGGTGAACAGGAAGAGATATGTCCTTTATTGCAAGAGTCAAGAGACACTCCAGATTGGCTTTCAGAAGGCTGAGGGAGTGGATAGCCATGGTGGTCAATACCATGAGTCTAATCCCATTAACTTAACTGCACTGCTGCAAGATATTTTCTAATTTTTTATGTGGTTAAATCCAGCAAAGAAATCTTTAAACACTATATCCATCAAATACACTACTGGCCTCAAACGCTCAATACATCGTGTACTCGTCATTAACTGACTTACAAGATTTGGGAATCACGATTCAGAACTAAAAATTCATAGTTTCTTCTCACCCTTACTGAGTTCGTGCTGCTACAAGTTTCCAACCCACATCTCACACCTTGCCTACGTTGCCAGCAAGACCTTTTATTGACATGGCAACATGAAGCACATGAGCCTTTTGTCCAGGCCATTAACTAACCTGTATCCCCCCAAGACGATTGTATCTTAGAATTAAATAGACACTTCAAAGTATAACGATCTATAAAACCTGATATTCCGAATATCTCCCTGTGAAACTTATGTCATGTGAGATGTGTGATTAAAAATATAATTTATTTTGTAGTTTGCATTTTGAACTAGAGGGATGTGAGTTTTGGATTTTGTGTATGGGAGGTGGTATTAGGAATTATTTTATTAGTGAGGACTGCTAGATGCTGGAAACCAGAGTTTAGATAAGAGTGGTGGGCTAAACTGGTGGCTATGAGTGTGAAGAACACTTATTGTGTTTCTTTTTCTTCATTGTTTTCCTGCTTATGCATCTCTTGTTCTTTTGTCACTTCCTGGCCTGTTTGCATTCATAGGTTTCTGAAATGAGGAAGGTACAGAAGTTGGGATGGGGTGAGGGAATGTGGTGGGCACTAGCATTTACAGGTAAGAGTTTGAAAGACGAGACAGAAATAGAATGTAAGAAAATGTTGTCTTCAATAGTTTCAGCCCACCCACTATCTAAGGCTTGAGGCAGGGCTGGTCCAAAACTGATGGGTACTATCTCCTTCATGACAGCAAGGACACATGGCTATAAATGCCCCAACAGTTAGAGACTGCGGTTTAAGATTCTACACCACCTTTTCTTGCAGCAAGTTAGTCAGTGAGCGTTGGACCATGACTTTGCATTTTTAATTTCAAAAATATTCACAAAAATATATTTTCTGCATACATAGCAATGAGAGCAATTCGGTTCTGTGCAGTCTTTGCATATTGAAAACAAACAGACATTGGAGTTTGACTCTTCCAACATTTCCAACAACCCAAAGGCATTTCTTTCTTATGCAACATTATATTTATATATATTTGAGAGAGCCCCATTTACAGCAAGTTAACCAGGAGAGTTGTACATTTAAATGCCCAACTCTTGCTATCATGAAGGAGATAGTACTCATCAGTTTTGGGCCAGCCCTGTCTCAAGCCTTTGACAGTGGGTGGGCTGAAACATTTGAAGACAAATTTTCTCATGTCCTATTTCTGTCGCATTTTTCAAACTCTTATCTGTAAATGCCAGTGCCCACCACATTCCCTCACCCCATCCCAACTTATGTACCTTCCTCATTTCAGAAACCTATGAATGCAAACAGGCCAGGAAGTGACAAAAGAACAAGAGATGCATAAGCAGGAAAATAATGAAGAAAAAGAAACATGATAACTGTTCTTCACACTCATAGCCACCAGTTCAGCGAAGGATACTGTGTACAATCTAGGTGACAGTTCAAGTATAGAATCTGAAACTGGCAAACCACCTGTGGTCTGCAGGCTAAGCAAGAGATGGGAGATGGGATTGTGCAGTTACCAGCTTAACAGAGGGTGGGTTTACACACAGGTTCTGCTGCAGAGGACTTAATGAAAGACTTTCTCAGTGGAAGACTTTACTGAGTTGGCCTGTGAAGGATAGCTGATGATTATGCACGAATGATGCAATGGTGAATTTACCATCTTGTTGGAAAGCCTTTTGTTAATGTCAACGATTATGAAAGAGTTTGGTATGAATCTGACATTGGATTCTACACAGAGCTTGAAGTTCTCTAATGTGAAACATAGTGACAATGCTTGTGGTTTCATCACATGCAATTTGATGGTAGACGTCTCAACTTTCATTGCACCACAAGCAGAAGCCAGTAGATGTTAGTGCAGTGAAAGCTCAGACTGAAATCAAGCAAGTACATGATTTGGTTTGCTGCCAACATGACTCCAGTTGCCAGTGTTCAAAGCAGCTTGCAGAATGTTCCAGCAGTCCAGCAGAATATTTTCTATCACATTGCTCGTGTCTGTTAGGGGAAAGATGTTTGGACCAAAGGATGACAACAATCATACTCCAAGCACTGCCATCATACCAGTGCTCTTGATGTTACTTCTCTGACATCTCAGATTGCTGTACCACATGCCAAAGGGGTGTAGTCTGAAGCCTGGCCTACTAGGAACTAGACATTTGATAAGATTATATGTGGTCTCCTTCAGTGAACGTTTGTGATTTGCATCATACTGAGATAGCATTAGATAGGCGGACTAGGACAGTAAGACTATCATAGTGAAAATGCATTATCAATATTCCAATTTCATCATTTGATTTTAATGCCTGAAACGCTTGTGATTTAAAAATTGGTTTTCAGAAGGACAATGCTGACCATAAATGTGATCACCTAACTAAAAAGGGCAGCTCACATGGAACATACAGAAGCAATACTTTGCAATTAGGATTTTAATCATGAAGCATTGAAACTTAATGAGTTATCCAGAAGTTTGCAATACTTATTTTAATCACACTTGCATGATAATGTTACATTTTAAAGATGAAAGGTCACCTGCAAAGTGTTCACCTTGGAAAGGAAAATGGAGCTAGACATGAAATATACAAGCAAACCATATCTCAGTAACTTGCTTTGACCAACAAGAAGGCAACATGGACTGAATAGCCTGAGATTCACATACAGTGCCATGTATCACCATATGCACACTCTCAAACGCTCTCCCTATCATCACCTCATGTTACCCCAAAGCTATCAGATCCCCAGTTTGATTTCCCTCTTTGTTTCCCTTGGCACCCAAGCAAGAAATTGTTTCTCTTCCTTTTCGGTGTTAAAAAGCACAGTTCTCAACAAGTCATTAACCATGTTTCCTCTCTCCAGAGATGATGCCAGATCAGTGGAGTTTCTCCAGCACTTTCTGTTTCTGTTATGAAAAGAAAAGGAATTTGAGTTGAGACAGCTCAAGCTAAGAAGGGAAATTGAAAGCAGCTCTGGTGAGGGAACAACACATTAACTCAGGATTCATGACTAAAGTATTCAAATTTTCACATGTTGCCCCTATATTTGATAAAGGAAAGGTAGACATCTTCTCCATCTCTTTTGAAAGCTTAGCGCAGAAGTTGAAGTGGCCAGTCCATCTCAGGCCATGGCTACAGTAGTGCAGAACAACAGGAACACTCATGAGGTTTACTTGAGAAGGATGCCACTGTGATGCAGCAAAAGGGGCTTGTTTTAAGTGGCTACCAGTTAGTGCCAGAGGCAAAGAGGCAATAATTCCATATTCTCAAGAAACCGTTTGACCCAAAGTATTGAGAAAATGAACGGCTTTAGTTGCTCACTTTTGACAGGTGGATACGTACATTTAAAGTTAAAGCCACCTACATGACTATGTGCGCAAATTTACTTTGAGCAGTTCAAAAACTCAATACCCTTTCCCAATTCAGACTCAGATCAATTCTGGGACTTAACAAGCAGCAATTCTGGTTTGATGACTGGGACTTAACACACAAACTTGGGGAAGCTGAAGTCTGGAAGCTATCACAGCCCAAAAAGAGGTGGGGGCAAGGCAGATAAATCAGAGGCAAGCTGCAGTGAAAAGGGAGGCCAGATTGAGATAATAGAACATTGAGCATTAAAAGAAGGGAATTGGCTGAAAGGCATGTGAAAGACCACTCCAAGTGCAGGAAATCAGGGCATGCACAGGAAACTTATTGGTTCCCATAATTTCAAGATAAAAGACCAGTCTCTGCAGCATTAAGGGTAGTTAGCATCTTCTGGGGCGTGACTGTGCACCTGGATAGCCGTCTAATGGTGATCAGCAGTTGCACAGAACAGCTAGAGAGAGAATCAGCTTCTCAGAGCCATTGGTTGCTCATAGACCTTGATAGTGGGAAGGAAATAAATTTTAAAATCCAGTGGGCTAGTAAAAGGAATCATGGGCTAAAAGAATTTCGAGATACCACTGGTTAGAGATTACTCAGAAGGTGAACTTGCTGCAGCTCGGAAACAAAAACATAGAAACATGGAATTGGAGCAGCAATAGGCCATTCAGCCAATTCCGTAACCGTTATGATCATGGCTAACCATCCATCTCAATAGCCTATTCCTCTTTACCCCCACATCCTTTCATCCCTTTAGCCTCAAGTCCTATATTCAACTCTTTCTCGATGTCTGAAACTGCTTTCTGAAAATAGTGTGCTAACAGATGGATTGAAAAGCTTTCAACGTCAGAAATAAGTATTTTATTGGGAATGATTTGATTGGTAGAAACATATTTACCCCAAAGAGCAAGGAACAGCCCAGAGAGGTTGTGGAAGCTGAAAAACCAGTAGTCAGCAGCAGAAAAGCAGGAACTGTGAAGTTCAAAAGCCTCAAAAGAGGCAGCGAAACCCATAAGGTTTAAATTAGCAGATAGCCAAAGATACCCAGTAGGCATCCTCTAGTCTGCCAAAGGTGGCACAGGTGGCCTAAGTGGAGTGCTGCAGAATGCAGGCTTCATGACTGCTACCAGGATACCAGTCAGAGCATTCATTATATCATACACAGAGTAGGATCGTATATCAACTACAAAAACAGAAGTTGCTGGAAAAGCTCAGCAAGTCTGGCAGCATATGTGAAGAGAAATCAGAGTTAATGTTTCAGATCCGGTGACCCTTCCTCAGAACGGGACCCGAAGTGTTAACTCTGATTTGTCTTCACAGATGCTGCCAGCCTTCTGAGCTTTTCCAGCAACTTCTTTGTTTGCTTCTGATTTACAGCATTCACAGTTCTTCCAGTTTTTATTTTATACATCAGCGAGATGTGTCAAGATGGAATCCAATTGGTTGCTGCACATCCAACAGTTGACATGGAACTTCCTCAAAATGATGTGCATCCATATCAATGGCACACTGAAACTTGCAATCCTACTTCACCTTGTAACAAAGAACATAATGTATTCAACTGTTTTGCATTTGGAACCTCAGTGACCTCCATTATCCAATAGTGGAGATTGAGGGTGTAGGTTTGCTCCCTGAGCTGTAGGTTTGATATCCAGATGTTTCATTACCTGGCTAGGTAACATCATCAGTGGCGACCTCCAAGTGAAGCAAAGCTGTTGTCTCCTGCTTTCTATTTATATCTTTCTCCTGGATGGGGTTCCTGGGGTTTGTGGTGATGTCATTTCCTGTTCGTTTTCTGAGTGGTTGATAGATGGCATCCAGATCTATGTGTTTGTTTATGGCCCAGACTGGGACAACACATCTATCCTGGGACAGGCTAAGCAAAGACATGCCAGAGAATTCCTAGAGGCCTGGCACTCCAACCACAACGCCATAAACAAACACATAGATCTAGATGCCATCTATCAACCCCTCAGAAAATGAACAGGAAATGACATCACCACAAACCCCAGGAACCCCAAGCAGGAGAGAGATATAAATAGAAAGCAGGAGACAACAGCTTCGCTTCACTTGGAGGTTGCCACTGATGATGTTACCTAGCCAGGTAATGAAACATCTGGATATCAAACCTACAGCTCAGCGAGCAAACCCACACCCTAAACCTCAAAATGAGCTACAAACCTTCACAAACCTTGCAAAAAGTGGAGATTGAACTGGGCAATATGACAAATTGCACTGCCTCCATCCTGGAAAAAAGCGAGAAACATAAAGATTCATGGCCATTATCTCTTTTCTACACTGGCAATACAGTCTGTGTCCTGTTACTTTGGCAGATTATAGTGAAACTTCCTTAGTAAGTCTCAGACATTTGACACAGTTCAGTACAGGTGGAAGAATTGCTCCCTGAACACCCTGGTTGTTATAGCCTCCTGTTGACAAACCACCTCTCAGTTTTCCACCTTCCTCTTCTGGTAGATCGTCTATGTCACCTTTCCTCATTCCCCTTATCCTGCTGTCGGATTATGCAGTTGAAAACTACTGCAGCCATGTCTAGTAGCAAGCGGCTTGTACAGAAACCTTGAAGTTCAGACAGAAAGCTTTCAGTTTGTGCTACACATTCAATTCCAGACTTCAGCAACTTCAGACAAAGTGTTGAGTGCACCAAATACTTTGACAAGTGCAGCAAGAACCAAAAACAATTAATCAGCGATTGACCTGAAAAAGTTGTTGTTCTGTTGGTTGGCTGAGGGTCCTTCCTTTTGAATATGTGAAAGGCTCAAAGGGACATTAATTGGAGTTTTCAGCTCCAGAACTGGAGGACTGGCATTAAATTAGTGGTAGCCATGATGTGGAGGTGCCACTGTTGGATTGGGGTGGACAAAGTTAAGAATCACACGAGAATGTGACTTGAAAGAAATTCTGGGATTTATATATTAATGAATAGAAACCTGCAAACCATTCTAAGTGGTTAAAGAATTAACAGCAATCTAGGTTACATCACATCACATCAATTATATGACACTTTGATCTTTTATTATAAATCCTGTATCCTATGATCCTGCCCCACTAGCTACCTGATGAAGGGGCAGCACTGTGAAAGCTTTTACTTCCAAATAACTCTGTTTGACTATAACCTGGTGTTGTGCAATTTTTGATTAAATTAGTGAAACACACTGACTAATGTCACAACATACCTCTGCAGCATATTTACAAGGGACACTCCCCTCACACAAGTCAATGCCCTCAGCAAGATGGCTTTATTTCTGTCACTACAGGAACATTGCATACATGTAGTAAACATGATCTTCGAGACAAAATGGCAGCAAGAAAGCTATTGCTAACCATCTGAATTTTATGGGAAGTAAATTCTGTCGAAAAGTCTGCCTTTTTGAAAATTATGAATTATGGACAGAAGGCCATTCAGCCTAAGTGAAAGATGTGAATTATTTGGAAATAAAATTATCTAATGTCTAATTTCTCTTTTCTGTGCAGCTTGGAGAAAGTTGAAAATTGACAGCTTGATTCAATGTGTGGGCTGTGTGTACCAGGAGCACTTTATGCAACCCAGTTTACACTCAATGGAAATCTAATTGATCATGGAATTGTTTCTTTGAAAAAAGAAGCATCAAATCGACATTTAGATGCAGCTCACTTCAGTACAAAAATCCTCTCACATCAGTAACAATTCACTCACAAATTAATTTAATGTCATAAAACTTGATAGTACTCTGAAATGACTAATGGATTTTATAAGGCATATAATTACATTCCACAGACTTACACTACGGAAACAGGTATTTCAACTCAGCCTATGTCTGTTGATGTTTATCCTCTAATAAGCAGCAGTCTTAATCCCATTTACCTGGCCTACTCACATATCTCAATAACCATTTCTTTCACCATTTATTTAACCTATTCTTTAATATTGATACAGTATGTACTTGAATCAGGGTCTCACTAGTTGCATTTCTATGGCATCCCAACTACATGACAATGTTCCTTCTGTTCAACTCCAGTGTTATATCTGTGTCCACCCATTTTATTATGATACAATCTGTCATTCACGTTCAAATTAAATATAGCAAAGGATAAGAGATAACTTAACTTGTTCACAATGCAAACCTAGTCCAAAACTTAAATACAGACAATGAGCAATAAGAGCCTTTTTCTTTTTGGTCTAAGATTATTTGGCATCGTTGCAACATATTCAATCACAATAGTACATATGTATTTATAATTTATTGTAGTAAATCATACTGTTACAAAGGTCCCCCTTACCCAGTTAGAATACGATTAGAGTTAAAAAAGAGCCAGGTCAGAGTCTTTTTGTTATCCAAATTGTTGTGATAAAGGTTTAACCAGTGCTTCATCTGCACCTGTCACTTTGCTTCAAAGCCCAGAATATTCTTTCCTCCGCTTCACTACAACCAATTAAGACAGAGCTACAAGCCAAGCAGGTGTAAAGTGCAAGCTGCCGCTTGTTCACATTTGCAATTATCAACAGAAAAACACATAAGTGGAGACACATGGCACAACTGTTCCCATAGCAACAGCAAGCACCCAGGCTCTCAGCAAATTCTAACATGACAATTTGACATCTCCTCCCATGAAAAGATGATTTTTGTGTTTGCCCTTTCAGTGAGCTTCATATTCATTGCTGTGTGCACAAGCAGCTTCAGCCTTTAGTCCACTGTCACATAAGCACGGGTTTAGACATTAAGACACATCTGTTCTCCTGACAACTGAGGCTCAGCTAAGTCCTGTAATTGACAATGGAAGGTTCCACTTTTATTGGAGGATTGTCACTTGTGTTCATTAATAACAACCAAAACCTTGTTGTATTTATCGATTTTTCTGTCCAAAGCAGCAAAAATAAGGAAAGCAAAATCAAAGGGCAATTATTCAAGCAGAAATATTCTATCTTGTTACCTTTCTTGTTTCATCCATTTTTGATGGAAAAAAGTAGAGTAACATTCTTTTGCAAAGTTCTCAGTAGAACACCTATTTTACATAAATAGTTGTAAATAAGTTGTTAACAAAACCCATTCTGCATTTTCTGTTGATAATATATTACTTCATATTTAAAATTTCAACATTGTTATTCCATCAGTAAAAATATGCATGTATATCAATAGAAATAAAACTGTGCTTACATTGCACATATCACAAGCTCAGGATGTTACAAAATGCTTTGAAATCAATGAAATACCTTTGATGTATGGTAAATGCTTAAAATGTAGAAAACATGGCACTAGTTTGCACACAGCAATAGCAAAAAACATCTGTTTTAGTGATGTTAGTTGAGGGATAAATAATGGTCAGAACTGTATGGATGTTGATGGCGGCACATATGGCCCCTTGATTTGAGGCAAATATCTGGGGTGGCTAGCTCTGCTGCCTCACACAACCAGGGTCCCAGGTTCGATTCTATACTCAGGCGACTGTCTGTGTGGAGTTTGCATATTCTCCCTGTGTCTGCGTGGGTTTCCTCCTGCAGTCACAATGATGTGCAGGTCAGGTGAATTGGCCATGCTGAATTGCCCATAGTGTTAGGTCAGAGAGAAATAGGTCTGGGTGGGTTACTCTTTGGAGGGTCAGTGTGGACTTGTTGGGCTGAAGAGCCTGTACCTACACTGTAGGGAATCTAATCTAGTTCAACATTATAAGATTCTGCCACAGGTCTTCATATGAATCACAGATCAGTTCTCAACCTTTAGGCAGATGAGGCAAGACATATTGTGAGTCGTGTGATCCTGATTTCAGGATTGATTTTTTTGTTATTTGTCTGCCCAAACTCTGCATCAATGCTAAGACATTGGGGCACAAAGTGTAATGCAATTTGATGGACAAGTTCTCACATTCTGAATGACTGGTAGTAAGCTCCTCCAAGTCATTAATGCCAATGCTGCAAAGTGTGAAGGAGAACGTCAGAATAGCATTGAATCTTTTTAAGTGACCTTGCTCAGAATGTTCACCATATGAAATGCTGAAACGTGTTCAGCACTATCCATACTGACCCATCAAAGGTCACCACTGAGGAGGAGATACAACACCAGATCAACTCTGCCAGCTTAGCCTTCGACAAAGTGTAGCAGCAAGTATTTGAAAACACTTGCAAAATGACGCAAGTCCAAGTGGGCACAATAATTCTCATTGCCCTGCTCTTGCACAGCAGGATTGTGTATCGGTAATACCTAACAGTGCTGGAAAAATTCCATCAGCAATAGCTTCACTACATCAATTGGAGGATCATCAATCAGACATGTAAATCATTCTTGATGCCAAATCCACAAGCAGTGAGGCAAACCAGCTGCAATAGGGTAGCCACAATGGTCAAATAGCCAAAAAAAAACTATCTTCACTGCCAAGTCCTGTCTTCACACCATGAATAACTTCCTTGATCTTTACAGAGGAATGAATATCTTCCAACCAAAATGTCAAGCAGTAAGCAGCATCAAGATCCAAGAGGTTAAAATGCAGAAAGATTTTCAGAGTTGGGAACATTTCAAGAACTTTAAAAAAATAGTGGTGGAACCCAAATGAGGAAGACGGTGGGGCGTGGACTCTCATAGCACAAATCACCAATTTGATGGACAATTTAAAATAAACAAAAAGTTTAAGCAGACACAATTTCTACTGTCCCGTGTGTCTTGATCCTCATTCTGGCATTCACAATGTTCTGATGCAGTCATAAATTCTTCTGTGCAAAGTTCCATTTTGAATCCAGAAGGCTTACTTCAGAGATAGAAGTTTGTGCCATGCCATAACAGAGTTGGGAGGAGGTTGCATTGAAAGTGGAAGGGCATGTACTCCTTGCCTAGGGATGCCAAGTTGAAGAAAGGATAAACTGTCAGGCTCGTTGAGTGAAGAATGCATCATGAGTGATAAAAGTTGAAAAAAATGCTTGTAACACTTTCTCATAAATCGGCGTGAGGGAAGGGTAGTGACAGCAATATGTGGTCAGAGACAGTGAATCCAGGCAGGAGTTGGCAGAACTATGACAGTGCATAGCAGAAAAGAGGAGGAGATTTACCCCTGAGCAAAATGTATGCTGTCTTCAAAGATATTTTCTTAGCATGAGTGGGACGGCATGTAGACAAATGCTGTGAATGCTAAATGAAAGTATTAGAGACATCTGTGCCACGGTGGAGGAAGGTCTTACACCACAATCTCCAACCACTGTCATGGCATCCAAGTTTATCACAGCCCTCAATTCTGGTGTGGCCAACTTGATGCATGGGTTTGCCACTGAACTCTGTAGTACCTCTCAATCTGCCAACCACCTGTACATTGTTTCCATCACTGGTGCAATCTTTACTCAGGTGTGGAAACATGTCAAATTTCCTACAGATTTAGAATCACAAATGCATTTAATAACATGTTCTATTGAGGCAGAAGTTAACCACCTAGACAGTGATACCCACCCACATCTCTTTATCCATTTACATTGATGACATTATTGGCTCTACTTCCCTCTCCTCTCCAGAATTGAAAGAAAATATCAATTTGCTTCCAATTTCCACCCTGGTCTCACTTCACCTGATCCATTTCTGACTCCTCCCTTCCCTTCCTTGACATTGTTGTTTTTATTTCTGGGAATAGGCTGGTCATCAGTATCCACTAAAAGCCCACTGACTCCCACAGTTACCTTGACTATGCATCCTCGCACACTGCCTTCTGGAAGGACTCTATTCCATTCTCCTAATTCCTCCGTCTCCATCGCATCTGTTCTGATGAGACCAACTTCAACATGGGGGCCTCTGAAAAGTCCACCTTCTTCCTTGACCAAGGATTCCTTAGCACCATTGTTGACAGAGCTCTGAGCCAAGCCCAATCCATCTTGTGTACTTGGTCCTCACCCTCTCTCTTCCCTCCCACAACAGGGATAGGGTCCCCTTTGTCCTCATCTACCATCTCACCAGCATCCACATCCAAAGGATTATTAGCTGCCATTTCCACATCTCCAATAGGATGCAACCACTAGACACATATTTCACTCCCCTCCCCAGTAAGCCTTGTGCAAGAACTGTTCCTTCCCTGACACCGTACACTCCCAACATCTCCCCACATTTCCATGGTGCCTTCCCTTGTAACAGCAGGTGATGTAACACCTGCCCGTTGCTTTCTCCCTCCTCACTTTCAACAGGCCAAAACACACTTTCCAGGTGAAGCAGTGATTTACCTGCACTTCACTCAATCTAGCCTATTGCATTCACTGCTGCTCACAATATAGTCTTCCCTTCACTGGGGAGAGGAAATGCAGACTCTGCATAGAAAACTTATGTTCTGTCTGAAAAATGACCCTGTCAGTCCAGTTGCTTGCCAATTCAACACACCACCATGTTGTGTGGCAGCATTTTTCCCTCAGGCTTGCTACAGACCTCCAGCGAAGCTCAGTGAAAACTGAAAGAATAACACCTCATTCTTTGCTTGGGGATGGATAGGATAAATAGGCAAAGTCTTTTCCCTGGGGTCGGGAGTCCAGAACTAGACGGCATACATCTCTCTGACTCTATGACTCTGCAACCATCTGGACTCAATATCAAGTTCAATAATTTCAGGATCTGAGCACCTTCTCCCATGTCCTTCCCCCAATCTCCAGGTACCAGGCCTTGTCATCATGTGGCTGTTACCGTAAATAACCCATTGTCAGCATCTAACAGTCCCTATAGCAGCTATGCATTTCCCTGTTTGGCCTTTATCCATTCTTTTATCTGGCCGAGTGTTTTTCTCTTTTCCTGTGGCCTCCATCTCCACCTATTGTTTACTCCTTCCCCTTTCTCCTCACCTTCTCTAACATATATGCCAACACTCTCCAGATTGTAGTGTGTCAACATACTACAATCAGTTTTGAGAAAGGGTCACTGGAACTGAAACATTCAGTCTGATGCTGCCAGATCTGCTGAGTTTTTAAAGCAATTTCTGATACTGGTAGTGAAAACCCTCTAGCATCTGATCAAGAATATGTTTTATCTGATTGCATTTTGATAATGGACCTTCCAAGTCACTCCAGTTAGGTGTAGCATTTCATAAATAAAGACATTTCTCCTATGAACTGAGTAATTAATTGTCTTGAAAGTAGGAAATTATATTATAATATGAATTTTATAAAATGCAAGGAGGCTTATATGCAACTCACAATAGTTGAGGTGATCGTCAGGTATTTGGCTATTTTGAACGTAGTATTAGTTAATTGTATCTCAGAAATGTCAAAATAATATTGCAGGATAGATTATAAGACTAAACTACTCACTTGTGTTAAAATATGTTATTAGGTGAACCATCTTGAACCCCAGCAATTCATATTAGCTTCATCACAGTGATGCCTACAATATAACTGCATCATGTATTTGCTGTTTTAAATTATCTTTGAAGAATGGGGTTCTTGTGGGGCAGCAGTTGTGTCCTTACCATTGAGTCAGGAGACTAAGGTTCAAGTCCTACTTGCTCCAGTGTGTCAATTAAAATCCTTGAACAGGTTGATTAAAAAATAAGGTTTATTATGGAATGAATGTTGCATTGTGGAGTCATTAATGTTGGATAATATAGGCATGATATATAAAATCTGGGATGGATGTGGACTCTGATTGAATAGCCTTACATTGGTAGTAAAAGGAGTAATTTTCTCTTTCCAAGCCCTCTGCGATACTTTAGGATTTCTGATTATTTTTCCATGAAGGGTTTTTTGAACAATCAGCATCATTAAAAAACTATTTGTTAATGGATAGTTTTAAAAATAGAAATTTGCTTTTAAGTTTAAGTTGATAATACAGCTATTCCCTGGGGATGCTGTTTGGAGTTTGACTGAGTGTTGATTCAAGCTGTTTGAGCCAATATAGGTTCATTAAAAATAGATCTAGCAAACAGACATATATTAATGATTGGATGTTCCTAATCAATTGAAAGGAGGGAAGAATGTTTTCTCCTGGGCAATTCTAGGACATATTGATGATGCAAATGTTAGGCTGTAGGCTTCTTCCTTACTTGAACAAAATGGAGAAAGAGACATCCAAAAGCTATGTATTAGAATTCATAACAAAAAGGCCAGTCAGGGGCAGAAATCTTTTTTAAAAACTGGAGCTGAGTATTATCCAGAAAAAAAAAGTTTAAAAACAGACAACTTGTTTTGTCATTTCTTACAAAAAGCGATTTGCTAAATTAAGCTCAAGGGAGTGAGATCGACGCTAGATGGTACTCTTACCATCTACGTCGTAACTGTTTTTTTTTGCATTTGATCTCATGTTAATTAGTTCACCTTTAAGGAGACCAGAGAAGCACAATGGTTGTATATGAGACTATGGTATGCAGATGACAAGAAATTTCATTTTAATCACACCCTGCTCAATTCTTGCTGTTGTATAATTGGGTTTTCAGTACCAAAAGGAAAGTTTTTTTTTAAAGTGACATGAAATCAATTTATTCTCACAAAATTGAGATGCGTTTAATGTTGTCATACTCATGTATCCCATTTTTGACAGTTGGAAGCACACCTTACACACACCTCAGCTTCCTTTTTACAACTGACCCATTCGCCATCTGAGATATGTCAACAGACATCAGATATGATGATATGGACCACTGTTCCTCTTCTTTGCATTTTCACCTCAAGACTGAGCATTCCTGAGGCAAAGGGCAGAAAAGGCATTCCTTTCAGCAAAATTTCAATTACCTATTCAACCTCAAATCTTGAAACCTGCATTTCATGAGATCATCCACCAGATAGCAATCAACTTTCTTATTCATTCCAAGTACCTTTTAACTCCTTTTTTTAAGTTTCAACCAATTCACTAAAGCTTTGATGGAATAAGCAGTATATTCACTGAACTTTGAGTAAGTACCCTTTACTTTGCAGAATCTTTGCATATTATGTGCTTTTGAGGAAGGACGACAGTGCTATTATGAACATGCATAAAGCTACCGAAGATAGATGTATTGAACATTGATTTTACACTTATGGAAAAATAAATTAACAGAGGGTGGGTCGATCAATGAAATAGATTCCACTGATCTGTAAACTAAGGCTTTGGAGAAAACTGAACTGCATGAAATTTAGCTATTAGTCACTGAAGCACACCCAAAAATTCCTAATTGCAAAATGCTTTATTGCTTTTGCTTGCTAAAAACATTTCAGCTTTCCTCATAATTCATGTGATAGTAAATTTGAGAGATGTTATGTAACAAGTCATGACTCTAATCCATTAGCAGACAAAGTTCTTTACCAAGAGTCTAAGAACAGCTTAAGTAAATCTACTAGAGCTTCAATTGGTAAATATTGTAAAGAATCCTTAAAAAAAAGTTTATCACTTCAAGGCCTTGTCCCCCCTCTTCTAACTCACAGTGACTGGACCCTGTGCACCAATATTTCCCAATCACGGGTTCAGCTTCTTTCACTTCTGTTTGGATGTCCTTGTCAAGTTTTGTTTTGAGATAGGTTGAAATTTTAAAGTCACATTCCTGGGATAATCAAATGTGACATAGTCGAACAGATGGCACCCATATCCTAATTTACTATAGAAACTCCATTTTGTAATGACATTACTCGATTAAATACAGTGCCATTACTGAGGCAAAGGGCAGAAAGGTCATTCCTTTCAACAAAATTTCAATTACCTATTCAACCTCAAATCTTGAAACCTGCATTTCATGAGATCATCCACCAGATAGCAATCAACTTTCTTATTCATTCCAAAGTACATTTTAACTCCTTTTTTTAAGTTTCAACCAATTCACTAAAGCTTTGATGGAATAAGCAGTATATTCACTGAACTTTGAGTAAGTACCCTTTTCTTTGCAGAGTCTTTGCATATGTTTTATGTTATGCTACTGGGTCGTGTTTGTGTACTATTAATTTGTGAATAAAATGACAGTAGGATCTTGTTACAAGTTGATTCAACCTATTCAGTGGAATAAAACTAAAAAATTAAATTAGCACAACAACCTTTAAATTTTTTCTTTTTTAAACTTCAGGTATGGTTGTTTAATTGATTATTGCAGAAGAAATAGATCAAATGGCAAAAACTTCCCACAACAATCATAAGCAAAGTCTCCTTTGCCAAATGAATGTTAGTTTCTTAGTGTGCTTAGAGTGCAAAAAGAACGAACCCTACCAATACGAGTACAAACAATGTGAAACACAATATTAAACTGACAGGTGTAAGTAAATACCAAATGTCTTGCTGCTTTTCTTTCCCTGAAAAATGACACATATTTGTTCAAATGGTCTCTAAGATTTTGCTTCAAATTAGAATGATTCTTACTCTATCCAAGAATTCTTAGTTAGGAACACATTGTCGGGAAAATTCCAGGATCCATAAACATGAGTCAGGAGAAAGTGCCTTAGGTGGTTTAATTTTGGCTCTCCGCAGGATGGATATCAGCAGGAATTGAAGTTACAGCCCAAAAGCAGTGCAGAGGTAGTCAGAGGTTGTGTGTTAGAAAGGCCTGAATCAGTGATCAGAATATCATAGCAGCTAAAAGGAAATCACAAAATCAGTCCTCCAGAAGTTACCATTTAGCCCAAACATGGACATTCTCCACTACTAATCCATGCAACCCTTGTCATTTCGTATTCCCTCTCATATGCTCAATTCTAACCAATGTGCCAGTAAACAGCCCCATTGCTCCTTGTACTATCAAAGCCAAACGAGAGCCCTTCCATGGCCATTTGTAGCCCCTCAGCCAACTTTTATTATTGTGCCAAGCCTTGGCCGTCAATCATCACCTTTACACTTTAGACCCTCCATGCCAATTTGTTAAGTATTCACATGGATAGACTTCAGAACCCATGCTGAAGTGAAATAAGTTTATGTTCCATGTGTCCGTTGATATCCTAATTACTTTGGAAAAAAGGATTTGATGAAAATACAATGATGAAATGTAACCACTTAATATCTTTGGTCAAAGGAACATTTGTTTTCATAGTCGTAAAGTGCTTCAGACATCGTGGGGCAGCACGGTGGCTCAGTGGTTAGCACTGCTGCCTCACAGCACCAGGGACCTGGGTTCGATTCCAACCTCTGGCACTGTCCGTGTGGCATTTGCATGTTCTCCCAGTGTCTGCATGGGTTTCCTCTGGGTGCTCGGGTTTCCTCCCATGATGCAAAGATGTGCAGGTTAGGTGGATTGGCCATGTTCAATTGCCCACAGTGTTAGGTGCAGGAGTGTTAGGCAGGGGTAAACGTATGGTAGGGAAATGGGTCTGGGTGGGTTACTCTCCTGGGGGTCGGTGTGCACTTGTTGGGCCAAAGGGCCTGTTTCCATAATGTAGGGAATCTAATCTAATCTAATCTCAACATCTCCGGGACACCCGCACTAACCAACCCCACTGCCCCGTCACTTCAACTCATCCTCCCACTCCGCCGAGGACATGCAGGTCCTGGGCCTCCTCCATCGCCACTCCCTAACCACCTGATGCCTGGAGGAAGAACGCCTCACCTTCTGCCTCAGGACCCTCCAACCCCATGACATCAACGTGGATTTCACCAGTTTCCTCGATTCACCTTCCAGCTTAGCACCTCCCTTATGACCTGTCCTATCTGTTCATCTTCCTTCCCACCTATCCACTCCACTGTCCTCTCTGACCTATCACCATTACCCCCACCTCCATCCACCTATTTCACTCTCAGCTCACTTCCTCCAGCCCCACCCCTCTCCTGTTTATCTCTCCAACCCCAGAGGCTCCTACCTCATTCCTGATAGAGGGCTTTTGCCCGAAATGGCAATTTTCCTGCTCCTCGGGACGCTGCCTGGCCTGCTATGCTTTTCCAGCACCACATTCTCGACTCTACTCTCCAGCATCGTGGGTGGCACAGTGGCACAGTGGTTAGCACTGCTGCCTCACAGCGCCTGAGACCCGGGTTCATTTCCTGCCTCAGGCGACTGACTGTGTGGAGTTTGCACGTTCTCCCCGTGTCTGCGTGGGTTTCCTCCGGGTGCTCCGGTTTCCTCCCACAGTCCAAAAATGTGCAGGTTAGGTGAATTGGCCATGCTAAATTGCCCGTAGTGTTAGGTAAGGGGTAAATGTAGGGGCATGGGTGGGTTGCACTTCGGCGGGTCGGTGTGGACTTGTTGGGCCGAAGGGCCTGTTTCCACGTTGTAATGTAATCTAATCTGCAGTCCTCATTTTCACCCAGTTTGTTTTCAAAGACCTGTTTCAAAACACATTGTGACCACTTGGAGCAGTTAGTCAACTGTGAACTGACAGGCCTTCCACTGTAATAATGATCATATTTGGGTGCATGATTGATTTTACAACTTATCATGACAGCTGTCAGGCCAATGTCAATAGGTAGAGAGAAATAGCAAGCATTCACTCTTTTCATACCATGGATATTTGCAAAGAAGTAAAGGAGTTGAGATGTAAATGCTTCAGCAGGTCCAATAAGTGGAACAATTCCCTTTTACAGTCCCTTAAATATCCCCTTTATGTCAAAGGAGAGGCAATACATATCCAAAAGGGTAGCTTACTTCTGCAAGTACCTCCTACAGCTTTAGATCTTCTTCTGGAAAGTACAAATCACATAGGTAACATTTTGGACATTTCATTATTGAAAATTGGATCTGTTTCAAGGCAGATGCACTTTAACATGTGCCAGAGTTATGCATGATACATCTCACTCTGTCTCCATGGTGGATGTCAGATTTAGGGCAGGACTTAGTGCTTTAGTGCTATTTTGCCGAAGACAGACAGTCTCTTCATCACTACAAAAGTTCAGATGTTAGAATTATAATTCATACATCAGGTCAAGCATATTATCTTACTAGACCAATGACATATCTTTCCCAACAGAAAAGGCAAAAATTAATTAATTTTGCACACCAGTTGGATTCTAATTATCTGCCAAAAAGCTCCATATCATCCATCAACTATCAGGGCAATTTAACTATGCCCCAATACTTAGCATATGCTAAAAATTAATGTAGTTTTGAAGCTTTCTTAAAAACACAGCAGTTACAGGAACTAACCTGCACCTCAAGCACTGAAAACTTTCATATAAAGCACAGACATTTGGCAAAATACATAGCTGTACTAGGTAAAAGGTTTATTGGAAGCACATATTTTAAAATCTTCAGATCTCAACTGCAAGGCAAATCTTCTCACCCCTTGACTTTTGTGCCTATAAATCATACCCATAGGGGATTCTGACACATTACATAACATGGTGAATCAGTCTTAGGGACAGGGAAACAGCTGTTTTCTAAATTCAGCTGTTCCACAGGAATGCTGTCCTGTCATTGTCTGTATGTACATAATCAACAAGCATCTGTTCAGAATTTAAAACGACATGCAGCACAAGCTTCTTTCCACATTAATCTTAAACTGTAGGACTATGCTGGTCATTAATAAACTAGCAAGCTACTTGAGGATTGCTCCCACCTTCCTGGTTTGGACATTTGGACTTTGCTTACGGATATTGTTAAAATTGAGGATTGATTGTACCTCTGATTCTCTGAATGCACCAGTGCAGTATTTTCTAGATTGACCTCAAATTGCTCACATTAATGAGCATCAGGCATTGGAAAAACCTTACTTGTTTGAGGAGACTGGAAGGGTGCTATTGTAGTATTTTAAATTGATATGTTGCTGGACAAAAAGTCAATACAAGTTTGTGAACCAGGTGTGACAGCTAAGTGAGGTTGATTCAAATTAGGTTCTGGGCAGATGGATGTTCTCAAGTTCATAGCAGGTGGAGAAATTCACAAATTTGTGCTTGTTTTATTCAGCCAGTACATTCCTAGACAGATCGACACATAGCCGGCTTTGATCATAAGGTATGTGAGTGCCTGTCTTTTCCAGCAATTCAGAATTGCATTCGCAATTCAAGTACTTATGGACAGTCAATCAAAAAGATTAAATTCAATCATGTGATAATCTGCTGAGGCTGAGATACTCTTTGTGTAAACCTGCTTGTAAGGATATCTGGCTCGATATACCAGTGCTCCAGTCATGTGATTAAATCACAGGATCATGACATCTGCCATCGATAGCCCTCCAGAAATAAGACATGAATAGACAGCTTGAGATTCTTGTTTAAAATTGTTACATCTTTTCAGCTATGAGGAATATTAGTATTTTCAGGTTAGACAGGCACAGAGTTGCCATTGGAGGATTTGTAAACCATGACTTGATCTTACAGCCGTGTGGGTGTTGATTGGTTCATGTCCCGACCTCTGCACCATCTCTAAGAGCTGTCAGAGAATCAAATGAGACTGTAGCCAACTCCTGGAAGGAATTCCTTGGATTCTGAACTGCAAAGTAGTTGGGGCCATTTTGCCAAGGTCAAGCAAACTGGTCAATACTTATGCCACAACTTGTAAAATATGAGTGAAAGTGCACAACTAATGGGCACAATGCCCTCACCATTCTGCCCCAATTTTACATGCTCCTCACCTGCTCGTCCAGTACTGGAGAAGCTGGCAGTCTAAAATTCCAGCCATATAGTTATTATGGCATTAAAAGTGGTCTTTTGGCTCATTGAGGTGATATGGAGCAATTAGGTCAGTCTTATTCCTTTGTTTAACCATGTGGTCATGTAAATTTATTTACATCAATGTATTTTCTTTCAGTGTTGTGATTCAATTAAACTGTGATCCTATTTGTACACTATGGCATGATCCTTCCACAGCTGTAATTTAAACATTTGACACATTAGACATAAATCCATATCTTAAAAAAAGTGGTTCAATATTTACAAAATAATTCTTAGTAGAAAACTCTATCCCTTTGAAAAAGTGTTTCAAAAAATTAAGATTACTTCAAAATGTTTTGTTCACATGTCAACTTTGCAATTTCTTTTCCAGCTTGTATGATTTTAAAAATAGTCATTCACCACAAAGCAACATTCTGTGAATTCTTGCACTTAGCAAATGACATAACCTGCTGCTTCAATAATATTGTTTTGTGGAAGTAGTCTCAGGGATAGTCAAACTGCCAATTTCTGAGTTCATTTGATTGCTAAGAAATAATCAAGCCTAATCGTTTTTAAATATTGCCTTTATAATTAGCTGTCTGTCTGGATATATCACTACCTGGTATGGTAACTGCACCATTTGAGATAGGAGACGGTTACAGAGAGTGATGAACTTGGCCCGGACAATCACAAAGGCCAACCTCCCATCTATAGAATTCATCTCGCAGATCCGCTGTCAAGGAAAGGCCGCCAGTATTCTCAGAGATCCATCCCACCCTGGCAATGTTTTTCTACAATTTCTACCATCGGGTAGAAGATACATAAGCCTGAATACACGCACCAGCCGTTCAACAGTTTCTAACCTACTGTTGTTAGAACACTGAATGGACTCACAAACTCTTAACATTCCCCTGTACCTGTGTTTTTTTGCTTTTGCCATGGATTATCTGCTATTTACTTATCAATGCTTCTTAACTCTGTGATCTGCCTGCATTGCTCGCAAGACAAAGCTTTTCCCTGTTCCTCGGTACGCGTGACAATAAATTCAATTCAATTCAATTCAATTCAACTGTCAAATTCCTGTAGTATAATGTCAAACTCCTGTAGTATAATGTTTTATGGCCAAGTCTGGGTCAGTTGTAATGCCTTTTGCTTGTAGAAACATCAGATGCAGTCAGTAGGCCATAGTTTCTATCAGCAAAGTTTATTCGGTCAATATGATTTAACATTGCATTTGTTCAGGACAAAGCTGGGGAAAAAAATCTGCATAATTCACTCTAGAGTTTTTTTTTCAGGAGGCTTTTTGTTTTTGCAAAACGCTGAAGGAGGTTTCTTCTTCCAATTTTACAGTCAGTCACTACAACAGATTCTCAATGAGTGTCTAGTTAGGCCAACCAAAAAGAACCAGTTGTAAGAAAACACAGCAGATGCTGGAAATCTGCAATACAAAGAGAAAACTGCTGGAAACATTCAACAGGTCAGCAAGCATTGATAGAGAGCAGATAACAGGTATAAATGGACAAGTTTACCTTGTGGGGTTCGGACTGATGTCAAAGTCAATCAGGTTATTGCAGTGTGTGGGCAACAGTTACCCAGTTGTGATTGTGCTAGATCTAGTCAACTCAGGGCCAGAGAATGGACTGACTGCCTAATAATTAAAGAAGGAAGTGAGGATTGCAGATGCTGTAGATTCCTGAAGAAGGGCTCATGCCCGAAACGTCGATTCTCCTGCTCCTTGGATGCTGCCTGACCTGCTGCGCTTTTCCAGCAACACATTTTCATCCCCAGTATCAGCCTAGTGAACAGCTACTGCACTCTGTCTATGGCAACTATATCCTTTCTTAGTTAGGGAGACCAAAACAGTACACAATACTCCAGGTCTCATCTCATCAAGGCCTGCATAACTTTCATAAGACGTCCCTACTTCTGAACTCAGACCCTCATGCAATGAAGAATTATATACCATTTACCTTTGCATCACTTGCTGCACCTTCCTGTCTGTCTTCATTGATTAGTGTAGAAGGACATTCAAGTCCCTTTGGACATCCACATTTCCCAAAATGTGGAGATACTGGGGTGGACAAGGTCAGAAGTCTCACAACACTGGGTTATAGTCCAAGAGGTTTAAAATAACAAACTTTTGGAGCGTTGCTCCTTCGTCAGGTGAAGTCTGACTCCTTGCATTCTTCTCACAACTCACAATTCCACCAAGTCCTCCAGCAGTAAACCAATGCAACACAGAAAAAGACCCTATTATTTACGCTATCTGTGTCTGATATGTAAACCAATTCTCAATCCACACCAATAAATTATTCCCATTCCATGTGCTTCAATTTTACCAACTAGCTTTTTATGTCAGTCATTATCAAAAGCCTTATTAGAAATCACATTCATTGGCTCTCCCTTATCTATGAACAAAATAGTGAGGAAAGAAATTAGAGTATAAGAAGAAGCCAACTAAAAATGTTGAAACAGATAGCAAGAGTTTCTATAGGTACTTAGAACAGAAAAGAGCAAATAAAGTGAAAGTTGCTCCTTTAAAGGATGAGAATGGGAAGTTATGGCATGGAGAGATTTCCTTATGAGGAGAGGTTAAATAAATTGAGATTGTATTCACTGGAGTTTAGAAGCATGAGAGGAGACCTCAATAAAACATATAGCTATATATTAGCGGCTTGACAGGATAGATGCAGACAGGTTATTTCCCCTTGTGGAAGAGTTTAGGGCCAAAGGTTGTAATCTGAGAATAAAAGTCATAGAGTCATAGAGATGTATATCATGGAAACAGACCCTTCAGTCCAACTCGTACATGCCCACCAGATATCCTAAATTAATTTAGTCCTATCTGCCAGCACTTGGCCCATATTCCTCCAAACCCTTCCTATTCATATACCCATCCAGATGCCTTTGAAGTGTTGTAATTGTATCAGCCTCTACCACTCTGTCTGGCAGCTCATTCCATACACGCACCACCCCTTCTGTGAAAGAGGTTGGCAGGCTCTGAAAGCTGGACAGCCAGGAGGAGACCCTTCAATTCTGTAGAAGTGGCAGCTTGTCTTTTCAAATAATTGAACAGAAATAAACTAGTCCATAAGAGTTCTTAGATTTTACCCCACTGATTTCTGACTCTCATCGTGTAGCTCAAGGACCTTGAAAGAGTCAAAATGAGGTCTCTTTGAACTCAATGTGAAGTTCCCTTGGACCTGTTGTGCTCAGGTTTCCCTCCTGTCTTAATCCTACACTTGCCAATTCTGCAAAGCTCCAGCACCATGGGTTGTTTAGCTTCCAATGTTTCAACTAATTCTATGTACAACTCTAATTTTCCAGTTCGATATGCGTGCAAGGCAACTGAAAATTGTAATACAAAATATCTGCTCAGATTGAAAACAAAAACATACTAAGGTTATTAACAAGAAAACTAACTCATGTCACACCAAATATGCAGTGCCTAACTTATAACACAAAAGATTTACTCTATTTTTTGGGTACCCTTGTCACTCCACTTATTTTGTAGCAAATTCGTCCTTTAATCCAAAACTAAAAACAAACATTTAAATTTCAAATGTAATTTCTATTTGAAACAACCGTGGAATAACACACATTTTCAACAGGACAAAATACTTAAATAAACAATTCTGTAAATTAATTAGCAAGAAGCATAAAAAAAATTACAAATCACTCATCTGTACAAAACATATTCTGAAGTATATAAAGAAAATAAAAATATTACCAACTTAGATTCAGTTTAATGAATTGGGTAGATTGTGGCAACACCATGCAGTTTAGTCAGTGCTCCTGCCATTTAATATTGATTCTGAAGAAACATCTCAGTTAAATAGCTGCTGTCTGCAACATTGCTGTTCTTATATATTGATATTAATAAATCTAATTCATCAATGTCTATCACTTCTGTTTACAGCCTGTAAATCATAGACCAAGGTGGCTTAACAAATAGCTGTTGTGAAAAGAGAAGAACAAACTTAAACAACATTTTCCAAAAACAGTGGGAAAACAAAATGATTTTAGGTTGAAATCTTGGACAGCAATCTGATCCATCATTGATTAATCTATTTCAAGAGATGAGAGTTCGACAGTGCATTGTGCCGAAGCTAAGACCAGCAGTGTAATGGATCACAGCATGACAAAATCAAGATTGTAGACATACAGTCAAAGAACATGTGCAATGGTAGGATGTCAAGGATCAGATAAATGATTTGCTATGCAAGATCCTTAAGAGAAACCATCATAACAGCTGTTTCACATTACATGATTGTCATTCTCAGTAAGCAGAAAGGTACCAGTAGTTGCTAAATGAACATAGTCAAATCCAGTATTAGGGTTTGCATTCAGCAAATGAAGCAAGTTGTCAGAACTTAAAACAAATAATTCTGAAGCTGCAAGGTTAATGTCTTTGATTAACTATCAAAAAGGTTTGGACTGGATAATCTTTATGATGTCAATTCAATATTCACTAAGGAAAGCAAGACATTTTCATTTTATAGCCTGTGCGTTCCAAAGTTTGAATCATGTCTAGAAACAATGCAATAAATGATAGTGCAATGAATTGCATTTAGAGAGAGTCAGTTAAACCTTGAGGTTGACATCTGCTTCTTTCGAGATCATGGAGCTAAGTTGTATGTAATTCTATCCACATTGCAACATGGAAAAATGAATTACATATAAAAGACAAATAAATAAATAAGTGATAAAAAGTGCAGCCGCCATGGAAAACTTTGGTTTATGAAACAACACCATAATTGTTTTTCTACTGAGTACATTTGAATAAGTGAGATGAATATTTACAGGCGACCAGCAGATGGGTAAACAATGGTTGTTCCTGGAAATTAGGGCACTTCTACTCTGGCCACTATTTTATGGTTAAGGTGGAATCAACAGGTGAACTGCCTGCTCCTGGTACTGTTGAGGCATTTCAGTGATGTAGTCCAGGTTCAAACCTGCAGAGTACTAGACAGTGAAAAGTCTTCGGGCCTTTCTCACCAATTAGAGCCCAACCTTTACGATTTTTCCTCCCCATATTCATTCAGCTCCAATGACATTTTAATCTGAACAGGATCGCCTGGTTCCATCCCCCCACCCCCAACAACCCCAGCCCCCACCCCCAACGTCACCCCACCCACCCTCAACCATCTGTAGTCTGCCTCGTGGGCCTTAATGAGATCACCAACTCTTCAGGTTTTGGGGTATCCATGATCAATTGTGCCTTTTCCACCGAGGTCTCCTCCAACACAGATACGTCTAGTGCAGAATTGCTGGCCTCCACTCAGCCAGCAGCTCTATGAAGTAGGACCTCCTTCTGGAGTCAGATGGAAGTCTCAACTCATACTAATTGAAGGGCTATAGCCAAAAATAAAGCATAGCAAGCTGCTGGTAATGGCATGCCTACCCCTGACATTGCTGTTTTGGTGCACAGAACCTGACTTCAGCATATCATTGTGTTCCTCTGAAAGTTCAGCTATTCAAATAAAGGAGAATTATTCATAATGATTTACCAGAGGATATCTTCTCATTGTCATTAGCTAACTGCTTAGCTAAAACTATGTCCATTTTGAGAATTTTACTCTTAACATTTTTTGTATGATTACAGCAAACTTTTATTAACCAGTACCTTTGGGACCAGGAATATAGTTGATGATCAGATATTCCAAGTGATTAAAAGTTCTACATAATCAATGCAAAAACACACTTTAAGTCACAGAAACATTATGCGAGGGTTTACAAATCACCTGTTAAATGCTATTTCCATCATAAATCACTTAAATAATAATGTAACTTTGCCTTAGATAAAATTTACCAGCAGAGAGGCTTCTCAGCTTCAGCCTCAACTAAATACTTGGACATTGTGGAGATCGCGGTAACTCAGTAAACTTCCAGTATTTGATGCATGTAATTTTTGCTGGTTTGTATCAAAAATGCTGGTTTGTAAGGTGCCAGTTAAAACAAAGTTTGCTGCATTTTTAAAATGAAATGGTGCATTACTTGGCCTTCCAAGTTTTTTACCCAGAACTCATCAGGACCTTCACATTGGTTGCAAAATCCAGTCTTCTGTGTTGTTTCACTTACAGTCCCCAATATCTTGTGAGGAATTAATACTACCTTTCACTCACAATGAAAAGTAACAAAATGTAGCGACAAATCCAGTAAAATCATATGCCAAAATATCTGTTATTGGATGCATTGCTCATTGTTATCTTTGAATAAGTGGATTATATTTGAGACATGTATTGACATGAGTAATGAAAACAATATTTTCTTATGTTCTTGTCATCTCATGAGAAAACATCCTTTTTAAAAAGGCTTTCTGCAGAATTGGTGATAAAATAGGATAGTCTAGCATCAGTGATCATTTTGTGTGCCATCCTCTCTATTCATGCTAAGTGCACAGTATAACATACCAAGCTATTCTCCAGTTTCTAATACTATGTTTATATCTGCAATGTTAAGCAGAACAAGAATAGATGAATTATAACCTCTCAATACATTGTTTCAAAAGAAGTGACAAAACATCAGTGTTGAAGCAAAAAATCTTTAGCACAATGTTACAACAATCATATGTTCTCTAAGGAACAGGTCTCTTACCTTACCAATCTGTGTTGTGCGAAATAAATTTGCTGTTTGCAACTGGGTAAGCTCACCCCTGTAGACCGACATCCAGTGGGTTTAACTTGTATCATCCATCATCTAAAAATTTTAAAAGATTCAGCTATTAAAATGGTGAAGTTTTGTATGATTGACTTTAGTTTAACTTTAGCAATTCCTTTGAAGATTTGGATGTCCCACTGTCATGGCAGTGAGTGTTACTACTTTGGTCTAAATATAATTTTTTTCATGGAAAGGGTAAGTGCCATTTTACTGTTTTTGCCAGCTATAAAGCCTGATTCAGTAAGAGCATGGCGGATCTCTTTGTGTTTCAAATTCTGCATTCTTATTTATTATATTTTACATGCCATCATTGTAAAGAGAATTATGACATCAATAATGGAGTTTTCCTCGCTAAATCAGACTGCCTGTTTTGCATGTGGTAATACTAGTTTTATCAGCAGTGACAACCTACATAACTCAATGAAAGAAGGATATTTCTCATGGACACTCAATGCAATCACTCGTGACTTTATAGTGCAGCACGGTGGCTCAGTGGGGCCAGGGACCCAGGTTCGATTCCAGCCTCAGGCAACTGTCTGTGTGCAGTTAGCACATTCTCCCTGTGTCTGCACGGGTTTCCTCTGGTGCTCCAGCTTCCTCCCACAGTCCAAAGGTGTGCAGGTCAGGTGAATTGGCCATGCTGAATTGCCCCTCGTGTAAGGTACATTAGTCAGAGGGAAATGGGTCTGGGGGTGGAGGTTTACTCTTCAGAGGGTCAGTGCGGGCAAAATGGTCTGTTTCCACATTGTAGGTAATCTAATCTAATCTAATCTTATTTAGAGAAAGCTACAGTGAATATTCAAAGATTCAATATTATAGTATTCAATATTGTACTGTGTTTAGCATCTGTCAACAGCCCAAATGAAAATCAGCCAGTTGACTTTTATAATATCAGCAGTTCTGTGTGTTATCACAGAATCCTGAAAAGTGACAGCATTTCTACTTCTCAAATCATGGAGTACATCAACTCAAGAAATGAAACATTGACATGGATAATCACACAGGTACAAACATTGGCTTCTGAATCTTTGTAGAAATCAGCTGACAACACAGCTAGCCACTTGCACCCTATTTACTAGAGGAGCTGTACCAATATAAATATCAAAAATCAGAAGTAATATACAACATACGACTAAGCACGGCAACATATTGCCCCAGTTTTTGCTATCAAAACAACAGCGAATTTAAAGTTACTTTCCATTCTCAATATGCAAATCTTTCAACATCATTTGACAAAGAAAACTTACCTCGTGACTTGTAAAATACCACAAGCTGTTAGCCATTTTTTTACTATTTCGTTGATTACTCTGATGAAGGTGGAAGTTCACCCTTAACCTCTCTATATCATGGAATTGCTGCATATATCCACAGAAATCCAGATTTAACAGGATAAGCACATTTAAACAGGGTCAGAGTGGGGATATTTGCTTTTGATTGTACATTGTTCAGCACCATTTGTGACTCTTCAGATACTCCAATATTCCATTTTCACATGCAGCACAACCTGGTTTGGGCTGATACTGGTAAGTAATATTCACAAATCGAAGAATGTGGTGCTGGAAAAGCACAGGCGGTCAGACAGCATCTAAGGAGCAGGAGAGTTGATGTTTTGAGCATAAGCTCTTCATCAGGTTATGCTTTTCCAGCACCACACTCTTTGATTCTGATCTCCAGCATCTGCAGTCCTCATCTTCTCCTAAGTAATATTCCCAAGCCAATTCTCAAACAAGAGCGAATCTAACCAATGTTACTTGACATTCCTCCACTATCAACATTCTAGGGATTGCCATTGACCAACAACAATAGGAGCAACCATACAAACACTGTGGCTACAAGTGTCAGTCAGGGGCTAGGATGTCTGTCGTGAGTAACTCACTACCTGTCATCTCAGTGCCACTCAACTGTTTTCAAGGCATAAGTCAAGACTGAAGAGGATTACTCTCTATTTGCCGAGGTAAGTGCAACTCTAACAACACTCAAAAAAGCTTGATACCACACAGAACAAAACAACCCGCTTGATACAAATTCCCTTCCATCACCTTCAATGTTCCCATTCTTCAATGTTGATGCACAGTGGCAACAGCATGTACCATCTACATCATGCTCTGCAACAACTCACTACCTAAAAGCCATGATCTCTAAAAGGTACAAGGACAAAGAATTCACATGGCCTGGGATTTAAATCTGCAGATGTTGGAGTATTGAATCCAGCCCATCTTCTCCATGTCCATCCTGTCAAATGTTTTCATTATCTTATGATGTAGAGTTGTTGGAAGAGGGTGGACAAACATAGAATAGAGAACATAGAACATTATAGCATAGTACAGGCATTTCGGCCCTTGATGTTGAGCTGATCTGTGGGACCAATCTGAAACCCATCTAACCTACACTATTCCATTCTCTTCCAAATGCCTATCTAATGACCATTTAAATGCCCTAAAGTTGGCGAATCTACTATTGCTGCAGGCAGTGCATTCCACGCTCCTACTATCCTCTGAGTAAAGAAACTACCTCTCACATCTGTCCTATATCTATTACCCCTCAATTTAAAGTTATGTACCCTCGTGCTAACCATCACCGTCCAAGGAAAAATTTATCTAACCCTCTGATTATCTTATACATCTCAGTTAAGACAACTCTCAACCTTCTTCTCTCCAATGAAAACAGTCTCAATCCCTCAGCCTTTTCTCATAAGACCTTCCCTCCATACCAGGCAATATCCCAGTATATCTCCTGTGAACCCTTTCCAAAGCTTCAAAATCCTTCCTATAATGTGGTGACCAGAATTGTATGCAATACTCCAAATTTGGCCAGACCAGAGTTTTGTACAGCTGCGGCATGATCTCATGGTTTCGAAACTCAATCTCCTACCAATAAAAACTAACAACCTGTATGCCTTCTTCACAACCCTATCAACCTGGGTGGCAATTTTCAAGGATCTATTTACCTGGACACCGAGATATCTCTGCTCATTTCCACTACCAAGAATCTTACCATTAGCCCAGTACTCTGCATTCCTGTTACTCCTTCCAAAGTGAATCACCTCACACCTTTCCACATTAAACTCCGTTTGCCATCTCTCAACCCAGCTCTGCAGCTTATCTATGTCTCTCTGTAACCTACAACATCCTTGATGAACATCTTGCATCACTATCCACAACTCTACCTACCTTAGTGTCATCCACGAATCTACTAACCCATCCTTCTATGCCCTCATCCAGGTAATTTATGTAAAAGACCAAAAAAAAGATCCTTGCGGTATCCCACTAGATATTCACAGGATAAATATTTCCCATCAACCACCACCCTCTGTCTTCTTTCAGCTTGCCAGTTTCTGATCCAAACCGCTGAATCATCCTCTTTACTTGTGCAATAGCCACCATGGGGAACTTTATCAAAGTCTTACTGAAATAAAGATACAAAGATAAACATCACATAACACCAGGTTATAGTCAAACAGCTTTATTTGAAAATACAAGCTTTTGGACTGCTGCTCCTTCATCAGGTAGCTGACAAAGGAGCAGCACTCTGCAAGTGTGTAGTTACAAATAAACCTGTTGTACTATAACCAGGTGTTGTGCAATTTTTAGCTTCATTATCTTAAACAGATCTTTCAGGTCACACTTCAATTTTTCCTATTTGAGGAGAAAAGAAGAACTCCAGCCTGTTCACTCTTTTCTGACTCTCAGTTCTGATTTCATTCTGCTACATCCATTTTCTGCCAATGCCTCTCTGTCCTTTCCCTTTTGTAATATAGAGATCAGAACTGCTCACAGTACTCCACGGGGTAAAACCAATGCTCTGTACGCCTTTCACATTACACCTAGAAATTCAAACAAAAAATTAAAGAAGAAGTGTTCATTTCCTCCTCAAATAATTTCTCCCATATCTTCAGTTGTTCAGGCCATAACTATAGCAACAGTTTCACAATTCAGCAGCTCTTGATGCCTACCACTCCTAACTTTGGAATTCAGTGGCAACTATATAGACAGGAGATTTTCTGTTTGTGGGTTATGCAACTATACTGTTGATATAACTGAGTTTAATCTTTTCAATAGCTGGAATCTTCATGGATGTCTTTCAATACCAACTGAATGTGAAGCCAGTTATGTGTCCCTGTTCTGCCACATGTTGATCACAACACAGAATCAAATCCAAATCTCTTTCTAGCATATGTAATCCAGAAAATGATAACAAACTTTGGTGATTTGAGCACAAGACCTCTAGTGTCTCGACACTACTATCACGACACTCAAATTCTTCTTTTACCCACATAAACACCTTGTTCAGTCATGACAAGGGGGCATCACCAATGTGCCTCACATTACTTGCTGATTCCTAATCGCCCTTCAGAAGATAATGAACCATCTTGAACTGTTGCCATCAGTGTGGTACAGGCACACCCAGAATACTGTTAGAGAGGGGATTCCAGGATTGGACTCTATATTGAAGAAAAAATGGCAGTGAAGGAAACATACTTGTGGTAGTATTTGCATGAACTCACTGCTTGCCCTTCGAGGTGGTGGAGGTTGCAAATTTGGAAGGTGCTCAAGTAGAAGTCTTACTGAGTTGCTGCAATGCATCTTGTAGGTATTGTGCAAACCATCACTGTATGTTAGTGGCAGTGAAGGCAGGCTCAAGGAGGCTGCTTTGGCTTGGGAAATGCCTCGCTGTTTGAGTGTAATTGGAATTGCACTGATATACTATGTTTTTCAGAGTATTTACCAGGCCAGTCAAGCTAAATCTCTGAGCAAAGGTGGCACCAAGGTCTTGAAAGTAAAGGACTTACTCGAGGTAATCATGTCATTGGTAGTCCGACTCTGCCATTCTTTATATTTAGGTAAAAACAAGGACTGCAGATGCTGGAAACCAGAGTCTAGATTAGAGTGCTGCTGGAAAAGCACAGCAAGTCAGGCAGCATCCGAGGAGCAGGAAAATTGACGCTTCGGGCAAAAGCCCTTCATCGGGATTTGTCTTGTGGAAATGTTATGTCCCACTTACCAACTCAGCCTGCCCAGGCTTTGTTGCATATAGACAGTGTGTTCTATCAGTTGAGGCTTTACAAATGGAATTAAGTAATAGTTCATTGATATTAGTAAATATCCAAACATCTGACCTTATGATGGATGGAAGGTCACTGAAGATGATGGTCAGGCCTAAATCAGCAATATTCTGTGGCTAAGTTAATGTGTCTCCAACAACTACAATTGTCTGCCTTTCTACTTGGTGTGATTCCAACTTGTGGAAAGCTTTCTCTCTGAACCCCATTGATTGCACTTTTACTGCAATGCCAGTATATCTCTCCTCACTGTCACCTCTGACAAATACTGCCTTAGTAGAATGAGCAGCCACTCTCATCTCAACTCATTTGTCCATGCTTGTACCAAAATTATGATGGATTCTGCAGCCAAGAGATCCTGGGGGAGGACAAACTATGACATCTTTGATCACTCTTCCAATGAGGCAGAATAGATTGATAGAATGGTAATTGGTTGGAATTAATTGGTTCTATTTTGTGTAACCAGCGCATACAGCTGAGATGCTGTTGCATGTGCACCTTGACTTTCGAGAGAGTTTATCTCAGGAATCCATGTGCTGCATGTGTACAGAGTTACAATTCAGCCTGTCAGTCAGATTGCTTTTGGTTTTCACTCACAGGTGGTGTCAACTCCACTTTCTTGCCTTTTTCCCATAACCCTTAATTACCTAACTGTCTGGGGGAACCAGCCAATTGGATACAAAATTAGTTTGAGGGTAGAGGTCAGAGGATGGTGATAGAGGGTTGTATTTTGGACTGGAGTTCCATCAGTATTGATGCTGGTTCCACTGCTTTCATCACTTATATAGATGACTTGGATATGACTGTAGGAGATATGGTAGTAAGTTTGCAGATGATACCAAAATTGGTGGTGGAGTAGAGAGTGAAGAAAGTTATCTCAGAGTACAACCATATCTTATTCAACTGGGCCAATGGGCTGAGGAGAGACAGATGGAGTTTAATTTAGATAATTGTGAGGTGTTGCATTTTGAAAAGGCAAACAAGGGCTGTATTTATACATTTAATAGTACGGCCCTGGGGAGTGTTGGGGGCAGAAGGAGGTGCAGGTGCATTGTTCCTTGGAAGTGGAGTCACAGATAGGCAAGGTGCTGAAGAAGGTACGCTTGCTTTCATTGGTCAGTGCATTGAGTTTAGGAGTTGGGATGTCATGTCACAGCTGTATGGGACACTTTTAGAATACTGTGTTCAGTTTTAGTCAAACAGTTACAGGAAAGATGTTGTTCAACTTGAAAGGGTTTAGAAAACATTCACAAAGATGTTGCTGGGATTGGAGGGTTTGAGCTGTAGGGAGAGGCTGAGTAGGCTGGACCCAGACTGAGGTAAAAAAAACGACGGCAGATGCTGGAAAGCAAATTCTGGATGAGGTGCTGGAAGAGCACAACAGTTCAGGCAGCATCCAACGAGCAGCGAAATCGACATTTCGGGCAAAAGCCCTTCATCAGGAATAAAGGCAGTGAGCCTGAAGCGTGGAGAGATAAGCTAGAGGAAGGTGGGGGTGGGGAGAGAGTAGCATAGAGTATAATGGGTGAGTGGGGGAGGAGATGAAGGTGATAGGTCAAGGAGGAGAGGGTGGAGTGGATAGGTGGAAAAGGAGATAGGCAGGTCGGACAAGTCCGGACAAGTCAAGGAGACAGTGCTGAGCTGGAAGTTTGAAACTAGGATGAGGTGGGGGAAGGGGAAATGAGGAAGCTGTTGAAGTCCACATTGATGCCCTGGGGTTGAAGTGTTCCGAGGCGGAAGATGAGACGTTCTTCCTCCAGGCGTCTGGTGGTGAGGGAGTGGCGGTGAAGGAGGCCCAGGACCTCCATGTCCTCGGCAGAGTGGGAGGGGGAGTTGAAATGTTGGGCCACGGGGCGGTTTGGTTGATTGGTGCAGGTGTCTCGGAGATGTTCCCTAAAGCGCTCTGCTAGGAGGTGCCCAGCCTCCCCAATGTAGAGGAGACCACATCGGGAGCAACGGAGACAATAAATGATATTAGTGGATGTGCAGGTAAAACTTTGATGGATGTGGAAGGCTCCTTTAGGGCCTTGGATAGAGGTGAGGGAGGAGGTGTGGGCACAGGTTTTACAGTTCCTGCGGTGGCAGGGGAAAGTACCAGAATGGGAGGGTGGGTCGTAGAGGGGTGTCGACCTGACCAGGTAGTCGTGGAGGGAACGGTCTTTGCGGAAGGCGGAAAGGGGTGGGGAGGGAAATATATCCCTGGTGGTGGGGTCTTTTTGGAGGTGGCGGAAATATCGGCGGATGATTTGGTTTATGCGAAGGTTTGTAGGGTGGAAGGTGAGCACCAGGGGCGTTCTGTCCTTGTTACGGTTGGAGGGGTGGGGTTTGAGGGCAGAGGTGCGGGATGTGAACGAGATGCGTTGGAGGGCATCTTTAACCACGTGGAAAGGGAAATTGTGGTCTCTAAAGAAGGAGGCCATCTGGTGTGTTCTATGGTGGAACTGGTCCTCCTGGGAGCAGATACGGCGGAGGCGGAGAAATTGGGAATACGGGATGGCATTTTTGCAAGAGATAGGGTGGGAAGAGGTGTAATCCAGGTAGCTGTGGGAGTCAGTGGGTTTGTAAAAAATGTCAGTGTCAAGTCGGTCGTCACTAATGGAGATGGAGAGGTCCAGGAAGGGGAGCGAGGTGTCAGAGATGGTCCAGGTAAATTTAAGGTCAGGGTGGAATGTGTTGGTGAAGTTGATGAATTGCTCAACCTCCTCGCGGGAGCACGAGGTGGTGCCAATGCAGTCATCAATGTAGCGGAGGAAGAGGTGGGGAGTGGTGCCGGTATAATTATGGAAGATCAACTGCTCTACATAGCCAACAAAGAGACAGGCATAGCTGGGGCCCATACGTGTGCCCATGGCTACGCCTTTGGTCTGGAGGAAGTGGGAGGATTCAAAGGAGAAATTGTTGAGGGTGAGGACCAGTTCGGCCAAACGAATGAGAGTGTCAGTGGAAGGGTACTGTTGGGGACGTCTGGAGAGGAAAAAACGGAGGACTTGGAGGCCCTGGTCATGGCAGATGGAGGTGTAGAGGGTTTGGATATCCATGGTGAAGATGAGGCATTGGGGGCCGGGGAAACGGAAGTCTTGGAGGAGGTGGAGGGCGTGGGTGGTGTCTCGAACGTATGTGGGGAGTTTCTGGACTAGGGGGGATAGGACAGTGTCAAGGTAGGTAGAGGTGAGTTCAGTGGGGCAGGAGCATGCTGAGACAATGGGTCGGCCAGGGTGGTCAGACTTGTGGATCTTGGGAAGGAAATAGAACCGGGCAGTGCGGGGTTCCCAGACTATGAGGTTGGAAGCTGCCCGGCCCCCAACGCCTCATCTTCACCACCAGACGCCTGGAGGAAGAACGCCTCATCTTCCGCCTCGGAACACTTCAACCCCAGGGCATCAATGTGGACTTCAACAGCTTCCTCATTTCCCCTTCCCCCACCTCATCCTAGTTTCAAACTTCCAGCTCGGCACTGTCTCCTTGACTTGTCCGGACTTGTCCTACCTGCCTATCTCCTTTTCCACCTATCCACTCCACCCTCTCCTCCTTGACCTATCACCTTCATCTCCTCCCCCACTCACCCATTGTACTCTATGCTACTCTCTCCCCACCCCCACCCTCCTCTAGCTTATCTCTCCATGCTTCAGGCTCACTGCCTTTATTCCTGATGAAGGGCTTTTGCCCGAAACGTCGATTTCACTGCTCGTTGGATGCTGCCTGAACTGCTGTGCTCTTCCAGCACCACTGACCCAGACTGAGGGTGACCATATAGAGGTTTATAAGATCATGAGGGGCATGGGTAGGGTGAATGGCCAAGTTCATTTTCCTGGGGTAGGGGAGTCCAAAATCAGCAAGCATGGGTTTAAGGTGAGAGGGAAAATACTTAAAAGGGACCTGAGGGGCAACTTTTATGCAGATGTTGGTGTGTATATGGAATGAATTGCCAGAGGAGGTGGTGGAGATGAATACAATTATAATATCTAAAAGGGATCTGGACAAGTACGTGAATAGGAAGTGTTGAGAGGTATATGGGCCAAATGCTGGCAAATGGGATTAGATCACTTTAGGATATCTGGTTGGTGCAGACACGTTGGACTGGAGGATCTGTTTCTGTGCTATATAACTCGAAGACTCTGTGACTAATTAGAAATCTGTCTATCGTAGCCTTTAATATTGATAATGACCCAGCCTCAAGAGCACTTTGCGGTAAAGAAATCCATAGAATTGAGTGACTCATAAAGCTGCTGTTCAATTTGGAGGAGTACTGATGCATTAGGCCAGCAGTCAATGATAATCAACAGATATCCTTCATGTGATTTTATGCAATCTGGAGACAATGTTCACAATGCTATAGGTCACTCCATTCCATTGCACCAACATATCCGGTGAATCTATCTGTCTGGTTGAATAGAGCACACCCAAAGATGATGACAGACTAGCTTGGGTTATGAACTAAAAGAAATGATTCTCTGAGCATGACAATGTCAGGCTGCCCAAAGACTTCTTACCATAATGAAAAACCAAAAATAAAAAAGGTACTCTCACAACTTGTTCTTTAGCTGGAATGAACAAGATATTCATACAGCTCAGAGAAACTAATGGCAACCGACACTGACTGCACTTAAACTAAGTGGCAGTGGAACATGACAATTCCTGCAATTATGCTGTCAACATTTGCAGAGTTATTTTCATATCAAACCACTCCTGCACTCTTTGCAAATTCCAAAGCAATATTTTAAGTACCGTCCCGTTTATGTCTGCTTTGCGGAAACAGGTTATTCTGCATATGCTTAATGCTGCCACTTACAGCAGGAATCTACATTTGTCGATCACTTGCATACTTAAATATTATATGCTACATTCTGCAATTGCAATGTTTTGAATAAATATATCAGAGAAACAACAAGAATAAAGTGTTCATACAACAGCAAAATGCTGGTATTGAGTGTATAGATATTTCTAAAGTAGAACAAATGATGCTTTCAACAACTCTTTTTTTTATTTAGAAAATTCTTTCAAAGTGTTTAACATATGCATATAGGGAAGACTGAAGCCATTGTCTTTAGTCTCTTCCACAAGCTCTACCTTCTTGCCATGAACTCCTGTGTGCTATTTCCCAACTGTCTGAAAATGAAGGAGACTGCTTACAACCTCAGTGTTACACTTTGTCACTACATGTACTTTCAACAACTTATCAGCGTTAAAGTCATAGAGACACAGAGACATAGAATTGTATAGCAGGTCCAACTCATTTATACTAACGAGATATCTTAAATTAATCTAGTCCCATTTGCCAATGTTTTGAATGGAATAGAATATCATTCATTGTCACGTACACTCAGACATACAGGAGTAAGTAAAACATTTTGCAATGTTGCTGGTTATGGCGTCATCTTAGGTACGAGCACCAAGGTACAATTCTTAGATACAAAAAGAGGAATAAAAAAAAGGTAGTTGCATTACTGTACAGAAATATGACATAGTTCAAAGATAGTCCTTACAGTCATATAAATAAATTACAAATAAAGATTACATTGCAGTAACTAAACGCAGGGGCTTCCATGCGTTGTCTGCCTGCCCACACCAGACTCCAGATTAATAGGCATTCCTTTCCCGCACAAAGCCTCCAAACTGCTACACACCGGCTCTCAGCTGCTCCAAAATATGTTTTTTCCAGGACTTATTTCCTGATGCCATACTCTGCCCTGCAAATTGATTTCCTTCATTACCCTCTGCTCCCGGACTGCTTCCCCACACTACCCTCCACTCAGGGACTGCTTCCCCTCACTACCCTCCACTCAGGGACTGCTTCCCCTCACTACCCTCCACTCAGGGACTGCTTCCCCTCACTACCCTCCACTCAGGGACTGCTTCCCCACACTACCCTCCACTCAGGGACTGCTTCCCCACACTACCATCCACTCAGGGACTGCTTCCCCTCACTACCCTCCACTCAGGGACTGCTTCCCCACACTACCCTCCACTCAGGGACTGCTTCCCCTCACTAACCTGTGCTCCTGGAATGCTTCCCCTCACTACCCTCCGCTCCGGGACAGCTTCCCCTCACTACCCTCTGCTCTCGGAATGCTTCCTGTCACTCCCCTCAGCTTCCGGAATGCTTCCTCTCACTACCCTCCACTCCCGGAATGCTACCCCTCACTACCCTCCACTCCAGGACTGCTTCCCCTCACTACCCTCCGCTCTGGGACTGCTTCCCCTCACTACCCTCCGCTCCCGGAATGCTTCCCTTCCCTACCCTCCGCTCCCGGAATGCTTCCCTTCCCGACCCTCTGCTCCGGGACTGCATCCCCTTAGTAGCCTCTGCTCCGGGACTGCTTTTCTGTGCCAGCCTCCACTCCGGCATTCACCTCCAGGGGTCACCAGCTCCTCCCTTCCCTTTGGATACATCAGACGCCTTTTCTAGGTTAAAAATCACACAACACCAGGTTATAGTCCAACAGGTTTAATTGGAAGCACACTAGCTTTCGGAGCGACGCTCCTTCATCAGGTGATAGTGGAGGGCTTGATCATAACACAGAATTTATAGCAAAACTTTGCAGTGTGATGTAACTGAAATTATACATTGAACAATTGATTGTTTGTTAAGCCTTTCATCTATTAGAATACAGAGATAGTTTAACTTCTTTCATGTGTAAATCACAAAACCCTTTTTTTAAAGTTTTGCTATAAATTCTGTGTTACGATCGAGCCCTCCACAATCACCTGATGAAGGAGCATCGCTCCGAACGCTAGTGTGCTTCCAATTAAACCTGTTGGACTATAACCTGGTGTTGTGTGATTTTTAACTTTGTACACCCCAGTTCAACACTGGCATCTCCAAATCTTTTCAAGGTTGTAATTGTTCCAGCCTCCACCACATCCTCTGGCAGCTTGTTCCATATATACACCACTCTCTGCATGAAAGAGTTGTCCTCAGGTCCATTTTAAATCTTTTGCCTCTCACTCTAAACTCTGCCTTCTAGTTTTGGACTTCGCTACCCTGGGAAAAAGACCTTGGCTATTCACCCTATCCATGACCCTCATGATTTTATTAACCTCTATAAAGTCACACCTCAACCCCCAGGGAAAATAACCACAGCCTATTTAGCCTCTTCCTAAAGCACAAACCCTCCAACCCCAACAACATTATTGTAATCTTTTCTGAACCCTTTCAAGTTGAACAACATCTTTCCGATAGCAAGGCGACCAGAAATGAATGCAGTATTCCAAATGTTGCCTATCCAATGTCGCCATGACAAACCCAACTCCTTTACTCAATGCACTAATCAATAACGGCTAGTGTACCAAACACCTTCCTCACTATCCCGTCTACCTGTGATTCCATCTTCAAGGAACTATGAACCTGCACCTCAAGGTCTTTTTGTTTGGCAACACGCCCCAGGGTTTTTTCATTAAGTCTTGCCCTGGTTTGTCTTACCAAAATGCAACATCTCACATGTATGTAGATTAAACTCCACCTGCCACCCCTCAGCCCAGTTGTACAAGGTCCCTGTGTACTCTGAGATAAACTTCGCTGTCCACTACACTACTAACTTTGTTGTCATCTGCGAAAATGTACTAAACATTTCTCTGATAATCACATCCAAATAATTTATATAAATGACAAAAAGTGGTAGATCCAGTACTGATCCTTGGGGCATATTGCTGGTCACAGGCCTCCAGTATAAAAAACAATCCTCTCCCGCCACCCTCTTCTGCCATTTACCTTCAAATCAATTTATAATTCAATTGGCAATCTCACCATGGATTCCACACGATCTAACCATGCTAATCAGTCTATCATACTGAACCTTGCTGAACACTTTCCTGAAATCCATTTTAACCATGTCCACTGCTCAGCCTTCATCAAGCTTCTTTGTCACTCCTTCAAAAAAACTCAATGTTAGCGAGATAAATTCCTATTTCCTATAATTTATGTTCCTAATGCCACATCCGTAATACTGCCTGACTCCATAGCTGTCTCAACTGTACTGCTGCTGAATGCATCATCCATGCATTTGTTACCTTCAAATTTGAACAAACTAGTACTCTCCTGGCTCATCTCCCATATTCTCCCTTATGTAAACAAGGTCATCCAGAATTTTGTATATCTTGGCCTAACCCAAAACAAATCTGGGTCACCTATCACCTCTGTTATGGCACCCAGCATCATCACCTCCATTTTAAAATTTTCCTCTTTATTTTCAGGTTCCTCTGTGGTCTTGGCCCTGAGGTCTTTGTAACTTCCTACGGCTGAACAATTTCCTAAAATATTTGACTTTTCAGCTTACCATTTTAATCATTCTTCCAATCGTGGACATACCTCAAGCTTTGGAAGCTCTAATCTACAGAATTCTTTCACTGAACTTCTCCACTTCCTTACATCACTTTGCTGTTTTAAGATATTTCTTAAGACTACAATCTTGGCTCAAGTTATTGGTCATCTGCCATAATATTGCTTGTCTGAAGGAGCAGCGCTCTGAAAGCTTACACTTCCAAATAAACCTGTTGGACTATAACCTAGTGTCATGTGATTTTTAACTTTGTCCACCCCAGTCCAACACTGACATCTCCACAACATTGAATGAAAAAAAGAATTCTAATTGAAAACCTTGGAGGACTGTGAGGCAATGCAGATCAGTTCAGAATTGTTAAACATGAGCAAAACCTTCTGTGCCACATGACATTGATGATGGCTGCTCAGCCACTAGAATATTGAAATAGTTGCAGCTGGAGATGACAACAGCTAGGGTGAGATTTCAAAAGCCGTTTCCCTAAGAAAGGGGTAGAAGTCGATGAATTATGTTTGCATGTAAGTGAAAACTTTGCTCTGAATGAAGTAAGATAACAAAATTGTGAACAGCCTGAAACAACAACTTTCCTGACATCATCCCTCAAAATTTTCGAAACAAAGAAAAGGCTAATTTAATATTTGCATTATCCATTTGTCATAAAGCAAGTAATTCAATTGGTAGTCTGCATAGCTAAAAAGGTTGTAGAGTGAATTCTACTAGTTTACTAAAATCCTGAATTAGTATTTTAATATTCTAACAGGAGCAAAATATTGTCACAGGAATGCCATGAGAAATGTGTTTTTTCACAAAATTATTAACTCAATGTGTATATTTTGGCTGTTCCAAAAGGTAAAAAAAAACCCTAAAAGCAGACCGTTTTATAGTGGTCATTGAAGAGTTGTGTGTAATAAACAGCCTAGCAAGCCATTCAGTTCAAGAACAATCAAGATAGGCAACATGTCAATGATGTCCACATCCCCTGAAGGAACAAGAAAAAAGAGCATTTGAAATGTGAACAAAAAAAACTTTTATTTAGTGGTTAAGAAATGTATATCGTGTACCACATTGCTATTATTTGCACTCCTCTAGCATATAACTTTAAAATCTTGCTTAAAACAGAGTAACATAAACTCCTATACAACAAAGTGCCTACAATGTCTGCTTCATTCAAGAGTTGGTTACAATTACCATAGAAAGAATTATTTCCTCACAACCATGAACCCTTAATTTATGAACCAGAAAAACAAGACAAAAACAAGACTAACTATCTCTGCAAAAATAACTTGCATTCATATTGCACATTGGATCTTTACTTCTTGACTAAGACCTGCAAATTATCCTGCTCATTCTTCTGTGCAGACTTTAGAACTGCAATAATGTTATTTTTAAGGAAGGACAATCCAAGTTGAAGTGATATTTCAACTTTGACCTCATCTTTGATCCGTAAAATGCCACTGCTATTTGATCAGTCTTGAAATCCAGTGCCCTGCAGAACTTGTCCAATGCCTCATTTATGTTATAAATAACTACTCACCACTGTCCAGATCCTTCTGTATATAATTAATCATCACCTTAACACTTTTTTCCCTTTCTATTTGCGAACTGTCTATTTGCAAACATAGTTCACTTTTTACCAAAGCTTTTTGTTGGTAGCAAATTTAAATGGCAGTCCAATCATTCTCGCTAGGAAAAGGCAATTTAAAGAATTCAAATACCATTAATAAAATTTATAAAACTTCAATTATTATAAAATTCAAATGATCAAAAGGATACTTGCTCATCACATTTCCCTAGATAGCAACATGAAGAGTACTTACACCAATGGTACTGCAACGTTTCAAGAATTTTCTGTAGGGTAATTAGAGATGGACCATAAATGCTGGCCTTGCCAGTGAATGCCCATTTCAATGATCAAATTTAACAAATCACACCAAATTATCATTGAACAAATACATTTTGGATCATGACCTTCCAGGCCTGAGATTCTTTGGCAATGTGCTAACTTCAATTGTAGGAATTTAATTAAAAACATTTGCTGGGTGGATAGAACTTACATTGTGCATTCTCTATTCATTTGTTCAACATCTTGACCAGCTCAACTGCTGGAACATAAAGGAATTGCTAACACTGATATGAAAAGGTGGAGGAAGTTTTTCAGATCTTCATTTCGAACAAACTAGATGAAGCAGGAGGGTTTTGCTTGGCTCTGCAAAAAAAAGTCTTCCCAGGTCTGACTGATTGACTTGTTCAACATTGTTCCAGGCCAAACTTAATAAAGTCCTGATGTTTGTTCTGGGTCCCAGCAACGTAACACTGACAAGGAAGAAAACAGGCCCAAAGGATCAGACATGGTTTTGTGGTGGCAACATTCCTGAGAAGTCATACTGGGTAACCCCAGAATGTGAACAGGGACTGCCTGCTGTGAACTGGGTGCAAGATTTGCCATTATTCAGTGGTATTATAAAAAGGATTCATAATGAAAGTAATAAAACCCAAAGTAGTCCTCATCCTTCTACTCTGCCCTCTGACACACAGTCCCATGCCCCATACATGCTAATCTCCCACCATGGCTTTCCATCCTCATGACAATCAGTGCTCTGCTACTTACCTTGCTTGACATCTACTCCAGGCAATGCCCCTGTACTCAATTCCTATAACCCCTAAGACACTCCATGCCAAGCCACATGCCTGTACACACTCCCTGGCACCTAGAGCCCCTTGCAAACCTTTGTGTCAACTCTTTTTAATCCAGGCCCCACATCCACCATCATTTGCCTTTGTACCTATCATGTCTTCTCACCTGGATTAGAAGATGTTAAGGCCCATGCACAGAGAACAAAAATAAAGTTCTGTTCAATAATTTAAGTGTATCACAGGCTTTGCTATACTGAGGCTAATATTGCTTATTCATGAAACCTGTTCACGTAAATTCCTTTACCTCAATAAAAGCGTAAAGAAATAAGCATTTCTTTCAGGTGTAACAAGGATTGGAACTCAAAGAGTACAGAATTTTAAAAAGTTGTTCATGGGATGTGATTGTCATTGGCAAGGACAGCATTTATTGCCCATTCCAAACTACTCAGAGGGCAGTGAAGAGTCCACTATATTGCTATGGGTCTGGAGTCACATGTAGACTGGACCAAGTAAGGATGCAAGTTTCCTTCTCCAAAGGATATTATTTATGTTTTTTTCTGACAATTAATAATGGTTTCATGGTCAGCATTACATTCTTAATTCCGGATCTTTATTAATTTCAAATTTTGATCCCAGGTCTCTCACTACATTACTTGGGGCTCTGGATTAATAGTCGAGAGTGCGGTGCTGGAAAACCACAGCAGGCCAAGCAGCATGTGAGGAGCAGGAGAATCGATGCTTCAGATGTACAGTCTTCACATTCTCCTCTCTGGATCAATAGTCTAAAAATAATGCCATTAGGCTTTCCCATATATTTGCACATACCAATCAAATGTGAAATAGAAGGCACCCCACTGAGATAGTGAATTCTTGAAAAATCAGTCATGCTGCACGAATCCAGTGATAGAAATTCTCAGGGTAACTTAGACAGAAATGAAAATAAATACAAAGTAATTAGTTTTGTGAAATTTCAGGCTTTTGTTCAAAGACAAAAAGGCCTAGACTAGTCTTGTCACATCCCCTTTACACTTTGACAATTTATTGTTTCAAATTGGAGTCATGTCATATTCAAAGCATTTACTCTATCTCTCTCCAAAGATACTGCAAGACCTGTTGAGTTGTGACAGCACTTTCTGATTTTATTTCAGACATCCAGCACCTACAATACTTGACTTTTACATGATAGCTTTTACAGCTCTTTGCCAGCTTCACAGTTCCAATGAGTTGACTTTTTAATGCACAAATGCATGATGGGTTTTAACAATCTCACAAGATACTTGGCCTGCCACAAAGGGGTACCTTACATTTACCCAAAGGGTGTCTTACCTCCAGCAAAGTGCAGTTTCCCTTCACCAAAGGTGTCCCAGTACCAGATCCAATGTGATAGCTTACCTTGCCTCTGAAGGGCTATTCAAGAGAATGTATTATTGACAGACCCATGTTGACCAGTCCCACTTACACATTACCAAGATGCTAACATCCAAATTGTCTGGAATCAGCTGATTTTTTTAAATGACCAATTATCTCTGTGAACCGTGATGTATGCACTCCAGCCCACTCCCAATTCCATCTTGCTGAAAACAGGAACTCCTATGATTAGGAGTGGGAACTTAAGATTTCCAGATTCAATCGTCATTTATGCCATGAGAATTCAGGCTCGAACAAGTCAAATGCATCACCAGTTTGCCCATCACCAGGATAATGCAAATTAAATCTCAGGCCGAGTTTACTCAGGCCATAGGCTGCCATCTTCCAAAATAGTACAAGATATTTACAGCAGAGAAACAAACTGTTTTGCTGAACAGTAAAGGGACAAACTGCCCCCTTTTCAGACAGTAAGAAATGCTGGTCTATTCCATTTAATGACGCTTGACATGGTAACAGTACCACAGGAAGTTAAGAAATAAATTTAAAATAGGTGAGTGACAGGCAGGTACTGGAAGGCGAAGACAATAACATAAGCTTAGACACAAAGGGAAATATATACAAGGACAGAAAGAAAAACATACTGAATTCTTGACAGAAGTAGCAAATTAATCTTGAGAAGTGGTCAGATAATTTCTGTTTTGGAGAAAAAGAGTATTGACCTCTTAGAGGTTCTACGTAAGCTGAATAAAAATGTTCAAAGCCTGAAAAGCTGTGAGAATAGTTTGGAGATGCCGATTAGCCAGTGTTTTCCCTCAAGTGGTCAAACTACGATCCCAGGTGTTATTGGTTGGTCAGTTGAAGAGGAAGTCTGGAAAGCCGCATTAAGGACTGTTATAACCTGAGATAGAGAGGGTTCATTGACACTTTCTTTGCCGAAGATAATTGGCCATGTGAAGCTCAAATGTGAAAGTAGTTGCCACACAGATTTCCTGATCCATTTAACATGAATAAAGATCAGTCTTCTGTGAAACTGCGTCACTGTATAAAGCCACATTTGTGCCTGCAGTAATGTGAGTACACGTAGTCAATTAACATATACTTTTATTGTATCCTTTATTTTAGTGATGTTTACCATTTATTTGAACCATTATTGGTCTGTAAATTCAGTTTTAATTTATGCTGGTTCTGACTTCTTAAAGCAACAGCAACAAAAAGTGGAATCTTGGCAAATTTATTTCAGGACAGGTATGGCATTCAATAATTCTGCTTACTTTGGTTTGTTTTTCTCCATAAGTAGCATAAACTCGAGGCAACAATTATTCACAAATATCCAAGTGCCTCACTGAGATTCTATACAAGATTGACACAAGCTCTTAGCTTTGCAATTCCGTCTTTCTAGAAATGAATCTTACTGCTGTATTTTATTTCCTTGTTACTCTGAGGGACTACTTTCTAGTATCTGGATCTCTGCTTATCAAGGCCCCTCTGGTCTTCTCTTCCAATTATCTTTTTAATTTTCCTGAGTATGAGGCTTTTTTTTTCTACCTCAGGCCTATTTATATCGAAACCCATTTAATAAGGAGTTGATACTGTACAAGTCACGGTGTCAGAGAAAGAAACATAGTCACGAGAAGGGTTTTTATCAAGGACACCAAAACCAAATGAGATGCATCCAAGGATATTGAGTGAAATGACAGCCCAAAATGAAGACTCTGAAAAGAACCTTTCCATCTTTCTTTGACTTGGGTGGTGCCAAAGGACTGGAAAACCTAAGTAAAGTATTTTTGTTCAAAACACAGTTGTAAGGATATCCTCAGCAGTCCCAGTTTAGAAAACTTAACTTTAGTAGTTGGGAAACCTAAAGCAATTATTCAGAATAGAATTTATAGTTCTATAGAAAATGTGGGTTCGTTTGAAGAGCCTGTATGAAATAAGGGAAAATCGTACTTTAAAAAAAGCCTCCAAATTCGTTAAGAGGGTAACAGAGAGAGTTGGTGCAGACAGTGCTGTTGAGGTGGTGTAAATTGACTTCCAAAAGATATTACAATGGCACACAACAGATTTCTGAGAAAACATCTAACTCAGGGAATAAATGGAACAATGTCAACATTGATACAAACATGGCTAAGGAATGGGAAGCAAAGAGTAATGATTAAAGCATTTTTTTGAGGATTGAAGGAAAGTTTGTTCTGTAGTTCCCTTGGGGTTGGATTTGAGAGCCTTGTTTTTCCTGATATATTTGAATGATCTTGGTGTGCAAGAAAACATTTCCCAGTTTGTGACTGATATGAAATTTTGAACTGTAACCTATAAGGAGAGTAGTGTAGAACTTTAAAAGAATGACGGAGTGGGATGGCAGATGAAGTTTAATACAAAAATGTGTGAAGTGATTCATTTTGGTGTAAAGAACATGGAGATAGAAAATAAAATGACACAATCCTAAAGTGTGCAGGAGCAGGGAGAATTGATATATGCATAAATCAGTCATGTTGACAGAACAGATAGAGAAAGCAATTAAGAAAGTAGAGAATATCCTAAACTGTAATAATCAGGGAATACAGTATTGGATCAAAGAAATTATGCTGAACTTGTCTAAGACATCAAGTAAACTTTAGCTGGAGTATTATGGACAGTTCAGAGTACTGTCATTTTGGAAAGATGTCAAAGCACTGACAAGTGCAGAAGACATTTGCAAGCATTGTTCTAGTATTAGAAATTTCTGCTTTGAAGATTTCAGGAAGTTATAACCATTTTCTTTGGAGTTGAGAGGTACAAGGCAAGATTTGATAGAAGTTTGTAAAATCAAGAGGGGACATGGACAGAGTAGATAGGGAGAAACTGTTGCCTCTTGGAAAAGTATGGGGATGCGAATCGGAAGGGTTTAGAGGGATATGAGCCAAAAGCTGGCAAATGGGACTAGATCAATTTAGGATATCTGGTTAGCATGGACACGTTGAACTGAAGGGTCTGTTTCCATGCTGTATAATTCTATGGATGCTAAAGCATGGGACAGATGATGTGATTTGCAAAAGAAACAGGTGAGCTATGAAAAAATACAAGTGAAAAGTATAGGTTCAAAATACACTGCCAGGAAGCATAGTAGAGATAGGTTTAATCAGGAATTCCAGAGATCATTCAGGATAAACAATATTCAAGGTTATGGGGACAACAATTTTCAATGCTTTGGGGAAATGGCAGGACAATGATCATTGAGTCATAATATTCACTTTGGGAGCTGATCCAGTCACAATCAAAAAGCTTCATTCTGCACTATAACAATTTTATGATTCTGAGATTTGCAAATTATGTCGCCATTTTCATTGCCTTCCTGTATTTTGTTGTGGTCACCCTCTGCATTAACTATACCTCACAGTTTGATTTCATCCAGAAAGTTTGAAATTAAAGTACCAATTGCTGAACTCAAAAAATTATTTGTACGAACTGTGGTTCTAGTTCTGATATTTTTGAAAACTCTTCCCAATTAATGGCAAATCTGGGGAACAAATTTGCACCCATACTTCTTTTTTTTTGTTAGGTTTCATTTTAACTTCCTATCTACACTACCTATTCTTCTGATTCATCATGTTCTAATCTTCATCATGTGTCGTCTACATTGCACAGTGACTACACTTCCTAAGCATATTGGCTGTAAAGTATTTTGGGCATCCTTACAAAAGATGCTATACAAGTGGAAGCTTTTTATTTACTATGCAGTACCTTCTCAAAGCAAGAAGTGAACTTTTGTTACTAATTTTCAAAAAAAATGTCTGAAATTAAATGTAGGATATTTGGGTGAAATCGATTTTATTCATGTGCTTATTTAAACATCTCAGTTGCTGAGTTCTAAAAGTTTCCATTTGTAAGGCATCTTCCCTAACTGCAGGATGCCCCAACATACTTTATTGCCAATTTGCTTTGGAAGTGTAGTCACTGTGCAATGTAGTAGACACATGATTAGAAGTCAAATACAGATTTCATCCCTACATGTGTATAAAAACAGTAAAGTAATCAATAACACATTTTTTACAGATATTCAGGATGTATATTTCAATGATATTGCTCATTATTTTAATCCAAATTTGAAGCAAACAACGATTTTGAACAACTTTGTTCAATCAAGTGCTTTAAAACAATGCAGTACTGGTAAAAGGTCTGATAGTGCAGTGGCAGTGTCATTTCCTCTGAGCAAGGAGGCCTGAGTTCAAGAACCACCCACTCCAGAAGTGTGTAATAATATTTCTAATCAGGTTGGTTAAAAATATCTAAACCAAGAGGGCTAGTTAGCACTGAAATAGCTCCAGTATTAATAAAATTGGTAAAATCAAACCTTTGGTTTGGTAAATAATGACTGGATTCAAAGTACGCTTTGGCATTACCACCTTTATCAACTCAAAATCACATTTGATTTAAGAGAATTCCAATTTCCTAGTAAAGGAATATTGATAATAATTTCCTTTTTCTTTTACTGGTTTGGTGAAGGATGAAGGATAGGACGCAGAAGTGGTACAGTGAATTACGATCACAGTATTGAAACAAAATATCCAGTGGTTAACTTTTCACAGACTTCCACCCACCGCTGCCTGAAATCCTGCTTGTGTTAACTTCAAGAGTTCAAAGGCCAAGGTCTTTCAGTCTCTGGATCATTGGAGACTGCACCTATCTCTAAAGATGGATTGAGACAGTTGGCACAGTGGTTAGCACTGCTGCCTCACAGCGCCAGGGACCCAGGTTTAATTCCAGCCTCGGATGACTGTCTGTGTAGAGTTTGCACATTCTCCCCATGACTGCATGGGTTTCCTCCAGGTGTTCCTGTTTCCTCTCACAGTCCAAAGATGTGCAGGTTAGGTGAATTGGTCATGCTAAATTGCCCGTAGAGTTAGGTGTATTAGTTAGGGGGAATGGGTCTGGGTGGCTTACTCTTCGGAGCGTCAGTGTGGACTGGCTGGGCCAAAAAGGCCTGTTTCCACACTGTAGGGAATATCATCTAATCAAAAGTTCTGACACACTTAATCTATGGGGAGGGTTTAAGCAGTTTCAACTTCTGATGGGGAAATTACCCTGTTCTCCAGGGGCCACACACAAATGCCTTCAAATGTGATTTTGAGCTATCAAAAGTTACTTGAATATCCATAATGTTTTCAATGTATTTGTAACTTAACAGAATACACTAGCTAGCTGGCAAGCGCTATGAAAAGGGGCACATGGCTTTTCCATTGCTTTGTCTGAGGATTTCTGAGCTGGGTTTGGGAGAATCAGCCAAATTAACTGGAGGAAGGAAAGTAAGTACTGTTTTGTCTGGTCAGCATCAGAAAGAAAAGTTTTGACACAGACAAGAAGATTTGGGCCAATGACTCTCACAACTGCTAAAAGCTTATTTTTTGTTGTTTACAAAGCATGAAGCAATATTCTGATAAGGATGTCTATTTTCAGATTTTGGCGAAGCTTTACTCAAAGTACAAGGATAAAAATGAATTCCCTTCAATATACTTAGAAAGAGCTTTAAATGTTCAACTTTTTTAGTTCATACGTAAGAAAAGGATCCTTAAATACATGGGAGTGATCATATTGTGCCCCGATTTCCTGGATTCATACTGTGGAGGTTTTGTTCTCTTACTTGTGTGCTGTAGTTTGAAAATAAAATTGAACTTGATAGGCATCAACATCATTAAAAACAGGCCAGCAGGACTGTGACAGAATTCTCTTTTTCTCTGCTCAGGCTTTGGACATATTTGGGAAAAACATCAAGAACTAAGAAGCTTCACATTGCGGTAAACATGGGTGACACAAATACACGGGTGCGAACATAAGCATAGTGACAGCTGCCACTAGAGATAAGACAACTTCTGCTAAGCACTTCAGTGGCGATCAAAGAGCCAGCCTGCAGTGCAGTGCTTGAGGGAGTAAAATGAAATATGTCCTCATACTAGCTGGATCTTTTGAAGCAAATTCTGTGAACCAAGTGTCCGAGTGGGAGGTGGACATGAGCGTTCACAAAACTACGTTTCTTTGTAATTATTCCCATTCTTTTGTTGTCATCCTCTCGGAGCTGACTAATCTGACACCAATCTACTCATTCACGAGTTAAAGTGAAGTGTTTCTTTTATTTGCTCCAACACAAACATTTATAATAATCAAACCTAACTCTAACAATTAATTTTGTGGCAGCTAAAAACAGATATGAAATAATTTCTCTCACTCGGAGATGAGCAGTTCAAATCTTGTGGGAAAATAAATCCAGCTCACAAATGTCATGAGGTAAATTGTGCAAAAAATGCATCATTGCACCACATAGTCATGATCTGGGTTGAAATTGCAAGATGCAAAATTAGTCAGGAACATGATAACAGCTTTGCAACTTATTTTCAAAGTAAATGAGTTAAATTTTTTTGTCAAGAAACGAGACAAGTGTTGTACATACTAATAGGATTTGTTACTTAAAACAGATGGAATTGCAAGATGGAATTAGTAATTGTGCTCACTAATCTGAGCAAAACAAAACTAAAGATATTAAAGACTGTTGGAATCTTCAAATGGATGATACATTCACAGTTCCCACAGCATTAAAACTGCGCAAAGGCCGAACCAATAAGTCAATTAGAATAGAAGATGGAAATATGTAGACGAACAAGAACACTTAGTACATTAGATTAGATTACTTATAGCGTGCAAACAGGCCCTTTGGCCCAACAAGTCCACACCGACCCTCCGAAGAGCAACCCACCCAGACCCATTCCTCTACATTTACCCCTTCAGCTAACACTATGGGCAATTTAGCATGGCCAATTCACCTAACCTGCACATCTTTAGACTGTGTAAGGAAATCCACACAGACATGGGGAGAATGTGCAAACTCCACACAGACAGTTGCCCGAGGTGGGATTTGAACCCGGGTCTCTGGTGCTGTGAGGCAGCAATGCTAACCACTGTGCCGCCTGCAATCTTAATTTATTCACCTGGAAGGATCCTTAAATTGTCCTATTGTAATGGCTAGTTATTTTCAGGGTTTTTAATCTCGACACCTCATTCTGGAAATCCATTAAATATCATTTAAGCAGTCATGGGAATAACTGGGAACATTTCTGAAAACAAGCCTGGAATGGACCTCTTGTGGGACAGATGTAGAGTCCCTACCCCTGAGCCAGGAGGCCTGGGTTCTAGTCCCACTTGCTTCAGAGTTGTGTAATAACATCTCTGAATAAGTTGATTAAAAAAAAGATTAAATGAAAAAAAAATAAGCCTGTACATTTGTTATCAATACTGATGTAATGTAAGGCTGGTGCCAATATCCTATTGGCTGCTCATTTACATGATTCATGGGAGCAGGCCATTTGGCCCATTGAGTTCACACTGACCGTTCAAAGAACATCCCTCCCAGACCGAACCCATCCCTGTAACCTTACATTTCCTAAGGCCAATTCACCTAGCCCGCACATCTTGTGGACTGTGGGAGGAATCCAAAGCATCCAGAGGAAACCCACACAGAGAATGTGCAAACTCCACACAGTGACCCAAATGTGGATTGGAACCAGGGTCCTGGGTGCTATGAGGCAGCAGTGCTAACCACTGAGCCGCAATGCTACCCAATTATTGATAGGGAAGAAATGGACAATGGGGATAAACGGATCTTTTTCTGAATAGCAGGCAATGACTAATAGGGTCTAGCAAGGACCAGTGCTTGGGCACCAGCCACAGATGATATATGTAAATGACCTGGAAGGGGGAATCAAATGCAATATTTCTAAGTTTGTTGATGACCCACAAAACTGGGTGGAATTGAGGGCTGTGAGGATTCTGCAAGCAGGCTGCAAGATATTTTAGACAGGTTGATTGAAGCACATGGCAGATGGAGTACAGTGTGGCTTTATGTGAAGCTCCTCACTTCAGCATGAAAAACAGAAAGGTTGAGCATTACTTAAAAGGTGATATATTGAGAATTGTGGATGTACAAAGGGATCTAGGTGTCCTTGTCCCCATTCAATAAAGTAACCATGCAGGTGCAGTAAGCACTTTGGAAGGCAAAGAGTAAGCATAGAAACAGGCCTTCAGCCTACCATGTCCATGCCAACTAACAAATACTAAGCTACACTAATCCCATTTACCTGCACTTGGTCCATTGCCTAATATGGAATCTTATGTGCTCAGCTAGATGCTTCTTAAATATTACGAGAATATCTGCCTCCACACCCTCTCAGGCAGTACATTCCATATATTTTCCACCTTCTGGTTGAGTTTTTCTTTTTTCTCAGATCTCCTCTAAACCACTTACTCCTCACCTTAAACTGTGCCTTCTGATCTTAGATGTGTCTGCCCTGGGGAAAGGATTCTCACAATCTTCCCTATCTCTGCCTCTCATAGTTTTGTATACCTTGGTGTGGTGTCTTATTGCAATTATACAGGACAGCCCACATCTAGAGTATGAGGTTTTGGTCTCCCTATCTAAGAAATGACATACTTTCCATTGAGGGAATGCAGCAGACATTCACCAGGATGATCCTAAGAATAGCAGGATGGTCCTTTGAGGTAAGATTGGTTCACTAGAGTTTAGAAGGATGAGAGGTGAAACATGTAAAATTCTCACAGGGCTGACAAACTTGATGCATGGAAGATGTTTTCCCTAGCTGGGGAGTCCATAACCAGGAGTCTCAGTCTCAGATTACAAGGTAAAGAATTTGGGACTGAGATGAGGAGAAATTGCTTCACTCAAAAGATAGTGAACCAATGGAATTCTCTGCCACAGAAGGCCATGGATGACACATCACTAAATATATGTAAGAAAGAGATGGATATTTAATTTCTCAATTTTAAAGGCATCAAGGTATGTGGGAGAAAGGGAGAATATGACATTGCAATAGAAGATCCAATTGAATGTTACAGGAGGTGGAATAGGCCTACTGCTACTCCGATTTGCTCGTTTTTTCTTGGACTTTAGACTTGTTGTTGCTCTGAGAGGCAAACAGCTTTCCTCATAGTGGTCAAAAGCTCAGACAACTGACTCTTGGTGAATAGCTCCATGTTAAATTCTGGCTTTAGCTGCACATTTTTAACCTCCAACTGCCTTGCATAACTTGAAGCCTGATATGGTAAATTGTCACATTATGACAATGTCATGATAATTTCCTGTCAACCAGCATAAGCCAATTTTCATTGCACATCAGTTTGACAAGTAATTCACTGAAATAATTGATTCTTCGCTCACACACAATAAACCTCACCTTTTTCTGTAGATTCCTGTTCAGGTTTTGCCATTTGGGACTCTGAATGTTTTCTAAATTGCTCAGTGTTTCTGTTAAAACCTTGTCATTCTGTTGCATGTGGATATATTTCATTTCTCTTCTGATTCCACTGGGAAGTAGGTGAACTACACAACCCACTTTCATTGAACAGTGATCACTCCATTATCATGGTGAGCTGCTATCTGACTAATGTAATTAAAGGTAGCAACTTGTGCTTTGAAGGAATGCAGTTCTAAGAAATTCAGAACAGTGGAGACTCTGATTTGAATAAGTAACATTGTTAATCTAGATCATATGGGTTGCACTCAGGAATATATATTTTGTCACGCCTTCTCTATCTTTCAATCTAACTTTTTCTATTTCTTAAACGTCTTCACAAAATGTCAGAATTGACGTTCCTGTCAGAAATGCCATGCCTCCTGTCAACAGTTGCAGAACAATTAAACAATGAAGTAAAATGTGTGGTCATGTAACTGTGTTATGGATTAGGTCACACCACTCAGAACGTCTTAAGCAGGCAGCTTCAGACGAAAACGTTGCAATTTGTTTCAGTAAGTGTACAGTGAAAATTACCCAGGGTAAGTTAACTAGGTTGACGACTAGATTTTAAAACAGGCAAAAATTTATTCACAAAATTACACAATGAAACACAAAGGACAGAATAAAGAACCCCTACAGAACTCAGCCTATCCAATTAGACTTAATTATGTTGTTCCGAACACACACACACAACAGTCCCAATAAGTAAACTCCCTTTAAAAACCAGTAAAAATGAAACACATGCTTGCAGGTTAAAGCTGGAGGGCAGGAAAGAGAGAGCGTTTCCACAAAACTCACTGTTGAACTTCCCAGTTCAAGATTGAACTAAAACTGTTCAGCTCAGCTAGAGAACTGACCCCTCCCCTTCCATTATACAGGTCACTTCTAAAACATGACCACTTTGGCCTGAAGTCTCACCTGTTTACATATAAACAAAAGGCTTCTCAAAACCCTTTTAATCTCTGTAACAAATCAGATTGATCGGAGCCTGGCCTGGTTTATTGCCCCTCTGAAAAAAATCAAGGACAGAGTCTCCTTGAGTCAAGGAACAACTTTTAGTAAAAAAGGGACTAGCTTTGTGATAACTGGACTACATAAAATCCAGAAGGCAAGGTAATGCTCTGGGACATGCATGCAAAATCTATCATACAGATCCTAAAGTCATAATTTGGAGTTGAAAACTAGCACCAAAATGTCAAATATTAATTGTTGTTAAAACCCATATGATTCATTATTGCCTTTAAGGAAGGAAACATGTCATCTTTCCTGGGTCTGACCTACATGTGACTCCAGACACACAGCAATGTTGTTGGCTCTGAATTGTCTGAACAAGCTGTTCAGTTAAAGGACTCTGAGGGAAAGGCAACAAACACTGGCGTTATCAGCAATGTGTGTAGCCTATGAAATAATACATTTGCAGACCCTACAGAAAACCAAATAGAGGATACAGGCAAAGTTGAATTAAATAGTTACTGCTGAAGAAAAAGTGTCCAAAATTCAATTCCTGTCTCAGTTACCCATGGTCTAGATTAGATTTAGCTTGGAAATTTAGGTGAATAGGCAAGGAGGAGTATTAACCAGCCTCAGCAATATTTAGATCCAATTAGATGACTGATTAGCAAATGGAAAAGGGATTTTTTGGAATAAGTTTTCAAACAAAATTCTTAAACATCCCCCATTCCATATCATTCAATTTTCACTCCAAGTCCAAGGAAAATCCAACCAAAGGATATAACCTAATTAAATATATTATGCTTTAAGTTTCCTGGTATGATGAGAAATAGCTCACAAGTCAGTGGCATGTGAAAGAGATGCAGGTAAAGAAATGTGTGATAGCAAATGAATGTAACACGCATTATGTAGTTTATGGTTTCAGGATGCATTATTTTGAAGCCAGGGCTAAGCTTTCTGACATATATATTCTGTCATGTCAAGAACAAGCACTATGTGTTAAAATAATTAATTAAATCAGATCATAAAAAGACAGAACATGCTCCAAATTAGTCAATCTTAAAGTCAAAATGTCACACAGAGTGGTTTGTGTACAGAAGGCAAGGTAGGTTAGATTATTAGTAATTATGTTATAAGGCTCTAAGCTACTTATAATTATATGTTAAATATTTAACAGCACCAACTTGCTTGAACACTAACTGCAGGTGACCTGTTCAGAGTACCTAACAAATACAAAACGTGTCCAATATCTGGTAAAGCAAAAGGAATCTTTTGGTTAGCACTGAGTCAGCGTCACTTTGATAAGTACAAAAATAAATCATGCACTTTTATGTTTGTTAAGTGTTAATTAGTGTTACAGCAGATCCAAACATGTTGCAAATTCACAAGAGATGTGACACCATCAGCTGTCACGACTATATAAATAGATAGTTTAATGTACAAAAGAAGCAAAGTACTGAGTTTATTTTGCCAACTTTTACCTTTGGAAATAGGAATAAAATGCTATGTTCACAGCCACACACAACACACTTCACACTTTGTTGCATTGCTTTTCTCTTTGTATTTTGATTTGCAAGTGATCAGTAATATGATAGGGTCACCTTGTTTATAGCTAATATTTTCATGTTATTGAAGTGGCAAGATTTCTATTTGCACTTTTTTTGTACATAGTCGTTTAAAAGCCATGACTTCAATTACTAGTGAACTTTTTATCACCTTGGTTCAAATAATGAACATAATTATTCTATTATCCTACTAAATCAGTGTTTAATGTTCATTGTTTGTAGCACTTCTCTACTGTTAGCATACACTGATCAAAATTGGCTAGACTTTAAACTCCGTTAGATCATTAATATCAGTGAAATTAATATATGTACATGGTTTCTGCAATCTAATATGCTGGTGAAGATTCAATTTAATTGGATGAGGCCCTGTCCATCAAACACAGCAGTCCTCCGGCTTGGCATTGAGAATTTGAGCTATTGGTCAAATATACTGATTCAGGGAAAAGATTATGTAAGGAATCACAGAATTGGCTTTTCACAGAAGTTTGAAAAGCTGAACACGTCGGGCTTCAGAAGAATGAGAGGTGAATTGATAAACAAACAAGAATTTCGGATAGCTTGACAGAGTGATACCAGAAGGATGGATTCCTTGCTTTTTAGGAAGTTTGATAGGTGTAGAGTCAATGACCGGTTTCATGAGCCTTTCAGCTAGGTTGGCTTCAGTGAACTCATATTCTCTATCTTTGTGTTGACATCAGCCTATGAATTTGTCAATACTTTCACCCAACAGTTGACGATATGACAAGAACTCAAATCTATGCATCCTTAAATTGACTCGCACCTTCAGCTAATCTTCTAAAAGTCAGAAAATATTTTCAGCAGTTCTGTGGTATCATTACGAATACTAGAGGCCTTTTTTTGCAATCTTTCATTTCCAAAGCTTGTCTATCTGTATGAGCTGTTGATCAAGGAAATGAAAATTATTTCTTTCTTTGAAGAACTGAAATACTGACTTAATGCAATTTAATGTCAATTCATCTTTGGTGGGTGCTTTCCATCCTTATTGTACAGCTTTGTATTTCTCAAAATTATGATAGAAAGAATCTGTATTGCAGGAATTTTTATTTATTTTCTTGGCTTCTTTCTTTTTGTTTCCAGATCTGTTTTATTTTAGACAATGCTTAATTTTTAAACTATTATTCTTTTAAAAGAAATAGCTGATCAGTGCCTGATTGTGGCACTCACAACAAAACATTATACAGCCACAGAGTCATAAAGGTGTACAGCACAGAAACAGACACTTCAGTCCGATTCGTCCATCAGACCAGATATCCCAACCCAATTGAGACTCACTTGCCAGCACCCGGCCCATATCCCTCCAATCTGGTCCTATTCATATTCCTATCCAGATGCCTTTTAAGTGTTGCAATTGTACTTGACTCCCCCACTTCCACTGGCAGCTCATTCCATATATGTACTACCCTCTGCTTGAAAACATTGTCCCCTAGGTTCCTTTTATATCTTTCTCCTCTCACCCTAAATCTATGTCCTCTAGTTCTGGACTCCTCCACCCCAGCCAAAAGACCTTGTCTATTTATCCTACTCATGATTTTATAAACCTCTAGAAGGTCACCCCTCAGCCTTTGACGCTCCAGGGAAAACAGCCCCAGCCTATTCAGACTCTCCCTATAGCTCAAATCCTCCAACCCTAGCAACATCCTTGTAAATCTTTCCTGAACCTTTTCAGAATGGGATTTGAGCACAAAATAATCTGTTCCTGCACAAGTGAAGATTTCTACTTCAAGGGTCATCCATGTTCTATCCAGAATGTCATGAGTAATGAGCAGTTCTTTGGCTCGCTCAGCTTTTTAGTAATTATAAACATTGTACTGGCTTATATCATCCTTAATCTAATTGCTTTTAGTTGACCAGAACGCTTTTTTTTCCCTTCCTCAAACTAGACTCAGTTCCACGATAAGATGCATTTCAGCATCTGTTTTCTAATCTCTTTAGGGATATTGGATCTAGTTTGTTACCTTATGATTCCTATTCAGAGTAATAATTTAATTTCTATATGCCCAAACTCACACATGCTCAAAGGTCTCCTGTAGTTCTATCCTTGATGGATTCAGGCATCCTTTTAATACTATTTCCTATAGTCCTCCAACAGTTCTATCTCATTGAATAATTTGCTTAATCAGAGCAAGGCATTTGTATTTCAGATTGACTTCCAGAGAATGTTAAGCTGTTGTTTCTCATTGAACCTGAAGGATTTCACACTCTGTATTAGCATCTTCAACATTCTTCATGGGTGTGCAGCTTTTGACAGCATGTTGGCCAAGTACATCTGCTTCCCTTGCTTTTATGTAATTTCTAAATGAGATCTCTACGAATAACATTCTCTGCAGACATTTTCAAGCAGATTGAACCAGTTTGAGAAAAGTGCTTCAAAGCAGTTTGTGATCAGACTCCCCCGTCACTTTGTCTATTCTGACAGATATCGATAAAATGTTCACAAGCAAAGACATTCTCAGTCTGTGTGTAGTGTCATTCAATTTGCATTAACATACTGGGCTAGGGCAACTAATTGTATGTACAACTGAACAAGAGTCCAGCCAACTTGTGTCAACAAGTGGATAGGCTGAAATAGCACTCCTTTCCTTAAGTATTGTTTCTTTTGGATTTGTTAAGATATACTTAATAAATTTTGTAAAACGTGTGAAAACATATTGCTTCTTGAATCAGTCTGTTATCCAATCCGGACTAGTAAATGTTTGGATTAGGTTTATCAAACCTTGTCTGTAATTATATCTGTTGTATATCTTTGAACTAAAATTAAAATGAACCCAAAAAGTACTTGCTGCTTAAGGGTTGCTTCAGTCCTGTGATGCTGGCATCACACTTAAGGTTAACTTTATCATTGACATTGTTGTGTGTTCTGCCCTGGTGTTTGATGCAAGTGAAGCCACTCCATCTCTGTGCCCTAATACCACTCACATCTTTAGCAGTGAGTTTCCATTGAGGTTTACTCTCTGATGACAAATTACGCAGGATTTTGCTTGGTATTTTACCAATACCACCAATCATTGCATCACTTCCATGTCTTTTTGCCACTGTCTCTGCACTATAGCTGTCAGTTTATTAGGATCAGTGCAAAAGCCTTTGCTTATTAATAGGTGACCCAAGTCCTTTACTTCTTCCGTTGTCAATTGCTATTTTTATCTTAAGCTTCAGTTTTAGCTGGTGAGCTCTCTCTTGCAGTCGCATTATTCTGATAACTTCCAGCATCCCTCCATGTCCATAGATTAGCAGATCAGCCATAATCACTGCCTGCGTTGATACTTTTTAGAGTAGTAGAAATAACAAACTGACACGCACAACCATCTGTACCTTCCAAAAACAATAAGAATACAGTCAAAAACATTCATCATTTTCATCCAGCTTTACTTGGCAATTTGCATTCTTCATATCTAATGTACTAAATACCATTGCCATGGCAGGATGTGGTAGAATTTCTTCAATGGTTGGCATGGGTAGTGAGATATCTTCAAAGCTCTATTGAGATCCTCCTGATCTATGAATACTATCAGCTTTCTCGGTTTTTATTCAATACTACCACACCGCTAATCCAGCTATATGGGTTAACACTTTCTTGATTCTTTTTTCCTCTTCAGCTTCTCTGTTCTGTCTTTCAAGCCTGACTTCTCCTTGGCAGATGCTGGTGAGTTTCACTCTCATCTACTTGAAGATTTTGTTCTCTAGGAAGGCATCCAAGACATCTGAAAATATTTTTGTCATTCTGTAGCATCTGTTCAGCAGTCAACAGCTTAGTGAACTGAGGAATGCTTTAAATCTTAACTGGTTTAGTCGAGTCACCAGTCTAAGCTTGTTCCAGCTGAGATGAGTGGAGTTGCTGAATGTCAACTCTGTGGATTTGCAAATCTTCACTCTTCCTATTGCATTGGATTTTGTTTCATTTTACACCATCAGCATTACTTTTTGGCTTCAATTTTGTATCATTACCTTGAGTCATCTGCAAAGTTCGTGGCGTATTGGTATCTGTCTGTTATCTCAGATTCACTTCATAATTTCCTTCAGCAGTCATCATTCTAACAATCATAAACCATTTATTATCCTTGAACAGATGGTGTCAACCTGTTTTACAGTGTGAAATGATTCATCAAAATGGTCATCTGACATCTCTGTAACAGCCATCTTTATAGACTTGCCTCATATCTTTCCAGCAAAGCAATTGCATGCAATATCATTCAGCTTCTTTTTTTTGCTGCTGAGTTCTGGGTATTAAATACATACTGTTCATAAGCAACATGGCTAGAGGGTTCAAAATAAACTTCAAGGCATTCAATACTTCTTCAGTTGGACTTTTCCACTACTCAATGAGGTCTAGTGTGCAATAAAGCTTGCAGCAGTGTTTTTCCTACACCAATAGAAAGTTGTTAGTCTGATTTGATCAGGTTTTCTGCTTATCTCTGTGGCTATTGCATTATTTTGCCACTGTGAGCAGAAGAATCTCCAATTATATCTCAACTCATCTTTCATCTTTAAAAAGAGCAGAGGCTGGAAAATTCACAGCCTTACTGATTGATCTGGTAATACAAAGTTGCAGATTGAATTTTTAAAAAAATTCTCTAATTCTTACAGTACACACCTTTTAATAGTACTCAAAGTCAATTGCACACTTCTGACACTATGTTCAATCTGTTGGCTTCGAAGGCGTATTCCTCAAGTCTCAAGTAGAAACACAAAGAAGTATCAAATCTGAGGAAATCACTGCATTTCTCCAAATAAACGTCTGATACCTGTAGATCAACAGGATAACATCTCAGGTTGCCAGATGTTGACATTGCTCGAGTTACTAATTCTGAATCAATTTTAATCGGAATATATAATACAACTACTGCATGTTCATTGTAATAGTGCATTTCAGTCTGCATGCAATGATACAAAACACAATCTATTCCCAGACATTTATCTGACTTACTTTGGAGGATTTAACTGATTAATTGTTTCAGGAGTACTGCGGGCTGTAAGGGTTATCCTCATCTCAGGTCTCATAGAGATTCATGAATGTTACACTCTGTATTACAATCAAATGTATGGCTTGTTGGCCTAGCAGTGATTAACAGATTCCTGTATGTGACTAAAACATGTATCTTTTGTTGCTGTAATTATAACTGAAATAACAAAAGCATTATTATGAAAATGATTGCATTTGCAATGCTAGAAGACCGAGCACAACTCAGAGCAGCAATGCCTTGCCTCCTGTGGCCTATCTGACAGATGTAGTTTTCCATTTTTAATCACATTCCTTTTGGTATTAACTGTTCAGTTAATATTGACAAAAACTCAACTTTGATTTGGCAAATGTTAAAATCCCTGGATATATATTAAATTTGTTATTTTTGTTTTAAAATTTAAATACTTACAATTAAATATGGGGTTTCAGTGCAAAAGCACGCATGGATATGGCTATCTTTATATTCTTGCATGCATTTAAACTAATGAACATTATGTTATGCTGAAAATGAAAACAACATTGTTTCCAACAATAACTTTGAAGCTTTGACAATAGTTTAGTCATAACTTTTGAATCAGAAGATCCAAGGTTCAACTCCAATGCTTGGTCACTTTATCCAAATTAAAGCTTGCCTCAATATTGAGGGAGTGCTGTAATATTCGGGGCGTTATCTCTTGGATTAATGTTTCAGCAAAGCATTCTATTCTCTTGAGTGTTGAAACACCAACAACCATTATTTCTACAGCACCTTCACATGATGTAATTCACAGCAACATTATGAAACAAAATATGACAGTCAAATAAGATGATGCAGGTCAGATGGTCAAAATCGTTCTCTAAGAGGTAGGTTTTAAGAAGCACTTTAAAGAAAGGGAATGAGGGAGAGAAAAAGTATGCCGTCAGAGAGAATTCCAGAGATTCGGCCACCAAAGCTGGAGCAATTACAATTGGGAATACATAAGATACCAGAATTAGAGGTGCACAGGTATTTTAGGGAGTTGCAGCACTTTAAGAATTTTAGTAAGGTAGGGAAAGTCATAGAGGGACTTGAAAGCAAAGATGAAAACTTTGAAGTCAAGACATTGTTGACTGGAAGTCAATATAAATCAGTGAGTTTAGGGATAGCAGGGAGATTAGACTTGCTGTATATTAAATAATGGCAGTTCAGTTTTAGTATGGAGGTTGGAATGATTGTGATCAGCCAGGAATGCATTTATATAATTAACACTGGAGATGGTAAAAACAAGGAAGAGGATTGCAGCTATAGATGAATTGAGGTATGAATGAAATCAGGAAATGTTATGAAGAATGGAAAATATTGCTTTAGTGATAGCACACATAAAAGGCAGGAAGCTTATTGCATGATCAAATGTGACACCAAGGTAACAAACAGACTACATTCATCTCAGACTTGTCAGGGAAAGAGTTAGAGTCAGTCGTTAGGGAATGGAGATTTTACTGGGCCAAAAATAATGGCTTCAACCTACCATTATTTAATTGGAGGAAGTTTTTGCACACCATTACTCAACAAGGAGTAGAGCAATTATTTGAATATCCTGGCCAACATTATCTCTTAGCCAAGATCGGATAAAAGATTGATAGATCACTTAATTCACAATTGTTTATGGGATCTTGCTATGTGCAGCTTAGTTATTGCATTTTCCTAGGGGGACTACACTTTAAATAACACCTTATGGGCTGTGAAGCTTTAGGTGATCTGGAGGTACTGGATAAACTGAAATTATTTCTTCCTTCAAAAAATGTTGAGAAACGATTGTACATACTTCCATGGATCTGAAACTAATTAAAAATTATAGTGTATACAACCTACTCTTGCAACACATAGCCGTAATTCATATTTGCAAGCCATTGATCTTTGGAAAGAAACATGTTATAACATAAAAGGTTTTTTCATCCTTGTCATTGTAGGCAAAAACAAAAAAAAGAACCACCCCCAACTCCCCATACCCCTGCCATGGAGAAATAATCAGTCTCTTTTGTCTTAATTCTTTTATACATTTAACAATGATAGAGCAGTAAGATGTAGAAAGCAACTGCTAGTGAAGACTGGTGGTCAACAATAAATTAATGCAAATATACTTCAGTGGCAGGAGAACAATGACAGTGTTGATTAGATGATATGGTAGATGCAATGCAAAATCATGCTATTATCTGTGAATGCAAAGCAGAGTGAACTTCCATAACCCACAGTTATACTTCTAAAATAATTAAAAGTTTTCAGAGTACTTCAGAATTTTCTCTACATTATTCGGTCCAGTTTTAACCAAAAGTCTGGCATTCCTAACATGGATCACAGGAAATGAGAACATCAGAGCACTGAATGCTCAAAATATATAGCATCATGTGACATTTTATATTGTCAGTTTGAGGTCAAGGTAGTTGACATTTAGTGCTACCAATTGGACTTAAAATTCCACACACAGTGTATCTTAGGTATGAAACTGGAGATCGTGTAGCCATGTTTTCAGCATCCTTTATGATCTCTATCATAGACATACATAGATGAGACACTCAATAATCTGTGGGTGAAAACCAGATGATATAGAGTCAGATCAAACATAATGTACTTCTTGATGCTTATCCAGCAATGCCCAGCTTGCAACTTCCTCTATTTGTGCTGTCCAAGTTCCTTTCTTCAGTGGTTGCCCAGTGTGAAATTCTTCCAATGCACAATACTGCATCCCCTGTTCTATAAGTTGCTTTCTTCAGTCTTTTTCAGAACCTTTTCGTGTATTGTTGCCAAGGGGAATACAACCACAATGTTCAAACCAACGAGATTTTCAACAACCACGAACCTTCAAATGAACATGTGCTTTATTTGTCTAATATAATACTGAAAGGTAGTCTATAAATGAAGACCAGCTTGCAAGTCTAAAGTTTGAGACTAAAGTGTACTTTCCATGAAACACTGAACATGTAGATGCAAAAAGTAATTTTATATCTTTGTGTATATTTAAATGATAGCACATGGATGTACTTAAGAAATTTGGGTCACATAAAGTTGTCAGTGAATTAGGCTGAAATTGTAATTTATTTTGTTTTGTTTTGATTCCATCTCATAACCTAACAGATTTGAAATATTTGCCTGTTGAAGAGAATAATGTTGAATTACTGGCTGAGTGATTTAGTGGCTTAGACCCTTGTCAAGCAAAACTTGGATTGAAATCCGACTGAAATAAATTACAACTTACTCTCTCACAACATGTAATTTCTGTTATGGTTCTTGATAATTCATCAGGATTGAAAACGCAATTTTACTAAAAAATTCGAGTAATTGCCTCACAAACTAAAAGATGCGACAAGATTATTTTGATAAGTGGAAATAGTACCCTGGCCTTCATGTTATTTCGATTGAAAAGTGGGGTGCTGGAACAGCCCAGCCAGTGAGGCAGCATCAGAGGAACAGGAGAGTCAATGTTTCAAGCATAAGCTCTTCATCCGATGAACAGCTTATGCTCGAAACGTCAAGTCTCCTGCTTCTCGGAGGCTGCCTGACCGGCTGGGCTTTTCCACCACCACACTTTTCGACTCTGATCTCCAGTATCTGCAGTCCTCACTTTCTCTATCACGTTATTATGCAGAAACAAAATAGGATGACCATATTGGTGGAATAGTGTGTACGTATTTATTTTTAGTGTGCCTTCTTTAGCTGATTAAAAAAAAAGCCTTAATATCTCTTTCTTAAGTTGCATCAGAATATTCTACTCACAGAACTACATTTGCATTAGATCCAACAGTAATTCAAAATTAAAATTATCATCTTTGTTTACAAATCCTTAATCCCTCTTATGCTCCCTGTAAAGTGAGGCAAAAAAAAATCCCATCAGATACCCTGATCCAAAATCCTCTGAACTTGGGAGATGAGTTTGAACTGAATCACTGAGCTCTCTAGCTGAGACAATAGACAATAGACAATAGGTGAAGGAGTAAGCCATTCTGCCCTTCGAGCCAGCACCACCATTCATCATGATCATGGCTGATCATCCTCAATCAGTATCCTGTTCCTGCCTTATCTCCATAACCCTTGAACCACTATCCTTGAGAGCTCTATCCAACTCTTTCTTAAACAAATCCAGAGTCTGGGCCTCCACTGCCTTCTGCGGCAGAGCATTCCACACACCCACCATTCTCTGGGTAAAGAAGTTTCTCCTCATCTCTGTCCTAAATGGCCTACTCCTTATTTTTAAACTGTGTCCTTTGGTTCGGGACTCACCCATCAGCGGAAACATGTTTCCTGCCTCCAGAGTGTCCAATCCTTTAATAATCTTATACGTCTCAATCAGATCCCCTCTCAGTCTTCTAAACTCAAGGGTATACAAGCCCAGTCGCTCCAATCTTTCAACGTAAGATAGTCCCGCCATTCCAGGAATTGACCTCGTGAATCTACGCTGCACTCCCTCAATAGCCAGAATATCTTTCCTCAAATTTGGAGACCAGAACTGCACACAATATTCCAGGTGTGGTCTCACCAGGGCCCTGTACAGCTGCAGAAGAACCTCTTTGCTTCTATACTCAATCCCTCTTGTTATGAAGGCCAGCATGCCATTAGCTTTCTTCACTACCTGCTGTACCTGCATGCTTACCTTCATTGACTGGTGTACAAGAACACCCAGATCTCTTTGTACTGCCCCTTTACCTAACTCGACTCCATTTAGGTCATAATCTGCCTTCCTGTTCTTGCCACCAAAGTGGATAACCATACATTTATCCACATTAAACTGCATCTGTCCACTAACCTAACCTGCCCAGGTCACCCTGTAATCTCCTAACATCCTCCTCACATTTCACCCTGCCACCCAGCTTTGTATCATCAGCAAATTTGCTAATGTTACTCTTAATACCATCTTCTATATCATTAATATATATTGTAAAAAGCTGCAGTCCCAACACTGATCCCTGCGGTACCCCACTGGTCACCGCCTGCCATTCTGAAAGGGAGCCGTTTATCACTACTCTTTGTTTCCTGTCAGCCAACCAATTTTCAATCCAAGTCAGTATTTTGTCCCCAATACCATGTACCCTAAGTTTGCTCACTAACCTCCTATGTGGGACTTCATCAAAGGCTTTCTGAAAGTCCAGGTACACTACATCCACTGGATCTCCCTTATCCATCTTCAGAGTTACATCCTCAAAAAATTCCAGACAGACTGAGTAATATGCAAGCCTAGGGGCAGCTGTCTGGAACAGGGGTTAAAGCTAAAGGAAGACCCCCACCAACACCTCAGCTAAAGATGATGAACACCAAACTGCAGAACAAACAACTGAGACATTCTGATCCGACAAAATACAAACCATTCACCTTCTAATCATTTTGCTCGGACACAGAGATACTGAATGTTCCACATGATGTGTACTGCATGCAAACCTGTTTGCCTTTAAATGTGAAGGACTTACACTACCAGTAAAACTTCAAACCTACATCCATCCAAGAGAAATACTGGGCCTTCAAAACTTTTGGAGCCCCATTTACTTTTATTAGAAAACCATTCACACCTCATTTAATAATCAGGAGGCTCATTCAGCCCTGAGGGGAAGAACCACAGCTCAGTAATCAAATCCAGACTTGGTAGGTGACACGGAGAACCGACAGTTGGTATAACTGGGGTACCCCGATCTCTAAGGATGTTTGGTTCAGCAAGAGGTTCAGCCAGAGTGGAAGGAATCAGGCACAGCAGTGAGTCACAGATTGCAACCATCAGATTCAGGAAAAGAAAGAGAGCAAACAAACTTCTCATCCATGAACTGCCATGTACTGACAAGAGTGACCTAAGTGACTGAAGAGCCAAGATACCGACGGGCCAGCACCAGCGACATTCAGTACCTTCCAAGCCAACAGAAGCCACTTCATGAGTGAGCATAAGGTCATTGAGACCCTCTGTCCCAGCTCAGTTAGATAGGATATGAAAGGTGGACTTTGTGACAGAAGATGCAGGGTACCTTCGGGGGAGGGAAGCAAGATAGGACCTTGAGATTAGCATTTCCTCCCTCTCTCTCTCTCTCCTTTCTTCTGTCATCCAGTAATTAACAGCTCTCTGTAATTTTAAACCAACATTACCAAGTCGGAGCTACTACGGTTAACTGCGGTGCTAGCTGTTAGGTAAGTCTTACGTTACTTGACCTGTAACATTGGGCTTTTTTGAAATATTCATTTTCTTTCTTCTATTGTACATACTTTCAAATTTGCTTGTTTTAATAAAATCAGAATTTCCTTTGCCTCTGAAGCATTTGCCTCCTGTGTTGTTCACCACACCACATCCCACTACGTAAGCCCAGTGTCAGAATCAGGGAGCTGATGTAGAATAAGCCAACCAGAACTCCCTACATTCCCCATTCTATATAACTGTTACCTCCTGCAGCCTATAACCATTTTAGAATGATGCATTCCTTCATCTCTGGCCTTTTGCATATCCTCAACTCCCATTACTAATTGTGCTATCATTTACTTAGACTCCAATCTCTGGAACTCCCCCACTAAACTTTTCAACTTCTCTATCTCTCTTTGTTCCTTGAAACTGCCTGTTCTTCTGTGTCACTATCTACTTGTGTGGTTGAATGTTAAGAGTTAAATTACAGTTAGCAGATTTCTTTCCCTAAAGAACAAGATAGAACCATTTAGGCTTTAATGACAATCAACAGTGGTTACATGGTCGCCTGTAGGCTAGCTCTTTATTCCAAATATTTATTGAATTTAAATTCACCATCTGCCATAGTGGGATTCAAATCAATGTCACCAGAGTATTAGCCTGAGACTATTGGTTACTAATCCAGTGAAATTATCCTTGATGCCACTGCCTCGCATAATCTCAAAATTTGCTGTTGATTAAAACCATTTTTGTCCAAAAATACAGAATAACAAACCTTTAATGTAAGGTAGACATGATGGTTAATCAGACATAATAATAAAAATATTAATCATAACTTCTGCTGTATGTTTGTACATCAAATACTGTAACTGCTTAGCTTTGAGTTTAAATATGAACAAAAATGTAACAATTACTTTATCAGCTGGCGACTTAAATGAAAAATTACTTTAATTGTAATTTTTAAATGTGTCCTCGAAAGGTGTTCCAATCTTACAAGAAGAGAAATTTTCTGAATTTATTCCACATTTTGTGTAATACATCATAGCCATTATGTTTTTCTTCTCTAGCTTTTCTGCCTCCAGCTAAACCAACTCAATACAGTGATGTTATCTCCAGGCTTTCCCAGGATTCTTGCTGCAAATCTATTACCTTGCTCTGACAAGGAACTATATCTAGTTGCTTTCACATTGTACTTATCCCTTGCAAATGCTGCTGTCATCCAATATGTCAAACTGCTGAACCAAGTCTCACTTGAACTGGTATCTAACAAACAGCTGGTGGTTCTGTCCAGCCAGTGAACTTGATGATTCTGGCAGCTTTATTTTGGTCCTAAGTATGTTTGAGATCTTCACTCTTTATCAGTGACACTAGCATAATTCCCTGAAACTACCATCAAAACTTTATCAAGGAGTCCAAATGTGAATATTAGCAGCTGACAATCATGATGGTGATAATCCTAAAATCTCCCATAAAGCAGCTACAAATACGAAACTGAAAATAAGACAACAGTAGAACAGCTAAAAAAACATACACTGATAGATGGAAATATGTAGGACCAGACATGGAGTAATGTGACAAAGTGAGACATTGGAACTAAAAAGTCAGGAGGACACACAGCTTTGAAAAAAAAAATGAACAAAAAGTCCAGGGAAAAGAACAGAATTGTAGAATGTGAAAACAGTTGGAAAAAGATGAGTTTCCAAATGAGTGCTTGTTGGATCACTGGGCCAAATCATCAGTGGCTGAGAAATATTGTTAGACATGAGTTAGTGTGAATGACTACTAAACTTTTGCCTGGAAATTTAAAAATGCATGAATTTAACTTACACATCTGCAAAACTGACACAGTGAGAAGTAATCCATTTATTGTTCTGTACTAAAGTTTCAATAATCCATTACGAGATAGCTTCTCCCACGCACATTCAATTTCTATGTTTTACCAAAGAGTAAAATGTGTAAAATAATGTTGAGGGTTTTGGTACAACTTAAGAATTTAAACTGTAAGAAGGTTGCAAGTACAAAATTAGATTGATGTGAAGAGATTTGATGGAGAAAGGATGACTATAGACTTTTAGGTTGAAGATGAATTGCACTAGATATCCTGACTCTATTCTAAGCAAAAGTAAATATTTTGCGAGTAACCATTCAGGAATAAATAAACAGGGAAATAACATTTCAGGATTAATAAAGAAGGAAAACAGGAGGTGAAGCATTGTTAGAGAGATGATTTGAACAGATGTCAGCCAACCATAATCCTTTTTAGATTGAGTTGAGGATTAGTAAGGATTTATCACAGTATTAAATGCATATTATAGATTTTCTGAAAGGCAATTGAGGACAAAGTTTGTAGAACAATTATTGGGCAGTATATTTCCAATAATATGAGTAAATTTAACTTTAACTATCCCAAAATAAGACTAGTAAGATTTTTTTTGTGACAAGAAAGAATTGTTTTGACTATGGTTTCTGGACTGCTTTTGGGGGTAGAATGATGCTACTCCAACAATTTCCTTTAGCGAAAGTTTGAGACATGGCAATGTTGGGTTCTCAGTCGAGCTTTGCGAGCAGCTGACCATGCTACACCCATCAGGAAACTGACACATCAACCTGGGAAGCAGGTCTCAGTCTAAATCTCTTAAACAGTCCAAAAACCTATCCTGGAATTCCATAAATGTGGAGATTGCACACAGTTGGTTACCAAGGAAAAAGAATCCAATTTGTGCAGAAAAGATAGGCAATTTTGAAACCAAAGAAAATCAAACAACTTGTCAAGAATGTGAAAAGGCAAATGGAGTTATATGCAAGGCAGATAGAATTTGAAATATCAGAAAAAGCAAGGGGAAGTAACACAGATTTCTGGAGTTATAAAAGCAATCAGGGTTTGGCCAAGTTAGTAATGCATTGTTATGAGATTAAGGAAGCAAATTTTCTGTTACATTGTAATGGTAGAAAAGCCAAATAAGAACATTAAACAGTATTTTCATTTGATAATATTGGTCTCATTGCTGGAGACAGCTGTTGGGATATTTTAAGGAAGGCAGGTTGGTAATCAGCCAACTCTGAAGGCAGTGGTGGGCCTCTCTTTGGAATTAGAACCTAGGGGTACACTCCTGCTCACTGCAAGTTGCCTACTTGGAGTAGGCCGTGGCTCCTGCTGGAAGAGCAAAGCTAAAATCTTGAAGATCCAGGAGCAAAGCAAGGTGATTTTTGGGAAGGATTTCAAGAGCAGTGAATAGTAGGGAGGAAGGGAAAACAAGGTCAAAAACATGGTTGTGGGTGACATTCAGCACTGGTTTGTCTTTTTCAGGGGCACCATGCCCACCAGCATCCCTCCCCATACCTGCACAATCAAATGCCACCAACTGTCCCTTCTCCTTTAATCTAATCTGCACTGAATCTCCACATTTGATAAAAATCTTGAACTTCTTTGCTTTCAGAAACATTACATGTCAGAAGCTTGCTTGCTGCTGGGTTAATCTGCTGATAGCCTGAGCCACTCCAGTGACCCTTAATTAGCCACTTACAGGCCTCAGTTGGCAATGGACCTACCCACCCTAAACCAAGTTTGGTAGAGATGGGAGGATGGCAGGAATGGGGAACACATGCCCTAAAATTGTCTGGAACGTTTCAAAATCTAATGAGCTGATTTCCACTGGCTGGGACCCTCAGACACTAAAAGACACCCGAGTTCCATTGCAGACAATTGGGACAGATTTGTGAGACTTACGTGTATAATTACACCAGGAATTTATCCTGGTTAACAATTGCCTTAACTCAGAGAGATTTAGACAGCATAATTGGACTGAGGAGCACCTCTGACCCCCATTGATCACCAAACCAACCTAATTACTCATTCTTTCACTCATCCACTCACTATTCCACTGAAATAACCCTTTTCACAACATTAGCTGCTGCATTTGGGTGCAGTTTTGAAAGGGTCAAAGAAATTCAAAATCATATCATAATGTATACAGCACACAGTGAGGGATTGCATAGTCAACCACTAAATAAAATACAAAATGCCCCACTGTCAAATTTTGATTTGATTGTGGTGAGATATTTGCAGTTGCCAGATTGTTTGATCAATAGTCAGTGAGGGAGCCATCTGATCATTTGGCTTATGCACAAAAGCTATTTATACAGTACTGTGAGACTATCTCAAGGTAGCAGAAGGAAGGTGAAATATCAGTAAAACAAATCTGGCAAATTACAGAACTCAACAATTGCTTTTCATCAATGTTAGCAGTTTTCATTTAGGTTTAAACAGGGCTCTGAAACTGCAATTGCATCGCTAAAGAAAATTATTAAAATGACATTTAGAGGTAGTCCCACAGTACTATATAAATAGCTTTTGTGTAGAAACCATATCAAGATTGAAAGATTTCAGCATGTTGATGGTGGGAGTGATGATGATGATGATAATGAAGTTGAACATCAAGGCAGTCTGATTAGATTTGCATTTGTTGGAACTGAGCATTATCTGGCACTTGTGTGGCATAAATGTTACATGCCACTATTTAGCCAAAACCTGATTTGATGTTTTGCTCATGCAGGCATGGAGTGCCCCTTTACCTGCCAAAGCAAAAATGATACTGACATATTTTACAATCATTTCCACTTCTAATCTTTGATGAAGGTCATTGGCAAAGCCACTAAAGGTAATGAGCCAGATTCCCACCCTGAAGTACTCCTGCAGAGATACCCTGGAGCTGAGATGATGAGCCTTAACAAATATAATCATCTTCCTTGGGAAGACATCAAACTAGTGGTGAATTATTAGTTTATTTCTCCAATCTGGGGTCTGTAAGTTGTCACTGGATAATTTCCAAATTCCAGTTTAGCACCCATCAGTAGCGTGACATGAGTTCGAAATATAAGGCCCTAAATTACAGTGGCTTGCTTAGCACTCAATATTGTGGTGCTGATCACTGTCTGGGCATGGGAACTTGCAGCTATGGCTGGGTTTGGCATGGCCCGGAGGAAGTGATCAGGCAGGAGAGCATGTAGTCAACAGCTCCATGTTCCGAACTAGTGCCCAAACACTCAATCATCAGGCACTTAAATCACTCTGCACATGTGAAGAGAGTTTTGTGCCACTGTAGCAATGCAACTGTTTGACGATCATCTTGTTTTCAAGATTTTAAATCAATAGCCATTCACCCCACCCCCATGTCGCTTTTGCTTTCAAGAGCTATGCATGGGTCTGCCACAGGCCATTCACTTTTCCCATTCTGACCCTGAATATTTCATTCTGTTCCTGTCCCATCTCTTAACAAACTCTTCAGTGGTCTTAACAGCGAGTTAATTGAAAATGTGCAGTTGCTAGCTACCCTCCTCCAATCTCTTTGAAAATTGCAGTATGTTGCACAGGCTTCGGAAGATTGATACACTAACTGGGAGTGCTATTTTCAAATTGGGCCTGCATCCAAATTCAGCCCCAAGAGCAATTTAAAATACAGCCCTCGAAGTCTGATTTAGAAAGATTTGCAGTAATGAAAAGAGCTGGGTTGAGATTGGATGAGGGCACTATATTTGATGCAACACAGGCTGCAAGATTGCTCCATGAGATTTTAGTCTCCATTTTTATCATGGAGGGACAGATAACTTCTTTCAGCTGGAAAGGGTAAAGGAGATGGTTGCAAAGTTACCTATTAATATTATTCAAATGAAAGCAAGCATGCATACTGAACAGCTGTCTGCTATTTTAATCTCTCTATCATTGGCAGCCATATCTTCAGCTGTCTTGGCTCTCTCAACATATTTCCACCTCTCCCTCCTTTGTTTTAATCAAAAGCTGACTTCGAGTGGATTGTCGAAAAGAGATTACATTACAGTCAGCAGCTCTGAATTTTGAATTCTTCTTGGCAGAAGAACCGTGTCTTTGCTACATGTGTTAAATACATAGCAGAACCTGCCTTTACCTCACCTGGCAACCTGGCATTGTAACACCATCATGATGGATGTGGCCTTTCTTGTCCATCAAATTAATCATATTTTCTGTGTTCCAAGTAGAATAACAGCATGAGCAGAAGAGCAGGCAAATTATTTCTTAATTTTGTGCATTAACCTAGAATGATAGTGAACTTGCTTTCCCTTCACGTTGGTGTTGGAATCTACCATTTTCCTATTATAGTTCATTTTTTGTAATTTAAACTCATAATCCATCTTCTTTAGCTGAGCCTTCACAGCAGAAAATGGCTCTATAGAACTTGGGAAATTTAAGCTCTAGTCACTTGCACTTTTACCAAAGGTATCTGAAATAAGAATGATTTTGATTATTGATGTGAGTGTAACAGCAGATTTCTAATCAGTATTACAGTTACTTATCCATGATATCAACTAGCTTGTTGATTCTTTCATTATGTTAAAAAGCTGTCATGCTTTCAGTCCTTTAATTTGCTCTGCCTCCACCTTCTCAGCTCTGCGTTTCCCCTGTTGATGTTTCATGCTGTTCTTAATCTATTTCTGGATAATTGAAATCACCTGTAGCAATTATTGCTCCTTTTCTTGTATACTGATTAATTGCATAAGCATTTCACGTGCTGCCTGTTTCTCTCTAAGGTGGTCTCTAATGCATTTCACTGATTGTTATCTTACTGCGATTATCACAAATCCTCCAAATTAATTTCCACCACTTGCTGAATAAATATCTAGCTTCTGTTCAGCAGCACTTTCCACCCCTTATCGCCCACCCTTACTTTGTTTCCATCTTCAAGGTTGTGCAGATCAGCCGATCATTCCCATAAGGCAGAAGTGGTTATGTGTTGAACTCAGACCAAACCTGCAATTTTCTTTGTGACACTACTGATTTGATTTGACTTGTTTATTGCAGATATTTTTAACAAAAAAGAATCTTGCTACAAATGGTTTTTTGGAGGCAGGCGTTTTTTTTCACAGTGGGCTTTGACCCGCATTGTTCCTAATATCTACCTTCACATTATCTGGCGGAGATTTGGGAAGAAATGCATTTGATTCACGTGATGCCTTTTTCAGTTCCACACTTTTATCAATTTGAGTAAATTATTTGATTTGTTTAGAAGTGGATTAGAATTCTGAGCAGAGCAACGTCAATTCAGAAAAAAATATTTTTGTTCCTATTCATAACAGATTGGACATTACCTAAGATTCAATCTACTTCATTTGTTGAAATAAGACTGTTTCATGGGAGAAAGGTTATTTCCATTACGAACATGTCAAGATGTTTTAATGATCTTTCCAACTATTTAAAGAAAATTCTGACTCTGCTAGATGATTTCATTGAACAGAGTGTACGTAGAGACAGCTATTTACAAAGAAAATAAAATCAATACAATTTCATCTTGAGTATAAAAACATGCATAAAATTATAATTGTCCTTTATTACCAGAATACCTTTATTTTGTGATTGTTTTTTTCAAAATAAATTGTTCTTCATTTCAATGCTGAGAAAAGGAGCTGGAGTGATTAATTTGGTTTCTTTAAGGCTGTGAAATCTTTAATTGGCTTTAGGCATGTTTGAAAATGATTCATAAGACTTTGCAGCAATTCTAGAGCAATCACTTGTAATTTCCATGGAGAAAAAGAAATACTGGCCCATATTCCATGATGACCATAGACCTGAAAACAATACCAACAGGAGGGTAGACACAAAGGAGGGCTACGAACAGAGAAAGTGGAGGGTGAAGCCCATCTGTCTACAAATGCAGAGAAGCAAAGAGAAAGCAGAAACACAAAGAGAAACACAACAGATTCTTGTGAAGATAAGTAGTAAATGCCTCTCAGGTCAGTTTCTTTTTCTTTTTGGAAGAAAATGAGACAAGAGCTTTTAGGAGTTATGTGTGAGCCAGCTTAAAACAGTCTAAAACCTTGAAAACTGCGCATCACTCAGAGATGCTGAAGAATTAGCTGTTTCCCCAGAAGAAATCAAACTGAGAATTGGTGGTTATTGGTTGATTGAAAAGGAAATCTGGTAAATATACAGGAATGACTAATATGATGCAAAGGAGGAAGGCCCTATGGAAAATTGTCATCATAATCATAACCATGAAATTATAGCTTGAAAGCTTTTATCAGATGGGTCTCCAAATCTACCTTCTTGTTCAGGTGAGCAGAGCCACTGCTAAACGCTGAGTGAAACAGGTTCTTTTGATCCTGTCTTTGTTGTGTTGATTACTTAAATTGATATCGGCTGTTTTCTTCATCAAATCAATTCAGTCCATTTATATTCAATGCACACTAACTCAGGTAAAAGTTTCAAAAAGGGCAATTTTTGTAGTAATTTCTCCATTTAGGCCTCATTCAATAAATTTGTTTAATTTAGTTTATGGTATGCTCATGGAGATCATAAGTTATTGTATGAATTCTCCTTAGGTAAAGAGAGAAAAACAAATAAATAAAGAATTAGAACTAAACAAAACTTTAGGAAAATTGTACAATTATCTCTCCATAGTATACAACAACTAGCACTAGATTAACTATATTGGAGAGAAAACTATCCTAAAACAACTAATATTTCTCAAAAAACCTCTGAACCTTGGAAATCAAGCAATTTCTCATTTGTAAAAGCAAAACACAGCCACTCATGAAAATCTTAAATAAAAACAGAAAATGATAGATGTACAGAGCAGGTCAAGATCCAGGTTAATAAGTTTCTTCAGGTATATTTAATGAGATGCTATAGATTTTAAACATTCACTTAATCCTTTCTCCACAGATGCTGCCTGACCTACTGAATGCATCTCATAATTTCTGCTTCAAATTTCCATTTGCTTTTTTTATGATAGTATTTTATCCATTGTCAGAATTAATAGAGAAGGATTCATGTTTGCTGTCAAACCATATTTCATTTACACCATGATTTTGGTATCTTTCCAGTTCCAGTGTTGTATTTTCTTTGTCCATGTGCTTGAATAATAAAACTGGATCACTGATAATTCTTCTGCCTCAAAGTCTTAAAATGTTGAGTTCAGGCCCTGTTCTAAGGAATGCACTATTTTGATTGCAGATACAATAACCTGATGAACTATGTATTTGTTTAAGTAAATATCAAAGATCCCAAAGGACTATTTGAAAAAGAACATTGAGGTTTTCCTCAGGGTCCTGGTCAACATTATTCTACAAATATCATGACTACAAGAAGTTATTTGTTCAGTTATTTGACTGCTGTTGGCAGGATTATATTGTTTGGAAATCATTGCAATAGCCAACATAACACAATAATTGTTCTTCAAAGATTCCTCAATTGCTGTTAAACTATTTAAGACGGCCTGAAGACACGACAACCACTACAAATGTAATTTACACTTGTACTCTGCTGGTTGATTCAAGAGCTGGAGAAGTGACATAAAAACTGACCTATCACCTGAGGTGGAAATTGCTAAATAGTGATGGGAAAGATGGTGTCTCAGCAGGCAAATACTGATCTCATCTCCAGATTGTAATGGTTTAAACTTTTGAATGTGATGGTTGAGAGACAAGCCCTGCATAGGGCAGTCAGCAGGCACAGCTGTGGTCCAGCCTCCTGATGCTGTCGAGGATTCCTCAATTCCTCAGAACTAATGATGCTATTCGACTCACCTGGGTGAATGAAACTCTTTGGTCTGCCTGAAACGTGTTGGTCTTCCAGAACAAGGAATTGATCTGAATCAAATGTTACAGACTGGCATATTCCAAGGTAAAGGACTATGTTGAGGGACGCACTAAAGATTGTGGGAAAGATCACTGTCTGAGGTCTTCCTATTGAACTTAAATGGGGGTCCATTCAGTTACTGGAACCTCCTGACACCTCAAATGCTGGTACAAGTAAGAGATGCCTTTACTTTGTTAGGATAGAGTCAAACTCCAATTGTTGTTTTGGTTGTTTCCTTGATATGTTACTGTACAGAAATGAACTGTGTGTGACTATGTACATATACTTTATTCATTAAAAAATAATTATATATTTTTTAAATTTAAAAAAAATTGCTGGAGCCTGAGCTTCAAACACTGCGTCACATCATGTTGCGGGGTGGGGAGTTTACTTGGATGCTGTGTTTCAGGAGGCAATCACATCCCTTAGATTAACTAACTCAAATTCAGCCGGTGGTCAGGAACAGGAGGGTGTGACTATGGGCAAGGCAGTAGAGGGATCTAGAAGGTAGTGCTGAAGGATTCTTAGTCCTTGAGCTTGTCTAACAGGGTTTGAGATTCTTGCTCTCTGTGCGGCTAAGTGTGGGAGCTGTAAGGAGGTTGAGCAAACTGATCATAGCAGCTTGGTCCAAGGAACCATTCATGAGGAGGGAGAAAAGAGAAGTGCAGTTGGAGGTAGTATAGTCAGGAGAACAGACACTGTTCTCTAAGATCAGGATTGAGAGTCCTGAAGGCAGTGTTGCCTGCCTGGGTTCAGAATCTCTGATCTAGGATACAGAGGAATTTGAAATGGCAATGGAAAGACCCAATTGTCAAGCTCTGTGTAGGTACCAACAATGCAGGTTAAAGAGGTTCTGTTGAGGGAACAGGAGCAGGGGTAGGGGCTCATTGTCACCGCGTGAACAAAATGAAAGAAGTAAATGGCAGTCTCAAAGATTGGTGTGGAGAAACAGGTTTGAATTCATTCAACATTGGCATCAGCACTGGGGAAGGACAGAACTGTTCCGATGGGACAGGGTCAACCTGAATGATGCTGGGACCAGAGTCCTGGTGAATTGTTGTGGAGAGAATTTTAACCTAAGTAGTAGGGGTGTGGGTTCAGTTGGATGGAAAATGATAGAAACACTTCAAGGGGGGAGGGCATAGCAGAGGTTATTCACCTTTCCAGAACAAGTAAGTGGAGAGAGAGTGTGGAAGGGGTCAGGAATCTAACTTGAGGCACAGCAGATAAGGAGCCAACCATGATCAGGAGCAGTTGAAGCTGGACTGAGGATATGGAACTAAAAAACATGCAATATATGAACAAAAGTAAATTAGCATGTAGAGCAGTTTGAAATAGGGAATGATGTGCGTATCAGAGGGATGTAGCTGCAGGAGGATCAGGGCTGGGAAGTAACTATCCAAATATCTTCATCCAAGGAGTTGTGAGCTTGTGGAATTCATTACTGCAGGAAGTAGTTGATAAAACATTGAATGTATTCAAGGGTCAGCTAGATGTAGAACTTGGGGTGAATGGGATCAAAGGTTGTTGATAGGAAACAGGATTAGCCTATTGCGTTGGATGATCAGCCATGATTGTGATGAATGGCACAGCAGGCTTGAAGGGCTGAATGGCAATAGACAGTAGACAATAGGTGCAGGAGTAGGCCATTCTGCCCTTCAAGCCTGCACCACCATTCAATATGATCATGGCTGATCATCCTTAATCAGTATCCTGTTCCTGCCTTATCTCCATAACCCTTGATTCCACTATCCTTGAGAGTCTATCCAACTCTTCCTTAAATGAATCCAGAGACTGGGCCTCCACTGCCCTCTGGGGCAGAGCATTCCACACAGCCAACACTCTCTGGGTGAAGAAGCGTTCTCCTTCTCCTATCTTCTATGCTTCTATATGTCTTCAATCAAAATGAAAGGCAGAAGAGCAGAGGGGACAGACCTGCCTTGTTAATAAGAAATGAAATTACCTTGACAGTAAAACGTGATGTGGAGTTTGAAGGTGTGGGTAGAATATGTACGGGTAGAGTTGAGGAACTGCAAATGTAAAAAACCCTTGGGATGGGAGTTATGTACAGGCCTCCAAGTAGAAGTCAAGATATGAGGGAAAAAAAATAAATCAGAAAATAGAAAAGACATTTCAGAAAGGCTCAATTATAATAATCATGGGGGAACCTCAATATGCAGGTGGGCTGTGAAAAACAGATTGGTAATAGATCTCAAGAAAAGGAATTCATGGGAAGTTTACAAGATAGTTTTTTTGAGCAGCTTGAGCCAGAGCCAACTAGGGAACAGACAATTCTGGATTTGGTGATGTGTACTGAGGCAGAGTTGGTTAGGGACTTGAAGGTGAAGAAATCCCTCTGGGGCTGTGACCATAATATGATATAAATCCCCCTGCTGTTTGAGAGGTAGAAGCTGAATTAGATGTAATGGCATTACAATTAAGTAAAGGTCACTACAAAGATGTGAGGGATGCACTGGCCAGAGTTGATTGGATGGGAATCTTAGCAGGGAAGACAGTGGAGCAGTAATGGCAGGAGTTTCTGGGGGTAATTGAGGAGGCACAACAGAAAATCATCCCAAAGAAGAAGAAATATACTTAATAGAGAATGAAGCAACCATGGCTGACAAGGGAAGTCAGGGATGGCATAAAAGCAATAAAAAACAATGTGATGAAAAGTAATGGACAGCTAAAGGATTGGGAAGCCTTCAAATGCAAGCAGAGGATAATTAAAAAAAATAAGAGTGTGAAGATGAAATATGAGGGTAGTTTAGCAAGTGACACAATACAAGATTGCAAGAATTTTTTTTAGATATCCAAAAGGTAAAAGAGAGGCATGAGTGGACATTGGACCACTGGAAGATGATGCTGGAGAAGTAGTAATCGGGAAGAAAGAAATAGTGGTGGAACAGAATAGGTATGTTGCATCAGTTTTCTTAGTGAAAGACACCAGGACCATACTGGAACTTCAAGAGAGTCAGTGGGCAGAGGTGAGTGTATTGGCCATCACTGGGATGATTAGATATAGTCCATCTGGTCTGGGTGATTTATCCACCTTAAGACCTTTCAGCTTTCCCAGCACATTCTCCTCAGATAAAAATGAAAAAAACTGTGGATGATGTAAATCAGAAACAAAAACAGAAATTGCTGAAAAAGCTCAGCAAGTCCAGCAGCATCTGTGGAGGGAAATCAGAGTTAACATTTTGAGTGGAGTGACTATTCCTGGAACTGTTCTCAAAAATCGCAAGCATAGACTATTTTTAAAATGGTGGAATAGCTTCAGATATCTGAAGCACAAAGAGAGTTAGGAATCCTTGTTCAGGGTTTTCTTAAGGTTAACGTGTAGGTTCAGTTAATGGTTAGGAAGGCAAATGCAATGTTAGCATTTATTTCAAGAAGGCTCGAAAAAAAAAGCACAGGTGTACAGTTGAGTCTGCGTAAGGCACTGGTCAGATCAGATTTTGTTTGCAATATTGCACGCAGTTTTTGGCCCAGAACTAATGAAGGATGTACTAGTGTTGAAGGGGGTCCAGAGGAAGTTTACAAGTATGTTACAATAAGGGGGTGAAGTGATATCATACGAAAAGCAGTTGAGGACTCCGGATCTGTACTTAATGGAGTTTAGAAGCATGCGGGGGCATCTCATTGAAACTTACAGAGTACTGTGAGGTCTTGATAGAGTGAACATGGAGAAGATGTTTACCATGAGTAGATGTGACTAGAACCCAATTGCACTGCCTCAAAGTGAAGGGAAGATGCCTTAGAACTGAGATGACAGGGAATTTCCTCAGCCAGAGTGTGGTATAGAAGGCTGAGGCCAAGTCATTGAGTGTCTTTAAGATTAGTTAGATTCTTGATAGGTATGGGGATCAGGGAGAAAAAAGGAGAATGAGGTTGAGAAACATATCAGCCATGATTGAATGGTACACCAGACTCAATGGGCGTAATTACCTAATACTGCTCCTATATCTTATATTAAAGCTGCTAGACTGGCTTTCCTGCAGCTGGTGAGGGAATCAACAATGGGGAAAAATAACCCATCCTCATCCTCACCAATCTGCCAGCTAGCTAGGCATCTGTCCATGACAGTATCCACAAGAATGACCACTTCACAGTCCCTGGGGAGACCAAGTCCCACTTTCACATTGAGAATACCCTTCATTGTGTTGTTTGGCACAACTACCATGCTAAATGGGACAGACTTCGAACAGATCTAGCAACTCAAGATTGAGCATCCATTTGGAGCTGTGGGCCATTAATAGCAGCAGACTTATACTCCAGTACAATCTGTAACCTCATAGCCTAGCACATCCCCCACTTCAGCATCAAGCTAATTGATCAACCTGGTTCAATGGAAAGTGCGGGAGGGCTATGAGCAGCACCAGGCAGACCTAAAACTCAGGTGTCAACCTGGTGAAGCTATGACTCAGAATACACGCTTGCTAAACAGCACTAGTAAATGACAGATAGAGCTAAGTGATATCATAGCCAATGGATCAGGCCTAAGTTCTGCATTCCTGCGAAATCCATTTATGAATAGTGGTGGGCAATTAAACAATTCATGCGAGGATCAGGTTCCACAATTAATCCCATCCTCAACAATGGAAGAGTCCAGCATAACAGTGCAAAAATAAGGCTTCAGCTAGAAATGCTGAGTGGATGATGTATCTCAGTTTTCTCCAGTGGTCCCCAGCATCACAGATGCTAGTCTTCAGCCAATTTGATTCACACCACGTGATATCAAGAAACAGTTGGATACTAGGAGAAAGTGAGGACTGTAGATGCTGGAGATCAGAGCTGAAAAATGTTGCAGGAAAAGCGCAGCAGGTCAGGCAGCATCCAAGGAACAGGAGAATTGACATTTCGGGCATAAGCCCTTCTTCAGGAAGGATACTGGATACTGTAAAGGCTATGAGCCCTGGCAACATTCTGCCAATAGTACTGAAGACTTGTACTCCAGAATGTGCCACTTCCCTAACCAAGCTCTTCTAGTATAGTTACAATATTGGCATCTACCCGACAATGTGGAAAATTGCCCAAGCATGTCTGTACTCGAAAAGCAGGACAAATCTAACCCAGCCAATTACCAACCCATCATTTGATCAGTTGATAATTAGTAAAGTATGGAAGGTATCAGTGCTATCAAGTAGCACGTGCTCAGTGATGCCCAGTTTGGGTTCTGTCAGGGCCAGTCAGCTCCTGACCTCATTATGGTCTTGGTTCAAATATGAACGAAGAGCACAATTTCAGAGGTGAAGTGAGGTGAGAGTGACAGTACTTGATATCAAGGCTGCATTCAACCAAGTGTGGTATCAAGGAGCCCTAGCAAAACAAGAATCAATGGGAATCAGGGGGCAAAACCTCTGCTGGTTGGAGTAATGCCTAGCACAGGGGAATATAGTCATGATTGTTGGAAGGTAGTCATCTCAGCTCCAGGACATCTTTGCAGGAGTTCCTCAGGGTAGTGTCCTCAGCCCAACCATCATCAGCTGCTTTATCAATGACATTCCCTCCACCATGGGGTGAGAACTGGGGAAATTTGCTGATGATTGCACAATGCTCAGCGCCACTCGTGACCCTTCAGATAATGAAGCAGTTCACATTCAAGTGCAAAACAATCTGGACAATATCCAGTCTTGGGCTCACAAGTGGAAAGTAGCATTGACACTACACAATTGGTAAACAATGACCAACTCCAATGAGAGACAATTTAACCACCATCTCTTGACATTCAGTGGTGTTACCATCACATACTTCCCCGCTGTTAACATCCCGAGGCTTATCATTGACCAGAACTTGAACTTGACATGCCAGTTAAACATAGTGGCTCGAAAAGCAGCTCAGAGGCTAGGAATATTGTGGTGTATAACTCACCTCATGACAGCCTATTGATCATCGACAAGTTACAAGTCAGGCGTTTGATTGAATACTCTCCACTTTCCTGGATGGGGGTAGCCGCAATAATATTCAAGAAGCTTGAAATCATCCAGGACAAAGCAGCCCAGTTGATTAGCACCCCATCTACAAACATCCGCTCTCTGCACCACTAATGCTCAGTAGCAGTAACGTACACTATCTACAAGATGCACTACAGAAAATCACCAATAATCCTTAAACAGCACCTTCCAAACCCACAGCCAATTCCATCTGGAAGGACAAGGGTAGCAGATGTATGGGAACCTACTGCCTTCAAGTTCCTAACCAAGCCACTCAGCATCCTGACTTTGAAATGTATTCCATTCCTTCATTGTCATTGGTTCAAAATCCTGGAATTTGCAGTCATAAAGTTAATCCCTTTTATCTCTCAAAGCTGTTCCTTGGCTCAAGGAGACTCCACCATTGATATTTTTCAGAGGGGCAATAAACCGGGCTGAGCTCTGATCAGTCTTGTTTGGTACATAGATGAAAAGGATTCTGAGAGGCCTTTTATTTATATGTAAACAGATAAGACTACAGGCCAAAGTAGTCATTTTTAGAAGTGACCTGTATAATGAAAGGGGAGTGGTCAGCTCTCTAGCTGGGCTGAGCAGTTTTTAGTTCAGTCTTGAACTGGGAAGTTCAACAGGGAGCCGTGTGGAAACTCTCTTTTCTGTCTTGCAACTTCAACCTGTAAGCATGTATTCCAATTATACTGGTTTTTAAAGGGAGTTTGCTTATTGGGACTGTTGTGTGTATTTGGAACAACATAATTAAGTCTAGTTTGATAGGCTGAGTTCTGTAGGGGTTCTTTATTCTGCTCTTTGTGTTTCATTGTGGAATTTTGTGAATAAATTTTTGTCTGTTTTCAAATCTAGTAGTCAACCCAGCTAACTTAATCCAGGTAATTTTCACTGTACACTTACTGAAACAAATTGCAAAGTTTTGGTTTGGGGCTTCCTGCTTAAGAATGTTTTGAATGGTCTGGCTTAGTCCATAACAACAGTTACTGAGCCACTTCTTTGGAGTGCTTCTTCCGACAGGAGGCCAGGACTGATGCAGTACCGGTTACTCGGGCTGTTCTTGTAGACATGGAGCCAAAAGTCATCAGCCACACTTTATCCATAACTATGAAGTAAGGGCAGTGGAGTTATCAAAATCATTCCTACTTCTACCAAAAATAAGGATCTCAAAATCATTGGGCAAAGAGATTCTGTATCGATGAGGATTTTGTGGTCTACCATCAGAACATGGCCTACAGAAGTTCAAGATGGCAGGTCACCACCACCTTCTCAAGGGCAGGCAATTAAATGCTTACCTGCCAATGATGTCCATCTCCCATGAGTAAATTTAAAAAAACCCTGCAAATTCCAGTTGACTGGGGATTGGGACCTTAATAAACACTGTAGTTGGCCATAATTTCCCTCAGTTGGTGACCCACTGAATGCCAGAGATGACCAAATGGACACTGAATTTGTCTCTCCAAAAATGTGATGGCAAAACAAATACAAAGATGGAAGCAATGGCCTAATGGTATTATTGCTTGACTGTTAATCTAAAGAACTAGGTCATATTCTGGGGACCTGGGCTAAAATCCTGCCATGGCAGATGGTGGAATTTGAATTCAATTACAAATATGGAATTGAGAGTCTAATGTTAACCAGGAAGCCAATATTGATCATTTTAAATACCCATCTGGTTCACTGATATCCTTTAGGGAAGGAAGTTGATGCCCTTACCAGGTTTACCTTATACGTGACTTTATGCCCTCTTGGCAATTACGGATGAGCAATAAATACTGGTGCAGCCAGCAATATCAAAATCCCAGGAATGAAATTTTTAAAAACTGCATTGAATCCATAGTCAGAGCCAGGACTGAAATCAAACAACTCTTTCCAAAAATTGCTAACTTCTTTTATCTAAACTAAATCTTTATTTTTGTAATTCTCTCTTGGCCTTCCTAAACTTATTTGCTTCAGCCTCGTTGGAACAAAAGAATGCTTTAGCCCCTGCTAATAAATTAGTCCTCAGCACAAGTGCATGCCAACTTATTTATTTGCCTTTGACCATAGGAATAGATGCAGAATATTTAGCCCCTCGAGTTTGTTCCATGATTTAGTGAGATCATGACTGAATTGTAAAGAAATTACACATGCTCATCCTTGTCCTGCATCCCTTAACATTTTTGCAGAGTTGATAAATCCATAGTCAGAATACAGAAAGGAGATAGAGGGCTTGGTGTCATGGTGCAATGGTAACAACCTCTCAATGTTGGGAAAACAAAAGAACTGATCATTGACTTTAAAAAGGAAGGAGGAGAACATGTCCCCATCTATATCAACGGAGCAGAGATTGAGAGGGTTGAGAGTGCCATGTTCCTCGGAGTGATGATAACTGATCACCTGTCCTGGACTTCCAACGTGGATGCAACAGTCAAGAAGGCACAACAACACCTCTTCTTCCTCAGGAGGCTTAGGAAATTCAGCATGTCCATAAGGGCCCTCACCAATTCTTACAGATGTACCATTGAAAGCATTCCATCCAGGTGCATAATGGCCTGGTACGGGAACTGCACTGCCCAAGACCATAAGAAACTACAGAAGTTTGTGTGCACAACCCAGACCATTACGGAAGCCATCTTCCATCCATGAACTCCAGTCACAATTCTTGTTGCTGAGAAAGGCATCATCAAAAACCCCTCGCACCCTGGTAATGGTCTCCTACAACCTCTTCCGTCAGGCAGGAGACACTGAAGCTTGATCACAGGTACCAACACGTTCAAGAACAGCTTCTGCCCTACCATAATTAGACTGCTGAATGGACTCTCTAACTTCAAACAATGTTGATCTTGTTAATGTTGATCTTGCTTTGCGTGCCTCCTGTGAAGTGTAATGTGTATGTCTTGCTCTGTCCAAACACCCTATGATCTGTATATCTTTGCTTTCTGTGAGCTGTGTGTACTGCTTGCAAACAAAGACTTTCACTGTACTTAAGGTGTACATGACCACTGTAAATCAAATCAAATAGTCACAGCAGCCAAGTACTGAGATCAGTTCAAACAATCTTTTTTTTCCAAAGAGTGGTAACCTCTTGCATCTAAACTTAGCTTCAATTGCCTTTGCAGAAATTAGTGCCAAACCTTTACCTTCTTTTCAATGGTCTGGTATTAATTTCTGGACTATGTTCCTGAATCCTAGTCTTCCCAGACACTTCCCCAGTACCTCTCCCTACCCCTAATCTTTTGACATTAATATATTGAACTGGTAGATTCCATTTCAGATGTTTCATCACCATACTAGGTAACACCATCAGTGAGCCTCCGATAAGCACTGGTGTTATGTACAAACTGGTGAAAGTACAAACAAAACAGAAGTGAGATTCCATGAATTAATAAACATTGGGGTTAGGAAAAAGTTGTACTTTAAGTACACAGAAAACAGAGGAATTCAAAACCAGGAAGAATATGGGGAGAACAGGAGAGAGTAAAATATAATAAAACAAAAATAGAAAGGCAAAGAGGAACAATGAAATGAAATCTTTAAGCATTTAAAAAAGTATACTTTTATAGGCACATCAATTAAAAAAGGAACGTTGTGATTTGAATAGGACCATTGAAGGATAAACAAAATAATGTCACAGGTAACAATAGAGAAATAACATAATAGTAAGTAATTATATCACAGTGTCATTTACAAGGAAAGTAGAAAAGATTGACATGATATTGAACGATGAAATGAGTAATCAGATAAAACATTTAAAATAAAAAGGGATGTTTACAATAAACAAAAAATCTCAAAGAGGACAAATTCAGTGTTTCAGATGGATTACATCAATGTATGTTTAAAGAATCGAGGGAAGAGATAATCAAGATATTACCACTCCTATTTAAAAACTCATTTGGAAAAGATGCCATACTAGTGATTAGTAAATTAGATTCCTTACAGTGTGGAAACAGGCCCTTCAGCCCAACAAGTCCACACCGACCCTCTGAAGAGTAACCCACCCCCCCCGACTAATGCACCGAGCACTATGGACAATTTAGCATGGCCAATTCACCTGACCTGCACATCTTTAGAATGTGTGAGGAAACTGGAGCACCTGGAGGAAACCCACACAGACACAGGGAGAATGTGCAAACCCAACACAGCCAGTCACCTAAGGCTGGAATTGAACCTGGGACCCTGGTGCTGTGAGGCAGCAGTGCCAGCCACTGAGCCATAGCTGATAAAAATCCTATATTTAAAAAAGGATATTGAACAGTCTTCAGAATTAACAGCTTAACATGGGTGGTAGGAAAAATAATTAAATCTTTACAAATGCAAGAGTGTAAAATCGCCTAGAAATGAAAAATATATAAATATATAGTCAACATGGATTTGAAAAGGGAAAATATTACTTAACCAACCTCATTGAACCTTATTGAAGGAAATAACAGAGGAAGAGAGAAAGAGAGAGAGAGAGAGAGAGAGAGTCAGAATGCAATAGATATAATTTATTTGAATTTTCAAAAGGCCTTTGAAGAAGTTTCTCATAATAGGCTGATGAGTAAGATCAGGGAATGTGGAATCAGAGGACAAGTTACAGAATGGATTACTGGATAGTATCCAGCTCTCCTCACCATATCCGTAAAAGAATAAAGAAGATGAAAAGGATGCAAAAAGGATTTGCAAGGATGAAACTAGATCCAGAGTCAAGAGTGCAGTGCTGGAAAAGCCACATCAGGAATGAGGCTCACCAGGGCTTTTGCCCGAAACGTCGATTCTCCTTCTCCTCGGATGCTGCCTGACCTACTGTGCTTTTCCAGCACCACACTCTCAACTTGGATCTCCAGCATCTGCAGTTCTCACTTTCTCCTGAAACTAGGTACAGTTGGGTATTCATATCAGGAAAGGATTGACATATTATATCTCTGCTTTTTGTGAAAAAAAACAAAGTCCAAGGAGTGAACTTATTGTGATCTTTAAAATTGTAATGTTGGAATACAAACAGAGAGAATGTTTTCTCATATAAGGAAGAGAAAAACTGGAAGCCTCCTTTACGAGCAACACCAAGAAATCCAGTATGGAATTCAAAAGAAACTTGTTCATCAAAAGCTTGGTGAAAATGCGGCACTCACCAGCACAGGGGGTGGTTGAAGTGAATAATGAGTTTAAGTAGAAATTAGGTAGGTCTGAAAGTGAAGGAAATAAAGGGTAGTAATGGTTAATTTAAATGAGAAAACCTGGGCAGAGACTGAAATGGACCAGGAGCATTTGCATGGACTGCTAAGGTCAAAGGGTCTATCTCTATGTTGCATATCTTAAATAATATAATTCTAATCGTGTTGTCCTGCATTGCTCCAATAAACCGCTGTATGAATATGAGAAGTAGCATCCATGTTTAAATTAGCCACATTGCAGCTTCCCAACTCAATTTTAAGATTAACAAACTAGGAGAACAATCACTGCTCCCATTTTCTTTCAGGCAGCATCTGCTAGCAATGATTCTGTATTGCTAGTTACAGCTCTTTTGGACCCATTTCTGTTTTCTCAACTATTCCATTGCCATACATTTGCCTTGTCCGTAATCCATTTTTTTCCCATTTGCTCTTTCCTGTCTTCAACTGTAGAGATCTTCCAGTTTGTGTTTTCCTTCCCTCCTGCTCCATCAATACTTATTTAAAATGTCTTTCATTTCCAACCTATGCCACTTATGAAAGGTAATGCACCTGAACTGTTAATCTGTTTCCATCATCATGGATACTGCCTGAGCTGGAGCATTTCCAGCATTTTCTGTTTTCATAATAAATGATTCTTAACTGCTGTACTATGCAGTTTCTTTGAAGAAGTACATTGCTTCATTTGGAGCCTAGAGATTCCAAAGTGTGTTTGTAGATTATAATATCAACCCAGCAAATTTGCACAATTTCCATTGGTTGGTGCTTAATACGGGATCAGTGTCTTAATGCATATTTTATTTCTTTTCTTCCAGGATCAGTGAATAGAAATAACAACTTCATTAACACTTTCAACCATGTACTCAATGCAAAATTGACATGCGTAGTAGCTTTAACACAATCTAAGTTAAACTTCTGAGATAAATAATACAGTCAAGTGGTGTTATTAACATTTTTATTGACCAATTAGTGTTGTATAGATTTGCATTTAGTATTCTGTTTGCATATTTTTAAAATTAATTTTGGCAGATGGCTTGTACAAAATTGCTCTGTAGGTGACCATGACCAAACCTTCCCTCAAAACTGAAAGAGCTTACAGTAAAGAACATTTAATAAGGAACAGAACAAGATAAATGAGGAGCATATCAGCATTCAAAATATATGGGGGTGGTGGACAAATTCACTCTGAAGGCATCAAAACCCTCAAGAAGAATCAATTAGAAGAGCAACTAATCTGAGAAAAATTGCACTTTGCAAATGGTACTGTCAGGATCTCCGAGGAGCTATTCCACTAATCACAGGCTCTTTCTCTCATTCTCATTGCTGATAGTATCACCAGTGAGCAGCAAATGCAGTACAGTAACAGCTTGTGATTGGAAGAACAATGAACAGTTAAGGAAGTAAATGCTGGTAATCAGGCATTCACTAGGGGTTGGGTCTTTTGCAAGATTCAGGGTTTCTGTTTGCTGGATGTCCTATCTACTGGCCGGGAAAGAAGTGGTTGTAAGAGGGTGAAGGTGTGGGGACATGGAAAATGAGGCTGGAAGAATGAGGGGTGAGAGAAAAAAGCTTCAAGGAAGTATGTGATGTAAATGGAGGCTGTAAAAGTAAGATGGAAGCTGCAAGGGAGCTTGGGAAGAGGGCTGCAAAATGAAGACAGCAAGGAGGAGGATAAGAGAATACAATGGAAGGGGGTGGGGTGGGAGAGTTGCAAGGGAAAGCAGAAGTGGGGTGGGCCTCAATAGAAGTGCATAACAAAGAGAAGATACGTGAGAACCAGGAAAAATCGAAATCATGTGGTAAGTAATGAATTATTTGGAAATGAAGGTGGGACTTCTTGTTTCAGGCTGTATATGTTAATGAGTAACTATTGGGAAAGATATGGTTGCTATTGTAGTGGACATGTTTTAATTGTTAAATTCCTATCTAAGATTGTTCTGGCTTTACTCTTATGCAATGCAAGAACATTAGCTGTGACCTTGACAGTCTGGAATGTGTTTTAGGGTGTCTGTGAAAGTGTGCAGTTCCTTATGTCTGTTGTCTTGTGCTGACTTAAATATGGTATCACTGAAGAAGTTAATGTTTTGTGTTATGGCTTTAAATTTGATGGAGAGTTGATAATTACTGAATTATGTTTCTGATTCAAAATATCCCCAAATTTAATGTAAATACAGATGGTGTTGTTACCACATGACGGTATTATCCAAAACATGAATAAGAATAAAAAAAAGCCCTCTGAAATCCAACAAGTAACCCATGAAAATTAAAAATCAGTGAGAAATTCTAAAGAAGAACCCTTAAAAAACAACTGACCTTGGTAACACATGACAACCACATGATGGGGCAAAGGTAAATTGGCCTAATGTATTAAGGTGGGAGATCAAGAAGTAATTTTGTCTTATTTAACATTGTCTTATTAAACATTGTCTCAGACTAAAGTATTAAACTATTGTTAAATAGACGCTTCACAGTTTTTGGATAACATTTTAGTTATAGGGGTTATCTTAAAACAAATGTTTTTATTATTGTCTTATCCTCTCTGGGTCTTTAAACACCAGCAATGATTCTGATCATTGCAATAATTGAGCATCTGGTGTCTCTATCTGAGTTTAACTTCATAACCAAGAAAAAATGCATGTATTTTATGATCCCAATGAAAAGCTGCACTCAAAAGGAATGCTAGTTAGAGAGTCATTTTGCACTGCAACACTGATTCTCAGGCATACTGTCTCCTGAAGAATAGTCACTCACTGGAATTACTGTTGATTTATAAAGTGAAATCACTCATGCTCCACAAAGCAGAATCCAGTACTTTGAAAATTGATCTGAGGCCCTCTGTAGTGTGCTTAACAACCTCATAACTACATTACTTTGATCACCTTTGGGCCTTCCTTCTTTGTTAGAAAAGGCTTCTCTTCTGCTACCTAACCCGAGAGAGATTAGTGCAAGAACATTTTCTATTCTAGCCTTCCATTATCTGTGGTAAGCATCAAGGTCAAACATACAAAATTAGCCACTGAATAAAACCACATCCATTCTGCTTCATCAATGTACTGAGGCCTCCTCAGAGATAGGCTTGCTATAATGAAGTGGTTTTATTTCTGAAACAAGCCAGTGTGACCTTTCTGAATAACATTTCCAAATGTAGTGCCATTTAGTGTTAAATTGCTACATTTCAATGCTAAGAACTTAACTTTCATGCTCAAGTCTGTGCTATGAACTCAGGAAGTATTGAGTGCAGAGATTGTTGTAACTTTTTTCTGCTGTAGCACAGTTGGGTTAGTGATACAAAAGCGTAGCTTGTGCCTCAGTATACCGTGACCATGGCTGAACATTAACATACAAACAGTGTAAAACAACTGGATTTTGGTTCACTGTGACATCTCATACTCATAACAAATATTTGCAAAAGCTCATTGTATGGATAATAGATAAAGGCCTAGGGGTGTCTTCAACATGGGAATGATACACCAGCAAGGAGTCTCTGCTTTCATGAAACAGAAGAGGAGCCTGTACAAAATTAGATTTAAAAGACAAAATTTGAATTTACAAAAAATTGCAACACCACAAATTCAAAGCTGTGATTTTTTTTACTTTATGCGGCTACTTTTTTTTTGCCAGGCTATTTTATTTTTTAACACTTGCAATTCTTTTGACGTGTGCATTCTGTGGGACTTCTCAACACATTAAGTCCATATGAAGAAATTCTTATGTGATAGCAAAGCATTGCAAATGCTATAAACCTGATATAAAACAAAAAAATTCAGCAGATTGACAACACGTATGGAAAGATAAACAGAATTAACATTCCAGCTCAAATGAAAGGTCACTGAACTGGCATATTAATATGGTTGACTTGAATGAGGGAAGTAGAATAGGTAGGAATGCATGTGAGGGAGGATGACAGCACAGAAAGATACAGACTGGTTAAGTAAATGGGCAAATTCTTGGCAGATGGAAAAACGAAGTTATGCACTTTGGCAGCAAGAATAGTGGAGCTGAATATGATTAAACTGCAGAAAGCCACAGGTCTGAGGGATTTGGATGACCCTGTCCATGAATCACAAAAAGCGAGCATTCAAGTTCAAATAATAGGGAAGGCAAGAGAAATATTGGCCTTTATTTCAAACAGATGTATAAAAGTAGAGTTTTTTTTCTCTAAAAGGGTACAAGGCACTAGTCAGACAACAGCTGGAATGCAGAGAACAGTTTTCTTTCCTTTGTAAGGAAAGATATACCGGCTTTGGAGGCAGTCCAGAGAAGGTTTTGTTAGGTTGTTTATTGAAGAGGGGTTGAGTAGGTTGGGCCTGAACTCATTGGGATTTAGAATGAAACATACACAATTCTTGGGGGATGTGACAATATAGATGCAGAGATTCTTGTTGGAGAATTTAGGATCAGATGATGTAATCTCAGAATAAAGGGTTGCACATTTAAGATAGAGATAAGGATTTTTTTCTTTCGGGGTAGTAAGTTTGTAGGATTTGTTACCACAGAAGGCTATCACAGCTGGGCTAGTAAGCATATTCCTCAATAGGATAGACATACCTTTTAAACAGTAAAGGAATCAGGGTTTGAGGGAAAAGGAGTTCAGAGTTATCAGATTAGCTATAATCTCTTTGAATAGTGAAGCAGACGTGGTGGGCTGACTGACCTAGTACTGCTCCTTGGTCTTAAGTCACCACAGATTCTGCCCACTGAGTATTTTCAACAACTACTACTTTTCATTGCAAATGTTCAACACAGGCAAATTTCTAACTGATAATTATATGATTCTAGTCAATTCATTCACTGGTTTCTCTATTCATTCAGATTAAATAATTTTGAAAAGTGTTGTTTCAATGGTGTTTGGACTAGACAGAAAAGTCCACAAATTGTTTTAAAGGCTGACATGAATTGACAATTTTCCCAAAATGCTATACAGATATTCCAATAACAAAGAAAATTTCCATCCATTTTTAATGCAACATGACTATTCTTCCCAGCCCAGATTCTGTTCAGTCATTTTTCTAGTGTCTTTCCCACCTTCCAATTGTCAGAATTTGTGAAAGTGTCCATTTCTATCAATACCTGGGAAAATGGGCCAGTAAATCCCCCAGAAGATTGTTTGCCATTAATGGTTGTATACTGATCACTTGGAAGTCAGTTACTCATGTAACTGGATTGTATTAATTATTTTACATTGTTTCTGTATAGGAGAGGAAAAAACATACTGAGTACTAGGGTACAGCATAGCTTTAAATGTGCAGTTGAGTGCCTGCACAACTCCTCAAGGAGTTATTTTCACTCAACCAGCATCAATTAGAGATCACCGGAATTAATTAAAGCCAGCCTGTACCTCTTGGGTCTGAAGATCAAGTGGTGGTGTTCCACCCTCTGGGCCAGAAGGCATGGGTTCTAATCTCACTTGCTCTTGAGGCATGTGCTAACATGTCTAAACAGGTTGATTAGAAAAAATAGTTAGCCTGCATCTCTTAAAGGGGAGGTGTATTCTGGCTGGAAGCACCTGGGGATGATCACTTCATCGACATGAGTGAGTTTACTGTTCAATAGCAGTGATTATGTTCCCAGCCTTTCTAACTCCACATGGAGGCTTGGTGCATGAATTTGGCAAGAGGTCTTATGATTGTGAATGTTGTAAAAGATTATGCTTGAAATGATCTCTTTAATTGAAGATAAAATGGAGAAATGAAGAGTGATGCATTCTGCTTGAGTTCTCCACAATAATAAGCTGTCTCATTGATACGAGGGAGACAGTGGATCAGGATTGAGACTTACTGAAAGTGCAATGTGTTCACACTTGAAACAAAGGCAAGAGCTATTTGTTCACTGCACAGATTTTCTGCTGCTGAGGGTTCTTGTTTTAGACAAGGAGAGGTGATCTCAGAGACAAAAGGTTACAGCTGGTACAGACAGTTGGAAGAAGATGATTGAGTCCTTGGGGAGCCACTGGACAGAACATTGAAAGGTCTTTTCTGGTTAAAGAGACCTATCTGTTTTTAATCTAAGGATTTTAGATGGTTTACCATGGTGAAGCTGGGAGAACTCACTGCAGTGGACCATATTACTGATTAGTTTCAAAATTCTCCAAAAACTGATGGAACTGTCTTTGATAAAGGTGTTGTGAAATGGGAAGATGTGAACTTGTGAAAAAGCTGAACCATTTTTTTCTTATAAAGACTGTAATGTTTTCTGGTGTGCAATGTCATGTGACTGTATCTAGCACAGACTTATTAGTTGCAGAAAGATACTGTAAGGGATTTTTGTTTTCTTATAGATTATGTTTAGTTGATATAGCTTCCAGTTGGTGTTACAGAAAGTCTTAAGTCATATTTTGTAATATACATTGGTCACTGGAAATTCAAATCTCTTGTTCGAAATCTTTGGTTAATGCAGGAAGCATAACAGCTAGACTGAGATCCCCTATCCACAGAGAGGCAGATAAAGTTGATGTAGAGTATGGGACATATTTCTGATCACTGCCAATGCAAAATGTAACCCCACGAACCTTGTTGCAGTACAGGTGAAATTATAATGATCTCATGTTTGCATGCAACATCTTTACATACAAATGTGGTCTTACTGCTCAATAAACCACAATTTCTCAACTCCTCCAAATCCACTAATAATATCAATGTGGACAATTACTCAAGTACATCCTATCTGCAAAAAAGATAAACTCAACCTGATTAATTACCATCCTTTCAATTAGTTACCAAAGTGAAGGTTTTTGATGAGTATTACACAATTATATCTCTGGCAAGGCCATCGTTTGATATTCATCCTCAAGTGCCATTGAACTGAATGTCGGGAGGAAGGCAACTAAAAGGCAACAACATAGCTGGAGTTCTGGAGTCACATGAAGGCCAGACAAGATAACGACAGCTCGTGCTGATTTCCTTTTTCCCTAAAGAACATTAGTGAACCAGATGGGTTTTTAAACAATAAACAACTTCAGTTTCATGATTGCCATCATAGAGACTAGCTTTCCATTTTGAACTTTATTCATGAATTGCAATTCCACCCGCTACTATATTGGGATTTGAACTCCTGTTTCCAGAGAATAAGCCTGGATTTCTAGATTACTAATTCAGTCACATCACTTCTAAATTACTATTCCCTACATACAGCTCCAAGAACTGCAGTTATTCAATAAGGCAGCATACTACCACCTTCTCAAGGGTAATTAGGTTTGGGCAATAGATGCTGGCCTTGCCAATAGTGCCCATGCCCCATGAATGAATAATAATTTAAGAAAATACAGCTACTTTAATGTGGATGGAGGTTTGCTCATTGAGCTTGAAGGTTCATTTCCAGACGTTTTGTCATCCTACTAGGTAACATCTTCAGTGGGCCTCAGGTGAAGCACTGCTGAGATGGGATAGATGGGGTCTAACTCGATGTGTTTGTTGATAGAGTTCCGGTTGAAATGCCATGCTTCTAGGAACAACACATCCATCCTCGGACAAGCCAAGCAGAGACACGCTTCGAGAATTCCTAGAAACATGACATTCCAACTGGAACTCTATCAACAAACACTTTGACTTGGACCTGATTTACCACCCCCTGAGAAAAGGAACAGGAAGTGACTTCACCACAGAAAATAACATCACAGGAAATGACATCACCAACCCAAACCTAAAAATAGAAAGCAGGAATTTTCAGTAGTGCTTCACCTGAGGCCCACTGAAGATGTTGCCTAGTAGGGTGACAAAACGTCTGGAAATTAACCTTCAAGTTCAGTGAGCAAACCTATATCCAAAACCTCAACCTGAGCTACAAATCTTCTTAAAACGTGCTACTACTTTAATGTCTATGGGCTTCACCTAACCCCTTCTCAATTTGTATTGCGACAAATCTTACATCCACATTTCACTACTAGCTTTTGTACCACAGCAGACATATCATACAAAAACATTGTGCATGATACAATGAAACACCAACAGGATACAGGGTTTTTATTTGCAAATTAGATGTATTTCTGAAACAGACTTGTTTTTAAAAATTGCTGTCTGGATGTCAACAAATTAGTAATAATGGGTAACTCTGGAAGAGGAGTTCTCGATCCATGTTTGCTCGCTGAGCTAGAAAGTTCATTTTCAGACTTATCATCACCGTACTAAGTAACATCTTCAGTGAACCTCTGGACCAAGTACTGCTGATGATTCCTGCTTTCTATTTATACGTCTGAGTTTCTTTGTGTTGGTGATGTCATTTCCTATGGTGATGTCACTTCCTGTTATTTTTCTCGGAGTGGTAAATCGGGTCCAAGTCAATGTGTTTGTTGATAGAGGTCCAGTTGGAATGCTTCTAGGAATGTCTGTGTTTGGCTTGTCCTAGGATGGATATGTTGTCCCAGTCGAAGTGGTGTCCTTCCTCATCTGTGCATAAGGATACTAGTGAAAGAGGATCAGGTGGTTTTGTGGCTAGTTGATATTCTTGTATTCTGGTGGCTATTTTTCTGCCTGTTTGTCCAATGTAGTGTTTGTTACAGTCCTTGCATGTATTTTGTAAATGACATTAGTTTTGCTTGTTGTCTGTGTAGGGTCTTTCAAGTTCATCAGCTGCTGTTTTAATGTGTTGGTAGGTTTGTGGGCTACCATGATGCCAAGGGGTCTGAGTAGTTTGGCGGTCATTTCCGTGATGTCTTTGATGTAGGGGAAATTGGCTAGGGTTTCTGGAATTGTTTTGTCTGCTTGTTTGGGTTTGTTGCTCAGAAATTGGCAGACTGTGTTTGTGGGGTACCTGTTCTTTTTGAATACTCTGTATAGGTTATTTTCCTCTGCTCTGCGTAGTTCCTCTGTGCTGCAGTGTGCTCATTGGAATAATGTTCTAATGCAGCTTCATTTATGGATGTTGGGGTGATTGCTTCTCTAGTTTAATATTTGGTCCATATGTGTTGTTTTCCTGTAGACACTGGTTCGAAGTTCCCCATTGGCTGTTCGCTCTACTGTGACATCTAGGAATGGCAGTTTGTTGTTGTTGTTTTTCCTCCACTTTAGTGAATTTTGTGCCAGTAAGGGTATTATTGATGGTCTTGAAGTTTCCTCTAATTTGTTTCATTTAGTGATGGCAAAGGTGTCACCCACGTAGCAGACCCAAAGTTTGGGTTGGATGGTTGACAGAGCGATTTGTTGGAGTCTCTGTATCAGTGAAACAGCAAGCAATGACTTTCTCAAAAATAAAACACCATACATATTTTCAACTTTTTAAATAGTAGGATTTTAAAATATTTTAAGTTTCCTTTCAACAACTGTTTTAGACAGATCCTCTTAACTTTTGACTGTTGACCATTCCTTTAAATTTTTTTTAAAGTTAATTTTGACATTTTTTTTGGACAGCTCCTATGAGCTTGACTATTAATGTTTTTGAACTTTTGATGTATGTTCCTGCCTACTTTTCGACCATTCCAAAGGCAACCTGATAGTGTCCCAGTCTCAAATCCAAGGGGGTACCTGATGGATGCACAAAATTCAGACCTGCCCTTCCAAAACCAGACAAGAGTGGAGACAGCTAATGAATTAAATAGCAAGTGTCCTTGAAGAGGCATGCATGAATTGTGATCAGAGCCCATTTCCACCCTGGTAAACATGTGAACTACTTTGTTCACAGGCAGGATTTGTCAACTATTTTATTAGCACATCACACAGCCTCTTCACCATGATGAAAATTCAGGCCAAAATGCCACATCTCCCCAGACACAGGAAACAGGAGCTGACCAGCATGAAACAGGCATGACTACACATGTCCATTACCATTTATGAGGTGCACTGAAGCTGGGTAGGAGCTGAGTTGAAAAACATTGTAAATGAGAGTAAGCTCTGATTAAATTCTCCTTCTAAAATCACTTTCATCCCACTTAATGTTCTGATTTACAAGTTGCATTGGCGGAACTGAGAAAGTGTACCCAATGTCTTGGAACATGGAAAATTCTGTTATTAACATCGCACACCACTTTATATTGAGCTTGGAGTCCATTCTATAGTGAATGGAAATGATAAGTTGAGAACACATGCAGACCTAACCATGTGTCACATCTGATGGTGAATGTCTAATTTCCCATTGCAACACAAGCAAACTTTCTAAGTGCTATGATGTACACCTAGACAAGTTTGCTGCCATTGTGCTTAGACTGCTGCCATAATGACTGAAATTTATTAAATGTGAATATGCAATATTTTCAGCATAATATAAAATGTCAAAGCTTACTTACAAGCTTCAAACACATGTGCTTTGAGAATTGTAAAAGCATCTATTATGAAAGTTAAGGGCAATCAAATGTATATTGCATTCCACCCCACATAAGAAATTGTCCCTTTGAGATAGCTGTGTCGTTCAATAAGATTGTTGCTGATATTCTACATCAAAACCATCAGCCTTGTATTCGTTAATTCCCTTAATAACTGAAAAATCAATTAACTTGTACCTTGAATGTACTTAACTGAGCATTCACAAGTCTTTGGAGCAGAAAATTCCATCAACATTCATAATCCTTTGAAGAATTTCTTTCTCATCTCATTCCAAAATGGTTGATCCTTTACTCTGGGATTGTGAACCTGTATTCTAGATTTCCCAGCCAAGAGAAAATAATGTTCAGCATTGACTCTGTCAAGAATTTAATGTTTCATTGAGATTACACTTCATTTTTCTGAACTCTAGGGAGCATAGTCTACTCCTCTTTCCTTGGTCAATTCCCTCATCCTAAGAAATAGTCTCATGAAGTTTTGTTGCATTTTCTCTCTGGACAAAGCATATCCTTCTGCAAGAATACATTCAACTTGAGGGAAGCCAATATATAAAAATGTAAAAACATTTCTCCAAGTAAATTCCTTTTGGAATAAAGTTTTCTGAGATTGGCCAAATGCTGCGTCGTGGCATTCCACGTGACAGGAGTACCTTGACATACACTTTCTTTTAAAGTGGTCAAGGAACAACCATTAGTCCATGTGATAATTTGTAGACGCCAGTTTTGGACTGTAGTGTACAAAGTTAAAAATCACACAACACCAGGTTATAGTGTAACAGGTTTATTTGAAAGCACTAGTTTTTAGAGCGCTGCTACTTCGTCAGGTGATTGTGTAGAATAAGATTGTAAGACACAGAACTTATAGCAAAAGTTTAGTGTGATGCAACTGAAATTATATATTCCAAAACACCTGGATTGTTTGTTAAGTCTTCCATCTTACAGAATGACCATGTTGCTTTCAGTTCTTTCATATGTAAATCAGAAAACTTTTCTTAGAAGTTACATTTTCAAGTGAGTTTTAACAATTGGTGTCATGTCAGCCCAGATAATGTTGTAAAGGTGTTAGCTTCCTGTGAGGCTGTCTGTGCTGCAATGGTCAGACTGATTCTAATCTGAAAAATTGATTTACAGAACCTTACATGGATTCACGCAGTTTTTGAGCAAAGTAAAATGGAATTCTGCAATACTTGCAGGAAAATTGACTTAACATCTGTCATGGGGCAATGCTAGAAATTATTAGGAACTTAGCTCAGGGCATTTATTATGGTTCAAGGCACTGTCAGGCATAGTATTGTGAAAGGACAGTCATATCTGATCAATCTATTAGAGTTCTTTAAGGGAGTAATGTGCTGAAATTATTAAACCGTCGGGGAATCAAGGTTTAAGAGGAAAAGACAGGAAAGTATGTACGTGCAATGTCAGATAAACCATGATCCCACCGGTGCAGCGGGCTTGAGGGGCCAAATGGCCAACCTTGTTTCTTATGGTTTTACAGTGCTGTTGAGGGGATATATTGTATTTATATTTCAGAAGGCATTTGATAAGATGCTACATCAGGGGTTATTGCAGAAAATAAAAGTTAATCATATAGTGGATAACATATTGGCATTGAGAGAAGATTGGCTGGCTAACAGAGAATATGGTAAAATGGGTCTTTTTCAGGCTTGCAAGATATAATGCATGGTATAAAGTCAGGAACTACTAGAACTTCAGTTGGTTACAACTGATCTAAATGACTTAGATGAAGGAACAGATAGTACGATTATCAAGCTGCCTGACAAAGGTATGTTGTGAGATAAGTTAATGGAAAGGACACAAGCTACAAAAAGATAAGTTAAATGAGTGGGCAATGATGTGACAAATGGAGTATAGTGTGTGAAAATATAAATTGTCCATTTTGGTAGTAAGAGTAATAAAGAAGGACATTATCTAAATGGTGGGAGATTGCAGGGTCTGATATATGAAGGGATCTGGTTGTCTTTGTGTATGAATCATAAAAGCAAAGTATACAGAAAATCAGCAACTAAAATATTGTTGTTTATCACAAGAGGAATTGAATATCAAAGTAAGGAAATTCAACATTGCTGAAACAACATCTGGAATATTGTTTATAGTACTGGTCACTTTATTTAAAGAAGAAAATAACTCTGTTTGAATCAGCTCAGAACATTTTCCCAAATTCCTGGAATGGATGAATTGTTAAGCAAGGGGATGAAAGGTGATCAGGGATCAGAGGAGAATGCAAATTCAAGGTTGAAATCAGATCGCCCGTGATCTAATTGAATAATGGAGTAGACTTGAGGTGTTGAGTGCTCATCTCTCCATGCTTCAGGCTCACTGTCTTTATTCCTGATGAAGGGCTTTTGCCCGAAATGTTGATTTCGCTGCTCGTTGGATGCTGCCTGAACTGCTGTGCTCTTCCAGCACCACTAATCCAGTATTTGGTTTTCAGCATCTGCAGTCATTGTTTTTACCTTGAGGTGTTGAGTGGCCTATTTCTGCACCTTCCTTGTATGTTAATACATTCATGAGTTAAGGCTTTACCATTTTCTCCACTTGGATAGGTTCAGGCCCAATTTTGGAGATGGCAAGAAAGATATGGGAAAGGAGGGGTAGTTTTACCTCCCTGGAATTTCCTTAAAGGAGAAGAAAAGCTGCACCCATATCTATTGGAGCATACATTAAAGCATTTATTGCTTGAAACACATATGTTTATGAAGAAATGTGTGGTGAGATGTTATATCAAAACCACCTGCCACTTCTAATATGAATATAAAAGAATCCCACTATTGAAAAGGAAAAGGGATCTTTCCAGCATCTTACTTTCTCCCCTAAATACCACAACCAAATCTAGACATAGAATTTGCTCATTCAACTTTATTATACAATCTGTTTGCTTTGATATGATGTGAAACATTTGGAGATGTACTTTGTGAAGGGGCACCATGCAATAAATGTCAGTCTTTTCTCAACAAATCTGCTGGAGAGATGATGCTTTTAGGAAATATAACAGTCAGGAGTATGATCTTCCTAATAGAGTACACATTTTCTAAGAATACTTGGACTTTTTTTTGTTTTATAATAAACTGTAAAAGATAGCTGTATACTTATTAATGATATCTACAAAAAGAAACACATCGTTCTTTTCCAAGCCTAGATATTGCACTATTATTAAGGATGAATTAGACAAAGGAGTCATCTGAATGTTCACAATGTGGATGTCTCAGCTGCTACAGAGACAGAACAGTGTAAAGAAGGTGTTCTCGAGATTGGGACCTCCAGTTTAAGCTGACTGGCTTAGTTGCCAATGAAGGAGTGATTCAAATTAGGATGCTTAAGAGGTCTGAATTTGGGGAATGTAATTCTCAAGAGATTAACAGATGTAAAGCTACAGAGCTGGAGAAAGACAAGGTCATGGGACTTTGAAACGAGAGATGAGGATTTTGAAAGTCAAGCCTACTCGGTTAGTCATCACTATTGGTTGGCGAGTGCAGGGATGTTGTGTGAATGGAAATGAATTAGGATGTGGGCAATATTAAAATGACTAGATCACTTACTCAGGTATTTAGCAACCTTGCAAATCGTTTTGGCGCCAGGTATGACTTGTTGCACTTCAGATATGTAAAGCTTGGTCAATGTAATACCTTACTGCATGAAATGTTTTTCATGTGTGGCATTGTGGTGTTACATAATTAATTAATCATTATTTATCATTTTAGCAGCAAAGTTATATCAAATAATACTTGATCCTATGCCACATAGAGATAATGGGTCTAGCAATGTGAAATGGGCTTTTAGTGTACTGGGATACATTTTTTTTTAAACTGCTTTCCACTAAAATACAGAATATTCAGAGACTCATTTCTTAGATTATCACTTTTGCTTAGTTTGTAATTTGAAACCTTTAGAAATATTTTCCAGATGTATGCACAATACAAATTAGCTCAATTGTCCATTCTTAAAATTCACAAGGAAGGCATAGAATAATTTCACTTCAGTTCGATCTTAGAATTAATTTTAATTTAAAAGGATCATTTATAAACGAGAGAACAAAAGGAAATTTATTTCAGAATAATTGGACTGTGATTGCAAGTATGTTGGGACAACTGCCATTCAAAAATATACTTTCAGTGATAGCGTCAGAAGTATTTCATGAAATGAAGGTCAACACTGAACATTGCTAACTGCACAATAGCAAATCAAGTATTTGTTTTACTTTTACGAGAGCAGTTTTATCACAACTTAATTGATTGACCATATTCTTTAAATCAGAACATGCTTCTGACAATGTCATGACAATAGTGTAAATGATACATGTTAAATACAATATTGTTTAAACTAAGATTTGATTTTACAACTAGTGTGTAAAGGAAATTCTTAATATTTATTTACCAGGAATTCATTGCAAAATTTCAGCAGTCTGTTATAGGTGACAAGTAATCTTCCAACACTTCCTCATTCCAATATTCATATGGTATTCAAAGTTTGGGAGAAGATTTGTGGCTCGGGTGCTCGTTGTTGTGGTTCTGTTCGCCGAGCTGGGAATTTGTCTTGCAAACGTTTCGTCCCCTGTCTCGGTGACATCCTCAGTGCTTGGGAGCCTCCTGTGAAGTGCTTCTGTGCTGTTTCCTCCGGCATTTATAGTGGTTGTCTCTGCCGCTTCCGGTTGTCAGTTCCAGCTGTCCACTACAGTAGCCGGTATATTGGGTCCAGGTCGATGTGTTTGTTGATAGAGTCTGTGGATGAGTGCCATAATGGCCACTATAAATGCCGGAAGAAACAGCACAGAAGCGCTTCACAGGAGGCTCCCAAGCACCGAGGATGTCACCTAGACAGGGGACGAAACATTTGCAAGTCAAATTCCCAGCTCGGCGAACAGAACCACAACATTCATATGGTATTTTAAAAAGATTCAATTTGAGGTATTTAACTAAAAACAAGATATAATACTTTTCAAAATTCATCATCCTTCTTTCCTTCATGCAAAAATATTCATGAGTTAAATTCATGCTGAAAGAAATATTAAAGACATTATGTAAATAAAAGTTGTTGTACTGAAGATATTTCTAGAAACTAGGTGAACAAATCTATAGAATTTCAGTATACTTGGTGCTGCTCTCATCCTAATCTACATGCTGTTCGACAACATTTTCTGCCAATGTAGTTCTCGTTTCTGCATGTTTGTTGTTAACACCTTCCACCTCTTCAGCACCTCCTTTCATCCCTCCACTGTGTGTGTGCAGTCAGGAATCTTTTGATATCCAGTCACAACTGGGACTAAATGTATCAACCGCAGCTCCTAACAGAAATTTCATTCTCTCGCTGTGGTTAACATCCCGTTCACCAGCCACTGCCCCTTGCCACACTAGACTGTTCATACCATGGTTTATGACTGAACTCTGAACATAAAAGCTGGCTACTTGACAGCTCCTTGAGGGTTGTCCTCTATTCCTGCCTCAAATGGTGTTCTTCTATAAGTCTCTCATCTATATCTTTTATTCCTAGTTTCAACTATAGCACTTCTCCACAGAACAACTGACTTCTCATCCTCCACCCTCAAATTTTTTTTCTGCACCATCTCATTCATTAACCTATTGTTTTCTGACTCACTGTTGCGCACTTGATTCAAGATCTCTAATTTACAATTCTCATTCTCTGTGTAAAATCCACTCAGTGCTTTTCCACTCTTCAAATCCATAACTTCATTAATTGTCACAGCTTCCTCAGAAATCTCATTCCTCACTTCACTTTCATCTGATTGTTACTATTTATGTCATCTGATGTCCAGGTTTCAGACTTTGGAAATCTCCCCATTGATCAATCAATCTCTCCACCTCCTCTAAGATTCTACTTTAAAACCTATGTTTTCAATAAAGGTTTTAGTCACCTTTTTTGATGTTTCTTTCATTGGTTTGAGGTACATTTTGTGCTTAAACTTTGCAATGTGCTACATTAAATGTGCTACACATGTTCTTGTGTAATGCTTTGAGAACCACTGAAAATTCTGAACTATGGGTGACATGTTCTACTTATTGTGAAATGGACAATATTTTTCTGAAACTTTGGGGTGGTCTTTAAATTAATACTAATGCACAATATGGGAGTTCTCACTTGACAGTAGGCAAGTAAAATCCCTACAATGAAGTCTGTCTTCACTGGACAACAAACCTATCCATTTTTCTATAGTACCTGACTCGATTTCATTGTATAAAAATACGCCTTTGTAAATATTAATACTTCTGCTATACAAGAAGGAGTCGGGCTGATTAGTGACCAAAAATGGAGATTAAACCATGGGGCAGCAGATAAGGCTGAAGAATTAAACAAGCACTTTGTGTCTGTCTTTACCGAGGATGTTATCAACACATTGGTGAATGTTCTTGCGAAGGAGCAGGTTGTTGAGATGCAGAATTGATTTTATATTAAGGTTAATAGGTTGTTAAGGCCAGATGGTATAGTTTTCAGGATTCTCTGAAAAGTAACAATGATAATTATGGAAGCACTGCTAGAAATTGAACTTGATAACTATCTTTGAACTTCTGTTTCCGTCTAGATTATTTGCACTGCCATCTTTCTTGTTATCTAACAAGCCCACACAAAATGCAACTAATGAAAATAGAGCTTTAATAATAAAATAGACAATTTTTGCAGTGTCATGGCTGAAATGAGTGCACTACCAAATTTATTTCTTGAATTATTAAAACACTTAACAATTTATACTCTGCAGTGCATGCTTTCTTAATTTCAGTCAAGAGTATGATCCATATAACTGACAGAATTAAAATACTTGAGAATGATTAATATTTATGAAACTTCAAGATAAGGAAACATTTTTATCTGCTCCACACACGTTCTTCTGTATCTAGGTTAGATACTGTTTTAGAATATCCAAATACAGTATTAGGATGTTTTAAATTAAAAACCTGATTTCCTATAAATTTCTGTACACACAAGGAATTGAAAAAGCCAATCCAAAGCACCAAGTCAAAACTGACATTAAAATATCATTATAAAATAGTTTCCAGTATAACTTTCTCAGTTGACTATGAGCATATTTCAGTAAAATCTCATTTCGAAGTGTAAATCTGATTTGACTATACATTTACCAACCTCAGCAAATATCTGAGCTCAATTGTCAACATTCCCTGCATTGTATAAGGTGGGGCTGCTTGAATAACTTACTGAAAAGAAAAGCCAAACAGGAAGAACATAAGTCAAAGGACAATTTTTTAAATCATTAACTTTGTCACAATATCATCTGGATTTTGAATAATTAAATGTCTTAACAACCAACGTTTTTCTATAGTGTTGACTCATGATGATTTATAATAGAGGTTCCCTGAACAAGTTATTAGCTTTCATGTCAAGGGGATTTGAAACATACCGTGAGTCAGCAATACTTCCATTGAAAACCGCTTGTTTGATGCAATATCATCGACAGTATTCTGTTTGTCAGACATCAGAAAGATATATTTGTTTTGTAGGGATTTTGGTGCACATTCAACAGAATGATATCTAGGCTTAGAGTTCAATTATAAGAACATTGTTTAATGTTTTATTTATTCTTTTGAATTTAGAATATAGAGAGATGATTTAAAATGTTAATAGGATTTGCTGGAGCAGACACAGAAACTATTTTCTCTGATGGAACATCCTGCATTAGAGGTCATGTGATATGATGGATTTAAGGGATGTAATTTTTCCTTTTGTTTTAAGACCAAGGTATTTAGCAGTCTATTTGAATCCAATAAAATAAATAGCCTATGAGACCTTCAGATTTTTTTAGAATGTTGGAATAACAGAAGCAGACTGAATGGATGGGTCTAACTCCTACAGCACCATGATTTTGAGTTTTAGCTTTCCATTTCAGTTGCTGCTGGAGTCTTGAAGCTGGATGTGGAAGCTGTGTCTCCTCTTTCTTTTACAGCTAAAAAGGTGTGGGCTCTCTTCCTGCTAGAATTGCATCTGAGACAATCTATTTTACTGATTTTTGCCTTTTTCAAGGATGTGTATATGGGATGTTATTACAATGGAACAGTTGTTGTTTAATTAATTAAATAATTTATTATTCTGTTATGTTTTCCGGTTAAGTTATTCAAATTCTTCCTTTTTTTGTTATTGTTGTTGTGTTTTAATTGTAGAGCATGAATAAAGTGTGTTTTGCTTAAAGACTGATAGTTTGACCAATCGTATTGCATCTGGAGCGCAAAGCCTGGCACTTGCCTTTAAAATTTACAAAAGTTAGAGTCTAGGCTCTCTTAATATATACGTTGAGGGGATTTGGTCTGGTCCATAACAGTCATTGTCTTTAATTTAAAGGTAAGTAATTCAAGGAATGCAAGAAGCAAATATCAATATGAAAGGGACAGTAGTAGGAATCTAGAAGTCACTGCAAGACTGACAGATTGTTGGTGGGTATGATATCCAGGCAAAAGGGGAAAAAAATGTTGTGTAAATAGTTGAAGTACAAATTAATCAAGACCTAACTGGTAAATGGAATTCAAGGGCTTTAATTGCTAACTCTGTTCACATACTAATTCATTAACAATCCTGAAGACTTCAACTTAGCCCCTGTTCCTCTACATTTCTTGTGTTCATTACATTTATACACAAACTTAAAACAAAATTTCTCCATTACATTTACATCTAATGTACTAAATTTATCAAATGAGGTAAAACATCTGAGTTGGGGGAACCTCTGTGTTGTGTTTGTGGAGATTTGGAAGATAGTACCAGACTTTACAAATTACTATGATTTCTAATATGAGAAGATATCTCAAACTAAATTCTATTTCACTGCTGCTTTACAAAGATGTTACTGCAGTGAAAACTCTTTAACTCCTGCCCCCGGCATAAAAAGACACAGTTCACAGATCAGTAAATACAGACAACTGTGCAACTAATGTCAAGGCTATTCACTAGAATATGAAGATGAAATCTCTGTTTGATGCATGGAACGAGATAGGAAGCTGGTAACAACAAGTTTAAATTTATAGACCTACAACTAATAGTAAACTTAAAAAAAATCTATATTTGAATCAACAATTGGATCTCTTGACAGCTGCAGTAATTTTTTGAAATATTAACTAGCAGATTTAACATCTGGTAGATTGATGTGTAGAACACAAAGGTCAGGTCCAATGCAGACTGGAATTTGACTTCCACAAGTCTTCTGTAATGAGAACTAATAAATTAAGCAAAACTCCTGTTTACTTCTGCAGAGATATTGATGTCTTATCCCACATGGAATGCAAATGTACACATTAATCATTTTTCTGTCAGAAACTCAAAGCAGTCTTGAAAATACATTTTGCTCCACCTATACATCATAATTACATCAAAATTACAAAGCCATTTTGGGAAAAAGTAATAAATGGTTTAAGTTGGTGGGTTTTCCTTCGTTATAAGGCTGATTCTAGTGAAGTTAATATTATTGTTAGCGTTGCAGATCCTCTTTCGAAGGATCTGTGGATCTCTTTGCAACTAAACAGTTGTTTAATGAGCCAGTAACTAAACTAATGGCTGAGCACCAAGAGGAGATATGCAGAGTGGAACTTGGGCATTTCATAAGGTGGTATTTACAATTTGCAATTGCTGTCTTAACTTTAACACTAAGCTTGATTTTGCTTTCAGAAGTAAACTAATGGTACCAACTGTCTATTATACTTGCTCAGAGACATCTTATGTGTTTTATGTTGCAAATTGTTATGATTAGTAAACAGTTTAGTTGCTGCACCCTCTTCAGGGGATTTGGGCTCAAGCGAAGAGGTGAAACAACCATACATCTCCTTTCATCCTATCAGATTGAAAATGATAACTGATCCATACAAAGTAATTATGTCTGCTTTAATACTTAATTTAATACCAAATTGTATATAAAACCAAAAGGAGAGTGAAAGTGGATGGGAATTAACAGATAAAAGATCAACTAAGTAAAAATCATTAATCACTGAAGGAATGAGATTCTATAGTTATAAAAGTTGAATCTCACTCATACAGATGCTGTTTTACACCTATTAAACAAATCACTCTACTAAATATTCCACACAGGAAGTGACAAAATAGGTGACTTTGGTAACTTCAGTGTGTGTATATATTCCAAAGTACAACAATCTCACTCCTTTACATATCTTTCACTTCTACGTCTCTCAGTGAGGTATTGCTGTAATTAGATTTGTGGTGAAAAATCTAACTCGACTAATTTTCCAATTTCCATGTTTAATTATGTATAAGCAATCAATTAAGATTGTTAACCAATTTAAGCCTTAATAGTGAGTTACTGAGAGTTCTACCACAAGGTTAAGATTGTGCGCCTCCTTAATGTAGAAAAATATCACTATATACTTTTTTATTCATAGAATGAGGAATCGCTGGTTAGACCGGCATTTATTGCCTCTTAATTAGGATCAACCACATTACAATGGTTCTGGACTCACTTGTAAGCCAAACCAATTAAGAATGGCAGTATCTTTCCACAAATCAGAAGGGCTTTTCCTGACAATCAACAATGGATTCAGACCCATCATTAGACTCTTCATTCCAGCTTTTTTTATTGACTTCAAAATCCATTTTCTGCCATGATGGGAATCTAACCTGGGTCCCCAGAACATTACTTGGGTCTCGGGATTAACAGTTCAGCAGTAATGCATTAGGCCATCACATCCACATTACAGTCGAGGAAAACCAGCAGACCTTAATGAATAGAAGGAGAAATCAACATGGATATTTAAAAACCTTTTCAGGGTGAAAGGGGTAGTGACATGGTAAATAGGAAACATTTAGGTCAATTAGCAGGAGGGAAAGTTCGTTCATTGAAGAGAGAATTTGTGCTAAGGCAGGGAGGAATATCCCAAGAGATCTAAATCATAGGAAGGGAAAGTTCAGCGCAGATTGCAGGCTGGAGGGAACTTTTTACCTTTTCATTCACAGAATATAGTCTTCTGGGGCAACAAGTTTTACTCATCCCTAGCTATCCTTCAGAAGGTGGAGATGAGCAATTCATGTGCTGTAGATCCAAAATGCTGTTAGGGAGACATTTACAAATTTTGACCCAGTGACAGTGAAGGAATGATATACCAGGATGGTGAATGGTATGGAATTTCTCAATGATGGTGTTCATGTGTACTTGCTGCCTTTCTTATTGCTGCTAATGGTTGTGGGTTTGCAATGTGCTGTCTAAGGAGCCTTGGTGAATTTCTGCAATGCATCTTGTAGATGACATAAAGTTGTGCTATTGTTGCATTGATCATAAAGGGAGTGGGTGTTTGTGGATCTGCTGCCAATCAAGTGGACTGATTTAGTCCCTGGATGGTGTCAAGCTTCTTGAGTATTGTTGGAGCTACACTCATTCAGGAAAGTGATGAGTTTTCCATCACACTTGTGACTTGTGCTTTGTAGATGGTGAACAGGCTTTGAAGAATCAAGATGTGAGGTACTTTTTGAAGGATTCCAAGCCTCTGACCTGCACTGTAGCCACAGTATTTATGTTGATTGTGAGGGATTCAGTGATGGCAATCCATTGAATGTCAGGGGATGATGGACAGATTCTCTCTTGTTACTTATATGGCACTTGTATAATATGAATGTTACTTATGATTTGTCAGCCCAAGCCTGATATCGGCCTGCTCTTCTTGCATTTGGATATAGATTGCTTAAGTATCTGAGGAATCATGAAAGATCCAGAGTCATAGAGAACTCTAAAGACATCTTCTTTGTAATTGTGCCACCTCTTCTGCTGGGTCTGGCCTGTCAGTGGTTAGATAAAACTAAGTGGCTTGCTAAGCCTTTGACAAAGGCATTTAAAAGTGAATCATCAATGCTGTGGGTTTGGAATACACCAATGCCAGGCCAAGTGTAAATGGAAAATTTTCCTTTAAGCTAGATGGACTTTTATGATTGACAATGTTTTAATAGTCACCATTTAAATTTCTAATTCCAAATTGAATTTCATGATCTATGATGGTGGGGATTGAACTCATGTCCCTAAATCATTAGCAATATTATGATTCTACCTATTTCCCTCAAGTGCAAAGATCTCTCAATGATTTAACGTTCAGAGTTCTTGAAAGAAGGCATGGGAACCAGGAGCCAATATAATACCATGAAGACAAATAATATAAATGATACTTGGTGGGGAATAGGAAGAAGCCAACAAAACTTTCAATAACTTTGGATTTCAGGGGGTTGGAAGTTGGGAGACTGGCAAGAACATCATTGGAGTAATTATTTGAAATGAGGAATAAAATGTGTGGTGGTGTATTAGCTTCAGGTGTGAGGAAGGATGGCAGACTATAGTACATTTACTACACAAATTTTAGCACAATAATACATAGCCAACTTGTGGTTATTCAAACACAATTACCACCACCCCCCCCCCAAACTAAATCATGGAACTGTTGTTGAACATCCTGTGAAGCAGTCAAGACTGATTTTGTGGATTTTGTCAAAAATCAAATCTCATTAGAACTTTGTAAAGGATTTGAATCGTTCACTACCTTGGTATCCAATCTGTCATGGTCTGGCTCCATGACTGTTCATGACCTGGTCATTCATAATCCTTTCCTAGAACTGCATTTTGCTGGATTCTCTCTCTGCCATACTGACTAATCTTCAACTGCTATGCAATGCTCTTCAATGACCCTTGAATTGCTTTGAGTGACCTATTCCAAATCTTGTAACAATCTTGTCTCCATTGTTAGGCAGAAGCAAATGCAACAATAGAACCAAGTTTCCTGAATGTTGCAATTTTCTAATGTTGCTGGTTTTCACAACACACATCGATACAACAGAAATTTGAATTTCATCGCAAAACTGTGTGATACAGCTGGACTTAATGTCTCAGATGTTGTAAACACATGTGTTCAGTCTTTCCAATATTCAGTAGGAGGAAATAAAGCTCACCCAGTCCCTGATAATAGGGACAATGGAGGAACTTAATCTATACTTAAATGTTAGCAACACATTTTGAAAGCTGACCTTGTGTGTCTATCGATCATTTCCTTTTAGGATGTTATGTAAATAAGGAAAAGGAAGTGGCCAGGTTAGAAATGTGATAGCTTCCAGAGGTGGAGTGTTGCAATAATATTTCAATCGAGGTGCTCTGATTATGATTGTTTCAGTACTAGTGGAATTATGTAAGAATAGTTTTATGGAGCAGAGAAAATTGTGGAACAAGTGCTGTACCCATCAAACTATTAAATTATTGAAGCCCCTCAGACTGAAATACTTGATTGTTTTGAAGGAATTTTAATCAGTTATTATTATAACAACAGTGTAAAGTAGGGAATGAACTGGAAAAGATTATTTCGGTCTAAGTTTTGAAATATTTTGGTTCATTTTAACCTTAAACTGAACTAACTTGCAGAACTATCATTGGATCCAAGTGTTCTACGCCAGCATCATTAGTATGGTATCAATCAATGGGTAGAATCAGAATGCTTCCCGAACAGATCCGGAGTCAGCCGGGGTTCCTACTCTCTCCTCCTTGTGTGTTGTATGGAGCCAATTAATGAGTCCATCAGGAAGGATGTGAGGCTGCGCAGGGTAACTATTCCAGGCAGCAGAGGCCTGCAGGTCAAAGCATCCCTGTACATGGATGATGTTGCTAGTTTCTGCTCAGACCTGCTGTCACTGCGCAGACTTGAGAGTCTGCAACCAGTTTGACTAGTCTTGGGAGTTGAGGTAAATAGAGGCAAAAGTAAGGTTGTGTTCTTTGGAACTGGGCTGGCTGCTCCGTTATCCCCTTTGCCATTGGGACAGATTACCTGAAGGTGCTGGGAGTAGGGTTCACAGGGCTGATATATGCTCAAAAACTTGGCAGGAGTGCGTTGCCAAGGTGAGGCAGAAACTGGGCTTTTGGGAGCACCACTCTCTCTTTATTGTAGGTACAAACCTTGTCATCAGGTGTGAATCACTCTGTTGTACGTGACATAGGTCGGGCCTATTCCCAGAATCTGCACCTTTGCAGTCACCTGAGCCATCATCTAGACGTCTAAGATGGACCATGTCCACAGGGACACCATGTACACATCTCTAGATAAGGGGGCTAAGAATATATCCAATAGCACCCTCCTCCTGATGGCCACTTTTGTGTGTGGCTGTATCAAGCTGTGTATAAACTCTTGGTATGCAAACACCAGTCTCACTACATACTGAGGTTCTATCTGTCCCTGTGTTGCCAAGTATGGGATTGGCCTCCACTGCCAGGGAACATAATTGGATTATTCCACATCACCTGTTCTCTGGAGTAATTTGAAAGAGAAACCTTTTTGACCACAAGTCCATCAGGAAATGGATGTCTTTAAAAGACATTTGGATGAGTACATGAATAGGAAAGGTGTGGAGGGATATGGGCCAGGAGCAGGCAGGTGGGATTATGTTCAGCATAGACTGGTTGGACCAAAGTGTCTGTTTCCATGCTGTATGACTGCATGTCGAGTCCTTAAGACCCTGCGAAAATAGGTGGATTTTGTTACTTGGTTCCCTGAGCAGACTGTCAGTCATATGAAAGAATGCCTCATCACTAGAACTTTCCACCAAGCACCAAGACATTGCTTGGCTGGTGTTGAGAAGGCACTGCCTGTGAGATCCTTCACGTATGCTCCACTGCACACTGCTCTCAATGGCTGCAGGGGGGTCAGACTATCATATATCTCCTTCTGGAATGTATCTATGCAAAGGAAGTCTAGAGGAAAATGCAGTGGGTTTGTGTTGAGGTTTGTCCCGAGCAACATGCTGACGCAGGACTCAACAGCTCAGTGAGCAAACTTACATCCAGAACTTCATCCTGAGCTATGAATCTTCTCAGAACTTGTTCACACCTATTGGAGCAATGCCCTAAAACTGGCCCAACAGAGCGCCACCCGCAAACAGCTGTACTTCCTGTACAAATGCCTAAGGAAACAGGTACTACCTAAATGTCTTAAATGCAATGCTCCCCTTAATGCACCACAAGTCAAAAGAATAGCAGAGCAAAATGGCCGCAAAATACTTAGAGAAATGATTAATGATGACCGCAGCCGACTCTGTAAATACAACCAGGAAATTTCGCGCCAAAAGACTTTACTCACTAATACAACAGACCATAAATTGACAGACACAGTACAACAAGCCATAGACCTTAGACAGCAACAAACACAGAAAATGAAAAAAAATAGATCTGTGGAAAAAAAACTGACAAACTTACACAAAATAACAACACAGACAACATAGAAGCATGGATAAAAAACTTATCTGACCGACCCTTAACAGACACTGAAAAAGCTGTCTTATTAAGGGGATTAAATTACAACTTCCAGGATGCGGACAAGAAAGACATCTTAGCAGCGTTAGAAACAACACTGAAAGACAATGAACTCACAGAAGAAACCCAGCAAACTATCAGACAGTCCCACAAACATTAAGCAGGATAAAGGAAGGAGATACACTCAATACAAAAAAGAAAAGCACTTAGAAGCACTAAAAATGATTAAACATTTGTTACCCTACCTGCAAACAAAGGACGCTTGACAGTCATTTTAAATCCGAGACTACGTTGAGAAAGCAAATGCACTGCTTGCAGATACTAATACTTGCCAACAAGTTGCCAACAGACTCAATCCCACAACTAGAGAACCAAATCAAATGTGGAGAAATAAATAAGACCAACTTTCAAATCAATGAAATCAGATGGATCCAGCACACCACACTTCTATGGATTACCTGAAATTCACAAACCAGGAGCTCCGCTCAGACCCATAATCTCACTACCTGGAACACCAACTTACAGATTAACCAAGAAACTACAGCAAAGACTAAAACACTTAGTAGAAGACTCATGTCACTCCATCCACTCCACCCAAGAATTCATGAAGACCATCAAAGACACCAAGATAGAAGAGGATTAAATAATAGTCTCCTTTGATGTAACAGCCCTGTTCACATCCATCAACATCAACCTGGCCAAAAAAACACTGACTACACTATTAGAAGATATACTAAACACCACTAACTTCATCAGCAAAGACAATATTGTCAAGCTAGTGGACCTATGTCTTACCACCAACAACAAAGCCTACAGATAAACCACTGGAACACCCATGGGATCTCCAGTATCAGGGTTCTTAGTAAAGGCAGTAATGCAGAGACTCAAACAAAGAACTCTGTCAACCATCCAACCCAAACTTTGGGTCTGCTCTGTGGACGACACCTTTGTCATCACTAAACAAAACCAATTGGAGGAAAACTTCAAGACCATCAATAGTATCCTTACTGGCATCAACTTCACAAAAGGAGGAAAACAACAACAAAACTGTAATTCCTTGATGTCGCAGTAGAGTGAACAGCGAATGGGGAACTTCAAACCAGCGTCTACAGGAAAACAACACCCATGGACCAAATATTGAATTACAGAAGCAATCATCCCAACATTCACAAACAAAACTGCATTAGAACATTATTTCAGCAAACCACCACACACTGCAGCACAGAGGAACTACAAAGTGCAGAGGAAAATCACCAATAGTATATTCAAAAAGAACGGGTAACCAACAAACAGTCTGCCTAGTTTTTTTTTAAGATTGCTTAGTGTGGAAACAGGCCCTTCAGCCCAAGAAGTCCACACTGACCCGCCGAAGCATACCCACCCAGACCCATTACCCCTGCACCTAACACTACAGGCAATTTAGCATGGCCAATTCACCTGACCTGCACATTTCTGGACTGTGGGAGGAAACCGGAGCACCCAGAGGAAACCCATGCAGACATGGGGGGAATGTGCAAACTCCACAGTCAGTCACCTGAGGCAGGAATTGAACCCGGGTCTCTGGCGCTGTGAGGCAACAGTGCTAACCACTGTGGCAACCACTGTGCCAAGGTGCAGCAACAAACCCAAACAAGCCAACAAAACACATCCAGAAACCCTAGCCACTCTCCCCTACATGAAAGATGTCTCGAAAATGACTGCCAGTCTACTCAGACCTCTGGCATCATGGTAGCGCACTAACCCACCAACACATTAAAACAGCAGCTAATGAACTTGAAGGTACCTATACGGACAACAAGCAAATCTAATGTCACTTACAAAATAGCTTGCAAAAACTGTAACAAACACTACATTGGACTAACAGGCAGAAAACTAGCCACTAGGATACATGAACATCAATTAGCCACAATACAGATGAGGAAGGACACCACTTCGAATGGGACAACACATTTATCCTGGGACAAGCCAAGCACCGATACATGTCAATTCCTAGAAGCATGGCATTCCAACCAGAACTCTATCTACAAACACATTGACTTGGATCCCATTCATCATCCCCTGAGAAAAAAAGAATGAAATGATATCACCATAGGAAATGACATCACCAACCCAAAGCAACTTAAGCACATAAATAAAAAGCGAGCCATACGACCAGTGCTTCATCTGGAGGCTCACTTATGACATGACCTAGTATGGTGATGAAACGTCTGAAACCCAACCTTCAGCTCAGCAAGCAAACCTACATCCAGGACTCCACTTTATGGCCTGTTGCCTGGGGGGCACACTGAGATAAATCTTGACTGTGTCGGGAGAGCCATTAAATTGATGAAAGATGCTCTTTGGTCTGCCCAACATTTGTTGGCCTTCTAGAGGAAGGAGGTGAAAGACCCTGACCAAAAGTTGCAGACAGGTGCATTTTGAGGTTCAGGACAACATGCTGAGGGACACACTAACGCTTGACAGAGCTGCTGCCAAGGCACTTTGGGGAAAGGCTACCATCTAAGGTCTCTTTGGCAAGGTTTAAACGGATATGATCAGTTATCAGACCCCCACTCTACAGGGACATCAAATAATGTTTATATAGTCTTCTACAACTAAAAAATGTTTTCAGCTTGTTGATTGAATATTGTCAAACTAAATGTTTCTTCATATGCTGCTATGCAGAACTGAACTGCTTGAGGTACATATATATTATTGATAAAATATCTTTGAAATAAAATCTTGCAGTGCACTATAACTGTTTGCATTTACTGTGAGCAAACCATCCCAGGTCCGTTTGCTTACATAGCATATAAAACCTTCTACATCCTGATAAAATACTCAGAACACTTTATACACCAAGGTAATTCTAATAATACTTTCATAGAATTTTAAATTATGCAAATGTCTTTGAGTGACCAATTACCTGTTCTACAAGTTTGCTACGCTTGAGTTTATGTAGCCTTACTGTTAAAAACAAAAAGTACAGGAAAGAGGACATAGAAGATAAATCAGCTGCCTATTATCCTAAATATAACAGGAAAGGGCAATTTGAAACAAGTATGAAAAATGATGATAAAGGAAATTAAGTATTGCCAACCGCACATGATATAATGGGATAACAAATACTTTGCATAGTAAAGAAACAAATGAACAGGTACTGGTAAATTTTGATAAACTCTTCTCTTCAGGACCTAAGGACATTAATACAAATTGCTGCAAGTGACTTTGGAGGGATACATCAGTTCCTTTCTCAACTTAGTCTATAAATCCACAAAATATAAAACAAAAACAAGTATAGGATCTTTATTCAAGTAGTTATCTTACCTGAATAAACTTGTGTAAGACTGCAGTATTCAGGGAGAACCCAATGTAGATTTTAATTAAGGATTGCATCATTGACAGCAGATTTTAGAACTGAAAAATGTTTTCCTGAAGCATAAGAATATTGTTTTTATTGTATAAACCATTGAATTTTTAGCCTGCTTTGGATGATAAAAGTTGGGAAAGGGAAATGAGCATGAGTACAAACACTATACCCTATAAAATCAACACAGTTCGTCTGACAACTGAAAGGGAAATATACTGCTGCCAGAAATCATAACAGATGGCCTTCCACATGAAATGCACAATATTGCTTCTAAGTCAAGTCATGTTTCCATTTATCTTTGTTAGTAAAGCTTACTGTTAAGAATCAGCTTCAGCATCAAAAGCAATGAAAACTAAAAGGTGCAGATTGAAGGTGTTATTAAACAAGGTGTTGTCCTCCAGGGGTAAGCTCTAGTTTTATTTTTTAAAAAATGCTTTTCTCCGGCTTGTCAAGTTTTCATTGGTACTTTTGGTTTTCAGAAGCCATATTGGAAATTCATTTTACATTTACCTTGAGACAACCCTTAACCACATTATTACATTTAACATAGTGAGTTTCCCAGGGAATAACTGGGGAGAAAGGCACTCACTGTAACTCTGACATGATTGGTCAACCATTTTTTATCCACCCAATTTATTGCTGGACTGACTTCAATTGGCAGTAAACCTCAGGTGGGACAGAGCATGAAGCATATCGTTCAGATGGGCATTTTTAAAAAATGATCATTTTAATTCATGCAAATCATTTTCTGTGTCACAACCAGCGTTGAGCTTAGTTAGACAGAAGTCCACAATAGCAACAAGAATAAATCTAAATCTGCATCATCAATACTAAATCATGCTATGTCAAAATAATTGTGTAGATATTAGAACAATTGGAATCTGTTCACCATAACTTGTATTTATGAAATATCTTTATCAAATAATGACTCACATCTGAAAGCATTTTGCAATTTTTGAAGTATAGTCACGAAAAATAATCATAATTGTTGAGTTTAAGTGAGTGTTTTGAAATTTGAACAATAACCTTTTCCTCTTTGTAAAGAGTTATTTCCTAAGCTATTCCTGAAATGTTTAGTTTTTTGTGTGGTGTGGCATCATGAACAGTTGTGACAATCACTACCATGATCCTTGCCAAAGCTACGGTGAGAATCCTCAGGACATTTCTTTACTATTCTACTTTAGTTTGGTTAATAAAGTCCACAGGAGTCTAATTGTCAGCCAACATTATTTTCACAAACTACTAACAATATACAGATTGCAGATTTATTTCAACTTTGCTAATAACTACTAGAGAACCATCTTCCAATAATTACTTGATCTTGCATCAATCCCTGATGAGTTATTTTATTACATAGTTTCATTAACTTTTTACACTACACCTTGTCTAAGTCTCGGACACTACCCTTCACATTATTTCATATTTTTTATAACATCTCCCCTATTCCTCTGACATTACCACCAATTCAAAAAGGTTTGCAACTGCAGCAGTTTCACTAGTCTATCCATCTGTGTTTTTAACTCTGTCGTTAGAGTTTGAATTTAAACCATCCATGCATTCTCTTGAGCTACGTTGGGCAGAATAAGAATTGTCAATTATACTATTTCACAATACAGGACACCTTCCAGATCTCCTGAATATCTTTCAAATTTCTCATTGTCAACAAACAGACCTAGCTTCAGGATGTAAGTTGATATAGAAAGCTCTAAGGTTCCCAAGCCCTGGAAACAATTATGAAAATTCCACTACAAAATTCTGGAGTTTCCCTTGGCATCTCAAATCCCCACTTCATGAACTAGCTGTAAATTTATGTAAACTCTTCTCATTAAAAGTGAACAATTATAGTTCTCCATTAAGTATGTGTTGCCTGTGATTTTCCTCTTTTTAAAAAATATATATGTGAAAGTGTGATCGTCATTTGTGCCTTGATGTTAAGTTGTATGCTGCTTGGTCCAAGGAAGAAGATCTTACTCTGATCATGTTTCAGCTTATCAAAGAAGCAAAGCTCTCCTCTCCATTTTACAGCTTCATGTATTTTGCCTCCTGGACTCGAATATTTTCCAGTTGATCCTTTTAATCTTATCAAGAGATGGTGCCTACATATACTTTAATGTCTTTAATTTTTTGGGAGCTTGATTTTTGTGGCTTTTCCTTTTTGTTTCTGAATTTTAAATACCTTACTGTGACACACTCCTTTTAAAATGCCTTTTCACAAATGACCTTCTGCCATTTTGATGTGATAATCCCAGTACTGTGTTGTCTTGCCATACCAATTGGAATGGATAATTGCAGCTATCCTCTTTGTGCCTCTTCTGGTTGTGTTGCCATACTTTTACACAGGTGCTTGAACAACAGCACAAAGAAGATCATCCTTTTGCCAACATGTATCATGTCACTTTAAATTTGTACATGATTTTGCTTTCTAACTTCTGCTTGCCTAAACTTTCAACAATGTGCCATCTAACACTGCAAAATAATCTAATGATGTTTCCTCATAGAATCTCCCACAATTATTCAATCTTGAGTTAATTCTTTCTTTTATCTGCATATTTACAATTTTTTCTGCAAGTTTATTTACATTATTAGTAAACAAGCTGACTCTCCCAGTTGCTGGATTCACTTGTTAAACTTTTCCCCACTGACACTGAAGCAGAATATTGATTGTTTATTTTAATTAATTTGTCATTCAGCTCCTTCCTTGCTAATCCCTTGTCTAACTAAGATGTTGGCTGCACTACATCCCATTATGCAGAGACTACTGATCTGCTCCTTACTAAGTGTTATAGCTGTTTCCAGTGCGATGCAATAGTCTGTAAATCTGCAGCGTTCGGATTCAGCCACTGTTCAAAATTGTCAGGTCCTGCAACTATTCAAAGTGCTCAAATAGCAACAACTGGCCTATTCCTTTTTAGCATGTTCCACGTGCTATGAAATTACTGGCTACTTTTCTATGGTGTGGAGGTGCCAGTGTTAGACGAGGGTGGACAAAGTTTAAAATCTCAACAACAGATTATACTCCAGGGTTTTTGGGAAGCTAATATTTCCAAATAAACCTGTTGGAATATAACCTGATGTTGTGTGATTTATACTTTTCTATGCTGTGACCCTTCTTTTGTTGCCACCATCTGTAATTCTCCATTGGTTAAGCCTTGGGGAGGAGTTGGTATAGATCGCAGGAGTGTTGGTTTCTGGCAACCATTATCTTTCATTTAAATATAATCAACACCAACTATAAAGCGGTTATAGAAAGATGAAGACTTTGCTGCCATGAGAGAGAACTACCTTCTAATGGTCATATGATTGTACATCACTTCCTCATGTTAACTTACACTATTGCATGTGTATTTTAACATTAACCCTTTACATTTCATCTCCCCAAGTTTCTAACTCTATCTAATACATTATAGCACATTATTTATGTTTTCTTAGCCCACAATTACTATTTCAGTAGACTTAAAGAAACTTTAGAAAAGTCAGATTTGGATGTGAAATCCATTCATAGAATCAGACACTGCTCCCTGGAAAGTAACAGCTTTCTTCAGATATTATTGAACCACTTTTGCACTGAGATGAAAGTTGCTTTCAGATGCTGCAATGTATTGGTGTATTTAATAATTACATTGAAAGAAACTTGGAAATACCTATTCTCCAACTAAGAATCAAATGGAGATGTGTTTCTCAAGATCTTCATTTTCTTTACGCTGCTCTTTGTTTATCAGGGTTTCCTGGAGGAAGAGTCACAGTTGGATTGGGATGGGGTTGGGCATGCTCGGTTTATGCACATTGAGGTAGCGTAAATGAAATGAGTGTGTTCTTGATCCTTCATTTCTTGTTCCTATCATTATGTCAAAGAGGAACCTAGAAACTGGCATTATACTCATCTTGGCGCTACCCTCAGATCAGTGGGATTAAGGGAGTCTGAGGATGATACCAGAAGGCAAGTTTTAATTTATTTAAAAAATAAACTTGCCCACCTTGACACATTTTGGTTGTGACCACTTGTAAGACAATCACCTTTAAACTCTCAAGACTGGAACTTTAACTGAATTCCCTGAATAATAATCACATCTCGGCCTGAAAAACAAAATATGCATTAGCTGTTCTATTCCTCTCCAGCACCAGCAATGGACTGGGAAAACCGGTTATCAGAATCATAATGTGTTTATGGCTTTAAACGTAGAGCTCTGTTGTAATAGCAGTGCAGTCTTCCTATTTAGATAAATGCAAAAGATTTCAAAGTAATAATGGGAAAAAAAGGACAAATTCCTCCTTACATCCGACTCAACTTACATCTGGCCATAATCACATGAAGAATAAACTAATCATTTACTTGCAGTCACAGAACAACTACACAATTTGTCCACTTAGCAATAATTGCAATGCTGCAAACATTCTGTGAACTACTTTGGGTATTTTGACCCTGTTAAAATATTGTATAAATGTAAGCATAAATTTGGAACTTAGCATAATCTAGAAATAGTTTGGATATGTAAAGGGAATGTTATAAGATACAATCACAGCCACAATATTTGAAATTGCTTGGGATTTTAAACATAAATTCCAAAAATGTGTTGATTAGCTAGTCAGGCCAAAATGTTAACGTAATAGCCATCTTTTGTTTGTGTGTAAAGTTTGATTCCTCATGGGCTCATCAGAGTTCTTCTTGATTTGACAATGTCAGGGACTGGAATCTCAACAGGAAGAGTAAAATGAAAATCAGTTAAGGATTTTAACTAAGCTACCAATGGTCACCACAACCTGCCATAAAGCTGAAATAAAGGAGCCAGTACATTCTCTCGAACCATTTTTTTCAGGGAATGTTTGAAATGTTTCATTTCTAACCTTCCAGTCCTTTTGTGATTCAACATGATGTTGTGGTCCTTCGTATATATTTGCCTGCAAAGTAATATATCCCTAGTTCCTTCTTTTATTCCTGTGTTTCCATTCAAACTCAACTGATCGAATATAAAATTTGCCTTGGCCCAGTACAATAGGGCAGGGCTTTAAAATATGTTGAATTAAAAATATCTCTTTTAAAAAGATTCCTTGCTTTATTCAGCAAGGTTAAATTGATCATATTTAATTTAGTTGTTTAACTTAAAAAGACCGGTCACTATTTTGAAAAAAACAAATCTCCAAGTGATATATGCTTCGACATACAGAACAAGTCTGAAGTATTTTATGTTCTTTGCCAAGTAAGATGATGCTAACACAGTATTAGTTGCAGTGCAGATGTTTGATGCAATGATTGGGGTAAAAAAATTAACAGGTACAACATATTGGGAAGACTTTAGGTGGACAAGACTCCTGGCCCACAGCCTACGAATGGAACTGGAATGGTGATAAAGGAAGACATGAGGTGGTGGAGGAGGATTGCGACAAATATGATTCCTTTTGTTTGATTAAATTGTGTAGGGACACTACTTGTAATCATGGACCAGTCAGTTAAGATCAATGATGGGTCACATTTTAGCAACAACAATCATGGAAAGAATTAAGAGATACTTGGTTTGAGATAATAAATACTTTGCAGAAGGCAGAATGCGTTCAACTTGTTTAAATTCACTTGTTGGATGTGGGCATTGCTGGTGACCAGCTTTATTGCCTTTCCATAGCTGCCCTTGAATTTAATGGCTTGCTTGGCCATTTCAAAGGGCAGTTGAAGTCAACCAAATTGCTGTAGATCTAGAGTCACATATAGGCCAGACCTGGTAAGGATGGCAGATTTCCTTCCCCAAAGGACATCAGTGAGCACTTTGGTTGGAAAATTAGCAGCGTACATTATTTTCTAAACAACGAAAGGCTTTGGAAATCTAAAGCACAAAGGGTCTTGGGAGTCCTGGTTCAGGATTTTCTTCAAGTTAATATGCAGGTTCATTTGGTAGGAAGGCAAATGCGCTGATGCTGTTCATTTCAAAAGGGCTAGAGATGCAAGAGCAGAAATGCACTGCTGAGGATGTATAAGAATCTAGTTAGATCGTATTTGGAATGTTGAGCAGTCTTGGGCCCCATATCTATGGAAAGATGTGCTGTCATTGGACGGGGTCCAGAGGACGTTTACAAGAATGATCTCTGGGATGAAGGGCTCCTAATCTGAGGAACATTTGAGGACTTGGGGTCTGTACTCAATGGAGTTTAGAAGGATGAAGGGGAATCTGATTGAAACTTAGAATACAGAGAGGCTTGGAGAGAATGAATGTAAACAGAGTTTCCAAGAGTAAGATACTAGGGTCAAGGTGCACAGCTGCAGTGAAGTGAAAACATTTTAAACTGAAATGAGTCGGAATTTCTTCAGCCAGAGGGTGGTTAATCTGTGGAACCCATTGCCACAGAGTGCTGATAGACCAAGTCATTGAATGTATTTAAGACAGAAAGATATGTTCTTGATTAGTAAGGGGATTAAGGGTTGCAGGGAGAAGGCAGGAGAATGGAGTTGAGAAACGTATCAGCCATGATTGAATCGAGGAGCGGACTCGATGGGCTTAATGGACTAATTCTACTCTTATATCTTATGGTGTTATGGATATCACAAATATACAGTTCAGAAGACAAATGGATATCAGTGTTTATTGGGATTACATTATTCTTGAAATAGAATAATCAATACTGTTATATAGAGAAATTATAAAAGGAAAGATACAAAGCTTCTGTTTGTATGTTTGGACTTGGGCATTACAGAATAGCTCCATCAAGTAGTCATCCTATGTCTCATGGAGACTAACCGGAAGAAAGTACTTGGCCTGTGCCGTCCATCAATCTGCACTCGAACTTGCCTTTATTAATCAGGTGAATGCAAAAGAAATGTTGTGGCTTTTCAGTGTACAGCACCCATTACTGGATTATGCAATGTGCCTAACACAGGCCATCTTTGGTAAATGTGTTGATAATTAAAGCAGATTAAGTAAATTTAATATCAGAAATAAAACCAAATACCTTTAATGTAAGAAGGTGGACGCTAAGATATATTTACATAACATTTTTCAGCACATTTTTTCAAATTAATGTTTTAATCTTGGCATCCAATGTGAATACCAAATACCTTCAGAATGTGTTAGTTGTAAAAAAAGTTCTCTTCAATCCATCCCTACCATGTATTTGCTACCTTCATCAGCTATTATTGGAAAATTTTCATATTAATATTTTTGCCCAACAGAGTGCAACAGTAGTTTCATTTAAGAATATTGTTCAAAATTTAACAAATTTTTGCCATTTGCCTATTCATGCTTCCACTTCATGTATTTTATCCTAGAAGCCTTTCAGCTGAATATTAATAATTACCATCAACACAGATTGCAGCTAACTTATGAGAAATACATTAAACCGCATGACAAAACCTATATCCTCCAATTATTGGAGGCAATATGGTTGATAAAAGCTCTACTAACTGGTGCAAAAATGGTTTCTTTTAAATCATTTATTTTGTTTACTGGTCTGTAATTTATGGCAATTATTATTTTCTAGAAGAAATATCCTGCTTCTCCAACTAAAATAAATTGGGTCTTTTATTTTATTTTTACTCCCATTAAGCTGAAGCTCATTGCTCTTTCTTCCCTCTGTGGAACATGACACGCAAAATTGTTTTGGTAACAGCTATTGAAACATAATTCTGTTTTGCAGTCAGTCAGATAACAAAACTTAAGACTCACAATAAGATGTATTTACACAAATAGTAGGCAGGTAAGTGCACTTAGACACTTGAACTTTCCAGATTAACATCAGGACACTTTGCATTTAGGATATCTTCCAATTTTTTTATGTGATTGTGCTGAATGGAAAAGATTTGAAATAGATCTGCAACTTTAGAATGAGAGTCAGTGAGGCACTATCGGCATTCAGTAGCAGAATTGTATTCAGCTGTAATTTGTAACCTCATGGCTAAGCTTATCCACCACTCTATCATTATTAACAAGCCAGTGAATCAACCCTGATTCTATAAAAGCCATGCTCTTCGAGCAGCAAAAATGAGGTATCATGACCAATGGTTCAGATCTGGATTGTGTTAATCAACATGCTGAGACATGTTATGACCCAAATAAGGGGCAGGTGGTACTTGAACCTAGGTCCCTTGACTCAGGTAGATACATTATCACTGCACTGCAAGACCCTAAATGGATTAAATCCTAGCTCTTCAGTCCCACCACATCCAGCTGTGAATGGTGTCGGACAACTGAACAACACTTTCCTTGATAGGATAGTGAAGAAGGTGTTTGGTATGCTTTCCTTTATTGGATAGAGTATTGAGTACAGGAGTTGGGAAGTCATGTTGCAGCTGTACAGGACATTGGTTCGGCCACTGTTGGAATATTGCGTGCAATTCTGATCTCCTTCCTACTGGAAGGATGTTGTGAAACTTGAATAGGTTCAGAAAAGACTTACAAGGATGTTGTCAATTGGAGAATTTGAGCTCTAGAGAGAGGTTAAGTAGGCTGGGGCTGATTTCCCTGGAGCGTTGGAGGATGAGGGGTGACCTTTATAGAGGTTTATAAAATCATGAGGGGCATGAATAGGGATAATAGACTAGGTCTTTTCCCAGGAGTGGTGGAGTCCAGAACTAGAAGGTATAGGTTTAGGGTGAAGGGGGAAAGATATAAAAGAGACCTAAGGGGCAACATTTTTCACACAGAGGGTGGTGTGTGTATGGAATGAGCTGTGGTGGAGGCTGGTACAATTACAGCATTTAAAAGGCATCTTGATGAATATATGAATAGGAAGTGTTTAGAGTAAAATGGGCCAAGTGCTGGCAAATGGGACTAGATTAGGTTAGGATATCTGAGTTGGCATGATAAATTGGATCGAAAGGTCTGTTTCTGTGCTGTACATCTGACTCTAACTCACTGGAAGAGACAGTTCCAGAAATAGTCCCACCCTCACTGAGGGGGTAAGGCCTGAACATCTTTGAAAAGACAAGGGTGAAGCATCTGTAAACATCTCCAGCTAATAGTGCTGAATGGACGAGTCATCATGTCCTCCTTCTGAGATGGCCAGCATCACAATGATCATCTTCATCCAATTCGATTCATTCCACATGATGGTAAAAAAGGGCTAAAAGTACTTGATATTGCTCAGGCTGTGGATCCTGACAATATCTTGGTAATAATTGTAAAGACTGGTATTCCAGAGCTGGCCCATGCCTCTAGCTAAGCTGTGTCAGTTATAACACTGGCACTTAGCCTGCAATGTAAAACATTGCCTTGGTACATGTGCACAAAATGCAGAATTGAACCATGCCAAGTAATTACTATCCCGTCAGTCTATGTTTTATCATCATGATGGTAGATGTTGTCAAGAGTCTAGCATTTACTGAGCAATTTACTCGCTAACATTCAGTTTGAGTTCCACCAAGCCCAATTCCTATCCTCATTGCAATCTTGGCTCCAAAAGGGACAAAAGAGCTGAATTAATGGAAGTAAGGGTGGCAGCCTTTGCCAAATAGGCAGCATTTGTCTGAACATAGCATTAAGGAGACCTCAAAAAACACTAATCACTGCGAAACCAGGGGGAAACTCTCTGCTGCCTTGAGTCTTATCTAGCACAAGGTAAGGAGTTCATGGTTTTTGGAGCCTTGGAACCTCTCATTGCAATTACTGTTTACAGTGCTGTTTAAGTAATGGACAGAGGAACTCAAGCTTGAGTATGTATGGGTGAAGGGAGATTCAGCCAGCAACAATAGTTGGTCTGTGGAATAGTGACCAATTGCTGATAACACAGGCTTATCAACATCAACGTGATTTGTTCCTCAGTAGCTGAACAGCTTGTGCATGTGAATGAAGCCTTCAGACATCCAAAAATTAAGGAACTGTCCATTTTGCTATGGCACCCTTCAGCCAAAAGAAGGCCAGTTTAATTTCTCCCATCAGGTGTTGGAAGGTGTAGCTCCTAATCAATAAGCCAGAGGCCTTGTATGTATGAATCAGTTACCCCCGTGTCTCCTGCAAGCAAGAGAAAATACCTGCAGGTGGAAGATCAACGAGCAGCAGATCATAACAAGCTAAAAGAATCTTCTCCACAAATTTGTGTGGACAGTGATCACTGAAATTTCTCCCCAGTCTTTCCTGATCTTAATAACACTCATTTTTTTTCATATGTTTGTACAGGGAATTTAATAAGGGGATTCCAGAGTTGTATGTTGACAGTTCATACCTTTTATCTGTAACAGGAAAAAGCTATATTTGAGATGATCAGTCTTATTAAGTACAGAAAACTAGCCCTTCCTTTCTGGCCATCTGGGTCTAAAAGAAAGGTATATTGTGGAATCGTGTGTATGTTTATAAAACCTTTAACTGTTTTGATCACTGGTCATTAATCCCTTTTGGTCCTTTCATTCAATGCCATTAGCCCACAGCATCCTGAGGATCCCTCCAAGTCACCAGCATCTGACTCAAACATACTCAATGACCAAGCTTTTTTAAGTGGTACAGAGTTGCAAACCATACTAACAGAGTGAAAAAAAAACTCCTCCTCCATTTCAATTTTGAATGGCCTTCCCCTTATTATGAAACTGTCCCCTGATCCCAAACTTCCGAGCCAGGAAAAACATCCTTTGTGCACCAATTTTGTCCAGTTCTTAAGTGTATTTATAAAGTTTTGTTTAATTAGAGCAGGTCTCCCAGGAATCAGCCTGGTACATTTTTGTTACATTCCTTCTGTTCTCAGCATAAAATACAAAAGTCTGGTCAGAATGAATTCTTTGAAGAGTCAGTAAGATGGTGGCCTGCAGTGGGTGTGTGCCTCATGGATGATGTTACTATACAATACCAGTGGCCACATCCCTCCTTTCTCTTGTACCTTGTAGGTACTATCAGCATGTCCACCATATCTCGATGAAATGACCAGCTCCTGTAGAGGCAGTCCTGAAGCCTTAGAGGAAGTATTAGCAAGACTGCATTCTGCATCACCCAGAGTTCAGATACAGACATCAGAGTACATAGCATGTGGGACCCCATTTAGATGAGCACTTCACTGGGAGAACTGCTAGAGACCAGGTACCTGCTCAGCCCCAGCTGGAGAAAACCCGGAGAGAAGTTGACAATCAGGGACTTTGTACATGTGTACAGGGAGAAAGCAGGAATGGCTGAGCCCTCCACCTTCACCTCCATCCTGCCTTCTTCCCTCCAACACTTGGGACTTGCTGCTCAGGAGGGTTTGCTTGCCTCCAGCAAGGAGACCCTCAGCGTGTCTGGGCCATTCAGACAGAATTGGCCTCAAGGTCAACTGACTAAACCTCCAAGGCCAACACTCCCTCTACCCTAGCTGCAGAATCAGGGACTTAACTAAGACACAGTGGAGCGGAGATAAAAGAAGGAAATCTATTGATGACACTTTGGTAGTACAGGTGAAAATACACAATACATTATTTTTTGCCACATTTGAAGAAATCTCACTGTTTTGACTTTGCTGTTTGTGCAGCTATGCAGAGACTCTATGCAACTGAGCCAGTATATCTATGTTCATGTCCATTAAGGATGTACCATGGAGATTGATATTTATGATGAGAGGCTGTTGAAGCATGTGGAAGCAAGATGAACAAGGCATATACAGGTCAATGGGACTGAGCCTCATTCCACAATATCTCAATTCTTCATCTGGTCTCTGTGTTCAAATGTTGTGCTGTGAATGAAGTAGTCAGCAATGTCTGGGGCAGATAGGTACACAGCCAACAGAGAGCCAACACATTAGGAATAATGGACCCTGCAACTCTGTGTCCTGCACAATACATAGGTCTGTATGTAATTCTCTGTTTAAAGGTCCTTCCATCCATGTCTCTCTCAGATCAAGATACCCACTCCATCCACCATGTGATAGCAGCTGTTGCCTTCTCCATTGTGCACTTTTGATTTTGTACATGATGGAAGGTGACAGTGAATGTTCTTCAACAAATGGCTTTCAGCCTCTACCTCTGTCAGTGAGACCTCAAACATCCAGATCCCCTTCCTGATCATCCTTCCCCACAGATCTTGCACCTCCCCAGATGCCCCCACCCATCTATGCAAGCTTTTGCATGTCCACCTTTCCTCCCTCAGCCAACACATGAGGTGAGCATGACACATGGCCAATGGGGTGACCATGACAGATGTGGTCATAGACTGTCCCCAACTTGAATCCAGGGTACCCTTGGTCATGGGCAAACACTGCTCCCCCCAAACTATCCCCTTCCTATCCTGACTTTACTGCACATCCATTTGTATCACTTAACATCTCATCCCAGCTTGCAGCTCGCAGTTCCAAAGAACAATTTTCTGACTCAACCTCCCATTGCAGCAACCCTGTGTCTACCCCCCACTCCACCTCCCCACCACCATCACTATTCCACTTAGATTCTGTGAACTGACCTTATGGACTGTCAGCCATCCCTTTGAGTGACTGCACCAGATAGCTCTGGGTGAGAATTGCCCGGAGTCCTGACTGTTAACCTCACCTTTCAGACTCATCTTAACTGTGCATGAGAACACCCCAACCAGACATCCAACTGTAACCAAAACCCCTGGAGTGGTAGAGGCTGTCCTTGACGTACTGTGCCAGGCCCCTGACTGATGGAGTTTGAGACAGGGCTGCTTGTTTGCTGCACATGTAAGGCCATGTAAGCTGCTGGTACACAAGACATGGAAGAGATTTGTGGGCGGAACGGTGGCACAGTGGTTAGCACTGCTGCCTCACAGCACCAGAGACCCGGGTTGAATTCCCACCTCAGGCGACTCTCTGTGTGAAGTTTGCACATTCTCCCCGTGTCTGCGTGGGTTTCCTCCGGGTGCTCCGGTTTCCTCCCACAGTCCAAAGATGTGCAGGTCAGGTGAATTGGCCATGCTAAATTGCCCGTAGTGTTAGGTAAGGGGTAGAAGTATGGGTATGGGTGGGTTGCGCTTCAGCGGGGCGGTGTGGACTTGTTGGGCTGAAGGGCCTGTTTCCACGCTGTAATGTAATCTAATCTAATTGTAGCATGGTACCATACAGCAAGACATACACCTTACCTGAGGGCTGCTGACAATAAAGGCCTGGTTAGCATGTGACTGTTATTTGATCAGGCAAAGAAAGGTATGGATGGTGTGATCATGGAGGTAGACACTAAGCAGTAAAACAAAGTGAGTAGCCTGGTCCAGTCTATACAAAAGATGCCTGGCCATGCATACATGTGCAGCAGCTCTTCAATGCTTGTTACCAGTGCACCTAACAGTGTAAGTCAGTTTCCTGTGTGCCAGAGAGATGCCACGATGGAGGTGAGAGGCTGGCAAATATCAGGTGCCAATGCTTATGTATAAGGGATTTGCATTGTGTAGCCCGTGGATCATTTCCTGAGAAATGTGAAGGCATTTCACAGCCAGGGACCAGCTGAAGTTATCAGGTACCCTCTGACATCCATGTTGAGAACTCTTGACATGTACCATGCTTGTTTTGTTTGGGAAGATTAGAAGCTGAAGTGACACATTGGCTCAGTGGTTAGAACTGCTGTCTCTCAGATCATTGGACACATGCTTTAATTCCAGCCATGGGTGACTGTCTGGGTGGAGTTTGCATGTTCTCCCCATGTTGGTGTGGGTTTCCTCTAGGTGCTCTGATTTCCTCCCACAGTCCAAAGATATGCTGGTTAGATGGATTGGCCATGCTAAATTGCCTATAATGTCCAGAAATGTGCATGCTAGGTGGGTTAGCCATGGGAAAAGCAGAGTTACAGGGATAAGGTAGGGGGATGGGGTCTGTGGGATGCTCTTTGGAGGGTTGGTGTGGACACTGGGTTGAATGGTCTGCTTCCATACCATAGGGATTCTATGATTTAACTTTTAAAATTCATTCACATATGAATGAGAGATGTGTATAGCTGGCCAACCCAGCACTTTTAGTTCATTCCTAACTGCCCAGAGGGTAGTACAGTCATAGAGATGTACAGCATGGAAACAGATCCTTCGGTCCATGCTGACCAGATATCTCAACCCTAATCTAATCCCACCCGCCAGCACCTGGCCCATATCCCTCTAAACCCTTCCTATTCATATACCCATCCAAATGCCTCTTAAATGTTGCAATTGTACTAGCCTCCACCATTTCCTCTGGCAGCTCATTCCATACACGTACCACCCTCTGCGTGAAAAAGTTGCTCCTTAGGTCTCTTTTATATCTTTTCCCTCTCACCCTAAACCTATACCCTCTAGTTCTGGACTCCCCACCCCAGAGAAGAGTTTTTGTCTATCTTATCCTATCCATGCTCCTCATGATTTTGTAAACCTTTATCAGGTTGCCCTTCAGCCTCCACTCCAGGGAAAACAGCCCCAGCCTGTTCAGCCTCTCCCGATAGCTCAAATCTTGGCTACATGCTTGTAAATCTTTTCTGAACCCGTTCAAGTTTCACAACATCTTTCCACTAGGAAGGAGACCAGAATTGCATGCAATATTCCAACAGTGCCTAACCAATGTCCTGTACAGCCGCAACATGACCTCCCCACCCCTGTACTCGGTACTCTGACCAATAAAGGAAAACATACCAAATACTTTCTTCACTATCCTATCTAACTGTGACTCTACTTTCAAGGAGCTATGAACCTGCACCAAGGTCACTGTTCAGCAACACTCCCTCGGACCTTACTATTAGGTGTATAAGTCCTGCTAAGATTTGCTTTCCCAAAATGCAGCACCTTGCATTTATCTGAATTAAACTCAATCTGCCATCTCTCAGCCCATTGGCCCGTCTGATCAAGATCCCATTGTAATCTGAGGTAACCTTCTCCGCTGTCCACTACACCACCAATTTTGGTGTCACCTGCAAACTTACTAACCATACCTCTTATGCTCACACCCAAATCATTTATATAAATGATGAAAATTGGACCCAGCACCAATCCTTACGGTACTCCGCTGGTCATGGGCCTCCAGTTTGAAAAACAACCCTCCACCACCACCGAGTTGACCACATTGTCATGGATCTGGAGTCACATGTAGGCTAGACAAGGTAAGAATGGCAGTTTCCTTCACCAAAGGACATTAGTGAACCGATAGTTTTTCGGTATTAGATTCAAGGTCTTAATAGAATCTTAATTCGAGGTTTTTGATGAATTCAAATTTCACCATCTGCTGTGGTTGGATTAAATGTGGGTCCCCAGAACATTCACTGGGTCTCTGGATTAACAGTCCAGTGATAATGCCACTAGGTCACCATCTCTCCCATTCTGAGCCAAGTTGGGTCCTTAAGGTATTTAACAACCTTTAATCCACTATAATTCACAATTTGGCAATACCAAGCAAGAAGCTCACTAAGATGCTTGTTAAAAGCAGAAAATATGGAGGAAGTCAATTCTGACCTGGAGAGGCCCTGTGGAACATTTCCATTTCATTCTGCTACACATCTCTCTGCAGCCCACATTGTTCAGATCCCTTGGAGCAGCACGGTGGCTCAGCGGTTAGCACTGCTGCCTCACAGTGCCAGGGATCCAGGTTCAATTCCTATCTAGGGCAACTGTCTGTGTGGAGTTTGCACATTTTCCCTGTGTCTGCATGGGTTTCCCCTGGGTGCTCCTGTTTCCTCCCACAGTCCAAAGATGTGCAAGATAGGTGAATTGGCCATGCTAAATTGCCCGTAGTGTTAGGTGAGTTGGTTAGCAGTAAATATAAGGTAGGGGAATAGGTCTGGGTGGGTTACTCTTTTGAGGGTTGGTGTGGACTTGTTGGGCTGAAGGGCCTGTTTCACACTGTAGGGAATCTAATCTAATCCTTTAAAATTGTGTCAATTTGTGATGTGGGGCTATGAGTTCATACGTTTGCTTTTAGTATGTATTCAGTGTTTAAATAATGTTAAATGTTATGGTTTTTTACTAAACCAGTGTTTATTGAAATAAAAATGTCAGCAATAAGCATTTAAAACAATTTTATTTCATCTCCGCATGGATCCTGAAGTCTGCTACTGTCGGAAGCTAGGTAAATTAGTATGGAGGATGTAAAGACAATGATTGGTGGGGTGCAAGTTGGCATAAGAACTATAACTGTTGTGGTAGTGCATAGAAAGCCTAGATTGGCAAATGGATGGTGGGCAGTGGGGCATGTGGGTGTTGATAGTGAGAATCCATGGGGTTGGTGGAAGCATAAAGTGACATAGATTGGCACAGAGGGTCCATTTGCAGGTTGAGAGGTTGGTGGGTTATGAAGGTTAAAGGCCTTCATTTTTACAGCTGTGATAAAGTTCTGGATTATCGAGGGAGACCTTTTTACACAACTCCACATCTGACAGCCTCAGCCATTGCCTTGAACCAATTTCAAGAATAACAGGCCTGCCATAATGTTGCCACACCATCCAAACCACAATGAGAGCATCTGGGGCAGTTTCTCCCAAGTCTGGTTTGTGGAGTTGAGAATTTTCTTGACTCTGTGCTCCTGATTCACAACTAGGAATTCAGGCTGAGGAAAGTAAATACAGACTGGGGACTGAACTTGTGATGTTACTGATTTTCTTGGCTCAAGATAAAGATTTATTTTTATCCCTGAACTATCAGGATATTCAAGAGCTAATTACACTGCATATTATAGTTTAAATTAAAATTACTTTTAATTAACAACTTGTTGAAGCATACATGAAAATTTGCAGCATCTGCTCCTTTATTTCAATCCTAGTCCTGTGTGTGAGTCAGACAATTCTGAATCACATTTTCTGTAGGAGTACTTATATTCCTCAATTCTTTGGACATGGGTTCAAACTCACCTTGGCAGATGTTGAAATCTGAATTTAAAATCTGGAATTAAGTGCCAGACAGATGGCAATCATGTAACCATTGTTAATTGTTATAAAAACCCATCTAGTTCACTAATGCCCTTTTAGGAAAGGAAATCTGCCATCCTTACTCAAACTGGCCTACATGTGACTCCAGATCCATAGCAATATATTTGACACTTAATTGCCCTTTGGGCAATTAGTAATGGGCAATAATTTCTCACCCAGCCAGTGATCCTGTCATCCCATGATTTAAAAAACAAAACAACGAATTGTATACAAAATAAAAACTGATAGTAAGGTTACATGTAGTAACAGCTTACAAAATTGTACCCAATTTAAGTCTGATAGTCAAACTGTCAAGGTTCTAATTTCAATTATTTCTCTTAGCTGAGGTCTCACAAAAGCAAGTTTATCTCTCCATCTATTATGACATAAACCCACTGCCAAAATAAAGCTCTGCCAAGTATATTTTATACACAGAATTACGACACAAAGCACTAATGTCATAGAAACAGGCCATTCCCAATTAGTATATGTGGCATTTATGCTCCACACTAGCCTTCTCCCACCAACCTTATTCTAATCCTAACTGGCATTCTTTTAATTCCTTTATCAATCAAGTGCTAATCTTGCTTCCCCTTATATACATTATTGATATTTTCCCATTTCCAAGATAGATTGAGTATCACGTTTGATGGGCCAAATTAATTTGTAAAAGATTGTGCTTAAGGTTGCTCAGTAACTTAATGTAGTTCAATGTCTGCCATGAATGTCCCTATTATTGATTCATATTCATTAATAAAATATGTGGACTTGACCATGCATAGATAGTAAGGGTTAATTTACCATGCAATTTTAATGTAAGCATGTTTAGAATTCTAATTAGCTTTGTCACATGTGCTCACATGAGTACAGCGAAAGGTTTACAAGTCACCACTTTCGCCGTCATCTTAGGTTCAAAGGTATTAACGTGCAGATTCTCAAGTACAAATTCTTGGAGGAAAAAATTAGAAAAATAGAGAAATGTCCAGCATCACAAATGTTGATGCCATCTTAAGTACAAAACCATAGGAATAAATTAGAAAAATAATAAATTCAGAATAACAACAGTCCTTTCAATCCAGTCCATACTGGCACCTAGCCTCCGGACTGCACTGGGCCTTGCCTCAGTCTGTGTGAGGCTGCGATTCTACACTGGCTTCATGCTGAGTATCTCCAGGCTGGGAGTCTGTGCTGAGGTCAGAAGATAAGAATGAAGAGAGAGAATACAAAAATAGGGAAAAAGAAAAGAAATGCATGTCATGGAAGAGCTCCGCCTGAGTCATCCTACTTGGACAACATGACACACAAATTAATGAGAGTAATGTCACTTTTTTATGAAGATCAAGTATAAACATAGCCATGAGATCCCATAATAACAAGGGAAACAGCAATAACAAATGTGAGAATCAGGGATATAAATTTGTTACAATTTTGAAATATAACTTAAAATCATACTTCCAAGAACTTACTAACAAAATTAAAATTACATTGTAATACATTTCCCCATAATCCATCTGTAAAAATATCAGTCACTTTCTTTGATAACTGACTGCTTTTGTTTCTTGGTGACAACTTGCATTGTTACCATGAGTTGGGTGTTGGCTCCTTTTTAATTTTCTGCTGATGTGATAGTTCCTCATCTGTGAGGGCCATAGCATCAAGCAGTGTCATCTGTCTCAACCTGTTCTCTCAGCCATATCTGGGTGTGGCAGGAAGGGAGCAAGTTACTCATCCAACTGATCCTGGTGTTTTCACCTTTGCTTGAGTGAAGTGCAGGAACTATTCTTCATGTTCCAAGTAGGCTTTCAAAACCAGAGGACTGTGGTCAGCTGTAGTTTTTCATTTTGTGATCCAATTGCTCCTGAGATCTTAAACTGTTGGATATCATGTCAGCTGTTTAACTATCAAGCCAGCCTTCACAAGCCAGGAACTTGTTAATTCAGTTCAGTACTGCGCTTCTCTGTCTAGGCCTTCATCATTGTTCCTGTGATGATACTGTCCCTTTAAGATGTGTGTGTGTTCTCTTGCATAAGGGTGTTGTCACAGTGGTATGGAAATGTCTCCTTCAGACAGGCAGGTGATAAACAGGTTTGAGTTTTCCTAGGTGTTTTAATTTTATATAAAATAAAAGAATGATGATTGGCAGGGTCAAGGCTTTCAAAGAACCAGGAAGGGTTTTAGTTTTGTTTTCAGTTGAGAAGATTTTTGCTGGCTGCTGACCTAACAGACAAGTCTTCAACAGCAAGACTTCCTCTTAAAAATCAAATTGGGCAGACTGATTATTTCTTCTGGACTGGAGACAGACAGCATGTGAGAATCATATAGCTGTTTTGCTGAATTTAATTTTTGCCAAAGGGAGTGTTTATGGGATGCTGCTAATATTGGAACAGTTGATGATTAGTGGTTAAATAATACATTATCTTGTTAGATTTTTCAACAGCGTAAAGATGTCAGTTTTTTTTTTGTATTTTAACTTTGTTAGAAGAATAAAGTTGGCCCACCATCAAGTACCAAATTACATCTGGAATACAGCACCTTACACACGCCTTTAAAAAGATCTAAAAGTTATGGTCTAGGCTATTTCCTTACAATACTTTGGGGATGGGAGAGGGGTTCAAGTTTGGTCTGGTCTATAACACTGAGCTGGTTGCTGCTTCCACTTGCTTCTCTATAAACTAATGGTACACATCTCCAACATAGGCTGATTTCACTGGCTGCTTGAATTCTGACCAAACCTGCAATATCACTGACAATGTGCACAAATGACCTGAGCTTGTCCTCTTCCTTGAGCCATCCCATACATTAGTGTCACATCTGACAGCAGTGAATACTATGATCACACTCTACCTATTAATCCCAATTTTATATTAATCATATAACATTTGCCCTTTACCATCACTGATTTGATTTGACATCCCTAATCCAGGCCTGTTTATACAAACATGAGGCTAATTGCCATTAATTTAGAGATAATTATCACAATCACTGCTGAGCTGAGGAGATAATGGCTAAGTTGATTTACAGCATTTGATTGATCTATAATTGTGTGGAACAATAGGATCCAAGTCAATACTTTATCTTAATTTTCACATATTTGGAAACCACTAAGGTCTTCATGCTATAAATTAATTATCAGTTTATTGAATTCCTATTGTAATTTTATTAATTCTTTGGTTGTTGTCTTCTATTCCTTCCACTGTATATGGAAACCAAACACATAATCAGAGATCCCTCCCATCTCAGATATACTCTCTTCCACTAGGTAGATAATATAGAAGTTTTTATACATGTACGAACAGATTCAAGAACAGCTACTTCCCTGCTGTTGTCAGACTTTTGAATGAACCTCTTTAAAGTTGATCTCTCTCTCTCTCTGCACCTTCTCAGCAGCTAAAACATTGCACCCTATACTCTGGTCTGTTACTCTGATGCACTTGTATAGTATGATCTGCCTGTAAATACATAAGACAACACTTTTCACAGCACTTTTGTACATGTGACAGCAATAAATCAAATCAAGTAACATTTTTGGATTTTGCCTTTGCTATCCTTTTGAACAATTCAGTTGAAATATCTGTCCATGAGAACATTAAATTAAGGGCTGCTTCAGAAAAACTGCTCTTGGTGACTGAAGGTCACTGAAGAGTGCTGAAAAGTCTGAGTTCAAGAAATTTTATCTGTTTTAATAACTACATGGAATTAGAGACTTGAATTGAAAGTATTTTTTAGTTTGCTAATTGCCTTGAACTGTCAACTGTATCTGTCAAGCAAAGAATCCTTATATTCTGTGAGGGAAAAAAACTCAATCCCTTTTGTATTCTGGGAATGTAATAGCTTTCATTAGTTAGTACAATTCAAAAGTGAACGATTTGTTTTTGCACCTGCAATATCTAGTTAAAGGCAATGTAATATTCCTTCATCATTAAATATAACTATTGGAGCTGAAGAGAATAAGTGGTGGTCATTTGCCTTGGCTTAATACTTTCACAGCAGGGTCACTTGTGGTGCACTACCTCTGGGCCAGGTCTGACGGCAAGTCTCACTTGCCCTAGAGATGTATCATAACATACTTGAACCCCAGGTTGAATAAAATAACAATGACCCTCACCACATGGGATAAGGAAGTTGGTGATGACACCTATTGCCATTGGAAAGAGTTAATTTAGACTACTTCCTAAAAGTGATATAGAAATCCTCAGAATTAGGGATAAGACTTGAATAGGAGCTGATAAACTGCCAAGAAAGAAATTCCAAGTTTCCCTTGGCAGTTTATCATCGCCAATATGATCTAACTCTTGACATTACTTCAGAGATAGAAGAAACACACAATATGCTGGCAGCATTCAGTAAATCCTGAGCAGCTTGGTGGTTGGATTGCAACCTTCATAGCACCAGAGACCGGAATTCCAATGCAGCCTTGGGTGACTGTGTGGGGTTTACACATTCGCCTTATGTCTGCGTGGGTTTCTGCCAGGTGGTTTGGTTTCCTCCCACAGTCCGAAGATATGCAGGTTAAGTGCATTGGTCCTGCTAAATGGCCATGTAGTGCCCAGAGATATGTAGGTTAGGTGGATTAGCCATGGGAAATGAGGGAATAGGGGAGCGGAGGTGTCTATCTGTCTGTTTCTTTGGAGCGTCTGTGTGGACTCGATGGGCCAAATGGTCTCTTTCCACACTCCACTGATTCTATGGGTATTGGAGGACAAGGAAAAATAATTTCCATGTTGCCTTCTGTGCTTGCTTTAAGTATTTTTTATAATTTTAATAAATAAATTGTAATTAATCCATAAGTATTGTTTGTTGGTACCTTGTTAGGTCAAGCAAACTGAGGACTCCTTTCTTATAAAATCGGAATTCAGAAGCTAGGTATTTAAAGTCAGTTTTATACATCAAACTCCCTAAAGTTTACAGACTGGAAGTGATTATAAAGATAGGGAGGGATTAGGGGATCTGGAAAGCCACCCTGTGCTGGAAGTATCATATACATCAGAGAGAAGGGAACCAGGATATACAATACAGGGGCAAGCAGTTACTGGCATAAAGATGGCTATGCTTAGATAAGCATGAATTTACCAATGCTAGGGCATTTCAAAGCCAGTAACAATAGAGATAAAGTATTTTGAAAGAATGCCATTGTTACCACAGGTAGGAAATGATTGGCGTCAAGAAGGGATAAAGTACAGTAATGTAGTCATTCATTGGGCATGTTGTTCCTAACAAATAAAAATTAATAGTCTATAGAAAAGTCCATTGTGACATTTAATTAGAATGTATCGCATGCATTCCTTACTGTTCACACTGCTTCTTAACAATTCTTGGTTCTGGACTTGTTTAAAACTTATTAAATCTCTTAACTTATTCCAGTTCTTCCAAAAAGTCAGTCAGAAATTTTCCTCCACAGATGCAATCTGATATTTGATGAGAAAAATCAAACAATGTTTTTAAAAATATTAGCTTAGGGCCAAATGTTCAGCCAGAGAACTTGGTTTTAAAGAACATCTTGAAGGAGCAAAGACAGAGGTATTATAGAGCTGAGTGCTCTCATATATACATGGAGCCTAATGTCTTTTGAATGTTGCTGCCAAGCGACCAGCTTTAGATGGGACTTGATGTAGATTTAACGAGGTAAAATCAATGACTGCAGATGCTGGAAACCAGATTCTGGATTAGTGGTGCTGGAAGAGCACAGCAGTTCAGGCAGCATCCAAGTAGCTTTGAAGGTGGTGTACAGGTATTGTCACTGGACCATGAACCATCCCAGGCCAATGCTCTGGGAACATTAAATTCTGGAATTAAAAGCTAACCTTGGCAATAATGTCTGCAATGTTGATTACCATAAAAATAACATGGTTCACTAATATAGAACAACCTCTAGTTTCGAAACAAGAGTGGCAGGGAATATTTTGTTAGGATAACTAAGAGTTTGGATAATGGACTGTTTGGAAAATGGATAACATTTTTACCAGACCTTGATCTTGTTCGGATAATCATAAATTCGGATAATTGATGTTCACGTAATTGAGGTTGTACTGTATTCTTTAGGAAACAAAATCTGCTGTCCTTACACAGTCTGGCCTACATCAGTTTCCAAATGGTTGACTTAAATATGCTTCTGAAATAGTGTATTGAGCACAGTTTGGGTTTGGAATTATTTCAGATCGAGCCAGCAACATCATCTTATCAACAAAACAAAAAAATAAAATGGTGCAAGAGGACAGAAAACGTGACAACACCACTTGAGGACATGAAAGCAAAAATAATAGAAGTTGCTGTGAAAGTCTTGGAAGAACTTTTGAAGAGATACTTTTGAGGGCATCAGGGATGTTGGACTGCTGAAAAACCAACTTCATTGCAATGCGGAACCTTATTTAACAATTGACTGTTGTAAAAAAGAAAAATCTTTTAGAGCGAGGATATTCAGGAAAATTTGTATACTGTTCAGAACTGAGAGGTTTACTGACATGACTTTGGATCCTTTCCAGATAGCTAGAATCAAACTAAATTATACTCTTCATATATGTTGTGTTTCAATTGCTTATATTGGAGTATTAACAAATACATGTTTTTTGACTTCTTGAGAAAACATTGATGGTTTCTGCATTTTAAAGTTATGAATTGCTATTGAACATTATAGATTACTTTGACTGTACTCTCATGGACAATGTTATGTAGAAGTCATTAGCACGATTCATATACTTCCACTTACAACTGAATAGACTGTCTGGCCTGATTACTGTAATTATTCTGAACTGACTGCCTTTGAGTGGTGTATAGATTTGTGTGGCTTTTGGCAATCAAATCACTTTTGCCCACAAGAAATCCAAGGTTTCAGCAGGCAAAGTTTGTGCGGTTTTCAAATAAATGTAGTCGATTCAGGTACAGTGAGGTGAGAGTGATTACCCTTGTGATCAAGGCTGCCTTTGATCAAGTATAGCATCAGAGAGCCTTAAGAAAACTAGAGTTAATGGGAATTGAGAAAAACACTCCGCAGTTTTATTTTGTACAAATTAAAATGGTTATGGTTGTTGGTCAGTAATCTCAACTACCAGACATCACTATAGGAGTTCCTCAGGGTAGATATTTTCTAATCAATCTATTCAGAGATGTCATTACACCCCTGGAACAAGTAGGACTTAAACTTGTGCCTCTTGTCCTAGAATGAGGGACACTACAACTACACCAGAAGAGACCTATTATTTCTTGGTTTATATTTTTTGAACAACTATTCAGAGATGCATAACATACCTCTAGAACAAGTTTGACTTGAGCCCAGGTCTCCTGCCTCAGAGTTCAGTGGTAATGTCCTTAGGTTCCTCTAAGTGAAGTCCTCGAGTGAACCATTTTCAGCAATTTCATCAATTACATCCCCTCCATCATAAAGATGGTTTGGAAATACAATCTAGGAGTTGCATGTAGAAATTAAGGGTACTTAAACAGCATCTTCCAAATCCACAATCACTGAAAGGACAAGGATAGCAGATCTATAGGAATGCCACCAACAATCTCCCCTCCAAGCCACTCACCATTTTAACTTAGAATGGATTGCAGAAGATAAAGAAGGTAGCTCACCATCACTTTTCCTCAAGGGTAACTAACGAAGGGCAATTAATGCGTGCCCAGCAAACAATCCCATGAATAAAAAGTGAAAAAGCAATCCCATGAATTAATAAAAATAACTGAAGAAACAAACTCCATTATTTATGGAATAATTACACTATCCTTTTAAAATATACAAAAGAGATCACAGATTTATTTAAGTTATGGAAATTTAAGTATAATTTCAGTGTTTTTAGAGTGCAGTCTTTTAGTTTAATTTGCAGTCAATGTAAAACAATTGAGGAAATATTATAAAACTGACCATTAACTTGTACTGACTGATGTAAAGGCCCATATTTTACACTAAAAACAATTTGTGTGCAACAGCAATAAAATGACATTAACCAGCATTGTGCAGCAATGTTGGGTGACTCTAAATGAGCAGCTAAAAATAAAAATAAAAATCAGAGGTATTTGTACAAGTTGCCTTGTGCTTTCAGAGACTTTGCTACAATTGTACCTTGTCAAGACATTTAGTCTTGAAATTCAAGAAAGATGTAAAGTGTGGGACTTCAATGTTAGGTGCTACCAAATGCATCTTTGTACCAAATTAATACAACATAAATTTAGAACTGGTTCATCCAGTGTAATCAAATTTGCAGCTATTTATTATAAACTGCTCTGGGCTGGAGTTAATTTCACAACTGTGAAGCCTCATTTCTTCAGGTTCAAATTGTTGTGCTGCTTTTAAAAATTTAGAATAAAAACAAAAATGTCCTTTTATCTACAAGTATCTTTTTAATCCCATCTTTCATTCCTCCTCTTTATTTTGCTTCCTGCACATGATTTAGGTATTTAATTTTATATTTTTAACAGACAATTTTAGGGTAAATCTCGGCATGTCTCACTGAGAATTCTTTAATCTGGTGGTTTCAGGAAATACAAGTTGCTTGCCTTTGCCTGATGGAACTTTGATTGATTTCAGCTACCTTGCTTTGGATGTGTTTAAAAGATAGGATATATGTGAACTCTTTCTGCTGAACCCAGAAAGAACTCGGGGACACCATCAGAGAAAGGGTTCTCGGCCAAATAACATTTTACTGAAAGACTCCAGGCAATATGCAAGTACTGTAATGTGTAACCAATAAGGAACAAGAGATTTTCCCTCTATCCCCAAATCCTGTTGACCTGCTACGTCCACCTGTACAGACAGACACACTGGCTATTCAACAGGAGTTATTGTAGTCACTGAATTAGGCTTCAGGTTTCAACTCTTTCACTTGGCTGAGTGAAATATCAGGAGCAAGAGATCTTTAACAGTCTTTGAGAATCATCTTACTTTGTTTTGTATAAGTACTTTCCATATCTACTGTCGACCTTTTTACATGTACTTAGAGCTAATAATCTTATCACTTTTACTTAAATCACCTCTGTTGCTTTGCAGTAAACCTAACTTATTTAAGGCTATAGCTTTGCTGGTTATTTTTTAGTTGAAGCAGTTAAAAAATTAAAGGGGAATTATGTACAAGGTTAAGCAATTTTTTGTTTAGCTTGTGGACCACCCTGAGGACAGGCCCGGTGTGCTATGAAAGAATTGAATTTCCATGATATCAAATTCACAACGTGTTAACACAGTTTTGAAAATCTCAAGATCAAAAATTGTTTTTTTTAATGGACAATACATTGTGCAAATGGCAGTGAGGAATGCAACCTGACTGTAGGCAGTTTAAAAATCTACCACAAGCTTTTGAATGGAGATGTATCCTTCTCTGTGGAGGCTGCATTTGTTGCCACCAGAACCACATGGGGTGTACTCTCTGCTCATGTGGTCACAATGTGTATAATATTGCTGTAGGACAGATCTAGGACTGGAAAGGCCAAGGGAGTTTCAGATCAGAGCTGGGAGTGGGAGGCAGGAGAGTAGAGATAGGAATGGGAGGGCAGAGCACAGAGGGAAGTGAGGGTGTGGAACAGAATGGGGAGTGGGAGGCGAGCAGAGTAAGGATAGGACAGATGGATACCAAAACTGCAAGTAGACGGTGGGTGGCGAGGGCTTCTTGCATGTCAGTAATATCATTTGTGAATGCAGAAATGCATTCTCTGCTGCAGTTGTGAAACATATTGGTGCTATTGGCATTTGCCTAAGTGGAAGCCATCTTTGTTGACCATCTTGACATTGGCAATTGAGACTCCATTGAAAGAGGTATACATTTTCTGATTAACATTATATCTTGTGTAATATGAAATATTTAACTCTCAATTACCAGTTAGCGCTCTCAGCCATATCGAGTTTAAAAGGCTCAGAATTTCAGAATCTCAAAATATTTGCATCCTAGAAAATATTCATACTCCTTTTGAATAACATCCAAATTAGTTTCCTTTTGATTAAAAAGTATTATGCTGAAAGGTTTTCTGTACATTTGCATTACTCAAAGGTTCAACATGTCAAATCTATGTACCAACATGTTTTCTCTTTTAAAAAAAATTGACATTAAGTAAAAAAAATAACAAATTAAATGTAATAATTAGTACTTGCTATATTGAAATAATGTTAAAAGTCTATACAAGACAATATCAATTTAAATTTAAATTACAGCAATGAGACATTATTGACTTTGAGTTTTAATTATTCATTTCTTAATTAACATTGAACCACAGGGGGGACAGTACTGCATCCTTAGTTGTTCGAAATTGTAGATGTACTCCAAGGAGCAGATTATAGAAATTAAAATTAAGCAAATTCAGTTTATTTTGAACATATTAATCAAACAGCAATGAGGAATAAAAACTGTTTAAAGTAAGTCCGTTCCATGACTTTATTTATTTATTAATTTTGACATTTTTTAGTTAATGCATGGTTTCAAAACAAATGCCTGCAAATGGACTTTGATGACCCACTAATTCTGGTTTGGCATTTGTTGCTTTTTTTTTGTCAGCATTCAATGATTTGGTGCATGCAAAATTAATGTCTGTGGCGACCAAAGCTTAATAGTACTGGGTATATAGGTGAACAGGACTTGGTGTGAATTAACACTGTGTCGGTAGAGTTTTAGATAACCTCAGGCTTATACAGGATAGAATATGGAAGATCAGCCATGAGTGCAATTGATTTTTAGAGGTAAAAGTATGGATGAGGGTTAAGTGGAGCAATGAAGTGAAGGTGGAAATTGAACTTAGTGTTGGTGCAAATGTAAAATTGAAACATCAGTCCACTGCTACATGGCATAAAGCTTATAAATAGATTGGCTTGTTTTTTAAACTGATGAGGGAGAGCAGAAGCAAAAGAATAGAGTTTGGAGTTGGCACCTTCAATTTTTCCAACATTTACATGGAAAAAATATTCTGCTCATCTTGTACTGGATGTTAGGTAAACAATCCAATAATTTAACAACAGCGGAGGAATAGAGAGATAGTGGTGAAGTCAAGCTGGTTAACTTCATTCTAATTGGGAAGATCAATGTTGTGTCTTTGGAAGATGCTAATGCACGGAGAGACATGTTGATGAGAATTCAATAAGGAATGGAAATGGTCCAGTAACAGGAAGAGAAACCATTGCAAAGGGGAATGGCCAGGGAGTGAGAGAGAACATATATAATAGTTTTTCTCGGAACCATGAGGTGAGACTCTTGTTGGGCAAATCAATAGCGGCAGAAATACTGTGAAGAACAAAGGGCCAAAGGCTACACAGTTTTGAATCTGCGGTTGGAAAGTGAATTTGGGATTAGTTCTTTTCAGGACCAGATGCAGAATGTAACAAGTTTTGGCATGGAAAGGAGATACAGCTGGAAAGTAGATGCAAAGAACTGGTCAAAGATTGGTTTATCTCTGATATGCCACGAAGGCTCACAAGTACACAGGATGGCAAAGTCAAGTGGTGGTTGTGAATTTAGGTAGGCAATTTTAAATGACAGAAGACATTAAGGAAGGAAAGGAAGCTCAGTGGAGAGATAGCACAAAGAGTTAAAATGGAAATTCAAAACACAGAGCATGTAACATCATTCCATGCAATGCCTTCCCACAAACAAATATCATATCCATTATTGACTGGCTTGTCCAATTCTTAAATGTATTTTTTTATATAATCTAGGTATATTTCTTAGAAAGGTAGCTGCTTAAGGGTAACTTGATTTATTTTGTGGAATAGAACCACTCTTCTGTCCTGAGGGGAAAGAAGAGGGCATTCCAGATCAGAGTGTCAATTCCCTTCCTCTAAACCACTCAAAAAAGATTGGCTTATAACAGATGACATGTAATTAACACAATCGTCCCATTTGAAATATTAAAATATGTAAACTTGGGAAAAGCTATATAGTGTAATTGTTTGTTTGCTTTTGTCTGTTTTTTAAAAATATGAAGTTTTTAGTCAGATCTATTCCAGCCATCCGAGTCACCAGTTCAGCCAGTCTGTGAGCCAGATTCAAAACGCATGCCAGATATTAAGCAGCCAAAGTACATAACTTCTTCCAGGTAAAGTTCATCCAGGAATCAAGCTCTCAAAATCACTGCAAGAAATCTCACAACAGCTTTGAGCTCTGCTTTCCAAGATCCTCACTTCACCTTTAAGCATCACCTTTGATGGTGAAACTCAACTTGGCACATGAGACTGAAGATCATAAGTCAGTGACTGAAATAATTGTAATCTATAAAAGTAGCTTACATCTATTCTGACTGATTCTTAGGTACGGTGTCTCTCCCACAATGAGATGTCATGTTAAATTCAGGTTAAGTGTGTAAGAATAAATAACCTTTTATTTTAAACTCGTAAATGCTTGCTATGGAATTTATTTAACTGGAATATACACTCTCTCAGGCATAAGAAAACAGGTAGCTCTTTCTAAATAAAAAGGGCTGATCATGGATGGTAAGAGCTCAAGTATTTTGTCTACAACAGAAAGCACTTACTCTTCTGAGGATCCTTCTCCATTCTCATCGACCCTTCGCAATACCAGTGTTTTTGGTAGTAGCTATTTAACCCTATTCGGTTAATAATACATAGTTTTGCGGGAAGAAAAGGTGATGTTAATTTATTACTTTACAACATCCATTACTTTCGTTCAAGTCGACACTGATCAAACATATCACCTTAACAGAAGTTTGAAACACAGTTGCTCAAAATTTTAAAATGAGCTTTATTCTTATAGATCAAAGTACCAAACACTTGTGTGCAAATATTCATTGAAACATTTCCATTCTGCCTCAGAAATTGTCTTTCTCCAGGAGTTCTGAAAAAGGGTCACTGGACCTGAAATGTTAACTTTGCTTTCTCTGCACAGATGCATTCCAATCTGAGTGTTTCAGCAATTCTGATTTTATTTCTGATATCTGATATTCACAGTTAGTCAGATGTGCAGCACAAGAAACAAACCCTTTGGTCCAACTCATCCATGCCAACCAGATATCCTAACCTAATATAATCCCGAATTAGAGATGCCGGTGTTGGACTGGGGTGTACAAAGTTAAAAATCACACAACACCAGGTTATAGTCCAACAGGTTTAATTGGAAGCACACTAACTTTCGGAGCGACGCTCCTTCATCAGGTGATTGTGGAGGGCTCGATCGTAACACAGAATTTATAGCAAAAATTTGCAGTGTGATGGAACTGAAATTATACATTGAAAAATTGATTGTCTGTTAAGTCTTTCATCTGTTAGAATACAGTGATAGTTTCACTTCTTTCATGTGTAAATCACAAAACCCTTATTTTTAAAAAGTTGCATTCTCTGGTTAGCTGTTAACAATGGTGATAGCTAGACAATATGTTGAAGGTGTTAGCCCCCTATGTTCTCTGTCTATGACCTGATGTTTAGATTGATTCTAATCTAAAAAGTGAGATAACAGAGTTTTACATAAATTCATGCAGTTTTTGAGCTCAGAGTTCTACATGAATGTATGTAGATTAGATTAGATTACTTTCAGTGTGGAAACAGGCCCTTCGGCCCAACAAATCCACACCGACCCGCAACCCACCCAGACCCATTCTCCTACATTTACCCCTTCACCTAACACTACGGGCAATTTAGCATGGCCAATTCACCTAACCTGCACATTTTTGGATTGTGGGAGGAAACTACAGCACCCGGAGGCAGCCCACGCAGACATGGAGAATGTGCAAACTCCACACAGAGTCGCCTGAGGTGGGAATTGAACCCTGGTCTCTGGTGCTGTGAGGCAGCAGTGCTAACCACTATGCCACCATGCCACCCACATGGTGGCACAGTGGGAGTAGTTCTTAATTGTGTTGATTGATCTGTTTTAAAGAGTTCTTTTATATGTGAATTTTTTATGGTCTTTATTCAATGTCTATTGGGTGGGGTTCTTCCTCCTGGGGGGTCTCAGGCCTGCCTGGATGATCGTGACTAGCCATTCATTTAGGTGGTGCACCTGGAATGTCCAAGGGAGCCATTCGCCAATCAAAAGGAAAACGATATTATCAAGTCTTAAAAAAGAAAGGGATGATGTAGCTCTCTTACAGGAGACACATCTACTTGATAAGGAACACTCGAAGCTACAACAGGGTGGGTTTGGCCAAGTGTTTTTTTCATCTTTAACCTCAAAAAGTAGGGAGTAGCCATTCTTATTCAGAAGAATCTGGGACTGGTAGATGTGTGGAGGTGTCTCCATCCCCAGGTAGAGACTTTACTTTCTATTGTAACCCACACAAGTTCCATACTAGAATTGGTATGTTTTTGCCTCCCCGACGCTTTTGAATTCAATACTATCTTGTAAAATAGGTAATATAACTAAATCTGATCATGCCGCAGTATATATGGAAGTTAAAATGAGGGATGATGGGGTAGGCTACCAACATTGGCATATGGTTCCTTTCTTATTGAAGGATAGCAAATTGATAAAGTATTTTTTACAGGAATTCAAAACCTTCTGGGATATCAACTCAGGTACTGCCCAGTAACCCTTCGATGATGTGGGAGCCCACTAAGGCATATACGTAAGGCTTGGTCATCTCATGTTCTGTGACCCGGAAAAGACAAAAGGGAGAGCAACAGCGCCTGCTCGAGGCTTGCCTGAAGGCAGCTGAAACTGTGTATGTTGATAGACCCTCCATTACTAAGCTACAGAGGATCACAGCCCTTAGGGCAGCCTTGAATACCGCACATAGAGTCATAGAAATGTACAGCATGGAAACAGACCCTTCGGTCCAACCCGTCCAGGCCGACCAGATATCCCAATCCAATCTAGTTCCACCTGCCAGCATCCGGCCCATATTCCTACTTTTGTTTAGGGCGGCACGGTGGCACAGTGGTTAGCACTGCTGACTCACAGCACCAGAGACCTGGGTTCAATTCCCACCTCAGGTGACTGACTGTGTGGAGTTTGCACGTTCTCCCTGTGTCTGCGTGGGTTTCCTCCGGGTGCTCCGGTTTCCTCCCACAGTCCAAAGATGTGCAGGTCAGGTGAATTGGCCATGCTAAATTGCCCGTAGTGTTAGGGTAGGGGTATGGGTGGGTTGCGCTTCGGCGGGTCGGTGTGGACTTGTTGGGCCGAAGGGCCTGTTTCCACACTAAGTAATCTAATCTAATCCTCCAAACCCATCCTATTCATATACCCATCCAAATGCCTCTTAAATGTTGCAATTGTACGAGCCTCCACCACATCCTCTGGCAGCTCATTCCATACACATACCACCCTCTGTGTGAAAAGGTTACTCCTTAGGTCTCTTTTATATCTTTCCCCTCTCACCCTAAACCTATGTCCTCTAGTTCTGGACTCCCCAACCCCAGGGAAAAGACTTTGTCTATTCATCCTATCCATGCCCCTCATAATTTTGTAAACCTCTATAAGATCAACCCTCAGCCTCCGACGCTCCAGGGTAAACAGCCCCAGCCTCTCCCTACAGCTCAAATCCTCTAACTCTAGCAATATCCTTGTCAATCTTTTCTGAACCCTTTCAAGTTTCACAACATCATTCCGATAGGAAGGAGACCAGAATTGCACGCAATATTCCAACAGTGACCTAACCAATGTCCTGTACAGCCACAACATGACCTCCCAACACCTGTACTCAATACTCTGACCAATAAAGGAAAGCATACCAAACGCCCCCTTCACTATCCTATCTACCTGCGACTCCACTTTCAAGGAGTTATGAACCTGCACTCCAAGGTCTCTTTGTTCAGCAACACTCCCTAGAACCTTACCATTAAGTGTATAAGTCCTGCTCAGATTTGCTTTCCCAAAATGCAGCATCTCACATTTATCTGAATTAAACTCCATCAGCCACTTCTCAGCCCATTGGCCCATCTGGTCAAGATCCTGTTGTAATCTGAGGTACCTCTCTTCACTGTCCACTACACCTCCAATTTTGGTGTCATCTGCAAACTTACTAACTGTACCTCTTATGCTTGCATCCAACTCTTTTACGTAATTGAACTCCTTAGAGCTATGAACCTGCACTCCAAGGTCTCTTTGTTCAGCATCACCCCCTCAGACCTTACCATTATGTGTATAAGTCCTGCTAAAATTTGCTTTCCCAAAATGCAGCACCCCTCATTTAACTGAGGAGCTGGTGTATGGGAGAAAGATTCACCTTTTTGCATCATTGGAATCTCTTTTGGGGTAGAAGTGACCTGAACAAGAAGGACGGATTGCACCTAAATTGGAAGGGGGCTAATATACTGGCAGGGAAATTTGCTAGGACTGCTTGGGAGGATTTAAACTAGTAAGGTGGTGAGGGGGGTGGGACCCAGGGAGAAAGTGAGGAAAGAGATCGATCTGAGATGGGTACAGCTGAGATCAGAAGTGAGTCAAACAGTCAGGGCAGGCAGGTACAAGGTAGGACTAATAAATTAAACTGTGTTTATTTCAATACAAGGGGCCTAACAGGGAAGGCAGATGAACACAGGGCATGGTTAGGAACATGGGACTGGGATATCATACCAATTACAGAAACATGGCTCAGGGATGGGCAGGACTGGCAGCTTAATGTTCCAGGATACAAATGATACAGGAAGGATAGAAAGGGAGGCAAGAGAGGAGGGGGAGTGGCATTTTTGATAAGGGATAGCATTACAGCTGTGCTGAGGGAGGATATTCCCAGAAATACATCCAGGGATGTTATTTGGGTGGAACTGAGAAATAAGAAAGGGAAGATCACCTTATTGGGATTGTATTATAGACCCCCTAATAGTCAGAGGGAAATTGAGAAACAAACTTGTAAGGAGATCTCAGCTATCTGTAAGAATAATAGGGTAGTTATGGTAGGGGATTTTAACTTTCCAAACATTGAATGGGACTGCCATAGTGTTAAAAGTTTAGATGGAGATGAATTTTTTAAGTGTGTACAAGACAATTTTCTGATTCAGTATGTGGATGTACCTACTAGAGAAGGTACAAAACTTGACCTACTCTTGGGAAATAAGGCAGGGCAGGTGACTGAGCTGTCAATGGGGGAGCACTTTGGGGCCAGCGACCATAATTCTATTCGTTTTAAAATAGTTATGGAAAAGGGTAGACCAGATCTAAAAGTTGAAGTTCGAAATTGGAGAAAGGCCAACTTTGACGGAATTAGACAAGAACTTTTGAAAGCTGATTGGAGGCAGACATTTGCAGGTAAAGGTACGGCTGGAAAATGGGAAGCCTTCAGAAATGAGATAACAAGAATCCAGAGACAGTACATTCCTGTCAGGGTGAAAGGGAAGGCTGGTAGGTATAGGGAATGCTGGATGACTAAAGAAAATGAGGGGTTGGTTCTGAAAAAGAAGGAAGCACATGTCAGGTATAGACAGGATACATCAAGTGCATCCTTAGAGTATAAAGAAAGTAGGAGTATACTTAAGAGGGAAATCAGGAGGGCAAAACAGGGACATGAGATAGCTTTGGCATATAGAATTAAGGAGAATCCAAAGGGTTTTTACAAATTCCTTAAGGACAAAAGGGTAACTAGGGAGAGAATTGGGCCACTCAAAGATCAGCAAGGCGGCCTTTGTGTGGAGCCACAGAAAATGGGGGAGATACTAAATGAATATTTTGCATCAGTATTTACTGTGGAAAAGGATATGTAAGATATAGACTGTAGGGCAATAGATGGTGACATCTTACCAAATGTCCAGATTACAGAGGAGGAAGTGCTGCATGTCTTGAAACGGTTAAAGGTGGATAAATCCCCAGGACCTGATCAGGTGTACCCGAGAACTCTGTGGGAAGTGAGAGAAGTGATTGCTGGGCCTCTTGCTGAGATATTTGTATCATCGATAGTCGCAGGTGAGGTGCCGGAAGACTGGAGGTTGGCTAACGTGGTGCCACTGTTTAAGAAGAGCGGTAAAGACAAGCCAGGGAACTATAGACTGGTGAGCCTGACCTCGGTGGTGGGCAAGTTGTTGGAGGGAATCCTGAGGGACAGGATGTACATGTATTTGGAACGGCAAGGACTGATTCGGGACAGTCAACATGGCTTTGTGCGTGGGAAATCATGTCTCACAAACTTGACTGAGTTTTTTGAAGAAGTAACAAAGAGAATTGATGAGGGCAGAGCAGTAAATGTGATCTATATGGTCTTCAGTAAGGCGTTCAATAAGGTTCCCCATGGGAGACCTATTAGCAACGTTAGATCTCATGGAATACAGGGAGAGCTAGCCATTTGGATACAGAACTGGCTCAAAGGTAGAAGACAGAGAGGGTGATGGTGGAGGGTTGTTTTTCAGACTGGAGGCCTGTGACCAATGGAGTGCCACAAGGATCGGTGCTGGGCCCTCTACTTTTTGTCATTTCCATAAATGATTTGGATGTGTGCATAACAGGTACAGTTAGTAAGTTTGCAGATGACACCAAAATTGGAGGTGCAGTGGACAGCGAAGAGGGTTACCTCAGATTACAACAGGATCTGGACCAGATGGGCCAATGGGCTGAGAAGTGGCAGATGGATCCTGTTTTCCCTTTCGGTGGTCACTAGAAAGTTTTCTGTACTTAGGTATTTTTATTACTCCGGTATTTGGTCAGCTATATAAAGCCAATTGCATACACTTATTAGAGAAAATAAAGCAGGTCCTTCAAAGCTGGGGAGATCTCCCAACATCCTGGCTAGGCAGAGTGGCCGTAGTTAAGATGAATATTCTACCTTCTCTTCTACATCCTATGAGAATGCTCCCCTTGATGTTGCCAAGACAGGCGTTGCGTAAGCTTTACCTTTGGCTCGGCTGCTTTCTTTGGAATCACTGGCCACTTATCAAATGAGCAAAGCTGCAGCTTCCACAAGTTAGGGGAGGACTGGACTTTCCAGATTTCAGGAGGTATTAATTGAGCTCCTTATTATTTTATGTAGCTGATTGATTGATTGTGGGTCACAAGAGACCCAATCTGGTTAGATATTAAGACCTCCCAAGCAAAATGTCCCCTCATCAATCTATTATTTATGGACAAGATGAGAATTATTACAGACTATTGTAAAAACGCTATTTTACTAAATATAATCAAAGCCTGGAGGATAATGCGACAAGATGAGGGTAACCTGCAAAAGGTCTCCCCTTATACCCCCATAGTGGTAACATCGGGATTCCAGCCAGGGCTGATGGATGCTACATTCAAAACTTGGGAGTCCAGAGGTATCTCCTGTTTGGGGGACCTGTTCGATGGGAAGGTTATGATGTCCTTTCAGCAGCTGTGCCAGAAGTTTGGACTGCCTAACAAGGATCTCTTTCGGTATTTTCAAATATGAGACTTTATACAAAAAAGACCACATTAATGGTCAATCCTTACAAATCAGATAGGTCCAATGGGGCTGCCCTCGGTCAGTACTCTTTATCACTCATTATGCAATAAGGTATCGAACGACATGGAATGGTTATATAAAACCTGGAATCAAGAATTAGGGTTGGAAATCTCTTTAGAAATGTGGGAGGATGTCTGGGAAAATCAATTAGGACAAAGTGAGGATTGTAGATGCTGGGGATCAGAGCTTAAAAATGTGTTGCTGAAAAAGCTCAGCATGTCAGGCAGCATCAAAGGAGAAGGAGAATCAAAGTTTCTGGCATTCTCCTCCTTTAACGTCTGGAAAAATGCCAGGAAGATCTCTATCTGTAACAGAACTCAGTTTACTCAATTAAAGATACTTCACAGTGCTCCCATGGCACCTGAACAACTTGCAAAGTTCCAGGGAGGAGCATCCCCAATGTGTCCTAAATGTAAAATCGAAGTTGGCACTCTCACGCATTGTCTGTGTACATGCCATAAGATCCGTAGGTATTGGGATAGAGTAGGGAATGCCTTGACAGAGAGTTTGGGGTATGGAGATTGGATCGGATCCAACGTCCCTATGTTTGGACTCTCCAAATCTTCCCTCCCTGGACATATATGGGAGGAAATTATTTATTATCCTTTCCTTTTGTGTGAGGAAAAATATTTTTGTGAATTGGGTATCCGAAGGCCCCCCCCAGGACTTCCAAACTGGTACAGGCTAGTCGTGGAATATATCCCCCTTAACTTCCTCACTAATATATTGCACCAAAAAAAGGAATTATTTTACAAAACATGGTAGCCCTTTTTGAACTACATCGACACAGACATTTTGGCCATACTGTCTCGGGCTTTTGTTTAGCTATGGTAATGGTTCTGGCTGGTTCGGGGGCACCCCCGGGAGGAAGAATTCCATATATATACGGGTTCTGTTATGACTTGATGTAAATCTATTTTGAGAATGTAACTAGTTATTTAATTAATTTGTTGTTTTCTGTTAGTAATGTATGATATCCTATTTTATGCTTTGGTTGTTGTTGAATAGATTAATAGTTTGTGTTTAAATTTATTTAGTTTTATTTTGGCGCTGTTATTATATTGTAAAGTGAAATACATTAGTTTGTATTTTTGTAATTTTGTAAAAAATCTTAAGTTTACTTTTTCAATAAAAATATCTATTTTTTAAAAAAAGAATGGAACCTATTTGTCCATCTCCACCTGGTCACAACAAAATTAGGGATTAGGAGCTCAGCCTATTCCCATAAGTGAGCAATGGAATTGAAGTGAGAACTAAATTGTTCCTTCACAAGTTTTTTTATAAAGCTCTTTTTCTTTCCATAATATTAATAAGCAAAATGTCTACTTTTGATGCAAATGCTTTCATGGTGTAGCACAAGGTAACTTTAAACTTTTGAAAGACATTGTGCTTGGAAGAATTAAAAAGACTAGCTGAGATTTAGAGGTGGAGTTTATTTTAGAATCCCTACAGTGCAGAAGGAGACCATTCAGCCCATCATGTCTGCACCAACCCTTCAAAGTGCATCACACTCAATCGCTGTAATGCCACTCACTTCATTCTTAACATGGCAAATCCACCTCGGCTGTACACCTGGACATGACAGGGCAATTTAGCATGGCCAATCCACCTAACCTGCACCTCTTTGGACTGTGGGATGAAACCCATGCAATCTCATGGAGAATGTGCAAACTCCACACAGACAAGACTGGAATTGAACACTGGTCCCTGGTGCTGTGAGACAGCAGTGCTAAGCACTGTGACCATCATGCTGCCCAAAAGATCTGCCTAAAAGGCTGGAAAAACAATATTGAATAATGTTTGGTGAAATATTTCAAGATGAAACCTGGATAGTAACAAAAAATAAAATGGAACAGCTAAAATTAGAATTGGAATTCCAACAATAAAAATGGAAAGAGGACTCTAGAAGTGCAGAGAGAGGCAGAAAAACAAATGGCAGGGCAAAAGAAGCAGGATTCCATAAAAGGGGAAGAGAAATCTAATTAATACAGCTCAAGCTGAGAACAGGAAGCAGTTCTGGTGAAGGGTTACACAACTTGGATATAAAGTTGAGCTATTTACCTTTACCCATTGAATCACTTTTTCATGTCTTTAGCACAGGAGTTAAAGTGGCCAGTCCAACAAGAGATACTGCTGTCAACAGGGCAAGCTGACAAAGTTACACCCTCTTGCCTGTGGAGAGCACCATTGACAACAAGGCAGTAGATGGAGCAACTTGAATTGAATACCTATTAGTGCCAGAAGTGTATTAGCAGAAATTCTTTACCCTCAAAATCAGCCTTCCCTGGAATTTGAGCTCAAACTGTTCATTTTTGACTAATGTATATGGATACTTAATGTTTTTGTATTTGACTTCAATTTTATGAAGCAATTCCCCTTGAGTTCAAAAACAAATTGCCTTTTTTCAAGTCAGGTGCTTGTACAGGAACAGAAGGTAGCAGGGTCCAGACAAGCAGTCATTCCGACTAATGACTGTGACTTGACACACAGACCCATAAACTCAGGGAGACTGTGGTTTGTAAATGCTCACACCCAAGAGAGGAAAGGGAGAGTTGAGTGCAGCTGAGACAAGCTGTAGAGAAAATGGATTCTAAGCAGAGGAAGTAGTTCTGTCTCAGCCATTAAAACAGGAGATGTGAATGTGGGGGAGACCTCCCCTATGCTTGCACTGTAGGAAGACAGGGTATGCAAAGGCAAATTGTTGGTTCCAACAGCGCCTCAGAGACTCAGGCTCCCAGTATGAATGACTTTAGCATTAAAGATGGTCAGTATCTGCTCAGGCATGACTGGTAATCAGGATAGTTGTCAAGAGTTTGTACTCAAAGGACGAGCGATTTCTTACTGTCCTAAAGCCAGAGAGTACAATTAGCATTCTGAGACAAGTATAACTCTCAGACTATGCTTTTGGACAAAATGAAAAATTTTGCACCTTTAAATAAGTTACATTTTAAAGTGCATTGATAGGCTTGTGGGAAAGATCATAACTTACACAACTGGTTAATGTTTACTTAGTGATTAAACTTATTTCTCATCCAGAAACATTTGGCATAGTCCTTAACTTGCCAATGTCAGGGATAGATATTTGATTAGGGATTGATTTGGCTGGCAGAAGATCTCCCTGACACAGAAAAGGATCATCCAGAGTGACAGGGAAGGCTGGCGAAAGCCAGCAGCAAACATTTCAAAGGTAGCAAATTGCGATAGAGTTTCTAAATCCTCTGGGGAGCAGTAGAACCTGTGAGCATTGGAGTGATTCAAGAAAAGTCACTTGAATTCAATCAGCAGAAGGTGGCAAATAGGCCATGAATTCAGAAAAGGATCTGATGCTGAGAGGATAAAAAAAAAAGAGGATTGGAGAAGCTCAAGAAAGGAAATAGGTGAGAAGTTGGAAGCAAGAGAGGTCAGAATCCTTGCCATTGACCCGGAATCTAAATGTAAATGTCAGAAAGGCTCAGAATGAACAAAGTTTCAAATTTTCTTTGGGACTTTATATGTTCACTAACATAAAGGGACAAGAAGGAAGTCCATGAACAATATGGGAGGCAAACATCAAAGGACTTCATCATGTTCAAATTTGTAAAATGGTCTTTTTCTGGTCCATGCATTACACAAACGAGTGAAAAAGAGAACTTTTTTCTCAACGTTGAGAATCTGATATTTTCATTCACCTTGTATCTCCCTGTCTTTTCATCATAAGTTGCTCCACACCAGTGAGAGGAAAATTCCACCCTCTGTTCCTATCCTTTGTGTTCCATTCTGTTTCTTTATCCCAAAATCTCTTGTCCTCTAACTATCATACTATAAAGTCCAGCGTGAAACAAAAAAAACTTTCCCATTAAAGAATGAATGCAATATTGAGTTGTAAAAAATAATCAAAATACAATTGAATGGTGTATTTTATTTGAGAATGATAGGAAAGAAACAGACATTAACTTATGACTCTTAATGATCACAACTTTCTTCTCAAGCTATCACTTTCCTGGATTCCTCAAGTTGCTCAGTCCTTCCCCATCACAATGTACAGAGACAGAAAAATAGAAACACTGAACAATTTCCCCTTGTCTTTATTCTGTTTCTCATCATCTGCTTCCCCTGTACTCTTAACTTTTCCTGTCCTGTGTGATGAGGTACACTCAGAACTAGACCTCTCAAATCCTTGGTTCGTTATCACTTATTTTCCATCTCTTCTTGACTTAAAACAGCAATAATATTTTCTTTAAAAAGTGTCCAACTTATTGTCAATACCTCAATTATGTGCATATAATATTAAAAGCTCATTATTTCTCTACTGGTCAGTACAAATCCAGCTGCTAAGAGTAACAGCAATGTATCAATATAACAGAAACTGAATTCAAATCTTAATTCAATTGCAATGTTTATATATCTTGATAAATGTCTGCACACGTGAGCCCAGAGTTTAGTGAAATAATTATGGCATAGAGTGCATTAATCCGCAAATTAGACAGTAAATTATAGTGAGGAAGATATACCATTGAATTGTACATCATTAAAAGTCTTGTGGTAATAAATGTCTCTCTGGTATTACTGCTGTGAAAATACGGTATTCGGTCCTTAATTATCCCTTAAAACACAGCTACATTTGTAAATAATCATTACCTTATCAATTGATCAACTGTCGAATTACCCATTTATTAGTGTGATAATTGTTAATGGCTGACAAACAACCTTTCTGTTCTTCCAAAGGAGCAAGTCAAAGTGTAACATGACATTCCTTTCCGTAATTTTCAACTCTATAATTCCAATCTTCCATTTCCTGTCTATATTTTTTTCATGTTTTTCTCAATTTTTCACAATCTGCCATTCATTTAAAAGAAGACCATATTTAAGAGATTACAGGGAAAGAAAGGAAGTCATGGCTTATGAAGAACAGAAATTGGTTCAAAAGTGACATTTCTGAGGTGTCAAAATATCAGCTACCTGAAGTTGAGCCCTGTAGCCAACCGTTCAGCAAAAGCAACCCAAAAAAACCTCAAGTATTACTGAAAGGCAGTTCACAAACGACATTTTCAGAAATTGGCAAAATTTGTCTCCTTGCATTCCTCTGAGTTGTAACAAGCCAATAAGATACAATGGGCTGCATTTTAAGTGTCAATTTCATGATGGAATTGTTCTGTTAGCTCTAATGAGTACTGTCATGCTACTCTCTGTTGATCACCTCATTATGTATGTATTACATCTATATGGTACTATCATAGATGCATCAGCAGTGGAAGTATCAGCACAGTGGGTCCTTCTGACACTTCCCACCATCAATGCCAGACTTGAAGCCCAGTTGTGCAGCAAATCAAATGCTATCAGGCCACAAGTAGCCCTTCACATTACACATAGCGGGAGAGAAACAAAAAAGAAAAGCTTCTGAGGGCATATAGATGCCATTTCATTGCAATCAGAATCCTACATTCATAAATGTCTTACTGTATTACATCATGTACTTATCAACTGTTTGTATCAATGCAGTTGCAAGATTAATTCTACACAGGTTACCAGTCCTTGGTGTTATATCATCTTAGAACCTTAGCTAAGGGAATGCTAGTCTTTCCTTCATGCCCATCACAGCATAACACCTTGATATTGTTGAACATAGGAGCATCAGAGTCATAAAGCATATGGCCTATTGTGCCTGCGCTGATCTATCTATACTCATTCCATTTTCCAGAATTTGGCTCATACTCTTGAATGTTATTATATTTGAAGTGCTCATCCAGTTACTTGTTAAAAATTATAAAGTTTCCAGCCTGTTACCCTCCCAGGAAGTGTGAAAATTGTTTCTTCAAATCCCCTCTAAAGCTCCTGCCCTTCACTTGAAAATTATAGCCCTTTTAAAATTCAGAAGTGCTCTTACACACAACTGAACTTCTTTTTGTCTTATCAACAAATCACCTGTGGCAGATATTTTCTGATCAACCTGTTCAGAGATGTTATTACACACATTAGAGTAGATGGGACTTGAACCTAGGTTTCCTGGCTCACAGCTGGGACACTACCACTATTGGGACTTTGTTCAGAGCTTTTCTGCAATCCATGCAAACTACATCAACTACATCACCCGGATCTACATATCGATCACCACCTCAAACATTTCAATCTAATCAGTTAGGCATGACCTCCCTCTGACAGAGCCATGTTGAATTATCCCTGATCAATCCTTAACTCTGGAAGTGCAGATTGATTCTCTCCTTCAGAACTTTTTCCAATAGATTCCATGCCACTGATGCGAGACAATGCACTATAATTTCCAACTGATAAATGTTGAGTTGTTCATGCCACAATTATTGTCCTTTCTGAATCCCAATATGCTGCTTCCAATCCCAACAATTGACTTCCCAAACAAACCAACCACAGCACAGCCCTAAGAACCCATCTTAACTTTTAATTAACTGATGCTCAGGACTGACCATGGCTCACCTCCATGACTGACTTGGAATGGCCATCCCAAATAAGGTGTAACCAGACCCATGACTGATCTCTTTGCAGCAAACCCTACTGACTCACCACTAAGCCTCACACTGGTTGTACTAGATTTGCAAGACTGACTGTGGCCTACAATGAGATGGCTGTGAAACAGATCCCCTGACTCTGAATGACTTATGTGGCTAATTGTATACAAATCTTTGGTCTGAGATCAGATGCTGACCTTGCCTGAATGGCGAAGATCCCTCTTCATTTGACTGTGGAGTACTCTCCTTAGACTTTGAGAAGTGGCATACTGGCACATGCTCTACAGATCTGACATTGATGTAGAATGGTGCCATACAGCAACATGTCCACCCCCATGATTGATCACTGCTGGCAAACAGTGACAGGGTGCCTTGTTTTGTGTCTGCATTAAACAATAACATAAGACAGAGGGACTGTGAGCCTGTAAGTAATGAATGAGGTAACAGCAGAAAATGGGAAGGCAAGGAGGAGGTGCTGTGAGCATCTAAATAGATACAAACTAAGTAAGTGCAAAGACAGCAAGCTAAAGGACCTGCAATGCATGAGGTGGGTGCCTTTTGTTGAGTGCAAAGTGACCTGGCAACACCAATGGTTTTGCTATGCTCCAAAGTGTGAATTGAAGTTGTCAACTGTATTATAAATGAATCAGAGATTGGATTTGGTGATCATGATTTGGAGGTGCTGGTGTTGGACTGGGATATACAATATTCAACAACATCAGGTTATAGTCCAACAGGTTTATTTGGCAGCACTAGCTTTCAGAGCGTTGCTCTTTCATCAGGTGGCTGTGGAGTATAAGATCATAAGACCCAGAAGTTATTGCAAAAAATTAGTGTGATGCAATTGAAATGATGTATTGAAAACTACCTGGATTGTTTGTTAGGTCTTTCATCTTTTAAAATTACCATATTGGTTCCCGTTCTTACATATGTACATCCCAGAGCTTTTTTTTAAAGTTACATTCTCAAGTGAACTTTAACAATAGGTGCCATGTCAGCTCAGATACTGCATCGAAGGTGTGAGGTGCCCTGTGTGAGACTGTCTGTGCCCCAATGTTCAGAATGATTCTATTTCTAAAAAAAGGATTTACAGAACCTTACATGGATTCATGCAGTGATTTGGTGAGACTGGCATGTTTCTAATGCCAACCTCTATGGTTAAAGGATCGAGGTGGTCACTGTCTATGGAGAATGCCCTGAGATGTTGTGGAATGCTGGTTAAGACGGAGGTCTGAGGTGCAAACAGTGAGCAGGAGCCACCTGCTCAGATTTTCATGTTGGGAATTATGACTGACTTGTTCATCTCCTCTGCTTGGAGGAACAACAACTTGCATATAAATGAGACAAGAATAGGTAATATGTGATGCTAATGCATGTGAAGAGACCTTTCAATACTTACAAGAATCTCATCTCGACCGATAAAATTTTGAGTGGAAAATCAGATTTCTTTTCAGATGTTGAGAATATTTGCAAGACTGACTGTCTCATCATGTCTTGATATCATTATATTGAGTATAGGAGTTGGGAGGTGATGTTGCGGCTGTACAGGACATTGGTTAGGCCACTGTTGGAATATTGCATGCAATTCTGGTCTCCTTCCTATCGGAAAGATGTTGTGAAACTTGAAAAGGGTTCAGAAAAGGTTTACAAGGATGTTGCCAGGCTGGAGGATTTGAGCTATAGGGAGTGGTTGAACAGGCTGGGGCTGTTTTCCCTGGAGCGTCGGAGGCTGAGGGGTGACCTTATAGAGGTTTATGAGGGGCATGGATAGGACTATGAGGGGCATGGATAGGATAAATAGACAAAGTCTTTTCCCTGGGGTTGGGGAGTCCAGAACTAGAGGGCATAGGTTTAGGGTGAGAGGGGAAAGATATAAAAGAGACCTAAGGGCAACTTTTTCACGCAGAGGGTGGTAGTGAGCTGCCAGAGGATGTAGTGGAGGTTGGTACAATTGCAACATTTAAGAGGCATTTGGATGGGTATATGAATAGGAAGGGTTTGGAGGGATATGGGCCAGGTGCTGTCAGGTGGGACTAGATTGGGTTGGGATATCTGGTCGGCGTGATCGGGTTGGACTGAAGGGTCTGTTTCCATGCTGTATATCTCTGACTCTATGACTCTACTTGACCAGTCATTCACCACATCATTCAGGGACTGGGAAAATTCCAACCATTGAGTGACATTTTCAATATACTAGTCAAAAGACAGTGAGCAAAGTGATCAGACCATACATGTGTAGATCTATCTAGTTAACATTATTTGGCTCACCACTGAACATCTGCGGTCAAATGATAGAACCGCAATAGATGAGTATTTGAGATGAAGTCATTGTCTGTTTCAGTGTTCAGCAAGGTCTGAGATAGACCATTCCTTGTTCAGTCACATTATCAACCTGCATTTCCAATGAAATAAAAAACTTGAAATTGGTGAGCTTAAAACTTCTGCGAAAAGAAAACGATTCAATTGGGCATGATGCTTAATGTTTTGTTCCAGTAAATTCTGGACCATTGAACTTAACTAAATCCACAAAAGTAATTGAAGCAAATCCATCCTCATGTGAAATGTTTGAATGTAATTGTTTCTTATGGATGGACGTAGCAATTTATCTACATATTGTATTTTAAACAGTCATGGGAACGTTTTGCTTTCTGTTTCAACAGGATTCAGTGACATCATTAGAACAAACATAAAACAGAAAACCTACTGCTCACTAAAGTGTGGGTAGATATCAGAGAGCAAAACCATTAATGTACCACTTCATAACATTCATGTAAAGGATGGATTATCTGTGTTTTACTTGGAGTTCACTGTCCTGTTACTGCTAATGTAGTGGCTCCACATCCTTGATTTGCGTCAATTATCACAAGCGAGTGAACTGTCTCTCTTGCTCACTGTAGGACCAGCATTTTAATTGAAATGCTCATCATAATCATCTGCAGCAATGTTCGGCTCATGCTAAAAAGCAGAGTTATTAATTGTGGTATGTAAGCATCTCATATCGAGGCCTACAAAAAAGTGTATTTAAAACAAATTTATAATATGCTGTGCCACTGTTCAGATATTAATGATGGGGAAAACATGTTCATCACGTTGGCTACTTTCTATCACTGAGCATATCCATTGGTACTTGGAGTCCAGTGAGCAATGAATTTTCATGTATTTGAACTCAACATCGTTGAGTAAGCCTACCCCACACCATGATCTGGTCTTACCGTTTCCCAGCATCTGATTTTAAATTCTTAATGTCCACTTTAATTTCCCTCATGGCCACAGCCCACTCAATTACTTAAACCTCCTCCAGATGCATATTACACAGAGACTTTGTTATCTTACTATGACCCCATGTGATGGTAACACTGGAAAAGTCAGATACCAGCATCATTGGCTTGACAAACCATAGATATCATTATTTTTCTTTCCCAAAAACAATTTATGACATTTAAACTCAGTGAAGAGTCAGCCTCTTTTCACACTAAAGTTCTTTGTTAAGCTAGTCCAGCTGTAATCTGTTTCATTTGGCAAATTTCTGCCTTCACTCATGGTATTTTCATTTGTTTAATGTCTTTACCTGAGAACCTTCAACAAGTTCTCAGGTCAGGTCACACTTTACTTAATGTGTGTTCCTGAAACTTATGCCTTCAACAGGTATGTTTCGTGTCTTCTTCTCTGACAGCAAATCAAAAACCACATTCGCAGTCATCTCCCCAGGGTCAGGCTAGTTGTTTAGTTAAAATCACATCATTTCATGTCTTTAGCACACAGTTCAAAATTACTTTCTGATTTTTCCTTTTGCAAGCAAAGAAGACCTTCACACTACTCAAAACTAAAAGCCATTTTTCTCCAATTTTCATAGCATCATAGAATCCCTACAGTGTGGAAGCAAGCCATTTGGCCCAACAAGTGCACAGTGACCCTCCGAAGAGTAACCTGCCCCGACCCATTTCCCCCTACTCTATTACTCTACATTTACTCCTGACTAATGCACCTAACCTATACATCCCTGAACACTATGGGCAATTTGGCATGGCCAATTCACCTAACCTGCACATCTTTGGATTGTAGGAGGAAACTGGAGCACCCAGAGGGAGAAAGTGTAAACTCCACACAGACAATCGCCTGAAGTTGGAATCAAACCTGGGTCCCTGGTGCTGTGAGGCAACAGTGCTAACCACTGAGCCATCAGGAACCCAAATAATGGTAACATTTTGAAACTTGTCATGATCTCCCCTTATTCCATAACGTAGGGCTGTACATTCAACTGTCTAGATACAAAATTCTAGATTTTCACTTGAAATCTTCTTTATTTGCTCTCCTCCTTCAACACCCAGCTTAAGACTCACATCTTTGACAAAACCTTTGGTCACCATTTTGAATCTGTCCTTCTGAAGCTTCCATGAAGTGTTTTAACATTTCCATGTTAAAAACAAAATATTACTGTTGTTAATATGTCAAAATAAAACATTCATGGAATTCTGACGCCCAAAATACGCAACTGTGAGAACAGCTGATGAACAGATGCAAAGTAGGCTTCATCTTGATTCCTACTACTCACAACTGTCCCATTCTTGTTACCTAAAAATGGTAACTTTTGTGTGCCCTCTGCCACCAATTATATAAGTACAAATCAAAGCAAAGACAGAGAAAGTTTAGTCGCAGCAGACTGGGTCAAACAACCATTACACAATATCACACACTAGTGGAGATGGCAAATATCACAAGAAAGCAGAAATGGTCACAGTAGCAAACACCACAAAAAAGAACTTCACTGGTTCATGACTCGGCACTACTCAGGGACCCCCAGTGAATCTGACCACCGTCCCATCCCGACCACCCTCCCATCCCGACCACCAGGTTTGGGCCAAATCTAAATAACTATACTGTCTCCTACACCCCCTCACCCCCATCCTCCACCCTACCTAACATACCTGAGGTGATCCTCAACACCATCCCTGGCCGTGCCAGAGCCAAAATAACCCAGTCTGCTGGGCACAGGCCAACCAGCTCAGCCACTGCCTATCCATTTGTCTGTTCCTCATCTGACAGCTACCTCCTCCCCACCAGGCACATCATCTGCACCCTAATCTCACGCTTAGCTGATGTACGATTTGACAGAAGCTGTCAAAGTGGCTGTCTGTGATTCTAGACCTTTCAGTGGTAGAAGTAGGTAGTTGACTGCTGTGAAAAGGATGTGCAGTTTGTCTTCCTCTGACAGTTCTCCGCTGTGAAAGAACTGTCAGAATGGAAGCTTGGCTCTGCATTTCAGAGGAGGCACAGCGAGGAGGTTCTGCTCATCTTTCCCAGAGAAATGAGAAGCGGTACTTCCATTCTGTGTGAGGTTGTCATTCGTCACTCATTCAGTTCAATACTTTTATCAAAGACTAAAGATTCCAGGAAAGAGTGACAGTGTGTGCACGAGTACAGTTATGCTCAGAGTGGAATACTGCAAGACTTCTCAACAGATGGCAGCTCAGAAATACTGTGTAAAAAAAACTAAACAAATACATTTATATTTGGTCACGGGGACATGCTGAGCAGCTGATGACACAAGAACGGAATGTCACTGATGGGCTTTCAACCCATTATTAATTGAAATTATGAGTATAATAACTGAATATATATATGAGGCTACAAGCACAGCTAAGTAGTCAGCTTCATAGGCAAAACAGCAATCAAATTAACAGGTTTTATTTGCAATTGTGAAGTGTTTGGATTATTTATATCTTAACATTGGTTTCCTCCTTAAAATTAGTTTAGGGCTAGATGGTTATTGAAAAAGAATTAGTTTTTATTTTTATTTATTATAAAAATTGCTGTGTTGACTGTAAGGCCTGCCTATGGCTGAAAATAGTTCTCATTTGACATAGTATGGCTGAAGCAGATTTTTAGCTGAACCAGCAGCTTCCGTAGTCTGTTGTTTTGAAGATAAACTATAAACTAGAGTAGTTAGCTACTTTCAGAAATGGAATACATCTAAGGCAGCTAAATTAAGAAAACACACAAAGGGTCTTGTTAAATACATACAAAAGAGTTCTTTTCAATAAAAAGTGAAAATGCAGTTGCTGCTTGAATGGAGTCTGATGAACATTATTGACAGATATGAGTCTCCATACCATGCTGATCCAAAATCTAGTATTGATCAGGGGATAGAATGAAAGGCTCTGACCCACATCAATTAAGACCCTCAGGTAATCTTAGCCACAGATCATATTTAACAAAATGGAGTTTTAAGCATAGTGATAGAGATATACAGCACGGAAACATACCCTTCAGTCCAACACGTCCATGCCAACCAGATATCCAAACCCAATCTAGTCCCACCTGCCAGCACCCAGCCCATATCCCTCCAAACCCTTCCTATTCATATACCCATCCAAATGCCTCTTAAATGTTGCAATTGTACCAGCCTCCACCACATCCTCTGGCAGCTCATTCCATATATGTACCATCCGTTGTGTGAAAAAGTTGCGTCTTTTTTATATCTTTTCCCTCTCACCCTAAAACAAAGCCCTCTAGTTCTGGCCTGTCCCACCACAGGGAAAATACTTTGTCTATTTATCATATCCATGCCTTTTATGATTTTGTAAACGTCTATAAGGTCACCCCTCAGCCTCCAAGGCCCCAGGGAAAATAGCTCCAGCCTGTTCAGCCTCTCCCTATAGCTCAAATCCTCCAACCCTGGTAACATCCTTGTAAATCTTTTCTGAACCCTTTTCAAGTTTCAGAACATCTTTCCGATAGGAAGGAGACCAGAATTGCATGCAATATTCCAACAGAGGTCTAACCAATGTCCTGTATAGCCGTAACATGACCTCCCAACTCCTATACTCAATACTCTGACCAATAAAGGAAAGCATACCAAACACCTTCTTCACTATCCTATCTACCTGCGACTCCACTTTCAAGGAGCTATGAACCTGCACTCCAAGGTCTCTTTGTTCAGCAACACTCCCTCGGACCTTACCATTAAGTGTATAAGTCCTGATAAGATTTGCTTTCCCAAAATGCAGCACCTCTCATTTATCTGATTTAAACTCTATCTGCCACTTCTCAGCCATTGGCCCATCTGATCAAGATCCCATTGTAATCTGAGGTAACCTTCTTCGCTGCCCACTACACCTCCAATTTTGGTGTCATCTGCAAACTTACCAACTGTACCTTTTATGCACACATCCAAATCATTTATATGGGCATTCAGGGAGCTTAGTGCATTCCCATGGATATTTAGTCTATGGCAGATAAGAGACTCCATTGCTATTAGTAGGAAAGTACTGAATAACTGGTGCAGGATCTAAAGGTTGGAATGTGGTTGAATTGGACATATTGTGAAGTCCCGAGCATAAGTGAAATGGAGGTTTGGTAACCATCTTGAAATCACAGGATGACCGAAAGCTGTCCATGGATCACAGTTATGTGATTAAACTGATTAGATGTGTTTGTAATCAATGCATAATATGATTGGTTTGTAACAGCCAACAGCAGACAAAAAGCAAATGTACAAAAAGATGTATGTTTCCCCTTGTTCAGTGGAGGAGTCCCTGGACTGCCACAGACTTTCTCCTCATTGGTATAAAACAGTAAACTCTTTGTTGGAAATAGTGTTGAGTGATTCAATTCCCCAGCAGGATCAACAATTTATTTGATGGGAGTGACACTAGTTAAGAATGAAAGCAATGTAACTGATGTCGTAGTAGAAAATGTGCAAATGACCATCCCAATATCAGCCCTAACGATATACCAGATAGTACAACCAACCTGCAGTTTGTTAACTGGGCAATAATTTACTATCCATCTCATATTTGAGTAAGATCAGATTTTCATAAAAATATACAAATTCAAAAGTTTGTAATAAAGTAAAATTTGCTTCCTGTTGCTCAATCTTCAGTACAAAAGTGTAGTTAACGTTCAATATGATATACGTGAAGGAATTTGCCCAAGAGTAAAGGCATATGGCAAACCAGATGTGGGGTTGAGCATGCGATGATCAAATTTTGATTAAATGTATAGTACTTACCAGTTCAGGCAGCAACTTGTTCAATTATGATAATTTTACATCTGGTGACTTCATTTGCTCTATTGAACAGCTTTAAAATCTGACAATATTTATTTCCTGTCTGGCTGTTTTTTTTAACAAGTGGTCATTACGGTGATGCTCAGAATCTTCAAGACCAAACAATGCAATTGTGGAGCTATAAAACACAAAAAGAAAATTCCTAGCATGGCTGCATGAATGCTTGTTTCAAGCACAAATAAAACCACTACTTTTAAATAATAAAACAAAAAAAACTGGGAATGCTGAAGATCTGAAAGAAAAACAGAAATCACTAGAGAAACTCAGCAGGTCTGGCACCATCTGTCAACAGAAAGCATAGTTAACCATTCAAGTCCAGTGACCCTTCTTCAGAACTGATAGTAGCTAGGAAGAGGTGCGATGAATGCTAATAACAAAGGGTTGGGTGGAGGAAGGAGTAAGTGGATTGATGAAAATTGAGTCCAGAGAGAGAAGAGGAAAGTTAGGCAGACAAAGGATGGTTGATAGTAAGCATGGAGGAAGAAAAGCTGACTATGGGAATCACAATTAGGTGAAAATTGGTTGGTTGTGCTGAGAGCAGTCCATGTCATGACCGGGCCTTGAGTGCAGGGGTGGGTAAAGGACATGAAAGAACGTGTTCGGGCTCAAAAACTATTTAATTCAATTATGAGTTCTGAAGGTTGCAGCGTCTCCAAGCAGAAAAGGAGATGCTATTCTTCTAGCTTGCATTGATCCTCACTGGAGAACTGTGACAAATATGACTCAGAAATGTTGGCTAAGGAACATAGTGGCATATTGAAGTGGCAGGCAGGGTCATTTTTGTAGACAGAATGTAGGCGTTCTGCAAAGTGGTCTCCCAGTCTGCAATTCTTCTCCCCAGTGTAAAGAAGATTTCATTGTGAACACCAAATATAGACTACACTGAGTGAAGTACAGGCAAAAAAACTGCTTGTCTCGGCAGAAGCCTTTGGATAGTGAGGTAGGAGAGCATGAACAGGCACCTTCTGCAACTGCATGGAATGATGCTGTGGGGGTTTGTGGAGGTGTGGAGCAGAGTGTGCAAGGCAGAACGGTCCCTCCAAAATAGTAACAAAAAGAGCTGGGAATATATGTCTGGCCATGGCATCCCACTGGAGGTGAAGGAAATGACAACTTTGATCTTTTGGATGTGGATGCTAGTGGTTTGGAAAGTGAGGATCAGAGAACCCTATCGGTGATGTGGAAGGGAAGGAAAGGGGTGAAGGCAAAAATGCAGGGAATACATTGGATTAACTAAGGGCCCTGTCAATCACGATGGCAGGGAATCCTCAGTTGAGGAAGAAGGTGGACTTTTCTGAGGCCTCCCTACTGGAGGTGGTAACTTCACAACAGATGCGATAGAGATGGATAAAGTTAGAAAACATTTTCTTTTCCGTTTGACGGCAATGGCTAGAATTCTGTGCTAAGAAAACGTGGGGCTATTAATTGTAGACTTGGCCTTAAAAGCTCCTGGATTTTCAACAGGTCTCCATACTGAGGTAAAGTCCCACTCTCCTCAGTTGTTATTTTGAAATAGGTACAAAGTGCAATTGGTGGTGAAACAACTCACGTCTGCACTTTCAACCAGAACCAGAAAATTATGGGTTTGAACCACAATTCTGGCAGACCTGCTATTTGATGGTAAATATTGAACCCCATGTGGCTATCCAGCTGAGTGCTCACAGCCTTCAGGTTTCTGCACAATTATTGCTTGCCCATTTTCCTCATTGGAAACAGTGAATTCAGTTAATGATTCATTGGCATGTCTTACAGTGCGATAGTTATGTCCATATCTCTGGGACAGAAGGTCCTGTGTTCAAATCCTGCTTGCCCCAGAGCATTTCAAGTATGTCAGAACAAGGCCACTTTTCTGTCTCTCCCAGAAGAGACTCATAACAGAGTAACCCATTCCACAATCTTCCAGCAGTAAAGCTAAAATATAAATAAGTTGTCTCATGAGCTACTAGACATGGAAAAGAAGAGGAAAGGTCAGCGCTGACATCTCTGCACATATTTGGTAAGGGTTTCCAGGAGATGGAAATGCCTTCGGTTTTGAAATTGCTGCCATTCCTTTCTCTGGTTCCTTTTATGTCTTTCCTCTTGCTGAGAGGTGTTCTCAAAGGATTTGTTCCATCTTACATGAGGTTCCTCTGAGTTAATTTCTTCTGAGCAAAGTCTCCCAATCATTGACATCTATGTTGCATTTCTTGATGGAAGCCTTCAGAGAGTCTCCTTCTCTCATTTGAGGGCCTTCTTTAAGCTAGGCAAAGAAGATTTGCTTTGGTGGTCGGTGACTGTATCTCAAATCAGAGGGAAGAAAGATGCAGAGCTTTCTAGATCATAGCATCTCAGGATACCATTGTAGTAATTGGCTGTCCTAGACATTACTGAATGTTTGGTGTAAATTACATGATGAGCACAGGTAGCCAGATTGTGGCTCACTGCTCCTGAGCAGGCATGGCCCGTGGGGAGCCCCAAGTCAACTGCTTCTAGAATTCTTGCATTGCCAAACTTTTAACTACAAAATAGAATTATTTGTTTCTGTTGTTAAATGCTGCATTGTAAGTTGTTTTTACTGTAGTGTTTGTTTATATGGCTCTGTCCTGGACATACAAGTTGATGATTACATTGAACATTGTGGAAATATTGAGATACATCCCTACTGGAGTAAGTGCTCATGTACATTCAAAAGTAAAGAAAATAAGGCTTGGAATCTCTGTTGTAAGGATTCTGAGTAACGGACATATCTAGAATACTCTTAAAGTTGACCTTCATCAGCTTTCACTTAGGGGTAAAAAAAAATCTGCCCATGAGCTACTTTGAATGAAAAGACACCTGTTGTGGTTTAGAGGAAAGAAAGAAAAATATTTTCACATTTAATTATTTACATTTCCCAGGATTTTATTTTATTTAGCTGACTCTCTCTTTTAAATGCTCAACTGAATTTCATCACCTCTACAACCACTTATATTAGCAGAGGGCTGGGTTCACATTTTGATGGACAATTTTAAGAAGGGTTATTAAAGGATTCATTATTTTTTGCAGTTCATGAAATTGGTGCTCACTTTATTTTCGCAGCAACACAAAGGCGTACAAGCTTTTTTTGTTTCAGAATGACGGGTGCTTGAGTGAAAGGACTAACAGTCTGGTATAAGGTTTTTTTCTCCCCCTTTTGCCACTAGAAAAATATGGCTCTTGAGGCTTACCCATAGTGGAAACTGAATGAGTTGCTACAGTGATATATGGGGAGAAGGAGGGAGTATACGAGTTGGGTGGAGGTTTGAGTGCTGCATATTAATCATTAAAACTGGGTTGATTTCAGTAACTGAAGATGGATATTCTGACCTGCCAGTTTTGATATCCATCCATCTCTGCCACCATAGAAAGTCACAGAGGTAACTCTCTGAACAAATATGTGCTAGGGGTGAGGGTCTTTTTAAAGGAGATGGCTCATCTGACTTGGCCTTCCAGCTTTCTCCACGTTTGGCTCAAATAGAAAAGTGAAAAGAATTGCAGAAAGAGAGAGAAGAAATTATGAACATCAAGTATTTTGAAGTTGAAATATTTAAAAAATCTTCAAGAACAGTTAATTCCTGTGAAAATCAAACTCCACATAGGAATTTCCAGGAAAATAAATTCCATAACAAGCTAGTTAAGCCCTAACTTTGTGTTGGATTCAAATGGGAATTAATGTGCCACTGTAACAACTACAAGAAACTCTCAGGGAAATGGTTTGTTTGAATTCAATGGGACTAAGCTAATTAACTCTGGCGTCCTCAGTTTCTGAAATGATACCATATACCATAGTTATAATTTATTTAGTATGAGACTTGATATATGGTTTGTCTGAGTTGTAGTATCAAAGCTCAACAACATTATTAAATCCTAAGTATAAGCATGATCACTACATAATAATTTCCAATGTTTATCATTCAGGAACCATTGTTCATCAATGGGGTACCCTTGATCCTTTGCCTGCGGATCTTTTCACAAGAGTTCATCTATCGAATAGACCCAAGCCTCTGCAGGACTACTTCTGCACCTTAAATGCAAAGCTTCTCTTTCCTAAACTCCTGTCACAAAGCCACATCTGAGGATCAATTTCACCCAATGATTACAGTAACTCTTGCTAAGATTTGAGTTGTCTCATTGAGAAAGTAGTCATACCCCATCAACCTGCCTGTGCAACTTCAGTGCCTCTTGATCCCTGGATCCATTTGTTTTCCCATTGTCAGATACTCAACAGCTCATAAATATTTTGATTCCTAATCAAGACAAATGTGATTTCCTTGATACTCAGCTATCTTGTCTAAAATTTGAGACACTATTGTTTCTGTTGCTTTTCATCTAGGTTTTCCAAGTTATACCACAGTTATAAGTGTAAGCATCCACCAACTTTGATCAATTTGAAATCCATGAGGTATCCCTTCCTTGTCATGAGTTACCAGATGGCTTACACATTAAGCACACCCTCTATGTCATTAAACAAGCTGTTGTTTTGACAGCAACTCTTAACCAATATATTTTGTGCAGGAGAATGGAGTATGTGTTGGGGAGAGAAATTTGAATACAATTGGTGAAAGTAGAAAATGGTCAAATAAAAATGTAAAAAACAGATTTATACTTTTAACACAAGAAAACTGACTAACAATATGACAATCTTGAAGTAGATTGAGAAGATACAAATGTATTTAAAAGGTTTAAAGGAATTAATATTAACAGTGTACCGTAATTTAAGAGGATAAATTCTGAAAATTGGATATGGCCTGATTGCAGATTCAGTGATGCAGAATTACTTGCATCTGATTAATTTGGCATGCGGCCTATTGCTAAATGTGTTGCATGCTCAGCAGGGAATCCAGGACATGTAAGGCTAGCACGCTAGACTGCATTTCCTAGTGTCAACTTTGCAGCTCTTAAGCTGATGGTGAATTCTGGCTGCAGCATCTGTTGGAATTGCTTCTGAAAGAGTGTCTCGGAAGAAGAGAAGAGGAAATAAGGAACAGCAAGCTACATTGGGGTTCCCAGGTTCTCTAATGCAGTATCTCAGATTGTAATGAGGAGTTGGGAGACAGAGATCATCCAGACAATTTTGAAGGGAAGTGCACAGAAAGCCATGAAAGTCAATGAGCCCCAACAAAAAGTACAAATCCAGAAAAAGTCAATGCTCTCCTACAAAAGGTCAAGGTCAGTGAATGCATCTTCAGCACCACAGCCTGCCTGATCTCCATTTGCTGCTTGATGCATCATATCCCATTATGCTGTATCAGAAATCTTTAGCAGTTGCAATTCAGACTTAACATTTGTATGCTCCATGTCATTCGCACACTTTTAGCACTACTAATAGCCTCAGAGTAATACCTCCGCTTCCACTAACTCCAGCTCTTCAGTTGTGAGGGATATATTACCCAGACTTACAGCATGGGCATCACACTTAATGACACTCTTTCATGTTGAAAAATCTGTATGCATATAATCAGAAGAGTAGTAGAAAAGTATCAGATAGGTATGGCTGCATCTCCTGAGCACCTGGAAGCAGTTTGAACTCCAAGTGATTGCATGGCAGTCCTTGAAGCCACTGTTATGAGCAGCATTGAACTCATTGGGAATGCTAATGCTGTGCCCCTGCCTTACATACTGCTATAATCTAAGGAGAAATGTAATTATAGCCTTCGTGACAGAGAACAAGATTTTGGACTTGAAAATTTATTCAGTGTGTTCCATAGGTCCCCCAACGTATGAGCTCTTTAAACACAGTTTACACAGCTGTGGAGCAACAAAAGAAAGTGAACAGCACAGGTGTCTTTGAAAATCTAATGGAGAGATGGGAAGGGGGGTATGGAAGGTGGTGCAGCTAATCTCGTGTTCACTTGTGTAAGAGAGGATGTTAATGGTGACTGTTGCTGGAATCTGTGTAATCTGTACGCTTCTACAGTATGCATGGAATACCCTCTCAAAATCACCTTTCCTGAGATCACAATCAGCCAGGGCCACTTTGTAAGTTGATAGACAGTAGCTTGTTGCCTTTTGTTTTAACTCCAGGCTCCTATAACTCTGGAATCTGATTCTTAATTTTTAAGAGAGCTGTTTTGGTCAGAGAAATGCTCAGCGTTCCTTGGATTAAAGAGAGCCAGTTTTCCTTTACAGATTGTATATAGATTATTTCCAAACGTCAACAGTCTCCGTCACCTGCAAGTAATGAAACAGCATCTCATCCACTGACCTTTCCACAGCACTGGCTACCTCAGTAGATTTTGTCAAACCACTGACAAAGCATTAGCTGCTTCAGAGGATATTTTACTTACAGTTATTTGATTGATTTTAATGTTTGCTATTAATCTTATAGTGTTAGATTGCTTCTCTGTTTTCCTTATTTGCCATTAATCAAACAGGAAATGGCAATGAATGCTTTGATCTCCCCCCCACAGGTTTGATTTAACCCTCTATTTCCCTGGCCCAAAACAACTTTGTTACCATGGAACTCCTGCACTTTGACAGCCTGTTCCAAAAACTATCTCGTTAAAACCTTCTTTCCATGATCTTATGTGTCGTCATTTACTTATGCAATCACTATAATAATCTTAATTAACATTTTTATTCTGAAGTATGTCATAACAACAGGTTTAGCAGCAAACATGAGAGGCATTTTAGCAGGGATAGGATGTTTTGCTGTCATTTACTTCATAAATTAAGTCCCCAGTTGGTAACAGACTAGGCCAAGGTCTTGCAATGCCAGTTAAAATTACAGAGCAATGTTTTTATAAGGCTCATAGCTACATTTTTGTCCCAGTAATGTAATTAGGTCAACTCTCTCACCATCTTTGAATAACCATGGTACTTTCTAGACATATTCTTCCTAAGAAAGTAAACAATGATATTTTAAAACCAAATTGAAATGGCAACATCATCTCATTACTACTAAAATCTTTGTTTATTTGCATTTCTTTCATGAGATATTTACATTTAATCCATCATTTTCCAAAGGGAAGAAGCCCCAAACTAACCAATTACATGGTAGTTAGTTCAACATCTGTGCAGGAAAAATTGGAAACTTCAATGAAAGATAAATGCGTTACATCTCAAGATGAAAGGAGAAAGTAAAGAGAAACAATAAGGGTTTTATAATGGAAAATCATGCACAACAAACTAGTGAATTACTTGCTGGAAGGGGATTGTGGTTGCTTATGGATTTTCAGAAATCATAAGGCAAAGTTTAACATGGAAGACTATTTAAAATAGTTAAAGGATAGTTAAGGGATGGGAAACAAAGTATAATCAAAAGAACTGATGACAGGAGAAAACAAAGTGGTAGTTGAATGCAATTTCTCACCATGTTGGGAAATGGGTAGCTTTTTTTTACTCAGTTCAATATCTGCATGGAACATTTGTGTGGGGTTGGTCCTACAACTAATTATTTTTTCAAATATCCCTTCAATGAGGGGTCTAATACCTATTGATGAATGTTTTTCATAAATTGGTTACTTCCTAATTCCATCTGAGAGTTCCCTTACACATTTATAAGATTACTTTCCGTTATCAAACCCAGTATGTCAATAGCCCAGAATTTGATTGATCACCCATTTTACAGCCATTCTCAGAGTGTAAGATTTCATGGGTACCTTTCCATTAATTTTTGGTTCAGCAATTGTCCAACTTTCTTGTACAGCCTCACAGTGTGGAATTCTTAGTTGGAGTGTGAACCTCACAGTATTGTGCTCAGTGATTTAAAAATCAGGAACTCCCCTGCTTCCAAAAACTGTCGACAGTTCTTGTGCTAGATTGGACAGACACAAACTCCTTCCTCCCAAGCAATTGTCAGACTAACTGCTTTTACCATGAATATTACTGTAGATTTCTTCCTCTACACAAATCTTTCAACGTATTTTTCCTCTCATGAACCTGGTCTCTTACCTAAGTACAGGTAGTACCTCCGTTCCATGTAGTGAAGTATCAAGTTAGTATTTTTTCCCAGACGGTACAGCTTTAGGGAATGAAGAGTGCTGGAGGATGTGGAGGTGGCATGCAGGAAATTGCAGTTGGGGATGCAATTAGAACAATATTAACAGAATGTTAGAGCAGGATTGAGGGGCTGAATTGCATTCCAATGTTATTTCTCATGTCTTTCTGCTTATTTCTAATACATCAGTAGTATTCAACAGTATTGCATATAGACAGTCATAAAAAGATGTTAAAATGTGTTACAGAAGAAGAAATGTGAGAACAATTACAGTTTTTGGAACCAAAGCACAAAGTGATCACAAACCTAAATAAAAACTGAATAGATCTCAGGACCTGATCAGGTGTATCCAAGAACTCTGTGGGAAGCTAGAGAAGTGATTGCTGGGCCTCTCGCTGAGTTATTTGTATCATCGATAGTCACAGGTGAGGTGTCGGAAGACTGGAGGTTGGCTAACGTGGTGCCACTATTTAAGAAAGGCGGTAAGGACAACCCAAGGAACTATAGACGAGTGAGCCAGACTTCACTGGTGGGCAAGTTGTTGGAGGGAATCCTGAGGGACAGGATGTACTTGTTTTTGCAAAGGCAAGGACTGATTAGGGATAGTCAACATGGCTTTGTGCGTGGGAAATCATGTCTCACAAACTTGATTGAGTTTTTTGAAGAAGTAACAAAGAAGATTGATGAGGGCAGAGCGGTAGATGTAATCTATATGGTCTTCAGTAAGGCGTTCAACAAGGCTCCCCATGGGAGACTGATTAGCAAGGTTAGATCTCACAGAATAGAGGAAGAAATTGCCATTTGGATACAGAACTGGCTCAAAGGTAGAAGACAGAGGGTGGTGGTGGAGGGTTGTTTTTCAGACTGGAGGCCAGTGACCAGTGGAGTGCCACAAGGATCGGTGCTGGGTCCTCTACTTTTTGTCATTTACGTAAACGAGTTGGATGCAAGCATAAAAGGTACAGTTAGTAAGTTTGCAGATGACACCAAAATTGGAAGTGTAGTGGACAGTGAAGAGAGGTACCTCAGATTACAACAGGATCTTGACCAGATGGGCCAATGGGCTGAGAAGTGGCTGATGGAGTTTAATTCAGATAAATGCGAGGTGCTACATTTTGGGAAAGCAAATCTGAGCAGGACTTATACACTTAATGATAAGGTTCTAGGGAGTGTTGCTGAACAAAGAGACCTTGGAGTGCAGGTTCATAACTCCTTGAAAGTGGAGTCGCAGGTAGATAGGATAGTGAAGAAGGCATTTGGTATGCTTTCTTTTATTGGTCAGAGTATTGAGTACAGGACTTGGGAGGTCATGTTACGGATGTACAGGACATTGGTTAGGCCACTGTTGGAATATTGCACGCAGTTCTGGTCTCTTTCCTATCGGAAAGATGTTGTGAAACTTGAAAGGGTTCGGAAAAGATTTACAAGGATGTTGCCAGGGTTGGAGGATTTAAGCTATAGGGAGAGGCTGAACAGGCTGGGGCTGTTTTCCCTGGAGCATCGGAGGCTGAGGGGAGACCTTGTCGAGGTTTACAAAATTATGAGGGGCATGGATAGGGTAAATAGACAAAGTCTTTTCCCTGTGGTGGGGGAGTCCAGAACGAGAGGGCATAGGTTTAGGGTGAGATGGGAAAGATATAAAAGAGACCTAAGGGGCAACTTTTTCACACAGCAGGTGGCACGTGCATGGAATGAGCTGCCAGAGGAAGTGGTGGAGGCTGGTACAACGCAACATTTAAGAGGCATTTGGATGAGTATATGAATTGGAAGGGTTTGGAGGGATATGGGCTGGGTGCTGTCAAGGGGGACTAGATTGGGTTGGGATATCTGGTCAGCATGGACGGGTTGAACTGAAAGGTCTGTTTCCATGCTGAACCTCTCTATGACTCCTGAAGAAAGAGTTCTTGGGGATGAATAAATTAAAGTAAGCATTTGATTTTTTTCACTTATTCATTCATGGAATATGAATGGCTCTGCCAGCGTTTAGTGTCCATTCCTAATTACCCTTGGGAGGTAGTGGTGAGCTGACTTTTGAACCAATGCAGTCCTGGGGGATTAGGGACACCAGAGTGCTCTTAGGAATGCATTTAGACTCAGTGACAGTGAAAGAACGACATCGTAGTTACATCTGGATACTATGTGGTTTGGAGGAGAATGTACAGATAATGGTGCATCTGACTTGTCACATCAGGTTTGGGAAGTCCAAAGTTATTGTAAGAATTCTTAAATTCTGACCTACTCTTGTAGATGTAGCATTTATACAGCTGGTCCAGCTGTTACTGGTCAATACTAACCTACAGGATGTCGATACTGGGGGATTCAACAATGGAAAACCACATTGAATGTTAAGAGATGATAGTTGGATTCTCCCTTGTTGGAGATGATCATTGCTTACCACTATTTTTAGCATGAATGTTACTTACTAATCACTAGCCCAAGTCTGGGTATTGTCCAAATGTTGGACACAGATTCACTAACTGAACAGTCATGAAAATGCTGAACATTGTGCAATCATCAGTGAACATCTCCATTTCTGTCATTTTGAAGAGAAGATCATTACAGCAGCTGAAGATGGTTAAACCTAGATCACGCCCTGAAGAATACCTTCAGAGTTGTGCTGGAAGTGATGATGGACTTCCAATAACCATAACCATCTTCCTGTGTGCTGGGTTTTATTCTAACCAGTAAAACATTTTCCCCTGATTCCCAGTGATTTCAGTTTTGCTCTGGCTTCTTGATGTCACACTTAGTCAAATGCGGCCATAAAATCAAAGAAATGTTACTCTCACCTCATCACTGGAGATCGGTAATGAGAAACCAAATTAGCCTATTGGAAACAATATCAAGAGGAAATAGAATTTTGAGTATAAGAAATTGTGTTCAGGCTAGCTTTTCTAAGAGAAAACCATCAGTACAAGTCAACATTGTCTTGAACAATATTTCATCTTCCATGCAGATTAACTGCAGCAAGAAATAGTTGAAGTAATTTATGCAAATTCAGTGTTGTCTTCGTTATGTCAGCATACCACAGACACCACTCACCCAAGTACCATGGGAATTATAGATGAATCCCATGTTCATTTATCTCAACACACAATTTTATTTATTTCCTAATTTAATAAATGTGGTGGCACATCCTACAATATTTGTACTAACAAGTTCATTCTTGCTGAGAGATTTATTTTTAAACTTACAGTGCTGTCACAATATAAGATTTACCATCTTTGTCACTGCAAAATATTAAGGTAGAACCATAACATGTAGCAAACTTACAATTTACAATTTCATTCACAATGTCTTTTCATTTGCTTCTAATTACTCAGCTCTCCTTACATAAATAACTCATTAGTAACTATTTTCTCCTGTCAGTGAATGTCAAAAAATTAGGGGCTTCTAGTGTCATTAAAAGCAGGGAGATGGCCTCTTTAAGGAGTTCAATAGCGTATGCAAATTTTGAAATAAATCTCACCTACGGGATTTGGCAGTGACCAAGAATAGTCACACTCACCTGTGTTTGATCAGTAAATAGAGTGTGAAAATTAGGTGCATTAATCTCAAGAAACTTTGAGTTTGATTATTTGTATTGCCTCTAGCTCAGGACTGCATTATTGCACATATCCTGAAGCATGTCAGCAATTGCTGCTACAACTATTTACTTGCTTTCACATTTCTGGTGTTGTCAAGCTGAATAGCTCTAGGCTAAGCCACAAACTGCCCTCCATATGAATTTAGATGAAACTGAAGAGCAAAGAGCAGGATGTGTAAGTGCACAGATCATTAACAATAGCTACACCAAAGGTAAGGCCATGAAAAGACAAACAGATCATTTTGTATCCAGAGGCAGGAGATACAAAAACAATGATCTAATGTTTCCTGTTTCCGTATCTCAGACTCTCTTTAGGAGTAATATATATGCAGCCTTTGGCACCAATCACAAGAATGATGATGAGTCATTATCATGAAAGAAGCTGGAGAAGTTTTGACTTATAGATGATGAAATACTCAAACAAGAAAGTGCTCCAAAAGATCAAAACAACAATTTGAATGCACAGTTTTAAGGTAAACACAACAAAATGGTAAATGAAACAAAACCAGAATTGCTGGCAAAACCAATGGGACTGATAGCACCTGTGGAGAGAAAGCAGAGTCAATGTTGTGAGTCCAGTGACTCTCCATCAGAAAAAAAAGATTATTTTTATATCCAGTGTGATAGAATTTTGATCTTTGGCAAATTATAGTTAAATAAAAATCTTTGAATTATTTTGAAAGGATAATATTACTTTAGAAAAAACAATGTTATACCACATCAGAATTGAGCAGGAGAGCTCAATTCAAGTTTGAGAGTTACCTGGTGTAAAAACACAGGCAGTCCCAAATGACAATTGATTTGCATCTTTAATGTTTTATTTTACAGGGTTGACAATGTTACCTCCTGCTTCTCTTGTCTGAACTAAAAAGAACTATTTGGGAATAACTGTTGGACCAATGAACAAATTTATTGCGAAGATTTCTTTGAGTTGGATGCTTTACTTAAGTGAGAGGATGACTATTGTGGAATTTGAAAAACACCACACTGGAGCAAGAGGGACGCAAAGATGTGGTTTAGTGCTTCTGTTTGGGCAGAGTAAAGGAAAACTTATTCCATAGCTAGCTGTGGTACAGTGCATATCACAGAAAATGGGGATATTCATGAAATATGAAACTCTTCCATTTCCCAACTGTAACTTGCTGAACATAGGCGAATCCAAAATGAACTAAAAAACAAAACAAAAAGCTTTTGAAACACAATTTTTATATTAAAGCTGATACACACATTTCAAGATGGCAATTGTATCTTCCTGAAAGATAAATACATGTTACATCTCCTTGAGCGTGGTAAGCCATTATGAAAGCAAAAGCTTTATTTCTGGTGCTTGTCATGTCGAGAAAGGGAAGAAATATAATAATACTGGTGAGGGTCATGGTCAATTCGAGGTGACTTCAGCCATTCAGATGTGGGATCAAATGACTGAATTAGCAGTGGGGAAATTACGTTGAAAAAGAAACCTTCTCTCAGAACAAGCCCTTTAGTCAGCACATGGCTCTCAGTAATCTGAATGTAATGGAAAGGAAACTGACTGAGGAAAAGCAGTGCATTTAAAATATTGTAGGTACTCTGGAAAGTACTAAACTATTTTTAAATATGTGCCTAGGGACATTTGAAATTTATATATGCTCCAAAATATTTCCATAAATTACTTAACATTGGTCAGCATTCAGACTCCAGATTATTATTATTGTAAATAATGACAATGATTAATAGATCAATCAAAGTAAGTAGATGCCCATTCTTTGTTCGGTATCAAACCAATTAACATCATTCTTGATACATTCCTTTATGTTTATTACAATTATAATTCAATGGCAGTACATGTATGGATGATCTGAGGTCATGAAATGTGCTACATAAATGTAATTTCCTTACATTTCATTCTTCACCTTTTTTTCTGAATCGGCTTGATGAGCCAAAATGAATTACACTGAAAAGTAAATTTACTTGTTCGATAATGTTCAATGATAGTTCCCTCCAAACTTATTTAGAGTCATGCAGCATAGAAACAGATCCTTTGGTCCAACCACTCCATACTGGACATAATCCCAGAGCTAAACTAGTCCCACCTGCCTTGGCTCATATCCCTCCAAACCTTTCCTATTCATGTCTTTTCAATGTTGCAATTGTACCTACATCCATAACTTTCTCAGGAAGTTCATTCCACATGTGAACTATCTGTGTAAAACATTTGCCCCTAGTGTCTTTTTTAAAATCTCTCTCCTCTCACAATAAAAATGTGTCTCTTCGTCTTGAAATCCCCCATCCTCGGGTAAAAACAATCACCGTTAACTCTACTTATACCCCTTACATTTTATAAACTTCTATAAGATTGCCCCTCAACCTTCTCCGCTCCAGTGAAAAAAGTTCCAGCCTACCCAGCCTTTCTTTATAACTCAAACTTTCCATACCCAGCAACATCTTGGTAGATCTCTTCCGAACTCTTTCCAGCCTAATAATACCCTTTTTGTAAATGGCCAACTGGAATGGGACACGGTATTCCAGAAAAGGCCTCACCAATATCCTGTACAACCTTAGCATGACCTCCTTACTCCTATACTCAAAGTACTGAGCAATGAAGGCAAGTATGCTTAATGCCTTTTTAACCACCCTGTCTATATGTGATGCAAACTTCAAACAATTATATACCTGAGTACCTAGGTTTCTCTGCTCTGCAATGCTACCCAATTAATTGTATAAGCCCTGCCCTTGTTTGTTGTCCCAAAAATGCAATACCTCTCATTTATTCAGATTGAACTTTCTGCCATTTTTCAGCCCAGTAACCCATTTGATCAAGATCCCTTTGTAATCTTAGAAAACCTTTTTCACTGTCTACTATGCCACCAATTTTGTTCCCGGATGCCTGGAGGAAGAAAGCCTCATTTTCTGTCTTGGGACCCTCCAACCACACAGCATCAACATCAATTTCATCAGTTTCCTCATCTCCCCTCCCCCCACCTCATTCCAGATCCAACTCTCCTCCTGAATTGTCCTACCTGTTCATTTTCCTTCCCACCTATCCATCCACCCTCCATTCTGACCTATTACCATCAACCCCTTCACCTGCATTCACTTATCGTCTTCCCAACTACCTTCCCTCACTCCCCCCCCCCCCCCCCCCCCCACCTCAGCCACGACCACTCTCATACTTATTTCTTAGCCCCCTTCCCCTCTCCACATTCCTGATGAAGGGCTTAGGCCTGAAACATCGACCCTCCTACTCCTCAGATGCTGCCTGACCTACTGTGCTTTTCCAGCACCACACTTTTCAACACCAGTTTTGATGTTGTCCGCAAACTTACTAACCATGCCTTCGATATTCTCATCCAAAATATTTTTATAAATGACAAACAAAAGTGGACCCAAAACCAATCCCTGTGGAACACCGCTGGTGACAGGTCTCCAGACCTAGAAACAACTCTCCACCACCACCCTCTGTCTCCTGTTTTTAAGGCAAATATGTATTGAATTGACAAGCATACCCTGAATTCCATGTGACCTATCTTTACTAATTCTGTTTAAAGTTATACTCAAAAAACATCCCGAGCAAAGTGACAATTTAGCAACCATAACAGCATTTTGCCTTTTTTACTCCCTTAATCCCTGAATTTTACGGACTTTTCTGTTTGTGCCAAATAGATTTTCCCTTGTCTTCCACGGGGCAAGATGATCAATGTTTTCACACTGTCACAATGTTTTGATAGTTTCAGAGAATGGAGAATTATGTTGGGAAAATCCAGAAGTCATATCACTCGGTTAGAATCTGTGTTCCTGGCCTGAATTTAATTTGGTTGGTGGAGCACTGATGATGAGTCAGAAAGCCTGGGGAGCTGAGATTCACATGTAGGCTAGACGAGCTAAGGATGGCAGATTTCTTGCCCAAAAAGATATTGGGAAACCTGATGGGTTTTTATACAAAAAGCAACAGTGGTTACATCATCATTATTAGGATGATATCAAAAATCACACACAACACCAGGATATTGTCCAACAGATTTATTTGGAAGTATCATGCAATAGTCACGAGGTCTGTTCCCTCCTAGTCAGGGAACACTTCAGCGATCAAGGAAATTCAGCCTCAGATCTTCAGGTGATCATCCCCCAAGCAGACTTTGGAATATGCATCAATGCAAAGTGACGAAGCAGAGGCTGATAGCCAAGTTCGGTACCCAAGAAGATGACCTCAACTGGGACTTTGGGTTCATGTCACACTGCAGGTGGCCCCACTGCACTATACATGCACACGCACAAACTCAAGCAGACCCTCTGTCATGTACATGTTCTCTCTCAGGCGCACTCTCACCCACGCACATACCTTCTCACAGGCTTATACTCAGTCACACTCATGCACACACTCTACCAAGTATGTACACACTCATGCTCACACTCACATACATACACACTCTCTCTCTCTCTCCCACACACACACATGCACGTATGCATGCACGTTTAAGTCTATGGGGTGAATTTGCATTTGCAGAATTGTAATTGCTGATATATTCTATTTTGTTTGAAAAGCATACAATCAGCAGGCAGTCAATCCAAGCAGTCAATCCATGAAATATTTTAAAATTGCTACTTTTGAAATAGAACCAGTCTGGCTCAAGATTAGGATACAGACAGACACCTTTAATGTATTGGCAGAGCTGAGATGTTACTTCTTTTATAAAACCTTAAATTATCTCGAGAATATGACTGGAAAGAAGATCTGGGATTTACACATTAATGAACCGAAACCTACAACCCATTCTAAAAGACGACAGACGTAACAGCAATCTAGATTTGTTCAATACATTGTTTCAATTATTTGGCATTGTGATCTTTTGCTATAAACTCTGTGTCTTATGATCCTGCCCCACTAGTTACCTGATGATGGATTAGTGCTCCAAAAACTGGTACTTCCAAATAAACCTGTTGGACTGTAATCTGGTGTTGTGTGATTTTTAACTTTGTCAACACCAGCACTTCCACATCATGTATATTAGAATAGCTTTTCATTCCAGTTTTTAAAAAAATTAATTCAGATTTCACCATCTATCATGATTAGATTTGAATTTTTGCACCAGAACATTAGCCTAGAGTTCTGGATTATTGGTCTATTAAAGATGCCACCATCTCCCAATGATATTGGAAATGTGACAAAATCTTATGACAATGATTGTGTATTCCTGTTATTTCAATATCTAAGTTTTTATTGATACAAATCAACAGCATCCTTTAAAATAGAAAAGCTAGGTGGATTTCCTTTTGAAGTTGAGATATTCTTGCATACATCGCAAACATGTCCATAAAAATACACCCATTTTCAGAAGCTGGTATATATTACTACAGACAGAAGTTTTTACATGAAAACTAATTTGGTGCAGAATTCTACAGGAGACAGCGATTTCCTACTGACTTCAATACTATCTGACTCATCTTGAATCAACATTATGCATTTTGCTCTAGGGCCACACAGCAGTCTGTGTGTCTACACAGGATATACTCCAAAGTGAAATATTTCACACGTAGGATCTGTCATGTCTGCATTATGCTAACTGACATAACACCAGGTCAGTAGCTTAAGCTGTCAGTGATGGTTCAAGTGCGATGTCAGATTAGATTGATAAAAATGCATAACAAAATAGAACTGAAGTGTTCTTTTGATTCAATGATTTAACAGTATTTCAGTTAGCTCAGATGGTAGCATTCATTACCAGAACAGACCGGATGAGTTTTAACTGCATGTAGCGAACTGACTCAGTCTACGTCAAATTTAAAATCTACTTTGACATTAAAAAGGTGCCATAGTCCTTGCTGAATGAAATTTTAATTGGAATATTCAGGCTTTCTGATTAATAGTAGCTCCAGCAATAGCTCAGAATATCATTCCTTGACCCTGTCTTCGGGAGTGTAGTCCTTTATGACCTTAACAAATTGCCACAAAACGCTGCTCACAATTGATTTAGCGAGGGAAACAAATTATAAAGTAGCAAATGTGTGGCACAAAATGGCCATCCATTTCTCAACTTTCCGAATATGCTGTTGTAAAGCTAAAGCAGAAAATTCTAAACATACAGCAGGCCAATCCACATCCAAAGGGAAATGTATATGAATTCATACACTTATCCTGAAAGTATCCACTCAAACATCAATGTGCATTTTCTCTTACAGATGCTTCAGCGTGTTTGACCTTTGCTGCCAATTCCATTATTTATCATTTTCCTTTGACCTCAACAGCCTTTGGATGAAGAGGATGCTGAAAATAAAATTACTTTAAGATGATTTAATATTATTTGTTGACAAAATGCTAGTGCCAAGTTGCCAGTTGGAGCTGATTGAAATAACAGACAATCATAAATACTTACTTTAAATTAATTGACTCTCTTTTATCATTTGACATAATTACATTTTTTTTTGTGTTGAAAGACCTTCACTCACTCACAAAAAAATCTGTTACATTTTTAGATGAAAAATATCTTTTAAATTTACATTTCCTGTTTATTATGTAAAATGTTTGTGTCAAGCAACCATGCCATTAGCCTTTTGTTAAAATAGGCCATGCATCTGCAGTATTTTGCCTCAATTTGAACTCTGTTGGATTTTTCATGAGCTATAGCCCAGATGATAACTGGCAGGATAGACCCAGCAGTGGGGATGGCACAGTGGTATACAGTTGGGAGGGTGTCACTCTGGGAGTCCTTAACATTGACGCTGGACCTCATGAGGCTTCAGGTTAAACATGGGCAAGGAAACCTCCTGCTGATTACCGTGTACTGTCCTTCCTCAGCTGATGAATCAGTACTCCTCCATGTTGAACAACACTTAGAGGAAGCATTGAGGATGCTAAAGGCATAAAATATACTCCAGGTGGTCAATTTCAATGTCAACCACTAAGAGTGGCTCGGAAACAGTAATACAGATTGGGTTCGTCGGGTCTGAAAGGACATGGTGCTAGATTGGGTCTGCTGCAGGTGGTGAGGGAACCAACAAGCCGGCAAAACATACCGGGCCTCATCCTTAACAATCTGCCATCTGCAGATGCATCTGTCCATGACAGTATCGGTAAGAGTTTGTGGAGATGAAGTCCTGCCTTCACATTGAAACTCCATTGTGTCGTGTGGCACTTTCACCATGCAAACTGGGACAGACATCAAACAGATCTAGCAACGCAAGACTGGGCATCCATGAGTTGCTGTGGGCCATCAACAGCAGCAGAATTGTACTCCAGCAAAATATGTAACCTAATGGCCCAACATATCCCCCTTCAATCATTACCATCAAGCCAGGGAATCAACCCTGGTTCAAAGGAGAGTATAGGAGGGGATGCCAGGAGCCGCACCAGGCATACCTGATGATCAGGTGTCAACCTGGTGAAATCACCAGACAGGACGACATGGATGCCAAGCAGGAAGTGATAGACAGAGCTAAGTAATCCCACAATGAATGGATCAGATCTAAGCTCTACGGTCCTGCCACATCCAGTTGTGATTGATGGTGGATGATTAAACAATTCACTGGAGGAGAAGGCTCCACAAATATTCCCATCCTCAATGACATCAGTGCAAAAGATAAGGCTGAAGTGCTGAGTGGATGACTTATCTTTGCCTCCTCTAGTGGTCCACAGCATTACAAGATACCAATCTTCAACCAATTCCATTCTCGCCACGTGATATCAATAAATGCTTTTAGGCACTGGATACCGCAAAGGCTATAGACCCTGACAACATTCTAGCAATACTACGGAAGATTTATGCTCCAGAATTTTACGCTCCCCCCCCCCCGCCCCCCTCCCCCCCCACCCCCCCCCCCACCCCACCAAGCTGTTCCAGTACAGTTACAACACTGGCATTTACCTGACAATGAGGAAACATGCCCAAGTATGTCTTGTACATAAAAAGCAGGACAAATGCAGCCAAGCCATTTACCACTCTACCAATCTACTATCAACCATCAGTAAAGTGATGGAAGGTATCATCTAAAGTGCTATCAAGCCGTACCTGCTCAGCAATAACCTGCTCATTGATGCCCAGTGTTTGGGTTCTGCCAGGGCAACTCAACTCCTGACCTCTTTACAACTTTGGTTCAAATATGGACAAGAGAGCTGAATTATAAAGGTGAGGTGAGAGTGATAGCCCTTGACATTAAGGCTGCATTCAACAAAGTGTGGCATCAAGGATCCCTAGCAATACTGGAATCAATGAATATCAGGGGCAAACTCTTCAGTGGTTAGTGATACCTGACACAGGAAGATGGTCGTGGTTGTTGGAGATCAGTCATCTCAGCTCTAGGACATCTCTGCAGGTGGTCCTCAGAGTGGTGTTCTAGGCTCAATTATCTTCAGCTGCTTCATCAATGACCTTCCCTCCATTATAAGGGCAGAAAAGATTGAGAGGAGATTTACTGGGATGTTGCTTGGTATGGAGAGAAGGTTTTACGAGGAAAGGCTGAGGGACTTGACTCTGTTTTCATTGGAGAGAAGAAGGTTGAGAGGTGACTTAATTAAGACAAATAAGATGATCAGAGGTTTAGACTGGGTGGACAGTGAGAGCCTTTTGCCTTGGATGGTGATGGCTAGCATGAGGGGGCATAGCTTTACATTGAGAGGATGACAGATATAGGACAGATGTCAGAGGGCAGTTCCTTTACTCAGAGTAGTAGAGCGTGGAATGCATTGCCTCACCAAATGTAAGGGCATTTAAATCAATCATTGGATAGACATATGGATGAAAATGAAATAGTGTAGGTTAGATGGGTTTCAGATTGGTTTCTCACAGGTTGGCGCAACATCGCTGTAATGTTCTACGTTTGAACTAAGAAGGTTCGCCAATGATTGCACAATGTTCATCTCCATTCACGATTCCTCAGATACTGAAGCAGTCCATGTCTGAATGCAACAAGATCTGGACAATATCCAGGGCTGGGCTGATAAGTGGCAAGTAACATTCGCGCCACACAAATACCATTGCCATTCAATGGTGTTAGCATTCCCCACTATCAACATCCTGGGAGTTATTATTGATCAGAATCTCAACTGGACTTACCACATAAACATAGTGAGTACAAGAGCAGGTCAGAGGCTTGGAATACTGTGGCGGAGTTCTTGACCCCTGAAAGCCTCTCCACCATCTATAAGGTACAAGTCAGGAATGTGATGGAATACTCCCCACTTGGCTGGACGAGTGCAGTCCCAACAAGACTCAAGAAGCTTGACAACATCCAGGAAAAATCTGCCTGTTTGATTAGCACTGCATCCACTAGCATCTACTCGCTCCAACATCAACAGTCAACAGCAGCAGTGTATATATCTACAAGGCGCACTGCGGAAATTCATCAAAGATCCTCACACTTTCCAAACCCATGACTGCTTCCATCTAGAAGGACAAGGGCAGCAGATACATGGGAAAATCACCATGTTTAACCTCCCCTCCAAGCCACCCACGGTGAAAATATATCACTGTTCCTCCACTGTCGCTGGGTCCAAATCCTGGAATTCCCTCTGTAAGGGTATTGTGGGTTAACTCACAGCAGGTAAACTGCAGATGTTCAGGAAGGCAGCTCATTACCACCTTCTCAAGCGCAACTAGGGACGGGCAATAAACACTGGTCAGCAGCAATGCCCACATCCCACAAAATGAATTTTTAAAACATTTGATTGATTTATCTATGCTGCTAAATTATCTCCAATAAATATGAATAATTGTTAAATACAGCTGATCGTGTCCAATAACATAAAGGCTGTGAAAATTTTCCATTATCAGTTATTCAGACTGTTATGAATTATTTGGGGAGTTTTACGGCTGAAACAGAAACCAGAAAGCTCAGCAACTTTTATTTTCTTCTTTTATGGAATGTGGTATCATTGGCTCAACCAGTAATTATTTCTCATTTCTAATTGTCCTTGAGCAAGTGGTGGTGCGCCACCTCATTGAATAGCTGCAGTCCATGTGGTATAGATGCACCCAGAGTGCAGTTACAGGAGGGGCTCCAGGATTTTGGCATTGGAAGAATGGCAATATACCAAGTGAGAGTACTCCATGGCTTGGTGACGAACCTATATGCAATCGAGTCCCCAATCATCTGCTGTCCTTGCCCTTCCAGTTTTTATAGGCTGAGAGTTTAAAAGTGGACTGCTTTATTCTGGTTGGACATTAAGCTTGAATGTTGTTGGAACTGCATTTATCTGGACAAGTGGAGAGTAATCTATGTCACTCCTGATTTGTGCCTTGTCGCCAGTAGCCAGTCTTTGTGGTGTCAGGAAGTGAGTTACCTGCACAGAATTCCAAGTCTCTGACCTACTGTTTATGGAGATGGTCAATGTCTGGCACTTGTGTGGCCCAAAGTGTTACTTGCTAAGTATCAACAGAAGCCTAGATGCTATCCAGGTCTGGCTGCATATGGATATGGATCTCTACAGTATATAAAGAGCCATGAATGGTAGAGAATACTATGCAGTCATCAGCAATGATAAACTCTTAGCGAAATTGGAGTTTCAATATTCAACTTTCATTGTTTGTCTTTAACACCAGAGATTCGCATAGATCAAAAATGGTTTTACAAAAGGACACTGCAGTATCAATAAGTTCACAGCATGAAAATTGGTGATTTGGTAAACAGGGAGGAAGAAAACCTGAGAAAATGAAACCATATAGAAGCACTAGTCAAATGGACTGAGCAGTGGCAACTGGAATTTAATCCTGAAAAGTGAGAGATGGTGCATTTTGGGAGGATTAACGAGGCAAAGAAGTAGATACTGAATGATAGGACCTGAATGGATCAGAGTGAGTTGTGCATGTTCACAGATTGATAAGGTGGTTAAGAAGGCTTATGGGATATTTGGTCTTATTATTTGAGGCACTGAGTACAGGAGCAAGGAGGTTATGATGAAGCTGGATCCAATGTTAGTGAGGCCACGGCTGTAGTACTCCATGCAGTTCAGTTTGCCTTACTTTAGGAAGGATGTGATTGTACTAGACAGGATGCCGAAGAGATTCAAAGGGATGTTGCATGAGCTGGAGCGATTCAGTTCCGAAGAGAGACTAGATAAGCTGGGGTTGTTTTCCTACAAGTAGAGAATGCTGAGGGGAGATCTGATTAAGGTGTACCAAGTTATGAAGGGGATAGATGGGAGAAATGTTTTTCACCAGTAGAGGGATCAAATAACCAAGGAGCACAATTTTAAAGTATGGAGCAGGAGTTTGAGGGGAAAGTCACCAGAGGGTTGTGGTTATCTAGAACAAGTGCTTAAGAGGGTGATTGAGGCAGGAGCTCTCAAGACATTTGACAACTATTTAGATGAGTGCTTGAAATTCCAGAGCATGCAATGCCACAGCCAAACTGGATGTCTGATGATCGGCATAGACACAATGGACCAAAGGCATTTTACCATGCTCTAAAAACTTGATGACTCTATTATCTAATATGGTTTCCATGACCTGACAAATACTGGGAACACTGGGAATATATGCACAGGAAATACACAAAACCAACTGCCTTGGAATTAGCATGTTTAGACAAAAGGCACTAAAACTCATTGAGTTGAGAAATTTGCATCTCTTATTCCACTAGCACTCACATTACAACTGCACAACTTTGAGATGAAAGCTTACCCACAAAGAGACAACTGTCTTAGACTTGGAAGCAACTATATTTCAATTTAGGTCTGACAAAGAGTCATCTCGAATCAAAACTTTAGCTTGCTCTCTCTCCATGGGTGCTGCCTGATCCAGTGTGATCTCCAGCATTTTTTGTTTTTAGTTTAACTGTATTGTAATTGTTTGTTTTGATCAACAAAGTAGCGGGAGAAAGGCTACAGAACACTTCTTTTGCCTGCAGTGCTAATCACAATCTCAGAAGCCAGCATTAATGTAAAAGGAACTTAAAAACAAACACGAATGACTGAAAATCAAGAACATGTCCAAGTTTCTCCTCTCTTGGGTAGCTGTAGTTGGTAATTGAATTTTTCCAGCTTTTTGTGTTTTATTGCATATCTGAGTGACTTGCTTGATGCTATTTATATGCCAGAGAGGTAAAAACAATGACTGCAGATGCTGGAAACCAGATTCTGGATTAGAGTGGTACTGGAAAAGCACAGCGGTTCAGGCAGCATCTGGGGAGGAAAATTGATGTTTCGGGCAAAAGCCCTTCATCAGGAATACCTGATTCCTGATGAAGGGCTTTTGCCCGAAATGTCGATTTTCCTGCTCCTTGGATGCTGCCTGAACTGCTGTGCTTTTCCAGCACCACTCTAATCCAGAAGCTATTTATATGCCACCTTTTCAGTGATGTTAGAACAGTTTGAACAAGGCTGGATCTAATACTGGAACACAGGTCTTCAGTATTATTGCTGTAATGTTATAAGGGCCCATTGCTTTTGCAACAACCTGTGTCTTCACCCATTTCTTGATATCACAGTGTGAATTGAATTTGTGAAGACTGGATATTTGGTTCTTCAGGAACAGGCAGAGGCGGATCATGCACTCAAACCCTTCTGGGTGAAGGTGATGGCAAAATGCTTCTGCCTTGCCTTTTGTACTGATGGGCTGGGCTCTTCTATCATTTATGATGTGTGATATTTGTGGAGCCTCCACCTCCTGCTAGTAATTTAATAACCATCACCGTTTATAACTGAGATAGATGGCTTGCACAGATCAAACTGATCTTTTGGATGGCATCCCTTACCACAGTATATTGCATGCTGATTCTGCTATTTCATGTACAAGTAGTCATTTGCTGTAGCTCCACCAAATTTTGAGTTGGTTGATTTGTTCCAAATAAATATCATTTCATGGGGCAATAGTACCATACAACATGATGAAATGTATCCTTAATGTGAAGACAGGAAGTATTTTCCACAAAGATTGTGTAGTCAGCATTCCACTGAATTATTTCATAGACCGATGCTGCTGCAACAGGTCTACTTGTAAGAACAAGTTTTTCCAGCTCCTCGGATGCTGCCTGACCTGCTGTCCTTTTCCAGCACCACTCTAATCTAGACTCCAGATTGAACATTCCCATACCTCAGTCTCCAACTGTGGTCGTGAATGTCCCACTTCGGTGTTGGCTTTGCACCAGAACTCCCACCACAAAACTTGCTCCGGAACCAAATGGCCGTTTCACATGTCACCTCCCACCTCCCCCCCTCCCCCATTTTCTGGATGTAACTCCTCATTCTCCTGCTCTGGACCTGACACTCTCTGTGACTCAAAACCCTGCCACCACCCTGACCTATTATAACACCGCAATACTTGCCTGGACCTTTGCCACCTTATACCCTAGCCACCTGGCACCTTGCCCCTTATCCACCTGGCACTCTAATCTCACACTTAACTTCTGTATATGCTGTTTGAAGGCAGTTTTCAAAGTTGCTGTCAGTCATCTGGACCTTTAACTGTCAAAATATGGCTGCTGATTGCTAGTAAAAACTATGGTGCGGTTTGCCTTCCTTTGACAATTCTGCATGATCAAAGAGTTGAAGTATGCCTCTGCATTTCTGAAAGAGTTGTGTTTGGGATGTCCTGCTAGAAATGTGGAGCTATCTCCATTTGTACAAAAAAAAGGTGCAGATCTGTGTGAGATAACTATTTTTTGGAAACCAAATCTTCACAATAGAATTTTCTTTTGATTATGAAGGTAATGTAATACAGCTCTGTAAAACAAGTGGGGAAGACTTGAAAATCAGAAAAAAAATGCACACAGTTGCTGTTAAAGAACACCTTTGCCCATTTTTTCAGATCAATTAAGATTTTTTAAAAAGTGCAAGCTAATGAGCATTGTCATTTCTAAAGATCAAATATAAAGCGCTTCTATACACCAACATAAACTGGAAATTAAGTCATATTTCTAGTTAGCTTAGATTGGGGAACGTGCAAGTTGAATGAAAGCCAGCATTTTCTTCTATGACTATACAGTATAGTGAATAAAAATTGACTATCTTCCCTGGTTGTGTCCTCCAGTGAAGAAATCAATCTTTAATTATTCATTGTATAAAAACTCATTGTCGTCCCACTGCCTTCTGATGGGAATAGTAGCATAAACCTTTGCCAATATTTCAACTTTTGTGTCATTAGAATTATCCATGTGAATCTATGTTTTGCATTGTATAGAATTATGGGCTGAAATTTCTAATTCATATCTGAAGTCATGAATTAGAAATGTAACCAAAATTAGATGAGAGTTCACATTTTCAATAAAAGTTATTTGCACAGTCACAAACACCAGCATAATAGAAAAAAAGTAATTATTTATTTTTATTGTATTTATAAGTAAGAAGTTTGGAGGTGATTTGAGTTAACCTGATTTCAATTAATTGAAAGTAACAGCATACCTATATTGGAGCATTTATCATTTTCAGTGGTGTAATTGAATCCATTTTCTTAGGAAACAAAATATATGTTGAAATGAAAAAGCACTTAAAAATATTTGTAATATCATCAGTGAAGCTAAAAAATGAATGCAACTTTATAAGCCTTCCAAAACAATTGCAATCAAATGGTTGGTTTTGTAGGCGATATTTCATTTCGTAGATCATGAACCAGTGTAACGCTGCAGAAACCTGAGTGTCAATGATATCATGCATAACTCACATTTGTCAAAAAGTCCTCAATCTTTTACACCAGTTTGGCTGATGATGTATGGCAATTTCTTCTGGTACAAAGGAACAGAAATTCTATTAAAGTAGTTTTGAAACGGAGGTATCCCAAATTGCATACAATAATTGAATTATGTGTAACATAAGATTTGAATACATGGAAAGTCTAAGGATCACGAGGAAGAGATTCTTCATTCCACTGGCATCAAAGGAAAATTAAGAATACATAGAAATTATTTTTAACATATACATAGAACAAAGCCTGTAGGTTGCATTAGACTGGGGAATCTCATTCTTGTCTTCAGCACACCTTCCACTAAAGACAATTTTTTTCCACAGTGAGTTGATCTGACTGTTCTAGCTTCCCTTCATCACCATTGCCACTTGACAAACTGTTCAGCTCCCTTGCTTACTGTCCCTCATCTTTATCACCACTCATTGCTAAAGATTCCATTACACATGGCCTAAACAGCATTCTATGCAAATGCATTATTTTGTTGTAACACTATTTGGAAAATCCCCAAATGCTATAGTCATGCTTATGGGTTTCTCTATGTGCTCTTTCACAAACACAAATGTTTTAACTCCAGTGTCTCCACAAGTTAACATTCTTAAGCGTCTTGCTTTAAAATCAACTTTTTTTAACGGTTTTATACTGAAGATGTACTACCTCAAACTTACCCATGTACAACTGCACGTGCCATCTTTCTGCCCATTGCAATTAACCAAACCTTCAAGATTTTTTCAACACTCCTTGATGTTTATTAAATCATCCTCTTTCAAGCCCTTATTAAGCTTCAATCCAAGCAACTTTCTATTTATTTAATCTTCTGCGATGTTTCTGGTAAGTCTAAATTTTGTGGGTCACCTGACTAAAGGCCATTGTGCATCCATTTAGTTCCTCCATCAGTAACCATTATTACAGTTCTCAAAAAAGACTTCAATTTCTTTGTGATTGTGACTAGTTTCCTTTCCAAATGTTTACTAATTTTAATGCAAAGCGTGGATTTTTAATTGTTTGCCCATTTTGACAAAAAATAACAGATCATAACTTTGTTTCCTTTGTTTCCTCATTGAGAAAGGGTGTATTTATATATATTTTTCACCCAAAGAAAAATTGTATAATTAAGGCAGATTGAGAAAGTGTACCTTCAAATCTTATCATGGTAATTTCCTTATCTCTTCCCTAAGTCGCCTCAATTTTCATTACACTACCACCCATTCAGCTTCGCATCTCATTAAAATCAAACATGAATGCAAGATCTGAATCCTAGAGATGGCCAAATTATCAGCAAGATGGTACTTAAGTGAACGTGACAGCAAAGATTCCTTGTTAAACTGAACTTATTGGGATTAGAAGGGAAACAAGTGGATGAAACTATACTTGACATGAGAGAATATCCATGTGATCAGTTGTTTTTAGGGCTAATCAATTTGGTCTTATAATCTTGCCAAGAATACTTTGGGCAATGTCCAAAGTTGAACTGTCCTTGGCTACTTTAAATATTATCTCTATTTTTGAGAGTGGGGACATTTCCTGATGACTGCAGTACTCATTTTTAATTATTATTTCTCAAATAATGAATAAGTCCTATATTTATACACAACAAGAGCATGGAGTAAGTGGCGTAATGATTATGCCTGTAATTCAGAAGCTTATACTAATGCTTGGAAACTTGGGTTCAAATCCGACTATGGGGCTAGTTATTTCATTTTAGTAAATGTTTGAATTTTAAAAGCTAGTTTCAGGAATAGTAACCACAAATATATCATCAATTGTAATTTTAAAAAAGTCTTTTTCACAAATCCTGACATTGCTTCAAATCTGCTATTGCTGGTTTAAGATGGGCTGGTTTTCTTTGTTAAACGTGTATTCTTCCAGTGATAATACTTACACTCAGTGACAGCTATAGCTCCAGTTGCTACAATGGTATATTCACATGGGCCAAATTGGCTAAAACAATTCAATGTCCCTAGAGTAGATTCATTGCCAAATATCCTGTTTGGTACTAGTATACTCTTACCAAACAGGGAAGGATGCCCATGAGGTCTTCAGCAGAAGTTAAGCTCAATCTTGATAATATTAAGAACCAATGTATAACTAAATTGAATTTATATTCTGTATTTTTGTGTTAAGATGGAGAGAAAAGTTAGTTTCATTAGAGTGTTCTTGTGGCATGGTTTCAAGAGTTCTATTGGTCTGTTCTATTGACATGAATTTTAAGAGGTTTTAAACCCTTGAGGGGAACAGTCCAGTTTGCAAAAAAAAAGTAGCAAAAACAATCTTAATGCTTTGTGACAAGGGTCCAATGACACAGAGAGAAATGCAAACAATCCAAAAACTTTGGATGTATTCTATGTGATGGACTAAAGGAGTGCTGGACATTGGGTTTAGGGAATCATGTAGTTGCTCTGAAGTTAATAGCATTGTTTCAGATTTCTTGTGGCTATCTAGCTGAGGGGAAAAGAAAAGTCTTGGTGCTGCATTGAGATTTGCAAATGGAAACTGAGCAAAGAGCTTCCTTCACTGAGGTTTGGGTATTTGTTCAGGAATTGCTGGGATTAAAACAATAGTGAAACCTTTTCTGATTTCACTTTGGTTTGTATCATATATTTCACATTTTTACTGTTTTATATTGTGTATATTAAAACACACAATTAGCTTGTTGTGAATGTGTTCAGTAGCTTTTCTTTAAACATGGAAATCAAATTTTGCATCTAACAAATTAGGTTTAAATCTGGGTTCCAATTTGCCAGTATTTATGTCAAGTAGATTATAACAACTAACAGTGAAGGTTTACTACATAGTACTTAATAGGCCATTATTGTGAGACATCAAGTTTAACTTAAGGCGAAGTACATATTATTGTTAGTTACATAGATATAGTGCTACAACTGAATATCTCCTCCCAGGAACAATCATTTTTCTGCTTCAAAGCAGAGCTTATTTTTTGATGATAATTCCCCCATTCAGGTACTAACTGCCTTACCAAACATCTCCTCCAAACTTTGATCTGTTTTTTTTAGATTACTTACAGAGTGGAAATAGGCCCTTCAGCCCAATAAGTCCACACCGACCCACCGAAGCACAACCCACCCAGACCCTTACGCTACGGGCAATTTAGCATGGCCAATTCACCTCACCCGCACATTTTTGGACTGTGGGAGGAAACCAGAGCACCCTGGAGGAAACCCACACAGACAAGGCGAGAATGTGCAAACTCCACACAGTCAGTTGCCTGAGGCAGGAAATGAACCCGGGTCTCTGGTGCTGTGAGGCAGCAGTGCTAACCACTGTGCCACCGTGCCGCCCACTTATTATACAATTGTTACAAATAAGTAAAGTTGTCTTATAATCATCCAATCTCCTCTCCTTTACAAACTTCATAAAGGCTGACAACTTAGTTGCATTCAAAGCCTGATGTTTGAGAACAAAATACTTAGGTACAGTTGATATGGACTCTTGGTGGATCTCCTATTTCTGAAAGTCCTTTGCTGATGACAAATTTGGCATTGGTTTTGCTGTTGAATGGTCATTTTCCTGCAGAGTTTCAAGTTTCCTCAAAATGATCAGAGAATACAGTTGGCTTTTTGAATGAAGTAAATCTCCATTTGTTGTAATGAGGCAGAATTGAATGTGATCCTTTGATTCTCACACATGTGCTTTTGGATAACCTTGTCATTTTATCAGGTTCAATCATAGACACTAATTCTGATGCTGCTTTTTCAGTGCTATTTCTTCTAGACACCTGAATGACTGTCTGCATCAAAAGTCTACTGCTACGTGGCTATGATGTCAAGATGATTGCATAATCAGGACATTCATCTCCAGTTGAAAACAATTGACTCACTCCTCCAACCTTGCAAAATTCGTAATATTATATAAAATGTCAGACACTGAATGTAATTCACCGAAATGATGATTTTTATCCTCTTTAACCCATCAGATATTCTTCTGAGACTTATCAAATCTTATTGTTCTTGAGAAGAGTCATATTGATCATTCCAATTAAACCAAAATGCTGCGGATGTTGGAATGTTGGCAATAAAATCAGAAAATGCTGGAGAAACTCAGGAGGTCTGACAGCATCATGAAAAGAGAAATAGTGTTCCTAGTCTGAATAAAACTTCCTCTTCAAGAAGAACGGGTTCTGAAATTCTGAAGAACAGTCACATAAAATTCAAAATATTAACTTTGTTATCTCTCCATATTGCAGCCAGGTCTTCTGAGTTTCTCCAGCATTTTCTGTGTTTGTTACTTCATATCTTTTGTTTCTTCTATCAAAGTAGATAATATTATACTGATCTATTTTATATACCATCTGCCATGGTCCCACTCGTTCAGCCCATCTAAATACTCCTAACAGCTCACATTCCTACCAATCTTTGTATCATTTGCAAACTTGGAAATGGCCCCACTTTGAAATCATTGACGTAGGTTGTGAATGACTGGGCCCAAGCATTAATTCTTGCTGTAACTCAACAAATCATGCCCTGCCAATTTGAGAAGTAATCATTTATTCCTACTTTCTGCATTCTGTCTGTTAACTAACCCTTAGATCATAGTAGTATATTATCCCAAACCAATAGGCTTTAATTTTCTTTTCTAATCTCTTTGTGTAGGTCTCTTATCAAAAACCTTCTGAAAATCTAAATCCACAAATCCACCAGTTCCACCTTATTGACTCTGCCAGTAAAATGCTCAAAAAAAACTCATCATGTTTGTCAAACCTAATTTTCACTTCATAAATCCATTTTAACTTTGTCCAATTAAACAACTATTTTCAAAAGCAGAATATGCTCCTAGACCTATAGATAAAAGAAATGCTTTCATGTTTTCTCTGAGTTTATGCAATCCTGAAGCAATTTTATGTTGCAAAAATTTCTCTTCTGCAGTTTACTTATTTGGTATTTCCCAATCTGAAGAATTTGTGATCTTAAATCGGTTTGGAAGTGTAATCATTTCTTTTTTGCATCTAATTGCATCTAATGGCTGCTGTTTCACTTACTTAAATGATTTACTTTAAAGTTGTTGCAGAATATTTCTGTAGACATAACTGATTTTGCTGCTTTGTGTTTTAAATTGTATAATCAGTTCAGTTTATGAAATATCTTCTTCAACAGCTCTTATGGAATAAAGCAATTATTTACTTTAAATACTGCAAAATAATGCTTTGTTCACAATTTATCAGCATTAAGACCACTGCTTAATTACAATTTTTTAACCTGTATCTTATTTGCCTTTTCAAAAATTTTTCTTAATTTCTGCTAATTAAAGTTGAAAAACTTATAAATATTTCAGAAGTATCCTCTTATTTGTATCGCAACATTATTTAATAAATGAGTTTGAAGAACATCAAATGGTTTCAAATGAATTTTAAAGATCATGAGATCTTGGGAAGACCAAGAATTTGGCCATTATTCATACAGTCAAATGATTAACTTGATTGGATGTGTACGTAATTAATTAATAATGCAATTGGTTTGGATTTGCCAAAGGTGGTCCAATGTAAATGCCTTTAAATGTACATTTCCATTTATTCAGTGAAGATATTTCTGGACCCCTAGAGGTTTTCTTCCCCCTGGAGTAACATCAACAAACTCTGGTACTGAAAACGGAATCCAGGTGTCAAGTGTTTCATTTAGTTATTCTGCCTCAGCACAAGGAAGTGAAACAATATAAACTTTTAATCAAACAACTGTCTTCACTGAAAGTAAAAGAAACAAACTGAAAAACATTTTGCTTTGTTATGCTAAATGTATTTGACATTGTGCAGCTTTAGAAAAAGTTATTTTTGAAATGTCAGAATAATTTCCACAAACTTGAGTCCTGTGTAGAGATGTTTCACAGGCTAAATATTTTTTCTCATTCAGTAGCAAGAAAAACATATTCATAGAGTCTGAGACTTGGAGTTATTTCATTTTTAATACGTGGAATTGATTGCAATGTTACCTCATGCAGAAGCTTAATTGTTGAACTTACAAACAAGTAAAGAACTACATTTTCTCTTTTATGGCTGTGTTTCTTCAAGTGAGATTCTTGGCTCCTGACACAGCAATCTCTCTCATGCAATCATCCGTTCTTCATTTAATTAATTTTGCCTGAAATAAATTTGCCTCAACAGAGCCCACCTTGATGCACTGTGTGCAAGACACTGCTGGGTCTTTGAGATATTCTCACTGGTTGTACATTCCAAGATGGCGGCAGAGTAAGCTCATCAGGTCTGTCTGTTTCTTTTCTTTCTGTTTCCTTTTTTTCTCTTCAGTATTTTTATTCTTTCTTTCTTCTTGTGACTGTCCTTATCTCCCAGCTTCCATTCCGACTCAGATTCTCTGCCTTAGTGTGGACCCAATGTGGCTGACTCCCAGCCCAGCATGATGGTTTCTGGACAGCCTGGTGTGGTGGTCTCCGGGCCTGGTGTGACCTCAGCATGGACCTCGAACCTCAAGAAGATTCCACAACAGTCTTCCGGCCTTGGGAATCTCGAGGTAATGCCCAATGCAGTCTGGAGTCAATGTCTGGTGTGGACGAGGCTAAGTGCTGGTGTGGACTAGTTTAGAAGGACTGTTCATTTTCTAATTTATTCTGATTATCTGTTTTGTTGGATGTTTTATTTCTTTAGTTTCTTTAATTGTTTTTTCCCCTAAGAATTTGTACTTAATAATCTACCTAGGTACCTTTGTACCTAAGATCGCAATTTGTAAACTCTTCACTGTACACATTTGAGTACATGTGATAGCAAAGCTAATTCAATTCAATTCAATTTAGTTCCACTACTTCAGACACTGCAAGCAGGAACTGTCCTTCACATTATGGTCTGGCACAATTATCCCTAAGGAAATGGCCAAGAGAGGCAAGTTAGTTAATTCATTCACCTGGAGGGACCTGGAGATACAGATGGATCAATCTCCACAGAGGGAGAGGAAGGCAGAGCTGTATCCCACTTACTGGGAAATGAGACACTCCATAACTGTAAGTCAATCTGACATTAAGGTAGTGATTTGGACCAGAGCTGTTCTGAGGTGAAACACAATGCACAGCAGTGAAGGAAGAAGGTCAATCATCTCATGAGCTCCCAAAGTGTAAGTAAAACAAACTTCTTTCTGCTACCTCACCATCACAGGACCACTGCTCATGCTATCTCTGCACTTGCTTCCCACCAGGGATCACGGACTAAAACTCTCATTCATACATGTAGGCTGTCCACTCAACAGCTCTCACCCACCTCATCCTCCTAAAATGTAAACCCTTCCTGCCCTCTTGCACTTCTGACTCATTCAATGGAGACACTTGGCCACTTCTGTTCTTGCATCACCTCAAACTGCTCTACCATCATACTCAGTCGGTCCCTCTGACTCATTAAAGGAGTCCACTTCCTGGACTGATATCTCCACTGCACTGGATTGATGTATCTGGAATCCTCTAAATGGTTACATTTGACCTCCATGACTGACTTTGCCTCAATCCCTGACCTGCAAAGGTATGGATTCCTGGTCAATGACCAAATCCCTGGCTTGGAATCAAACAAACCTTGACTGCAGCAGTATTATCTGATTCACCTTGATCCTCCTCGACCCTACGAAGGACGAGTCCCCTTTGACTTTCAAGCATGGCCATTTGGTTGAAAAATGTATGTTGTGTTTGCCATGTAAACTGCTGACATATACTGTCGGCATGACATTGGCGTACATTGTACAGTACAGCAATGCAACCACTCTCTTGATTGTTCAATGCTCTGAAACATGACAAGCTGCCTGTCTAGCTCTATTCACTGTGAATCAATAACAGCCACCAAGACTGGCGGGCTTCAAGGAAGGAAAAAGTCAGTGAGCACTAATAAATTAAACCATAAATGTATCCTGTGTAGTTGCATGAGTTGTGTTTATATCCCGCATGCTTCACTGTCTGTGCCAGTAATAATTGCCCATCCATAATTAGCCTTAAGATGATGATGCTGAGCTAGTTTCTTGAATCACTGCCAACCCTGTCATTAGAAGCAGAGTTCCAGAAATTTAATCTTGTGACAATGAAGGAATGGTAATACAGTTCTGTGTCAGGATGTTGTCTGGCTTGGAGGGAAAGTAGGAGGTGATGGTCCTAAGTATCTCCTGCCCTTTCTCTTCCACATGGTGAAAGTAGTGGGATTGTAGGGTGGCATTAAAGTAATTTTGGAGAGTTGTTGCACTGTATCTTGTAGTTGCTACACACTGCTATTGCTGAGAATCAGTGATAGTGGCAGTGAATGTTGTAAGTGAGGGTGGTGTGTCAATCAGGCTGCTTTATCTGAACAGTTTGTATGTATATGTAGGCCTTGGTACCTGTCCACCTCCATTTGCACCTTGGCAGGTTGCAGCTCTGACTCCAGCATGCACTTAACTCTGGAAATGAAAATCACAGGTTGACTTTCAGGATTGGCTTTCAGTAGTCAGGAACACAATATTGGCAAAAGGCCCAATAAGCTTCCCAAATTAAAAGGGATATCTTGTACAATTTCTGAGAAACTATCCCCATCAAAACTGTTCCCAACCATTGACTCCATTCCTTTACATGATTATCTTCCAAGTCTGAACCAGATTGTCTGCAAGTTTGGTCTTGCAAGTTTCTGATTACATATTTGTACCTTTGGTAAAGTTGCCCAATCCCACTTATGTAACATCACATGGGACTGCCTATGCCTCAGTTTCACTACTGCTGAAACCCTTATCCATATCTTTTCTACCTCTCGACTTGACTACGCTAATGCACTTGTAGCCTCCACCCACCATACACTGAAACTCATAATTCTGTTCTCTATTTCCTAACTGCCACCAAGTTTAATTCATTCCATTCTACCTCTCTTCACGACAAGCTCTTGGATGAGTAATATTTTGATTTTAAAATTCTTATCCTAGTTTTCAACTCTCTCTCTGACCTCATGCCCAATTATTTCTTTACTTCCCTCCAGCTATGCAATCCACAGATATCTGCACTCTACTTATCGTGGCCTTTCGAGCATCACCAATTATAATTCGTCTACCATTTATTGACCATCATTTTCACTGTCAATGCTGTAATTTCTATAATTCTCTCCCTCCCTTCATTTTGCTTCTTTAAAACCATCTCCTGGACCACATATTTGATCATCTGCCTGAATATCTCCACCCCTTGCTCCAAATCAAAGAGGGCAACAACATCCCCATTTAATTATATTGGTTGAGCTTTCAGTCCATTGGTCTGTGTCATCAGTAGGAAACCAGTATGAAATTTAATGCATGAATGTGGGCTTTCCCTCCAGGACATTTTAGATAAGGATAAATTGTTCTATAATAATTATAGTTATAGCTTAGTTAACAACTAATATACAATTATGACAATTGAAATAATTGTTTTTTGTGTGGCTTCAAATTCACCTTAAAACAGATTGAACAGAAAGTCTTTCATTACAATGGACAGGCAATTAATCATCACAAGTGATCTCCAATTTGCCTGATTTATATGTATTTCTATTAATAAATTAAACATTTGCACAAAGCATCATCAAGACCCAGAATGAGCTTCAGTAACTAGCCACCGGGAGCCACCAGTTATCCCCATTAACATTTGAAACCTTTGGTACCAAAATTAATCACCTGTTAACAGGAACACTTCCACAATTAAATATCTAAAATTCTACCCTTGTGCATATGAAGATCAAATCACTGTAGTCCTACCAGAATAGGGCTGCTCTCTCATTAGAGAGAGATGACTGGTGGTGATTTAACCTGAGGGACACCATAGTTCAGGTGAGGGAAAAGTTGAGAAGGACAGTCCTTCATAGTAACCTCAGCCAGTACGGGGATGAAATCCATGCTGTTTACATCATATTGCTTCATAAACTAACTGTCCAACCAACTGCGCTAACCAACCCCCTATGTAGATACAAAGCTGCTATTTACACTTGCTCCCCGATTATGAAAATGTAATAAATAAACTACCTTATATAAAAAAGAAAACTAAATCAACACAGTTTCAAAGCAAAAGCAATTTGAGTTGCTGCATATGCTATTTGCTTAACCTTTCTAAACAGATTATTTCATTCTCGAGGGGAATATCCCATTGATCAACACCAGTACAGTACATTTCATTGCTGATAAATCTTACTTTCATTATCATTTCTGATTCTTGGAACTGCAATGCAACAAGAAATATCAGATTAATGAGGCCCAGATTCCATACACAACTGCCATGTTTCTTTTTAAACTGCAGGCATTTACTTCAGCAGCAGAAGTGGGGCAACTGAGATAATGCTTGGGTAGAAAATATTTGATAGGATGTACTGGGAAATCTGGTCATGCTTATAGTGGATAGCTCAGGTTGCAAATAGAGCAAAGACTTGCCATGATTGTCCAATAAGGTTAGGAGGGAAATGATTGGAGAGTGGCAAACATGACATCTTTACTCAAAACTGGGTTTGTAGATATTTTTAGTCATTTGATCCAGGATTACTTGCATCCACACACAAAATGAGTTCCTGGGTGACTGAAGAATCCAGTGCAAGCCTTACAACCTCTGTCACTCTTGGAGCAATGGGAGGGTGGGATACTCAGGTTGCCATGCACCCTTTTCTCTGCCAACACAACTTCAACTTGCAATTTGGAAAGATACTCAGATGCTACCACTCCACTTTGGATCAACTTGGGCTAGAGTTTGCCAGCTGTCAATAAGAATGCTGCGTTTTTTTTTTAAGAGGCTTTGAGACTTTTTTGAAGCATTTTCTTTGCCCACCTGGGCCTTGCTCCATTGATGTCATGTATAACTGAACATAAAAGGAAGGATTTTGCGCTTCAGCTATGTAGGGCATTGGTTAGACCACACCTTGAATACAGTGTGCAGTTTTGGTCTCCTACTTAAGGAAGGATGCAAATACATTGGAGACAGTCCAAAGGAGGTTTACGAGATTGTTACCTGGAATGAGTGTGTTGTCTAATAAATAAAGATTGGTGCATCTGGGCTTGTCCCCACTGGGGTCTGGAAGATAAGGGGTGATTGAACTGAAGTATGTAAATCCTTTAATAGCCTTGACAAGGTTGCTGTGGAAAGGACTTTTCCTTTTTTGGACTGGTCCAGAGTAGCAAACATTCCCTAAAACCTCGGGGTCACCCTTTTACAACAGAAGTGAAGAGATATGTTTCTCTCAAAGGGTTGTGCACTTTTGGAATTCTCTGCCTCAGCCATGATCTTTTTGAATGGTGGAGCAGGCAGGCGGTGTTGAGTGGTCTTTATGTGTTCCTATTTTGTATGAGTGGAGAGTTTGTTCTGGGATTCTTGCATCAGGCATATGGACAAGAGGTCCTGCTCAGTACGTATTTCTAGTAACAACAGGCCAATCATATAAACATAGAATCACTACAGAGTGGAAGCAGGCCATTCAATCCATCTAGTCCACACTGTCCCTCTGAACAGCATCCCACCCAGACTCACCCCACCTTACCCTATCCCCGTAACCCTGCTTTAATGGTGGTTCAAGTTTTCAAAACAAGTATTTGGGACACATTGCACAAAAGTTTTTAAAGTTATCAAATGTTTTCTTTGCTGTCAAGTATCATGTCCAGTGATTTTTGTTTTGTGAGCACCACAACTATGGATTATAAATGATTAGGAATTGTTTCATTTTTGCAGTTTCTGGCACATTTTTGGATTATGAATTCTCAGGTCAACCTTTATAATGAAAACTGTATAAACTTGTCAACATTCAATTTCTACGAGAAGTGCTATATTGCCACCATTGTAAAGTGAGAGTAATTATTTTTCACCAAGCAGTTTCTGTTATAATTATTAATATTAGAATTTACAAAAGATATAAAAATTAGGATAGTATGCATTATGTTAAGTAGGGACATAAGTTATGCCTTCAACCAAGTTATGTCCAATTAGTCTACACTTTCCAACCTTCTATTACTGAGACATTAATTCTAGTTCTAGCTGCCAGTGCTCCATATCACTAGAGAACAATCAGAATATAAAATATTTGTGCTTTCACTATTGCTTTGAATAAGTTAGAGAATATAGTGACACATCAAACTTAGTTACATTGAATTAAGCTGATTGAAATGAACTCAATTCCAGTTGCACAAAATAGTGTATAGAGGCATTATATTCAGGTTGATATGTTTGGGACAGCAATTCATGGCTAAGAGAGTCGGGCTATGGATAGAAGGTCACTGAGGGCTAGCCTCTGGTCATAATTGTGGGAACAACCCAGCAACTGTCTGAAATTGTTTCAAGCTGAAATTACCTTTGTAAAAATGCAGACAGATTCAAACTGGTTCAAAGAGTAGGTTAGGGATACAGCAATTGGAATACTCATTAGGGTTGGAGGGGTGCAAAGATTTGGGGTACATGAGACAAGAGCAGGAACAAGGATTCAAGACTATCAAGACTGATACGGATTACTGTTCAAGGCTGTAAATCTTTGTTAATTAATCTCCATCAGCTCAATCGTGGTAAAGCATTTTTCAGGAATTGCTTTCTGTGAATTTGAAAAGATGCATCATGAACCATCAATAGATTGTGTTTTCTGTATTTTGTTTAAAATGATCACAGCACAGAAAAAAAAAAAAATTCTGTTCACACTCACAATAGAAAATGTTGGCTTTAGCTGCAAGGAGACCACAGATTGGGTCATTACATCAATAGGGAGTGAAAATGAAAAAGAGACTGTCTTGAGGAATGGTCACAGGACTTGAAATATTAACTCTGTTTTTCTTTCCACAGCTGCTGCCAGACATGCTGAGTTTCTCCAACAATTTTTGTTTTTGGTTTGTGGCAGGAAAAGCCATTTGGGGAATTGAATAGTGAAAAACAATTTCGGGATGTAGCGGAGATCAGGGTTGATTTTGGCAGTGTTGACATGGGTGTTCATGTGAAGAAAGCAGCCACCTGCATTGGTGACAGAGTTAGGACAAAAAGAAAGAAACTCTAAGCATGAGAGGCAGACAAAAGTACCAGGATAGGTAAGTGTGCAACAAAAAAATTACTTGCATATATCTTATTTTACTTCTTATGTTTCATTTTACATTGAAGCTTAGCAGAAAAGAATTTGATAATGACAAAATAAGTTTGACAAATCAATGCTAATCAAATAAAAAAGGCTGCCACCATATTGATTTATAAATATAAACACATTCCATCACCAGATTGTATACATAATTTCTAAGCAAAATTACACAGACATTTTTAATTCTATTTTTAATATGAAGGCTAAGGTAATCAAAAATATATTCATAAGCATTTTCTAGAACCTCTGCCCAAATGCTTCATTCGTAAACCCTGGTCAATTTTACCTAATTTTTGCCTGACCCTGATTTACGAATGCATACACCAATACAAACAGACAAACATGTTGCAAGTCATTCAGCCCCATTCTACCATTTAATGAAATTATGGCTGCTTTGATTGTATCTTCAATCCATATAACATTGCGCCTCCTTGCTAATTAAGAAACTACCTTCTTCTACCTTAAAAAAATTCAATGACAATTGTTCCTTTGTTTAAGAAGGGCAACAGGGATAATCTGGGAAATTACAGGTCTGTGATCATTGCATCAGTGGTAGTGAAATTATTTGAGAAGATTTTTAGGAATTGGATTTACTTGGAAATAAAAAGTCTTATTAGTGATAGGCAGCATGGCTTTATGCAGGGAAGGTTGTGTCTCACAAATTTGATTTTAGTTTTTGAGGAAGTGATGAAGATGATTGATGAGGACAGGGTTGTCTGTATGGACTTTGGTAAGGCCTCTGACCAGGTCCCTGATGCAGGCTGATGCAAAAGGTGAAGTCACATGGGATCTGCGGTGAGCTGGTAAGATGGATACAGAAAACTGATTTTGTGAAAGAAGGCAGAGAGTTGCTATGGAGGAATGATTTCCTGACTGGAGATCTATGACCAGTGGTATTCCACAATTTTCAGTGCTGGGGCCCCTGTCGTTTGTAATATATATAAATGATTTGGGGGAAAATGTAAGCAGTCTGATTAGTAAGTTTGCTGATGACACAAAGATTGGGAGAACTGTGGATAGGGAGGAAGATTGTCAGAAGAAACAGCAGGACATAGACAGGCTGGAGTCTTGGGTGGAGAAATGATAGATGGAGTTTAATCAAACAAATGCGAGGTGATGCATCTTGGAAGGGAAATGTAAAAGGGAAATATAGAGTAAATTGCAAAACCATTAGTGGTATCAGCATACAATGAGATCTGAGCGTCCAGGTCTACAGTTCCCTGAAAGTGGCTACAGAAGTGAATAGTGGTTTTGAAGGCATGCCTCCTTTCACTGGTCAGCAATAGAATATAAAATTGGCAAGTCATGTTGCAGCTGTTAGGCCATATGTTGCAGCTCGAACATTAGTTAGGCCACATTTGGAATATCGTGTACAGTTCTGGTTGTTATGCTACCAGAAGGATGTGGAAGCAACAGTTTACCAGGATGTTTCCTGATTTGGAGAGTATTAGCTATGAGGAGAAATTGGACAAACATGATTTGTTTTTACTTGAAAGTCAGAAGTAGAATTGTCATTGACTAGGGGACATAGGTTTAAAATAAAAGAGGGTAAGTTTAAAGGAGATGGGAGAGGCAAATGTTTTTTTACACAGAGGATGGCAAGTGCCTGGAAACTGCTGCCAGAGGAGCTGGTGGAGGTGGATACAATAGCAATGTTTAAGAAGCATCTTGATAGACATAGGAGAGGCAGGGAATGTAGAGATACAGCCTGTATAGGGGCAGAGGATTTTTAGAATGGAAACATGTCACTTGGTAGGCTGAAGGGCCTGTTCCTGTGCTGTACCACCTTTTTGAGTATGAGAGTTTCCACCACCTTTTTGAGTATGAGAGTTCATCTTTGTTTTAAAAGGGTGACCCCTGAAACAGTGATTCCTCATTTGAGATTCTCCCTGAAGAGGAAGTGTCCTGCCGCATTCACCTTGTCAAGACCCCCGAGAATCTTATGTTTCAATCAATTCATTTTTTAATCTTCTAAATTCCAGATGATTCCAATCTAGCCTGTCCAATCTTTCCTCAGGCTGATGTATTTTCTCTGAATTACTTCCATACGTTTACATCCTTCCATACGTTTACATCCTTCTATAAATCCAGTATCACAACCATAGATTGGAACCCCAAAACACTGTGGACATTTTTAATTTGTAATCTCAAAACATAACTTTTTAAAAATGAGAGTCTGTTGATACAAATTAAATGGGTGTCTCGAGGGACAAACTCCCCAGAATGTTTCACATATGGATGCCAAAGGAACTTTGAGTCATAGAGCTGTACAGCACGGAAACAGACCCTTCGGTCCAACTCGTCCATATCAACTAGAAATCCTAAATTAATCTCGTCCCATTTGCCAGTACTTGGCCCATATCCCTCCAAACCCTTACTATTCATACATCCGTGTGCCTTTTAAGTGTTGCAATTGTCTCTACCACTTCTTCTGGTAGCTCATTCCATACACGCACCACCCTCTGTGTGAAAAAGTTGGCCCTTAGGTCCCTTTTAAATCTTGCCCCTTTCACACTAAGCCTATGCCATCTAGTTCTGGACTCCCCCACCCAGGGAAATGACCTTGTCTATTTACCCTATCAATGTCCCTCATGATTTAAGTACCTCCATAAGGGCAGCTCTTAGCCTCCAACACTCCAGTGAAAACTTCAAACAATTGTTCTTCAAAAGGTAGGCAGTGGAAGGGAAAGTTAAAACATATTAGACTGTGGCAAAGACAATGAGAGACAAACAAGATCGTGCTCAACAGCAAGGCACACCCTGTAGATTATGTCCCAACTCTAAACATATTTTGTGTTTTTCCCTCTGAAAAGTGCAAAAAGATGAGGATTAAAATGGCAGTTTCAACTTGACTGGAGTGTGCTAAATAAAAGGTAACTTGGTGATTGGATGCCAGCCTCTGCAGAGTTACTTCAAGTGTTAAAATGCTTTGAGGATCACAGTTGAAGAACTATCCCCTAGACAACCCCATGTTATAAGCAAAGACCCTTACTCGTTCAGTACTGAATGCTTGCTAGCTAGCAGCCTGATGAAATGAAAACAGGGTTGTAACACGAATCTCTGTCATCCTGAACATCGAAATTCAATCACAATCAGAAAAAAATAACAACCACAGGATCTCAAATAATCTACAAAACTAAGCATCATGAAATTAATTGGTCAACTGCTGACATGAACGTAACCAGTAACCTCCACAACATTCAACTATCTGTTCTTCATGAACAATTCAGAAACAGAATATATACAGATTTGGATATAGATTTTATTTTAACTTTTATTTGGTCTCATTGTTATTTCTAATCTTTCTGCATATACATTGTGTTACTAATTCTTCTTGCATTTAGCAATTAACAAACTCACTCTTTGTAACTCAACAAAGCCTAGCTAAAATGGTTCCTTTTAAAAACAGTTTTTCATGAGGTCTGGTAAAAAGAGGGCAGGGTTCCTTTTTAAATCAAGGGAATCTAGTTCATCCCTCTATACCCAGAGTTTAACTGACTTAATTGCTATTATTCCTACTGTTATTGTGAGAGAAATTGAATATAAATGGTATAGATACGTCCAAGCTTTTTGCAATTGATGTACTAGGACACAAATATCCCTCTGCAATATGGAGCTCTGCTGTCTCTCACTGTTTAGCTAATATATTATTCTTCATTGCATGTTTCATTTTAAAGTTCATACCAAATTGCAAACAAAACATTTTTCCAAAAACACTGTGGAGATAATGTCAAGTTGATTTGGTTAGGTCTTTCCTTACGCCTGTACTTCAGTCTATGAACAGGACCCACTACTTGATTCCCCCTTCGCATTAAGGGAGAGATTTTTTAAAAAGGCGAAAAAGAACAACAATGTACTTTCACAAGTAAAACCACAAGTTTATTTTATGACCTAAGTCAAGAGCACTTTTTGCAAAGATTGCATCATCAGAAGTATTATTAGATGCTTTTGGTGAAAAGGCTACAGTTCCTCAGATGTAGAACAAATTAGTTCCTAAATTCATTCCCTGGTTATTTCATAATCAAATGAATAACCAATTTCAACAGTAACAGGCCAAGAATATATACTCAGGCTGGGTAAAGGATCCTGGGTAATCCTTCAAGGATTCTAGGTAGTCTTTTAAGGATTCTGGGTAATCCAAGATGGAGGATGGGAAAATAATTTTGGCTGGAAGAGCTGCTCCTTTTCTTTGAGGCATTTTCAGTGTTGGAGCTGATTTTCTTGAATTCTAGGAAGAGTAATTACCGTTTTATAAGCTGTTGCATTGTTTTGGTACTTCTGAAAAAATAAGATCAAAGCAATGGCAATTTAAGAAGGAGGAAGAGAGACAAAGCAGGAAACATGTGAGAGGTGAAACAAATAGGCAGCCAACCTGTACAGCTGACTGTCTCTGCTTTTAGTTTCAAGTATCTCTAGACATTGGAGTTTGTTCTAAGAAAAATAAACAAACAGTGAAATTCACAGCTGACCTTGGAGAAACCTGTGTGGGAGAGCTCCCAGTAGCAGAACAGCTAGTGAGTTTTGAGAAGATTTGCAGCACCGGTTGAGGTTCTGGATGTACATTTGCTCACTGAGCTGGAAGGATCGTATGTTTGTTCAACATACTAGGTAACATCATCAGTGAGCTTCCGGTGAAGCACTGGTGTTAGTGACCCACAATTTATCTATCTGTTTAGGTTTCATTGGATTGGTGATGTCATTTCCAAGTTCTTTTTCTCAGAGTGTTAATGGGGTCCAAGTCAATGTGTTTGTTCATAGAGTTCTTGTTGGAATGCCATGCTTCTAGGGATTCTCATATGTGTCTCTGTTTGCTTGTCCTAGGATGGATGTGTTATCCCAGATGAAGTGGTGTCCTTCCTCGTTTGTATGTAAGGAGTCTAGTGAGAGTGGGTTATGTCTTTATGTGGCTAGTTTGGTTGCAAATCTAATCGGATCACATGGATCGATTGGAGTAGCATTTTGAGGCGGATAGAAATTTATAGGAGCAAGGGGGTGAGATAGATGGCAGTTGCAGAAAGGTCGGAAAACTGCAGATACAGTCAGGTGGTTAGGTTACCTACCCCCCAGAAAGGTAGGAGATGTACGCATTTAGTGCAAGAGTCTCCTGTGGCTTTCCCCATCTTAAACAAGTATGTTGTTTTGAGTAAATGTAGGGATGAGGGACTCTCAGGGGAATGTAGCACTGACAGGCAGGTTCTTGGTACTGAGACTGGCTCTAATGTAATGAGGGTACATCAGATTCTAAGCGATTGATTGTGATAGGGGACCCTCTAATAAGAGGCACAGCCAGACATTTCTGTAGCTGACAATAAGATATCAGAATGGTATTGCCTCCCTGGTGCCAGGCTCAAGGATATCTCGAGAGGGTTCAGGATATTCTCAAAGGGGAGAGAGACCAGCAGGAATTCACTGTACACATCGGAACTAAGGACATAGGATGAAAAAGGATGAGAATCTGAGGAGCGAATACAGGAAGTTAAGCAGGAATGTAAAAAGGAGGACTTCAAGGTTAGTGAAATCTGAATTATTCATCGTGCCATGAGTTAGTGAGAGTAGGAACAGGAGGATAGAACAGATAAATGTGTGGCTGGTGTAGGGGAGACGGACTTGCACACTTAGATCATTGGAACATCTTCTGGGGTAGAAGTGACCAATATAAGAAGGAGATTGCACCTGAATTGAAGGGGACTAACATACTGGTGGGAGATTTTCTAAAGCTACTCAGGAAGATTAAAACTAGTAGAACGGGGTGGGACCCAGGTAGATATTGAGAAAAGAGATCAGTCTGAAACTAGTGCAATTGGGAAAAAGAGTAAGTCAAACAATTAAGGCAGGCAGGAACAAAGGAGAGAATGATGTAGGACTGATAAATTAAACTGTGTTTATTTCAATGTAAGAGGCCTAACAGATAAGGCAAATCAACTCAAGTCTTGGTTGGCAACATAGGAGTGGGATATCATAGCAATTACAGAGATGTGGCTCAGGAATGGACAGTACTGGCAGCATAATATTCCAGGATATCGATGCTTTAGGAAGGATAGAAAAGGGGATAAGAGAGGAACGGGAATGGCATTTTTGATTTAGAATAACATTAAGGTTGCACTGAGGGAGGATATTCCTGGGAGTAGAATCATTGAGTCAGAGAGATGTACAGCATGGAAACAGATCCTTCGGTCCAACTCGTCCATGCCGATCCCAATCCAATCTAGTCCCACCTGCCTTTAAACTCTTCTTATTCATATACCAATCCAGATGCCGTTTAAATGCTGTAATTGTACCAGCCTCTACCACTTCCTCTGGCAGCTCATTCCACACATGTTCCACCCTCTGCGTGAAATAATCGTTCCTTAGGTCCCCTTTGTATCTTTCCCCCCCTCACTCTAAACCTATGCCCTCTAGTTCTGGACTTCCCCACCCCAGGGAAAAGACTTTATCTATTCATGCTATCCATGCCCCTCATGATTTCATAAACGTCTATGAGGTCACCTCTCAGCCTCCAATGCACCAGGGAAAACAGCCCCAGCCTATTCAGCCTCTCCCTGTAGCTCAAATCCTCTAAACCTGGCAGCATCCTTGTAAATCTTTTCTGAACCCTTTCAAGTTTCACAACATCCTTCCGATAGGAAGGAAACCAGAATTGTATTCAATATTCCAAAAGTGGCTTCACCAACATCCTGTATAGCCGCAACCTGACCTCCCAACTCCAATACTCAATGGTCTGACCAATAAAGGGAATCATAGCAAATGCCTTCTTCATTATCCTATCTCCCTGTGACTCTACTTTCAAGAAGCTATAAACCTGCACTCCCAGGTCTCTTTGTTCAGCAACACTCGTTAGGACCTTACCATTAAGTGGATAAGTCCTGCTAAGATTTGCTTTCCAAAAATGCAGCACCTCTCATTCTGCTAAATCAACCTCCATCCGCCACTCCTTAGCTCATTGGCCCATCGGGTCAAGATCCCATTGTAATCTGAGATAACGTCCTTCACTGTCCACTACACCTCCAACTTTGGTGTCATCTGCAAACTTACTAACCATACCTCCTATATTCACATCCAAATCATTTATATAAATGACATCCAGGAAGGTTATTTGGGTGGAACTGAGAAGTAAGAAGGGGTTGGTCACCTTATTGGGATTGTACTATAGACTACCTCAATAGTCAGTGGGAAATTGAGAAACAAATTTGTCAGGAGAATATCGCAGTTATCTGTAAGAATAATAGGGTGGTAATGGTAGGGGTTTTAACTTTCCAAACATAGACTGGGATTGCCATAGTATTGAGGGTTTAGATGGAGAGGAATTTGTTAAGTATGTACAAATTTCTGGTTCAGTGTGTGGCTTTACCTTCTAGAGAAGGAACAAAACTTGACTCAGTCTTTGGAAATAAGGCAGGGCAGGTGACTGAAGTGTCAGTGGAAGAGCATTTTGGGGTCACTGATCATAATTCTATTAGTTTTAAAACTAATGATGGAAATGGATAGACTGGATCTAAAAGGTAAAAACAATGACTGCAGATGCTGGAAACCAGATTCTGGATTAGTGATGCTGGAAGAGCACAGCAGTTCAGGCAGCATCCAAGTCGCTTCATCAGGAATAAAGGCAGTGAGCCTGAAGCATGGAGAGATAAGCTAGAGGAGGGTGGGGGGTAGAGTAGTCCGTCAAAGCCTGATAACTTAGCTTGTGCTATCAGTTAATATTTACAAATACACCTGAGTTAACAACATTTGGGTAGACTGGCATATTTTTGTCTCTCAAGCTTGCATCAAGCATAGCGCTAATTTATGGATAAGTGAATGATCTAAAAGTTGAAGTTCTAAATTAGAGGAAAGCCAATTTTGACAATGTTAGGAAACAACTTTCAAAAATTGATTGGGAACAGATATTTGCATGTCAAGGAACAATTGGAAATGGGAGGCCTTCAGAAATGAAATAATGAGAGTCCAGAGACAATATGTTCCTGTTTGAGTGAGAGCAAGGCTGGAAGATGCAGGAAATGTTGGATGACTGGAGAAATTGATGTTTTGGTTAAGAAAAGGAAGGAAGCATATGTCAGGTATAGACAGGAGAGATCGATTGAATCCCAAAAAAGAGTTTAAAGGCTGCAGAAGCATACTTCAGAGGGAAATCAGGAGGACAGATAGGGGACATGAGTTAGCTTTGGCAAATAGGATTAATAAGGAGAATCCAAGGGGATTCATTAAATACATTAAAGATAAAAGGGTAACCTGAGAGAATAGGGCCCCTTAAACATCAGCAAGGCCACCTATGTGTGGAACCACAAGAGATGACATACATACTAAACAAGTATTTTGCATCAGTGTTTACTGTGGTGAAGGATATGGAAGGTAGTAATCTTGGGGAAATAAACAGTGACATTTTGAAAAATGTCCATATTACAGAGGAGGTGTTGATGGATGTCTTAAAATGCATAAAGGTGAATAAATCCCCAGGACATGATCAGGTGTACCCTCGTTGTCTTTGGGAAGATAGGGAAGTGATTGTTGGGCTCTTTGCTGAAAGATCGATAGCCACAGGTGAGGTGCTGTAAGACTGGAGTTTGGCTAACGTGGTGCCAACTACTTAAGAAAGGTGGTAAGGAAAACCCAGGGAATTATAGACATCAATAGTGGGCAAGTCATTGGAGGGGATCCTGAGGGACAGGGTTTGCATGTATTTGGAAAGGCAAGGACTTAACAGAGATAGTCAAACATGGCTTTGTGCATGGGAGGTCATGTTTCACTAACTTGATTGAGTTTTTTTGAAGAAGTAACAAAGAGGATTGATGAAGGCAGAATGGTGGACATGATGTATATGGGCCTCAGTAAGGCATTTGACAAGGTCCCATATAATAGACTGGTTAGCGAGGTTAAATCACATGCAATACTTAAACAGAGTAGAACGTATGGCGGAGAGTTGCTTTTTATACTGAAAGCCTGTGACCAGTGGTGTGCCACAAGGATTGGTGCTCTGTCCACTGTTTTTTGTCATTTATATAAATGATTTAGATGTAAATGTGGGAGGTGTGTTTAGTACGTTTGCAGATGACACCAAAATTAGAGGTGTAGTCGACAGCAAAGAAGGTTACCTCAGAATACGATGGGCCGAGGAGTGGAAAATGGAGTTTAATTTAGATAAATATGAGGTGCTGCAAATCAGGGCAGAATTTAATGGTAATGTCCTGGGAGTGTTGCTGAATAAAGAGACCTTGGAGTTCATAGTTCCTTGAAAGTGGAATCATAGGTAGATAGGATAGTGAAGAAGGCGTTTGGTATGCTTGCCTTTATTGGTCAGTGTATAGGAGTTGGGAGGTTATGTTGTGGCTGTCCAGGACATTGCTTAGGCCACTTTTCAAATACTGCGTTCAATTCTGGTCTCCATGCTATTGGAAGGATGTTGTGAAACTTGAAAGGGTTCAGAAAAGATTTACAAGGATGTTGCTAGGGCTGGAGGATTTGACCCTATAGGTAGAGGCTGAATAGGCCGGGGATATTTTTCCTGGCATGTCAGAGGCTGACAAGTGACTTTAAAGAGGTTTATAAAATCATGAGGGGCATAGATACAGTAAATAGACAAGGTCTTTTCCCAGAGTGAGTGAGTCCAAAACTAGAGGACATTGGTTTAAGGTGAGATGGGAAAACGTTAAAAGGGGCACTTTTTCATGCAGAGAGTGGTGCATTTATGGAATGAGCTGCCAGAGGATGTGGTGGAGGCTGGTACAATTACAATGTTTGAAACGCATCAGGATGTGCATATCAATAGGAATATGGACCAAGTGTTGGCTAATGGGACAGGATTAATTTAGGCTATCCGGTCAGCATGGGTGAGTTGGACCAAAGGGTCTGTTTCTGTGCTGTACATCTCTATGACTGTATGACTCATTAACTGGTCATTTTAATTACATCGAATAGTTTTCATATATATTTGAATTAAGGTTAAATTTCTGTGAGACAGTAATTTTTTTCAGTTTTGTTATTACTTTCTTGTATGTAATTTTTATACGGGTGAGCAACCTACCCAAAATCATTTCTGGATGGGCAACAAAGTGAAAGTAGGAAACGTTTGTTGTTTCCTTTATTGAGGTAAATCACAATTATTTTTGGGAAAAGTATAAAAGAACAACTATTAATTAATCATTTCAGTATTCCTAATAGAACTGGAAACAACAAATGCTGGAGATCACAATGGGTCAGACAGCATCCATCAGGAGTGAGCAAGCTAACTCTTCTATAGAGCTGGTTAAATGGGGAGGGGGCAACATTAATGCTGTAGTTTAGGGGTGGGGAAGTGGTAGGGTGTGGACTGCTGGTGGAGAAAATATGTTGATAGTTTTGATTAACTGATCAGAATGTGAGAATGGAAGAACAATGGTGTGCCTACCTGCCAGATTTGAAAGAGCAGGCAGTCTAATAGAACTATTTGAAACTGTATTATTTTTATATCTTTTTGTCAATAACACTTGGCCCTGGAAAAAAAGGGTAAGTGTCCTGAAACAATGTCATTATGCATCCCAAATAAGTTCTTGATCTTATGATTTTGAGAAGAAATGCAGCATTGAAAACTGATTAACTGAAGTTACTGACACTATAGAATAGGGGAATGAAGGATTCGTGAGTGCATCTATTCTAAGTCTGCAAAATGACCTTTGCAAACTTTACCATAATTATGCTTGGAATAGATTGTGGTTGGGCATGAAGATCTTTTCTTCTTCTGTTTTCTGGATCCAGGGAAATAATGGATGTGAATGAGGTATGTGGCAATATAAAAACAAAGGTACTGATTGTTTCATGTGATCATCTTTCAAGGTTTCATCATGATTGACTTCCTATAAAACTTTGCAATCTGTCTGCAATCAATTTCAGACCAATTTATATGAAGCCATATGTCATCACAAGACTACTTTGGAATGAAATATTGATGACCTCAACTTAATGACATCCTGACTCTTTTCATCTTTTTATTCTTTGTGCTTCTTGCCTTTATAGCCTGCTCAGTGGTCAGGTGATATGGTTCACATGATTTTGCAGATCGACAGCATTTCCAAGCAGTTATCTCCCATGTGCTGATTTGATTTAGAAATAATAAAGTCTAATTTACCAATGCAAGCAGAATTATAAGTATTGTGCAGATTCAGATTTGATTTCTAGTCTCTTCATTCTCCAGACCTTTGTTCATGAAGTACTTCTCAATCGGCCTATTATTCTAAAATCTAAATATGCAAAACTTATCATAAGGCTTTTTCACAATCACATTAGGAAAGGTCTGATATTTAATATGTATTTTTATTTGTATCCTTAATCTTTTTATATAGAATCTACAATTTTCTCATGTGATTTGACAGGCTATGTTCATTATAAAACCTGGGCTGGCTTTTGTCATGTTCTGGTTAAATGTCCATTTTATCAAGTTTAATGGAAGCTTTCTCTCCTTGAGGCAGCAAGATTTCCCACCATATCATCGCAGACTCGCCTCATTAGTTACCTGCCCTGCCCTATTTCGATGCTTTGGTCCGATACTAGCCTGATTCTACCATTGTTATGTTTTCCCTGATAGGATATCCCAGAATTGTCATCCCAGAATGGTACTGGTGCCATTTTGAAAAGGCTGTTACACACCAGCTAAAGACTGTCATTCCAGCGCTGTCCTGAATAGTGTCAGGTATTTTCCCCCAGACATGGCAGAGAAAGGAAAATATGCTTGAAGGTCCTGGTGAATGGGGTCATGTAGAGGAGGAATGTCCTTTTCCCCAGGATCAGCAATGCGAGGCTGGGCTGAGGTTGCTTGCCAGGTCAGTGTGGGCTCAGTCACCTGTAACAATCTCCTGCAGTGTAGGAAGAAAGTCAATGACCACCTCCACTCTGTAGGCCAAGAGCTATAGTTTGCTACCTTACAATTATTGTATTCTGCTTTTGCACCCAGCTTTCTCCAAGGCTTATGATCTGCTATTCTCACTACAACTTGTAACATCTTCCCTTGCTCTCTGTCATCCATAGCAACACCCAGCACCACTCTGCACCGTCTACTCACTCACTTCAGACAATTCACTATTTTCCTCCACTGGAATCTCACAAACTTTGAATTGGAATTAACAGCTGTGCCACTCACTTTTATCTCACTAAATCACTTCCTTTCTCTCACTCCAAGAGAACACAGCTCTAAAACAGTAGAAAGAGCCAAGACAGATGATGGGCTACAAAAATTCAGCTCCTGAATCCTATAAGGAGAGGACTAACCACAACCACCTTGAGTTGGTGAGTGACCATGCCCAAGCCTCTGGACTGATATCAGTGTCTTATGCTGACTATATCGGGACCCCTGAGTGAAGACTGCCTGCCTTGACTTGATTGAGGACTGCTGATATCATGGCTTTGTGTCTGCACTGAACAGAAAGGCATGACAGAAGAAATCTGAGCTTGGTATTTCTGGCTGAGGGAACAAAATGTTAAAATGCAAGGCATAATGTCCTTGCATCAGCATTTCAATGGTGCACACTTAATGCTTTTTATACTGCTTCCATACCATCAACTCAGCACATATTCGAGAAGTGACCTCTCACTTAGTTTCCTTGTTGAATTTGTGTCTTCATTTTCAAATTTCCTTTTCCATACAATTTAATACATTGATAATTATTGTTTTGGAATATACTGACTGAACTCTAATTTTCTTCTCATTTGTGACAGAGTGATATGCTTCATTGCAGATCTATTCATCCATGTGCAAGATGAAATGTGACATCCTGCTCTCTACTGAATGTCTCCAAAGTGACACTCCTTCTCAAGCTCTCCCCTCATCTGCGACACAGCGACCCTCAGTTTAAACAGCCATGAACTGTCTTCCAGTTGAACTTTGGCAATTGTAACTTTATATGCACAACATTAGGGAAAAAGAGCGAACACATTAAATGTTGTAAAATAACAATAATCATTAACACTTACTAGGATAAAACTCAGTTTTAAATCAATTTGTAAAACAGAGTGGTAGGGTGGGCTTGGTCACAAATCTGCATAGCTCCCAAAACTGAATGTAGAAAACACAATGTATAATGAACCAATCTTGTTCATTTGCATGCTTCTTGCATTGCAATACTCTATTACCTCCTGCTCAGACCTATCACATACTCAGTCAGAGCATACAATACTGTTCATGGATGAAGATTACCACAGGCTTTAAAATTGCAACATCTTAAATTAGCAGTGCTGCTTAATATAAGTTGCATTGTTTAAAAAGGATCTGAATTACTGTCTGCAGTAGTTGCTGTCAGTGGTGGAGGAGTGAATCTGACCTTGGAAATAAGAATGGCACTTAGAAGAAAGATTTTTGGATGTTGCACTGGAGATGTTGGTGGAAGCAGTCGAAAGTAGAAAAGTGTATTTGCAGGGAGCTAGCAGGGCAGTACAACCTCCTCAACAGCTGTGGAGGTCAACAACATGAGTCATGCCCTGAGGACCTTAAAGCTCAACAACATCATCCAAGTAATCAAGGTCAATGAATGTATCTTTAAAATGTCATGTCTCTCAAACAGCATCATTAGTCTCAGACACACCTCAATGAACCACACTCATCAATCAGCTACTAACAATGGCCCAATTTCTGTGCAGCAATGACTGCAAAATTGTGCTATGACCCCAGCTAATGTGATTGCTGGACAAGGTCGATCCCAGACTGAAATCCTGTTTGACAGATTATTTTTTATTTTAAATTCATGGAATTTATTTTATTGAAATACAAATGGCAATGTTGCAAATTTAGTCTTAACTATAAAACGGAAGATTACTATAAAAATGAAATGAGGTTCGAATAGAAGATATACCAAGTTATTTGCATATAACACAATGTGAAAGATTCTAAAATATACAGTAAGTAAACAATTTCACCTATACCACCATAGTCACTTCACAGCACTGAAATAATAGACAGAGTTCCCTTCTCTATGACATCTCAGAGGACATAATATCAGAATAAGGGATCAGCCATTTAAGACAGAGATGAGGAGGAACATTTTTCTTTCTGATCATAGTCAATCTGTGGAATTCTTTACAATGAATGGCTGTCAAGGTTGATCTGCAAACATTTTCAAGGCTAAGATAGACAGATTTTAATTATTAAGGAAAGAAAGGGTAATAGGGAAAAGGCTGGAAAGTGGGAATTGAGAATTATCAGATCAGCTATGATCTCATCGAATGGCAGAACTAACACATTATGCCAAATGGTCTGTTTTTAGTCTTATGGATTTATAATCTATAGGCTTGACTTAACTGTTTTCTCAATTTCTGGTTTTGAAAGCTTGTCCTTTTTCTTTCATTATTCACATGATTGAGCTTATATTTTCTTGGCTTCAAAATACCCCCCAGAGTTCTAAGCAAATATTGCTTGTCTGGAACTTTCAAACTAAATCCCTAATACTGAAGTAATTCATTTTCTGCCATTTCTAAACAAAGTAATTTCTTTATTTCTCAAACTTCAACCATGACTATTGTTTTGGCATGGGGCTGAACCCTGCTGTTAATTAATATAAACACCCAGAAAAGCTCACCTTGCCACATAATCTGTTAAAATATGAGTGACAGATAATTCCCAAATTCCATTACTTAAAGAAAATAACATCAATTTATTCTTTAATTCTGAAAGTGAACATTAAACAACAACTATTCACAACTCTAAGCCTCCCTTTCTCTTAACTACTTATTATTCGCCTTCAACTCTGTAACAAATACTGTTCCAATAGAACACTCAATAAAATTACATCGACTTAAATCCAAAACCATATAGCAGCTGTCATCACCAGTGTCTTTCTTCTTTTAGCCGAAGATCTCCCTTGGTCATCTTCTTTATTTTATTGCGAATATGTTTCTTATAAAAGGGTCTTTTGATAGAGAGTGTTTCAATCTGTTGGGTCTTTCTCAATGGTGTTTGCTCTCTCAATGGCAGTTGCTGTTTGACTTTGAAAATGCTTGGTTTTTTATACCTCCAATATCGGATTATCTCATTGGTTCAATGTTGGCAAAAATAATAAGTTCAAACTCAATTGTCCTGGGGTGCAATTTAAACTAATTGGTTAAATTCAAATTGTTGTTAAAACAGTAGCTGAATGTTACATATTTTCAATTTTCCTGTACACTCTGAGACTGCTAGCTAGTCATCATAGGTGCTCGTCAGCTCTCAGTTCAGAACACCATTCACTCTTTCTTAAAGGTATAGTACACACATTCAACTTCATAACATTGCTGTGAACTAAACTCAAACGTTGTCCAAACTATGGCATTTTCCCCCAAGCAAAAACATCAATTCCTGACTCTTCTAAACCAAAAGCAAGCTAATCCTTTTCAATGTTTACTCTGTCCTATTATAAAACTCAAAATGCAAACAAATTTCCGTGATTACTCCAGGAGCCCTTTCTCTCCTGTTTACGCTGGTTTTAAAAAAAACTCTCAGCCAGATAGACTGACACATTAATTACTGAACCTTTTCACACAAAGACAGCCCAAAGCCCACTAACTCAAAACCTAAAAGACTTTAATATATGTAAATCACATACCCCACATCTCAACTGTCAGTATTTATTGTTTTACTCCTATGAAACTGACAGGAGTATTTAGAGTCCATACATGTACAGTTAAATAGAAATTAGGAGATACTATCAGTGATTCATTGCTTCATAAAATAGCTGCTCTGTTAATACAAACAGAGTTGCAAACAGCTTCTGCACTAGAGTCTGTTCAAAAAGTCGGATCATAATTCTGAACAATGGAGAGCAGCCGTTCATGAATACAGGAACTGTTCATATGTTCAGTTCCTAAAATTTATTACTATCTATGGGATCACGTTCATAAGTATGACCATTCACAAGTTGGACGTTCATAACTGAGGTACACCCCTGTAGACAGAGGCCAGACAGCAGACATAAATGTGTCATTTTTAAAGCGGCAGGACATACTAGTGGGATATCACAAGAAACTATGCTGGAGCCATAGCTGTTCATGATCTATATAAATACAATGGATGTGGGGAATAAATTTATATTTCCAAATTTGCTGAAGACACAAAATTAGATGGATATGTGAGTAGTTAGGATGCAAGGAGGCTTCAAGCAGACTTGAACATCCTAAGTGAATGTACAGGAACACAATAGATACAATATACAGTGAACAAACTTGAAGTTATCCACTTTACTCAAGAAATTAGAAACTGCTGGTAACCAAACTGACCTAGATGTCCTTGTTGCTGAGACATTAGACGGTAGCATTTGGGATACCAAGCAATTAGGAAGAAAAATAGAATGCTGGCCTTCATCACAAGATCTAAGTTCAGACATAAAGATATCTTGCTGCGACTGTATGGAGCTTGACTGAGACTATCCCTATGGTATTGTTTACAGCTTTAGTCCTTGTATCTAAGTAAGGAAATATTTGTCATCGAAGGAGTATTTGTAGTTTCATTAGACTAACTCCAGGGATAGCAGGATTGTCTGTTGAGGAGAAATTGAGGAATCTGGTTCTGTATTGTCTGAAATACTAAAGTTTGTGAGGTGATCTCATTTAAAATAACACAATTGAATGAAGTTAGGATGTTTCTCCTGGCTAGTGAATTGACAATGATAGGAAGACTCTCACAATAAGGAGCAGACCATTTAAGATTGAGAAGAGGAACCTTTGCAATTCTTCCTGCCGGAGGGCTGTGGAAACTCAATCATTGAGCAGGTTCAAGAGAAAAATTGATAGATTTCTAGAAACTAATGTGTCAAGTAAAATCGAGCAAATGCAGAAAAGTAATGTTGTTGTAGTTGATTAGCCATGATCTAATGAAATGGCAGAGAAGACTTGATTCTCTGACTGGCTAACTCTGCTTGTGTTCCTAAGTTCACAATTACTGCTGAACAGCAGTGATTCAGGAACCAACTTTTCACTGATGTTGCCTTCTGTAGGCAGCTCTGCTAACTTCTTCATGTCTAGTGGCATGATTCTCCATCTTTATTTCTTTCCCATTGGTGCTAGAAATTCCTGGTTAATAGTACATGGTCCAGTACTTCTCATTACTCAAGAATTACAATTTGTCTCTTTGCAACTGATACAAACTCTTTAAAGAAACAGGTGCAAATTTTCCAAACACCTTAATGTAATTATATATTTTCCTTGTTGCTATTGCGTTCAGGTTAACAGTTATCAGCATCACTATGATTGATGCACTAGATTAGGGATTTGAACTCACTTCTCCCAGTCTTTAGCTGGTCTTCCAGACTACTGATCCAGAAACACATCCAATTCCACAACTTAAAAATATATGCAATATATTGAACATTTTTAGAAATGCATGGTCGTAATTGACCTGTTCATTTATGCAAAACATACTGTGGCCCATATTAGACAATATTATTTCACCATGAGTTAAACTCAAAATGACTTGCTAAACTCACCACTAACTTTCAGCTTCCTTGATTATTTTCTAAATGAAAAGTCCTATAATTATGATCTGTCCTATTGTCCTGTTCCTAAAACATTTGAATGAACCAGGTAACCGGTTTAAATGAATGATAAACTAATGGCTAAAGGTATAATAAGAGCTATGGGGTAGTGGATGGTAATTAATATTTGAAACACAATTTGTTGAAAATTACGATTGCTTTTAATATGTAATTTTCTTTGGTGTTTTGAAACACACAACTCCAGCCTCTTGGATTTGGTCTTCTACCCAGCTTCCATTCTGGAAGCATTCAAACTGTTCAGTCTTACAACTGCCTTATTTCAGCTAAACCAGTCTTCAGATTATCAGTAAGTCATTAGCTGTGGTTAAGAAAAAGTGTTTAGTGAAATTTAACTGCTGTATTAAAATACATTTATCTAGATATTATGGAACTTTCCACAATACCAAAATTCAAAATTGCACCCAAAGTGCAGCTGACTTGTTCTAACCTCAATTTAATCTTCAAGTAGTTTTTCACATATATTTCTAAATGTCACTGAAATGTTATACAAGACTGTTTTGGGATTTTAGAATCTGTCAACAAACTAAATAGCCAACAGGCAGCCCTGGCCTTATGTGACAAGATGAGAACTGACAAACGTCCGTCCAAAGTGAACTCAAGGTCACATGAAAACTACCTGATAGATACATGATGGGTGGAGGATGGTGAGTAAAGAGATGGATTTTAAAAGATCAGGTTTTAGACTTAACCTTTCAGAAACCTACTTGAAGCATCGATGCACCTCTTAAAGGGAGATTGCATCGACTAATGTCCAATTTATGTGAACTGAATAAATCGAGCAGCTTCAAGTCTTCTGAAGCAGTTCTGCAAGTCTTCAAAGAAGAATTGAGTACAAGTAAGGGCATTCCCAGGCCTGCGTAAAGGTGGCAAGAGCATTGTCTCCAAAATCTGATTTCAGCATAGGAACTGATTTCTTGACTTGGCAACAGTAGAAGGGTAACAAGAACTCTGCTGAACTTATTCCAGACCATGAACAGCATGGGCAATGAACTTACAAAAATGTGGTGAGATGGAAAAGAGATTCTCAAAGCAGAGAAAAAGAAGTCCAAATTTCCACTCAAAATTTTAACAGCTAGATGGGAGTCTTGTTAGTGAGTAGTGGTGGGGGGGCTACTTGCATATATTATCATTTCATCATTTCCTAATCTCACCTTATTTATCTGCAGCTTGCAATGTTCTGAGGCAATGGAGAGGAACTAGTTGACAATTCCTGATGTGCAAGTCTGAATGAGGACCTGGTGGTTGCAGCTTGCCACAATTTTCTCCAAGCCTTCATCTTGGCCAGAATTCTACTACACCTTAGGACTTGCTCCATGGGCAGTGATTGCCTGCACTTTCATCCAAGGAGATTAGCATCTGCAAAACATTGACCTCAGCACATCATCCTGGCACATCACTCTAATACAGTTCAGCACCTTAATATAGTATTTTGTCCAACCAAAATCCTATATTGCAATGTTGTTGCCAGGTCACAGGCATCCACCTCATGCATTTGAAGAATGCGTATCTCAGGGCTCTTAGCTTGCTTTCTTAGTGTTTACTCACATTTCTGCTCTGCCTGTTAGTGCAGATAGATAGTTAGTTAGGTAGGTTGTCATCTTTACCAGCAATGAACAGTCAATGTTCATTGACTGATGCTCAGTCAGGGGACTGGTCAGGAAAGTTGGTGAGGTGCCTCGTCTAGTTCCTGTTGGATTTGGACATGGAGTACCTCAGTATCTGAGAGGACATGAATGGTGCTGAACATTATGCAGTCATTGGTGAACATCCCCACTCCTCATAAAGGGAAGATAATTAATGAAGCAGCTGAAAATGGTTGTGCCTAGGATACCACCTTGAGGATCACCCAAAAAGGTTAACTTTTGTGATAAAATAAATGCTGTTGTTTGGAAATGGAATAAAGACACAATATATTCCAGATCACATTCAATTTGAAGTCTTGGTGTACTTAAACAAGAGTGACTAGCTATTTGAATTGTCATTGGCATCTTTTCAGAAGCTGTTCACTCAAGAAACCTTTAGGAGAATAGCTGTATCAGCATTTTCAGCTCTCTTGAAATGGTGCTGGAAAACAGGTGGTTAAGATAGATTCAGGTGATTTTTCTCTGAGCAGACCACATCCACAATTGCATTTTCCAAACGTTATTCAAACTCTTGACAGCCATAAACCCAGATTTCGCTTTCAATAGAACAACCCGTTTAGTAATCTCACTGTTGACTTGCCTCAGTTAATTGTCTACAGTTTTCTTAAAAAACCAAACATTTGTTGTACAAGTCCAAAGTGTCTTTCCAGTAGCCCCTTTTAGAAAACCAAGTCCAGATGTCAAAAGCATGCAACTGCCTTCCAGTAGTACCATATTTTATCTGTACCCCAAGTTGTGCAACCATTCAAGAAAGCTGCTCAACCTCACACCACCTTCAAGGGCAATAAATTCTGGTTTAGCCACTCTTGCCATATCCTATGAATGAAAAGAAAGGTTAATCCTATATTTTTACCCAGCACTTGCTTTCAGGTGCTATTGAAGTTTGCTCCCATGTGTCTCATTCAGGATTCTTCCATCTGATTGATTGAAGACACTCATCTTTTTTTGCCTGCTAAAACACCATTGATCCCATAGAGGTGTTGCTACATTGTGAAAACCGATGAAAGTTTGTGGCAACAGTCACAAACGTTGAATATGTGCCAGATTTTGGAGTTGAATATTCTAACTGGTCATTGCACGTCCTTAGAATGCCCTAAAATTTGATTTCATTTGACAATAATTTCAAATGGTCCATAGTTAAAATAAACTGATTATTAACTGTTGTTAACTTACTCTTCAGCACAAGGTCATTGGGTTAGATGAATTGCTTTTATTTCATACATTCTTCATCTGTCGCTGTTTCTTGTCAAACCTTTCTTGTTTTGTAATATCACCTCGACTGGATTTATTTCAGAAAAAGTTTCCACTTATGTTGTAGTTATATCAAAAATATCTGCCTGACAGGAAACAGGCCTTGCTTTGGATTAATAATTCAGAAGCCCAGGCCAATATTCTTTCACCATGGGTTTGAATTCCACCATGGCAGATGGTGAAATCTGAATTCAATTTTAAAAAAGTATTTAAAAGATAGAAGTTATCTCTGTTGATAGTCATTTTTAAAAAAAATCTGGTTTACTAATGTCCTTGAGGGAAAGAAATTTGGCAATCACTAATGTTCTAGCCTACATGTGGTGAGCAATAAATGCTGGCCTAGCCAGTGACAACACATCTCAGGCGTGATTTACAAAAAACTTTTCTGGAGGTAAGAAAAGTGCATGGCCCCTATTTGGCAAAGGTTAAAAAAAAACAGGCTTTTAATGCTCACATGCGCTACAGGTCAATACAGATGCACAGAAATGGTCCAACTCCTGTGGGATGGCTTATTTCAAGATTGTTTTGTCCTGAGGCAGCATGTACTTGCTCCATCCACACTGTGTTAAACGGGAGTGTGGACAAGCTGGAAGGTCAGTTTTTCAAAAATATTGACCTGAATTTGAAACCAAGAGGCAGAGCAGTCGTCTTGATCCCATATGTGAAGAACATGAGCCAGCATCCCTGCATTGGCCTTTGCGCCCCTCAACCTATCCACCCACCTTACCCTGGCTGTTTATCTTAAGAACAGTGACTAGGACAGATACCTTATGAAGTTTACAGGGTGCATGAAGTAAAAACTTGGAAGTACTGGGATGAGGTTTTTGTGCTTCTGTCCAAGTTGCATTGAGCATTTTTTTTTGTGTGGAGAGATTTCAGCTAATAGGCTGAGTGCATTTTCTCAACTTACCTTACTAAGCTTGCCTCATTAACTACCTACCCCACCTATTAGGCATTCTTCACATGCAATTTAAGCCCCATTTTGCCATGCACTGATCCCAGAATGAGTCATCACTCAGTGCATATCCGGTAACTCAGGAGCATCCTTCACCTATACCTTCTTTAAAATCCCTTTGTGCACCGAGACAAGAAATACTGAGAGACTGGAGCTGCACTGTATGGGTTATTCACATTTGGCCTGGACAACACGGACAGAGGGACACTTTGTGGGCTCGGGCCTGGAGATGCCACAAGATGGGATGGTACAGACACGGGATCTCCTCCTCCCTCAGGACCAGCAGTGGATGCCACAACACCAGAATGTGTCAGCCTGATCTGAGGTTAGCACTCAGCTCAATGCAATTTTAGCCAGTGGAGGAGTGCACAGCAATGGTGCATTTGGCAAGATGGAATGCTGAATATTGATGAGGCAAGTTGGGCTGTCAGAAAAATGTTCACCAAGAAATAACCTCCTTTAATTGTATTTTGTCACTTTTGAGGGAGAAATTTGACATGCCACTTGTGAAAAGCATAAAAGGAGGGCAGCATAATGCTCTTAGCATTGGGATTGACCATGCTGGCCAACCCAGTCGATTCTGTCACTAGTCTTTCCATAGCTCTTAGCAGGTCTTTGTACGATTTTACTTTTCTTAAAACTGTGAAGTGCAGTGGATTCTTAGGAAACATTTTTGTTAATTGTTTAATTTATTATATAATTAAGTTGTGATTAATTTAGTTCATTTAAATGCTATCCACTTTGACTAAATTAATAAAGATTACTTTATTAATTCAAAAACTAGTGGACGGGAAACTGACTCTCAAAGATCCCAAGTGTGATTACTTTTTAGCGGTATTTTTAGGACTGGCAAAGTTTGAAGTTTGTGAAATATTTCTATAAAACTTTTGTCCCACCATTGGGGTCTGGCAGGAAGGAGACCAAACTGGGGTTCAGAAGGCTCAGCATGTATTTGCTAATTAGTCAAGCATAAATGACTAGAAATATTAATTTACTAGAGGAATGGTTTTTCAAAATAATTACATAAAACATGATTATATCTGCTTTATGAAACTGATGAAAAAGATATTTGTCTAAACTTTCATGATTAATAGTATTATTTTATTTCCTTGAAGTAAGGGGAGGTGATTGCATAGTGTTATTGACACTGGGGATGATGATTATTAGTATGCCAGAAATCCAGGTAATGCTCTGGGGACCTGCAGATAGTGGAATTTGAACTCAACTTTAACATAAAAGTCTAATGGTGACCTTGAAACCATTGTTGATTTCAGAAGAAATCGTCTGGTTCACTAATGCCCTTATGGGAAGAAAATCTGTCACTATTAGCTGGTCTGTTCCAGACCCTGAGCAATGTAATTGACTCTTAACAAAAAAATACAAAAATCTGCAGATGCTGGAAATCAGAAACAAAACCAGAAATTGCTGGAAAAACTCAGCATTTGCACAGAATCTATGGAGAGAAATTTGAGTTCTGAAGAAGGGGTCACTGGACCCAAAATATTAATTCTGCTTTGTCGCCACAGATGCTGCTGGACCTGCTTGAGATTTTCCAGCAATGTCTGTTTTCATTTGCGGTTGACTCATAACTGCTTTCTGTGAAATTAGGGATGAACAATAAATATTGGTCTAGCCCATGATGTCCATGTCCTATGAATGAAAGACAAATATTAGAACAAGGATAATTAATTATAAATTGATTTTAAAATTAAGCTAAATTCATTTGGTGCACAAAATTACTTGATATAAGATTAAATATAAATGAACTTAAAGCAGCAGTGCAAATTGTATACTGATATTGTAATATGTAGGAACATTCAATGTAAGAGAATGCATTATAGATATGTTGAAATTGGATGAAGGGTCTTTGAGCTAGAGTAACAGTTAGAGACATGTTGGTGAGTCAAAGGTACATGATGGAATTCAGAAAATTTTCAGTAGTTTTCTCCAGAGAACTGTCAGAGAAAAGCTGGGTCCAAAACTAGGACAATGTGATTGTCAATGAGCAAGGCATGGGGAGTTAAAGAGATATAGACAGAACGACTATTCAATCAATACAATGTAATTTTCAACCTGTGAAGCAGGCTTTGAAGTAGTGAGTCAGAAGGCACTGTGCAGCAGATAGCTGACTGAAGTGGATAGGAGAAAAACTGGCACAGAAAGATTATGGTCCTAAGGGCTTTGATAATTTTGGGACACTGCAGTTGCAGCTGACAGTCAAAACGCGTGTTCTGTCCACCTGATGTCAAGGTAGAGAATATCATGGAATATTCACAGATGGCAGAGAAGATGCTGAAGAACCTACTTCTGTTCCTATTTCTGTGGGTGACATATGGTCTTATTTGCCTAGAAACCTGGGCAGTAAGTTGGAGAGGTAGGTAAAGGGTGATAAAAATAGTTCTTTAAATCCATGTCAGGATGAGTGGCACAGGAAAGAACAGAGACAAAATAATAAGTTAGAACAGGGAAGGAGTGGTCTCCCAAAAAAAAGTGAACTCCATTTAAACCTGAATGCACCAATCCCACTCCAAATAAGAACTTTTAATAAAATTTTAAATCAGGAAAACAATTAGCAATGAGAGTACAAATCAGACCAGGGTATGAAAGAGTACTAACAAAGGATCCAAGTACAAACAAAGTCATAGAATTACAGAGATCTACAGTGCAGAATAAAAAAGACCTTTCAAAGTCTGGTTAAAAATGAACACATAAAACTGGAGTATAACAAAACTTTTAAAATGAAATCAAAAAAGAATAACTATTAAAGACAAAATAAGAAACCTACACAGCAGTGTGAGCAATAACAAGACAAAATAAATCAGGAAATTGGCAAAGTAGTTTCTATTAAAAAATAAACATAAGTCAAACCAAAGTCAGAGTTTTGGTTCTGAAATATCATTTGAGATTCAATGCTCTTGGTACTAAGTGTGGGTGAAGATGACCTCAGCAATAACTAACATTCCCCCTCTTCCCACTCTCAACCCTGAGCAACAAGAAATCCACTGGATTATATTCCAGTCAGCTGTTTAGGTGCTTGACTTCTTAGGAGCCTCACCACTGATGTCCTGCCTGCCAGAAGCTGCCAGCCACCACAAGCTGGAGAGTATTACCACAGACCCAGACTATGCACAATGATGGGTTGCATTGCTGAGAAGGTAAATGGTTTTGTTGGGGTATTGCAGGATAGTGGACATGGGGAAAGGAGAGGAAGGAAAACACAATTAGTGAGTCCTTTTATTTTTCTGTATTTCTGATTGTGGACTGAAATATTTAACAATGTTTTAAAGCCCAAAGCTTGAGGGAATGCTGCATTTTCTGAAAGTAAGTAACCTGAGACTCAACTTAAATGCTGTTTACACAGCAGCTGATTTAAGCTGTAATGGAAGAATATGCAGACGAGCTGGAGCCAATGGAGATTAAGCCAGCAACAGGTAGCGAATTGGTTTGTGAACAAGAGACCAGTTATCAATGACTAAGGAGTTCTGCCTGCCAACAACTATGTGATTGGTTGACAAGTAACAGAACAGGAGAAAGTGAGGACTGCAGATATTGGAGATCAGAGTCGAGAGTGTGGTGCTGGAAAAGCACAGCAGGTCAGGCAGTGTCTGAGGAGGAGGAGAATCAATGTTTCAGGCATAAGCCCTTCATCAGGAATGAAGGTCATTCCTGATGAAAGGCTTATGCCTGAAATATTGATTCTTCTCCTCCTCGGATGCTGCCTGACCAGCTGTGCTTTTCCAGCACCACACTCTTGAAACAAGTAACTGAATAGCTTGGGGTTGTGAACTAGATAGTGAGATGCCATTAGAGCTCCACAAGCTCAAGAGCTGTCTCTGTTCACTGAAGAAAAAAACACTTGAAGAAAGCTAGCTTATGTTTCCTTTAGTAGTTTGCTGTAAACTGTGACTTTTGATTAACAAGGCACAAACCTCAAAGTGCAAAGCAGTTATCCTGTAGTTGAAGTAACTGGAAAAGGAAAATAAAGCACATTCCAATCAGAGTTGAAGAATCACTTTCTCCTAGTTGATTACATTCCAATCAGCAGAAGAATCAGCTCAGCCAGCTCTATAAACAAGTAACGCTAAACTGTCCTCGCAGTTTGTCCCCTCTACCTATAACACCCATTTTGTTTCTGTGTCTGTCTGTATGTGCATAAATCGAGAGTTTATGAAGGGGTTATGAAGTTTTAACTAGTGGAATTGTATGCTAATAATTCATAACTAGTTTACTTTTAGCTAAGATCTACATATTTGCATTAAATTGTAATTATTGTTAAGTACAGAAACCTCTGTGCTTATTGTCAAGTTGTGTCTGAGAATCAGGTAATTGGGGAATTCTGCATATTAAAAAAAAACTTTTATGATGACAATGGGAATGGCTGGACTTGATTTCCAGTGTGCTACCCCTGTGAGGCATAACTGTTAGCTTTAAGCAGCTAGACTCCTGAAGCCATCTGCACTTTCCAAGATTGAAAAAAGGGAAGCCCATGTGTAAAACATGGCAGTCAGGCCATCCTGGTTTCTCTGCGAGGTACTTAATTGGATCAGTTGCAGATTGAAGCCCTTAAGTGGCACTAATCAACCATTTAAATTCTTGAATGGGTGACTTGTTGGCAAAGTCGCTCATTGACATTCCCATATAGAAGTTGATTGCTAAAGTCATAGAGATGGACCAGATATCCCAACCTCATCTAATCACATTTGCCAGCACTTGGCCCATATCCCTCTAAACCCTTTCTATTCATATACCCACCCACATGCCATTTAAATATTGCAATTGTACCAGCCTCCACCACTTCTTCTGGCAGCTCATTCCATATATGTATCACATTCTGCATAAAAAAGTGGCCTCTTTGGTCCCTTTTATATCTTTCCCCTTTCACCCTAAACCTATGTCCTCTAGTTCTGGACTCCCCCACTCAGGGAAAACATTTTTTTCTATTTACTCTGTCCATGACTCTCCTGATTTTATAAACCTCTCTAAGGCCACCCCTTAGTCTCCGACATTCAAGGGAAAACAGCCCCAGCCTTTCTCTATAGTTCAAATCTTCCAAACCTGGCAATATCCTTGCAAATCTTTTCTGAACCCTTTCAAGTTTCACAACATCCTTCCGATAGGAAGGAGACGAGAATTGCATGCAATATTCCAACAGTGGCCTAACCGATGTCCTGTACATCCACAACATGACCTCCCAACTCCTCTACTCAGTACTCTGACCAAGAAAGGAAAGCTTCCCAACACCTTCTTTACGATCCTATCTACCTGTGACTCCACTTGCAAGAAGCTATGAACCTTCACTCCAAGGTCTCTTTGTTCAGCAACACTCCCTAGGACCTTACCATGAAGTGTATATGTCCTGCTAAGATTTGCTTTCCCAAAATGCAGCACATTGCATTTATCTGAATTAAACTCCATCAGCCACTTCTCAGCCCATTGGTCCATCTGATCAAGATCCCATTGCAATCTGGGGTAATGATCTTCACTGTCCACTACACCTCCAATTTTGGTGTCATCTGCAAACTTACTAAATATACATCCTATGTTCATATCCAAATCATTTATATAAATGACGAAAAATAGTGGACCTAGCACCTATCCTTGTGGCACTCCACTGGTCACAGACCTTCAGCCTGAAAAGCAAAGCTCCCTCTGTCTTCTACCTTCAAGCCAGTTCTGTATCCAAATGGTCAGTTCTCCCTATATTCTGTGAGATCTAACCTTGCTAACTAGTCTCCCATAGGGAACCTTGTTGAATGCCTTACTGTAGTCCGTATAGATCATGTCCAGCGCTCTGCCCTCATCCATCCTCTTTGTTACTTCTTCAAAAAATTTAATCAAATTCATGAGACATGATTTTGACGAACAAAGGCATGTTGACTATCCCTCATCTCTTTCAAAATATGTGTATATCTTATCCCTAAGGATTACCTCTAACAACTTGCCCACCACCGATGTCAGGCTCACTGGTCTATATTTTCCTGGCTTGTCCTTACTACCTTCCTTAAATAATGGTACCACATTAGTCTTCCGGCATCTTACCTGTGACTATCGATGATACAAATATCTCAGCAAGAGGCCCAGCAATCACTTCTCTGGCTTCCCACAGAGTTCTAGGTTACACCTGATCAGGTCCTGGGGATTTATCCACCTTTATTCATTTCAAGGCATCCAGCATTTCCTCCACTGTAATGTGGACATTTTTCAAGACATCACCACCTATTTCCCCACATTCTATACTTTCCATGTCCTTCTCCACAGTAAACACTGATGCAAAATAGTCATTTCGTATCTCCTCCATCTTTTGTGACTCCACACATAGGCTGCATTGCTGATCTTTGAGGGGCCCTATTCTCTCCCTCGTTACCCTTTTGTCCTTGATGTATTTGTAAAAACCCTTTGGATTCTCCTTAACCCTATTTGCCAAAGCTATCTCGTGTCCCCTTTTAGCCCTCCTGATTTACCTCTTAAGTATAGTCCTACTGCCTTTATACTCTCGATGTCTCCTGTCTATATTTGACATATGCTTCCTTCAAGTGATAGGAAGGAGATGGATATTTCCTGAATGTCGACCCACTTAACTATTTGCCAATTCTACCACCTCTAAGGAGGAGAAAATCCTACCTATCAATTGTTTCATTTTCCACAGATGCTGTCTAATCTACTGAAAATTTCAGTGTTTTTCCTTATTACAAAATTACATTGTTTACTTCATTATTCTTTGTACTGAAATGAAACAGCATTTCTGAAACCCATAACAGAGTTCAAAGCGTACTCTATCGAATTCTCAGCAATTCAGACAAATACTCAATTAAAGTTCTTGTAAGTCAAATGCATAACATTCTGTTGTCCATTTGTCTTGACTTGACCAAACATTAAGTATACAACTGTGACATTCCTGAAGAAGGGCTCATGCCCGAAATGTCGATTCTCCTGCTCCTTGGATGCTGCCTGACCTGCTGCGTTTTTCCAGCAACACACTTTCAGCTGTGATTTCTGATATCACAGTACAATGATATCTGCTCATTATCACCATTTGCATGTGTCTTAAATATTTCTTTCCAAATGATGTTTGCCTTGTATACATATTGATTTACTGAAATTTATTCTGCAAAATTGTGAAGAGCCAACCAAGTAAAGATGACTTTCCCAAAGTAAAAACCAAGGAATTACTACCAACTACTGTACAACTACTTCATTTGATGATTACATTCAGAGGACATGGCCCTTTAAGAGTAAAAAGCTTAAATCTAATTAAGTGTTTTTATTGGCTTTTTCAAAGTTTATCTTCTTGTTTCAGGAGGCAGGATTACAAAATACATTTTATTTCCAGACATATATGCTGCAACAATCAGCACGGATATCATAATTTATTGAGTTTAATATAATATTGCAACAGGGTCATCTGCTGATTTAAAGTGGATAGAGCTATGTGTTTCATGTTATCTTTTATTATACTCTTTCTATTGGTCTACTTGTACGTCACCACTAACACAAAAATCTGAATAATGTTTCCACCATATTGTCTAATTGAATTATGCAACTGTTAACACTAGAACTAGAAGTCTTAGATTTATTTTGAAGTTTCCACAGATTTGTTGATTCTGTTCTGTTGCATCAGATCATCAAAACATACATATGTAAAGCAGAGATAGGCCATTCAGCCCATCCAGCCTGCTCCACTTTTCAATAAGATCATGCTTTATCTGACTGTGGCTTCAATATGCTTTTCCTGCCTGTGTCTAGTACTATATACTTCGCTAACAGGGCAGTCAATCTACCTGTGCCATAAACATTTTGATTGTCTTTGCCTTCACTGCTCTCTTGTGAAGAGAATTCCACAGACTTTCAACCTTCAGTGAAACTAAAATGCATCTTTTTTAAAAAATGAATGGCTCTTTCATTTTAAACTGTCTGTGGGGTGTCACAGTGCTGGTCTGGTACAAGGTTATTTTACCCTTGAGTTTATTTTCAGGGAGGAGTTAATTGGCCAAGCTCCATCGTGTCTGAAGTTTGATTGGTTTATTGGGGCCTTATTGTTTACCCGAACAGGTAGTGCTTCAGACCAAACGCTTGAAAGGTCTTTTAAAAAACTGATCTAGTCAAGGGGATGTGGCCAGCTGTCTAGAGAAACAAGTATTTTGGAGAATTCAAAAATTCACTGCCTGAAGGAGTGTGAACTCATGTGGAAGAGTAGAGAATTAAAACAGCAAGGTGAGCAGCTGAAGTGGCTGATTATTATGGGCTAGTCCATAAAACACAGTTTGGCTTCCTGAATCAATTTCAATCCATGAGGATAGAAGTTGAGGAAAAAGGAAATCCTCAAGTGGAAAAGGAAAGGTAGATCTCAGTGGAGGTCATAAGGAGTACTTACCACAAGGTAAAAAGGAAACCCTTGAAGGGGACAAAGAAGGTAAAAAGCTCCGCTGTTTTCATTGCAATAAAATAGGCCACAGGAAATCACAGTTTTGGTGGACTAGGAAAAACACAGGAAAACTAGACGTGGGAAAGCAGGATAAGCCTGGAAATTTTGTTGGAATGGTCACAGAAAGCACAGTGAAAGATAGAAAGCTGCATCAGAGTGCACAAACTGATCAGACTTTGGATAAGGAGGAAGTGCCAGCTCTACTTAAAAATATACCTGCAAAGGTAAAGTTAAATCACATATGCCAGGAGTAGCAAGTAAAGAGGTTACAATATTAAAGGACACAGGATCCTCTCAGTCTGTGATGCTGAAGGATGAGGAGAAGGCTGAAGGCTGAAGGACTATTGCCAGAAAAGGCACTGGTAACAGGAATCCATGGTGAGACAAAAAAACACTCAGTTATGTAAAGTGAGGCTAGAGAAGGGTAAAGAAATTGTAGTAGAAGTACTGGACAAACTCTCAGCTCCAGAAATATAATTTGTCCTTGAGAATGATATAGCTGATTCACTGGTAAGTGTGCTGCCCACTGTAGTTGAAAAGCTAGTGGAGACTCAAGTAACTGAAGCAATGCAGGGGTCTTATCTGGAAATTTTCCCTGATTGTGGAGCAATGAGGTCACAGAGTCACCAGTTGAAAGAAGAGAGATCAAAAGGTACAGATAAGGAAGCTGAAGTGGCATTAGCAGAGACTGTGTTCAATCAGATAATTGTGATAAAACAGGAGCAAATAGGTGGTCATGTAAATATCTTTACCTCCGCAAACTCATTGAATTGCAACAGCAATATGAAAATTTAAAACTGTTGTATCAAAAAGCATATACAAAGATAGAATCTGAATATATCCCTGTGTTATTACCTGAAAAATGATGTCTTAATAGTGAAATGGAGACCATCACATATTCAAGCAGATGAGAAATGGGCAGAGATTCATTAAATTGTCTTGCCAGTGGAGTATGGAAAGAAAGTGGTGCGAGTAGTGCATGAACTACCAGTTGGAGCTCATTTAAGAGTGAGGAAAACACAGGCTAAAATGCAAGGATATTTTTACTGGCCTGGACTGCACAAGGATACAGTTGAATTTTGCCAGATGTGTCATACATGTCAGGTAATTGGAAAACCACAGGCAGTAATGAAACCTGCAACTTTAATACCTGTTCCAGAATTGAAGGAACATTTTACAAGAGTCTTAATTGATTGTGAAGGTCCCTTACCTCAAACAAAAAGTGGGAATCAGCATTTGTTGCCAATAATGGATGTATCGATGAGATTTCCAGAGACCGTTTAATTACACAATATCATAGCTAAAAGGATTGGAAAGGAATTACTCAATTTTCTTTTGCTAGATATGGACTACCAATAGAGATCCAGTCAGATCAAAGGTCAAACTTCACATCCAAACTATTCAAGGAAGTTATGGACAGCTTAGGCATAAAACAATTCAAATCTACTGCATACCACCCAGAATCTCAGGGAGTATGAGAAAGATGGCATCAAACACGAAAGACCGTGTTGAGGACTTATAGTCATAATTATCCAGAAGATTGAGATAAGGCAATTCCTTTCATGCTTTTTGCAATCAGAGATACACTAAATGAATCGATCAAATTCAATCCATTTGAATTAGTTTTTGGGCATGAAGTGAGAGGACCATTAAAATTGATAAAGGAGAAATTAATAAGTCAGAATTCAGAGACCACACATTTGGATTATGTATCAAATTTTAGAGAACAATTAAATAGAGCTGGGGAGTTGAATAGTCAGCACTTAAAAGTATCACAGCATTGCAATGAAATAGGAAGCAGACAAGAAATCAAAAATACACAATTTTGCTATTGGGGATAAGGTATTAGCATTACTTCCAATAGTAGGTGAATGTTTAAAAGCAAGGTTTAGTGGACCTTAGCAAATCGAAAGGAAATTGAATGTGGTGAACTACTTGATAAGGACTCCAGACAGGAAGACATCTCACAGAATATGTCATGTGAATATGCTCAAAAGATATTTTGATAGGGAAGGAAAGCAAGAAGAGAAGGTGTTAATGATTACAGCACAGAAGGAAGATCCAAGTTTTGAGGATTCTGAACTGGACATTCCTCAAATCAAATTAGACAATGAGGAAGTTGTCAAAAATTGGGATAAATTATTGAATTATCTTCCTGAAAAAAGTGAAATGACCTGAAAGAGTTATTACTATCACATGGGGAGATATATGGAAATAAATTGGGAATACGAACCTAATTGTACATGACATCCTAATAGGCATAACCCTCTAAAGTTGGCACAGGTTCAGGAGGAGATAGAATGCATGCTCCAAGATGGCATAATTGAAGTGAGTTACAGTGACTGGCGCTCACCCATAGACATGGTGCCAAAGCTAGATGGCACCCAACAGTTATGTGTGGACGATCACAAAGTCAATGCAGTTACAAAGATGGATGCCTATCCAATTGGAAGACTGTGTTGAAAAGGTGGGACAAGCAGCTTACATTTCTAAGTTGGACTTGCTCAGGGGCTACTGGCAGGTACTTCTGTCAGAAAAAGCAACGGCAATCTCGGCTTTCGTAATGCCAAATTTTAAAGTCATGCTATTTGGTATAAAAAAATGCTCCGGCCACACTTCAGAGACTAACTAATAAGGTCATTGCCAGATTATCCAACTGTATTGTGTACATTAATGACCGGGTGATTTTTAGTCACTCACAGAAGGAACACTTACAACATTTATCAGACTTGTTCAATTGACTTTGGAAGGCAGGCTTGGTGGTAAACCTAGCTAAAAGTGAACTTGCCAAAGCCCAAGTCACCTTCCTGTGCCATGTTATTGGACATGGACAAATGGCCCCACGGGATGCAGAAATGAAGGTGTTTGGGGAATTTCCCATACCATCGACAAAAAAACCAATACTATGGTTCCTTGGATTGACTGGATTTTATCAAAACCTTGTGCTGAATTTTAGTAGGGTGGCTGCTCCACTCACTGAATTGCTAAAAAAAGGCAGGAAGTTTCAGTGGATAGCGAACTGTCTGTAGGCGTTTGACAGCCTGTAGACAGTGTTAAGCACTGCCCTGGTATTAGCCACGCCTGATTACACAAAGCCTTTCAAGGTGGCTATCAATGCAGTGATGTGGGTGTCAGTGTTGTACTCCTGCAGGAAGATGACAGGAAGATAGAAAGACCTATTTGGTATTTCTCCAGGAAATTGAATGTTCATCAGCAGAAATATTTGACTGTTGAGAAAGAAATTTTGAGCTTGGTATCGGCACTATAACATTTCAGTGTTTATAGTATCAGCAATGGATCAGATATAGTCATATAACACTGATCATAACCCATTCAAGTTTGTGGAGAAATTTATGGACAAAAATGCCAGACTGTTTTGATGGAGCTTGTTATTAAAGCCATTCAATTTGAACATTGTGCATATGGCAGGTCAAGAAAACATGGGTTTCAACAATGCATTGAAGAACAAATGAGAAAAAGAGGCGTTTAGTGCTGGGAGAACCACAGACTGAATCCGAATATAGTTGTGCATGTTTATAGTTTGTGTGTTTAAAGTACTGACTTTTAAAAATTTTTTGGGGTATTTTGAAAAATGAAGCCAGCTTTGGATATTGATTGTTCATTTTTTTAAGGGGGGTGGTGTCACAATGCTGGTCTGGTGCAAGGTTACTTTGAACTTGAGTTTCTTTTCAGAGGGGGGGTAATTGGCTAGGCTCCATCATGTCTAAAGTCTAAATGATATTGGGGATTTATTGTTTACCCTAAAAGATAGTGATTCAGACCAAAAGCTTGAAAGGTCTTTGAAAAGCTTGAAGAATCAAGGGGATGTGGCCAATTCTCTTGCTGTGCAGTTCAATTCAGTTTAGAATTAATTTGCGCTAGAGTCACAGGGGAAACTGGAAACCTTCTCCCTGTCCTTCCGCCCTTATGATTTCAAACTGTAAGTTGCTGTACCATTGTTTACAGTTTGTGCTAAAGGATGGCTGTACTGCGACTGTTGCAAGTATGGTCGGAACAGCATCATTAAGTCGGGTTTGGATAGGATAAGTTATCTGGTATTCTAATTAGATTAGATTAGATTCCCTACAGTTTGGAAACAGGCCCTTTGGCTCAACAAGTCCACACTGACCCTCCGAAGAGCAACCCACCCAGACCCATTCCCTTACATTTACCCCTGACTAACACTATGGGCAATTTAGCGAGGCCAATTCATCTGACCTGCATGTCTTTGGATTGTGGGAGGAAATTGGAGCACCCGGAGGAAACCCACGCAGACACAGGGAGAATGTACAAACTCCACACAGACAGTGGCCCAAGTCTGGAATTGAACCTCAAGGTCCCTGGCAATGTGAGGCAGCAGTGCTAGCCATTGAGCCACTGTGCCGCCCCTGTTTTCTGTTCTTTGTATTTCATTCCATAATTTTATAAATACATTTTGTTTGTTTAAAACTTGGCAGTTGACCCAGCAAATTTACTCTAGGAATATCCACTATACACATGCCTAAACAAATTGCAAAGTTACGGTCTGTGCTACCTGCTTAAAAATGTTTTGAAGGGTCTGGCTGGTTCATAGCATGGTTCAGTTGCAATATCTACCCTGTCATGTCTCCTGAGGATCTTATACATTTAAATAAGATTGTCTCCCATTTTTCTAAACTTGGGCTGCTCAGTGGTTAGCACTGCTGCCTCACAGCACCAGGGACCTGGGTTTGATTCCAACCTTAAGATGATTGTGCAAAAACCATGCAGACATTCTCCCTGTGTCTGCATGGGTTTCCCTCCAGGTGTTCTGGTTTGCTCTCACAGTCCAGTGATGTGCAGGTTAGGTGAATTGGCCTGCTGAATTGTCTGTGGTGTTCAGGGATGTGTATGTTCGGTGCATTAGTCAAGGGTAAATGTACAGTAATAGGGTAGAGAAATGGGTCTGGGTGGGATACTCTTTGGAGGGTCATTGTAGACAAGTTCGGCCAAATGGCCTGTTTTCACATTGTAGGGATTCTATGATTCCAAAGGATACAGCTCCTTTTTTTTTACCTTTTCCAAAACATTCTCCATGGACCAGGAATCAGCTGAGTCAGCTATGTTCCCACTTCTTCTAATGTAGGTACATTTTACATTTCAACTAGCTAACAATAAAATAACTTTAAAAAGTGCTGCTGAGATCATGATTTAAAGTCTAGGGAACTTAAGTTATCTGAAAATTAGCAAGAATTCAAGAAAACTTGTGATCGTCATTGTTTTCAGTGGAGTGGGATGGAGGGCAAATCTGAAAATATTGCCAACTATTTTTAGCAACAGGTAACCAAAGACCACATTGAAGGCAAAAATCACTTACTCCATGAATTCTATCTTAGTTGTGTGCCATTCAATGGTCTCTCAGTGTTACAGACCCAAGTTCGGAGGAAAAACTGACTTGTAAACTTCTGAGTAGCTGAACTCATTTGTCATTATCATTTGATAGCTGGCCATTAAAAAGAAGTTTTCTTTTCTGTCGGAGTATAATAGTTTTATGTTGTGATAGCTGATTACATTGGAAAATAATCTGTTAATTTTGAAAATGACTTAATAAATAGAATTTTTTAAGTGAATAAAAATAACTCAATCTTGGGTCAAATCAAATTACAACAACCTATCTCGCTTTGATGTGCAAAGTAACTGAGAGGCACAGAGTTAGAAATCACTTAACACCAGGTTATAGTCCAGCAGGTTTATTTGGAAGCACTAGCTTTCAGAGCACTCCAAAAGCTAATGCTTCTGAATAAACCTGTTGGACTATAACCTGGTGTTAAGTGATTTTTAACTTTGTCCCCAGTCCAACACCAGCACCTCCAAATCATGAAAAGCACAGAATACTAGTGATTGTTTTCAATGTCAAACCCATTAATTTAGAATACTTTGCATATCATATGTTGTGAGAATTCACGATTAAGCAGAAGGTTATTTTGTCTTGGCATTGAGTAATGAGTCCAAATGAATTTTATTTCATCACATAAATCCAAAACAAACAGCATCTGTTAGAATTTGTGCAAAGGTAACTTTTAGTCACAAATATACAAATGGAAGAAGGGTCAATATTTCTAAAATATTACAGATGGCAAGACATCAATAATCTGTTATATAAAATAGCACAGAATTGAAAGCAGCAATACAGACCATCAAGTCTGAGCTGCATGTTTTATTAGTTTGAATAGTAATAGCTGTACTTTACAGTAAACACAAGCCATTTTATTCCATATGAATTGATCAAACAGCAGGTGGCAATCAAATAACTAGCAACCACAGGTTAAAATACATTACAATGTTTTTGATATTTCAGAGACAATAAACAATGTAATGCTTGCACAAGTTTCAGTCACTCTGCTCCCATGAAATTGATTAAGCCCAATGCCAATATAGGGGTGACACCTATGTGTACTGTAGTGAAAGGGCAAGAAAATGTAACCAATGGAGAGGCAGATGACGGTGAGAATATTTTGTGCTCTGTTTTGAACGCATCAATCAGTCAAATGTGACAACGATCATTGGCTGCTTTGACAAGGATGGTGTGTTAGGTACACGAGTATCTATCACTGTCATGGGAGACAACTTTCAACACACATTTGCTCTCACCCATTTTTTATTCAATAGAGAGTTCAAGATCTTTCTTTCTTTTACAAACCACTGAAAGTGGTTGAGATTTTGAAATGCTGGCTTCAAAGACCAAAGGCATCAGAGCAAATGTCATACCTTGAGAAGATGACACCATCTGTTTCCACACAGATCTGCACATGATTACTGTCATATAGGTGAACGCTTCATTTGCAGAGAGGTGTTAAATAAAAGCTGCAAGTAGACCCCCAATGAGCCTGAATCTCACATCAGTGACTATATATATGCATTTGTTTGTTGGAAACTCAGAGAAGGACCTTCAGTGCCTATTTGTCTTTGTCCTGATGAAGAAGCAGCACATCAAAAGCTAGTGCCTCCACAAAAACTTGTTGGACTATAACCTGATGTTGTGTGTTTTTTATCTTTGTGAAATGATGACAAGTAACAATTGACCTTCACTCAATAGCAATGAGTTCAGTAAGTTTTCAGATTACTTAGATTTTACTCATCAAAATATCAGACCCCAGAGATTAAGAGCAAATGGAGAAGTCAAGGTATTTGTATACACTATCAAAAAGGTGATAGCTACAGCTGACAAATGAGAGCAATATGTGGAAGTAAGAGTTGAATACATCTGTACTTATCTTTACATATCGCATATGTACACCTCTTCCTGAATTAACTTGCCGAAGCTAATGATCATGTCTGCGAATACAACAAGAGCAGAAGGATTGAAATTTAGAGCTACCACGCTAAAGCTGGGAGAGAAAATGCCTGTGAAAAATAATGGTCTTATTGAAAAGTAAAAACCCTTAAGACATCCCGCCATTTGTTATGGCTGATACAAAAGGATGATCACTGTTAATACACAATTTTTCAAATCATCTCAAGACACATCATTCTTCAAAGCACTCAAAATGCCATTTGTAAACCAATTCTGATATTGACATTTCAGATGAAGAGCATGTTTAAGTAAGATGCACCTGATATCAGATAATACCTTATGTGTGCGAGAAAATGCCATCATTCTATACTTTTTTTCAGTTGAGTAAATCATTCATCTGATTACATTTGACTGAGTGCATTGTTAGATTAATAGAAAGGTTTTCTCTGTAAGTATTACTTGTGGACTTTAAGATTCACTTTATGCTTCGGTTTACTGCTTACACTTTCTGAGACAAACCACTGAGAGATGCTATCACTTATTTTCCAACAAGACGATAAATGTATTGTATTGTACTGAACATTGCATCGTGCATTTTGCCCATTTAAGGCTATAATACTCAAACACAGTAGCATAGGAAGTCAAGAATAGGAAGTCAAGGACTAATGTTTTAGCAGCACATGCAGGTCTGACATGGTTGCATACATAATTTTTTTTTACAGAAACTACATCAATCAAGTTTTGATATGTGGAAACCAAAACACCACATCTAAAAATCTCCAAACCAAACTTTGAAAATCCCATAAAGAAGACCCATAATGTCCATTGCATGCTTACTTACCATAAAGACAGATTTCACAAAGACAAGTTCAAAATCTGAATTAGATTGTCAGAAGTTAAAACTTAAGAACCTAACATTTGTGTACATTAGTCTTCAAAGGTTTATTCAGCCAAAACCATACAACTAACCATATCAATGTCAGTAAGCTCCTTTTTTTTTATGGAGGGCAGCAACGGCCTATTTGAATCTGGTGCAACCAGCATGCACCATTTATATTCTTCCACAAAAGCACCAGATCAGAGGCATCTAATCCAGAGGAGTGAGGTAGTAAATCAATGGGGAGTACACTAGGTCACATTAACATGTTCAGTTTGGCTGAATTGCCCTGCTGTTCCATATTTGAGGGGTTAATTATCTCTCAGATAATGCATAGAATCTCAACCATGAAGCTTGCTATTGAAAGAACAAAAATAAAACTGAATTTGTATCAATCCAAACATGTACCAAAAACATGTGCAACTCAAAGAACTCTGGCATATCCATATTTAAGGCTTCTATGAACTATGAGGAAGCTCAAGAGCCATAAGTAGGGTAAGCCCCCAACCACTTGTAAAAGATCAGGTGCATAATCTGTATTTATGCCATATGAGCTTGGTGACTAAATATAGAAAGGTAAGAGACAGTGTTTCACTGATCTCTTTCTTTAATCCAGGCCAGATCCTGTGAACATTTAGAGTCATTAGGGAGCATGGAAAATGCAGCTTTATGTAGTTCTGTGAATGTTATTAATCATAGCCACATTGCTACAATCTGGGTGCTAGAATCTCAGCACAGAATGACCCAACACAGAATTCTAACAGCACAGGAGTAGGAAATTCAGCCCATAATGCCTACACAAGTGCCCTGTGCACTGCACAACTTGACAAGACAGATCTCAGAATAAAACCTGACCTGGCAGTTTTAAAAAAAAAATACTAACTTAGAGGTCATTTACTGAAATATATTTACACAAGGCTGTAATTTTTTAAACCAAAGCAGTTTATTGCACAAAAGACAAAAGCAAAAGTAACCGAGAGGTAAAACACATTTTGAAAGATCTTAAAACACAGAAAAACAAAGTCTCATCCCATTTTCTGACACAATCCATCACAGAGTCTCAAATCCATCCCTCTATATCATGAAATTTATCACAATATCTATGAAATTATCCCTCTATATCAAAGCTTTATGTTTTACATAACTGATTATCACCCAGTTCTTTCCCATAAATTGTGAAGACCTTTTATACGAATATTCAGAAAAGTGAGGGCTTATTGTTGTTCTTTCAGCTTTCAATAACTACAGATTTCTAACCTAACATCCATTCTAAAAACTGCACAAGCTAAACTCGCTACTGAGGTAACTGTTCTTACCCTAATCTGTATGATGCTGTTTTCTTCTTCTAAGGTCAGTCAAGAATCCACCAAGCTGCTCTTAAAGCTTCAAATCTCAAGGGTTTCTAAATCAAAAGTATCTTTTGTTTATCTTGATCCAAAAGTAAGCTAATGGCATTCAATGTTTAGCACATCTGTTGCAAACATCCACAGTAAAAAAAAACCTTCCTATAACATTCCAGGGATCCCTGTTGTCTGACACATACTGGATTAGGTCACTATTCCAGAAGGGCTGCCTGATCTAGTTATTTTTTAAAAGCCTTTCATATGCCACTTTTTAAAACTGAAACACTAAAAAGTGTTAGTAGTAAATTTAAATCATACACCTCTCATCATGCAGGGAAAACAATCCTTGTCATGTACGTAATCTTTCTGTAGTTGCAAGTGACTGCATGGTGAAAAAAAAATTATTTCTTGTCAGTATCATCGGTGAAGCAAGTGTGCATGTCAAACTAAGAAGGTGCAATTTGTGTAACGTTAGAATGTTGAACATTCTGCTGTATAAAGATGGAAATGTCAGGTCATCTGACTGTCAGTTGTAGAAAAAGAGGTTAAAATGACTTCATGTGGTCAACAAGGCAACCATGACTAAATGCATCTGCCTATAGCTGAGTGGTAGCAAGGGATGACCCATATCATAAATGAGAGTTGTTATGAGTTTAACAGTTACTGTCAGTACATTTATCTGACAACAGTACTCTCTGACCTCAAGTTGAACTCTCATATGTCTTCAACTTCTTCAATTGCCTCCAAGAAGCTCAATTTTGCTTTTTTATTACCATGAAATGGCTTCTCTCTCTAATTCTTCATTCTCTTTAAGTTTACAATAGAATTAAACATGCTCTGACTTGGTTAGTTTTTCCAGAAGTGCTCATGCTCCTGGATGAAATCGGAGAAAACAAAATCCCTCTGGAAGTCTTCTCAATGCTTGCAAACAATATTTCTTTGTCATTCTTCCCTTCTATTGAAACTCTATTAGTCAAGACTTCTATTTTATTTTGTCTGAGCTGCAGGCTCACCACATGCATTCTCATACTTGCACTCCAATTGTGCTGAAATCCAGACTCACCATGCAGTTTGCTGCAATCAGCTGAACTGTTAAATATGGAATGTCATAAGAAATGACAAGTGATTGAAAAAAGCCAAAGAGTAAATCAACCTATAAAAGTAGACAATGACAACTTTAATGACAAACAGAAGATGATATATTGAAGTGAATGCTTAAAGTGGTCCCATTAATCCATCCAATTATGAACTTTGGAAATAGGAGCAGGAGTGGTATTTGTCTCTTGAGTCTCCTCTATAATTCAACAAAATCAGGGCTGATCTTCTACTTCAACAACATTGACCTGCACCATCCCCATATGCCTTGATAACCATTGATCTCTGTGTCAGATAGCACCTGAGAAGCAGGAGAATCGATGTTTTGGGCATAAGCCCTTCATGAGGAATAAGCTCATTCTTGATGAAGGGCTTATGCCCAAAACATTGATTCTCCCGCTCCTTGGATGCTGCCTGACTTGCTGTGCTTTTCCAGCTCCACACTCTCGACTCTGATCTCCAGTATCTGCAGATCTCACTTTTTACTAACCATTGATCGCCATCTTGAACATAGATTATTCCACAGCTCCCTGGAATAGGGAATTCAAGCAACCATGGATAGAAGGCTGTAGCAAAGTGGTAATAACACAAGACTACTAATCTAGAGTTCCAGACAAAAGTTTTGGAGTCATGGGTTTGAATCCCATTGTGGCAGAAAATGAAGAATTACTTCAATAAAAACCTGGAATTAAACACTGCCAATTGTTGCAAATACCTACCTGGTTCACTAAATGTTCTTTAGAGAACAAAATCTGATATCCTTACCCATTCTAGCCTATTTACGATCACCTATCCAAAAAAATGTGATTGATTCTTAACTAATCTCTGAAATGACCGAACTGGCCATCAGTTCAAAGCCATAAGGAAAGATAAATAAATGCTAACGCAACTGGTGACACCCACTTTCCCTGAATGAAATGAGTTTCTACACATCTCAGTCTGATAATGCCTACCTCTTGTACTGAGATCTTGTCCCCTTATTCTACCCGACTGAGTCCTAAAAGAAATTGAATGCTTTAATCAGATCACCTTTTATTCTTCCAAGCTCCAGATAATACAGAGCTAGTCTTTTCAATCTCCCTACATTTGCTATGTTCTTATCCACTTACTATTTTGGCAAAGTCACTCTGAAGCCTTTCTGCATTCTTACCCTCACAACCCAGATCTTAATCTGATCTTGTGTCATTAGCAACTGTGGAAAAATGTCGAACACAATGTCTGCCAATTTGAGAATAATCTTTGATTCCTAGTGAATCTTGGGTTCATGTCACACTACAGATGACCCCAACAAACAAACAAACACACACACAATACACCCCAACAGACCCACAGACTCACGTACACTCTCGCTCATATGCAAGCTCTCTCTCGTATGCTCACACATCCACTCCCCATACTTACACCCACACATGCACCCTCTCATAGACTTATACCCCATTACACTCAAACACAGACACCACTCTCTCACAGACATTCACACCCCCACACGCACACCCACATGCACACACTCACTTGATCTCCCCTGCACATAGACACATATAGGTTTGTGGGGTGAATTTGTACTTGAAAATTACATTTCATTAGCCCCAAATCTGCATAAACCATGTCAGATTCTGTAAATCCCACTTTTGAAATTGAGTCAGTCTGACCTGACATTGGGACACAGACAGATTTTAACTTCACACCTTCAATGCATTATCAGAGTTGAGATGACACCTATTGTTTAAAGCTATTGTGAGAATGTAACTTTAAATCAATTCTGGGATTTATGTATGAAGGAACCAAAACTAACGTGATCATCCTAAAAGATGAAAGACTTAAATTAAACTTGTTTAATATTACATTCCATGACACTGCAATCCTATTTCTATAAATACTGTGTCTTTAATTAGTTTTAACTTTGTACACCCCAGTCCAACACCGGCACCTTTAAATCATGATTCCTAATTGTTTCTGACAACTGACCAATTCACAATCCTTGCCAGTATACTATCCCTAATCTCATGTGCTCTAATTTTATTTACGATAGTTTTGTATGGGACCTTTTGAAAATCTTATAAACATCCAAAACACCAAATCCACTTATCTAATCTGTTAAAAATCACACAACATCAGGTTATAGTCCAACACGTTTAATTGGAGCACTAGCCTTCAGAGTGCCGCTCCTTCATCAGGTGGTTGTCAACCTGATGAAGGAGCAGCACTCCGAAAGCTAGTACTTCCAATTAAGGCTGTTGGGTTATCGCCTGGTGTTGTGTGATTTTTAACTTTGTACACCCCAGTTCAACACTGGCACCTCCAAATCATATCTAATCTGTAGTTACATTTTAATACATTCCAACAAGTTAGTCAATCATGATTTCCCTTTCCAAAAACACATAGTGACTCTGCCCAATCTTTCCATCACATCCTTTCTGTTTTCATTCTTTCATGGACATGGGTATCATTGGCATTTGTTGCCTATATCTAATTATCTTTGAACTGAGGGACTTGCTTGACCATTTCAGAGGGCACATAGGCATCAAGCACTTTGTTGTAGGTCTGAAGTCAGATTAGGATGACAGATTTCCTTCCCCTCAAGGACATTAGTGAACTACATGCTTTTAAGACCCAGGTCAAAGGCAGTTGTCATGAGAGGAAGAGATCAGCTTTCCAATTTTAGGTGTATGAGTTGAATTGAAATTCCACTGGTTGCTGTGATGGAGTTTGACCATTAGTCCGGGTCTCTAGATTATGAATGCTGTGACATTATCACTACAATATCTAAACAATATTCCCCTGCTCTTCCCCAACAGAACCAAGTTCCACCAATAGATTTGGGAAATTTCTCTACTACTAATGTCAAACTAACTGGACTATATTCCCCATTTTCTCTGTCCCCCTTTTTTTAACTAGTGGAGTCACATTTACTACTTTCCAAATGAGCCATTTCAGAATATCTATAATTTTGGAAGATGAACTCTAACATTTACTGTCTCAATAGTAACCTCCTTCTTAAATCTGTATCATAAGGTCCATGGTACTTCTCAACTTGCAATCCAATTAGGTTCTCCAGTCCCACTTCTGTTTTTAAACTACGACTATTTTTCATTTCCTCACTCATGCTGGACCCTTGGTTCTCTAATATTCTGGACGTTATCTTGTATGTTCCTTTGTAAATATAGAAAGAAAGTTTATTAGGTTCTCTGCCTTTTCCTTATTCCCCATTATTAATTCTCTGTCAGAGGATGGAAGCAGCTTTGCCTTTCATTATACTTTCCTTTTTACATGCTCATAGAAACATTTAAGGTCAATTTTTATGTTTTTAATTAGTTTAGTTTTCTATTGTATTTTCTCTTTCCTTAGCAGATTCTTGAGTTTCCTTTGAATTCTAAAATGCTGCCAATCCTCAGATGTAAGTACTTTTCTGTCAGCTTTAGAAGTCTCTTCCCATGATGTGACATAACATTTAAACTTGTTAGCCTTAAATGGATCAGTTTTCCAGGTGGAATGCTGTACCTCAAATTAATGTATTTACACAAATATATTAATGTGAATCATGAATTAGTTTTTTTTTAAATTAGCCATTGTATGTCTATTTTTATACCAATTAATGTACTTTATGAATATACCACATACCTTTGTAGTTTCCTTTGTTTTAATTCAAGACCCCAGTTACAGATTGAATTGTAACACCTTCAAACTTAACATAAAAGAAAATTAAGCATATTAGGGTCAGTCTTTGTGAAAGGTTTCTTCACAACATGATTATAAATTAGCTCATTGCTATGCACAATACTGCATTTAAAATAGCCTGTTCTCTTGTTGTTTCCCCAACATGCTGTTTTAGAAATCTATTATGCATAGATTTCAGAATTTAAGCTAACAATCCATTCGGTCTAATTATGTTTACAACAGCTAAGGTAGATTATCCTATCCTATTTTCAAATTTTAGCTCTTGTTAGCTTCTTAACATTGTTCACTCTATCTTATTTTCACCTTTGTCACTATAGCTTTGTAACTGAACAACAATCTTGAATTCTTCATTCTCTGTTGTACTGTTATTGTTTCCAACATTAGCTTATTCTCTGAAAATCTTAATGTACCAGTTTGCACTTTGTGTGTAATTCTTTACCTAGTCGGAGCTTTCAAAAGCATGGAAGATTGCAAATTTGTATTTCAAACTCCTCTGGTCAGTAAATTGTTAGAAGAGGATTATTATCAAAGGAGTGAAAGCAGAAGGGGATGTTTTCAGTCAGAGTGTTATTGCAGCATGGAATACTTTGAGATACACAGGTATTAACATGGGAACATTACTTTAAAAGGAAATAATAAAATATTTAAACTGAAAGAACATGAAAGGCTACGTAGAAAGGCAAAGAAATTGGTAAAGAGTAGCTAGCTCCAACGGAAGAACTGGAATTTTCATATACATTGAATTATATGGTCACCTTCTGTTGTGTAAGATTCATTTTTGTTTTGGATATAGGTTTGCTCGCTGAGCTGAAAGGCTCATTTCCAGACGTTTTGTTACCTTACTAGGTAGCATCTTCAGTGACCTCATGAGAAGCAATGCTGAAAATTCCTGCTTTCTATTTATATGTTTGGGTTTCTTTGGGTTGGTGATGTCATTTCCTGCAGTGATGTTATTTCCTGTGGTGAATTCACTTCCTGTACCTTTTCTCAAGGGGTGGTAGATGGGATCTAACTTGATGTGTTTGTTGATAGAGTTCCGGTTGGAATGCCGTGCTTCTAGGAATTCTGGAAATGAATGTCTGGGAATGAACCTTTCAGCTCAGTGAGCAAACCTACATCCAAAACCTCAAACTGAGCTACAAATCTTCTCAAAACTCGCTAATTCATTGTTTGTGCTATTATCCATATAACTATCTAAAAAAATCATGTGAAAGACAAAGGTTAATGGTAGGTGTATTTTCCCAAGGATACTGGATTTCCAGACTAGGAAGCATTTTTTTATGGTGAGAATACAGAGATTCAAAAAAGATGTGAGGGCAATGTTTTTACACAAACTGTGTTTCTCAAGTGGAATGAACTTCCTGAGGAAGTGGTGGCTGTGGGCACAATTACAAAATTTAAAAGACATGAATAGGAAAGGTCTGGGGGGATATGCACCAGGACCAGAAGGTGGGAATGGTTTAGTTTGTTCAACATGGATTGGTTGGACCGAAAGGTTCATTCCAGTGTTGCATGACTCTATAACTCGATGTAAAACATTTTTAGGGAAGCCAGAAATTTTTGGGTTCTTGTCACATTTTCACAGAAAAATGGGGATAGCTTTTAAACAACAGAAAATGTATGCAATCATGTTAATTTTTTAAGCGGTTCTTTAATGATATGTAACTAAATTGACAATGAACACATTTACTGCACATTCTTTAATGACATTTGATAATTCCACAAACAACTGTAAGCAATAAGTAATAAACAATCTGCCAATTTATCTCTGTATTAAAAAGATACACTCATAGTGTTGGAAAATCTTTGCAAGCATCTTTTGGTAAACAGATAGAGAAATAAAAACTCAAGCGCTGAGGTCCTGAATACATTGCAAAACCAGACAGTTGTAATATCTATTGTGAGGATTTAAAAATTAAAAGTATTGGAGGACAATTAAAAATCATCTTGTTCACATCAAACAAGAAAAAGCACTGATGTAGGGAAGCATAATGTGTTCTTTAATTTGAGAGTATTTGTTACATAGATGTAATTAAATCAGTCTGGTCACGGCAACTGTTCTGTATGCTCATTTTATTAGGAAAGAACGGAGTTTATTGATCGTTTTAGGTCTCTATTTACTTAGCGATTCCTCAATTAGCCTTTGGAAAAACTGGAGAGATGTAAGAGAGAACATACAAATTACAAGTATACACAATTGAGGTCTCAGAATGATAGTGTTACTTAAGTGATGATAATAAGGATGGGCAATAATTTGTGAATAAAGGAGATGGATAACAAATGGGTGACACAGAAATTGTATGATTGGATCAATAAAGCCATCACTAGGCTATAATATTGTATAAATTGATACAGGGTAAAAAAAGTGAACTCATTAAAAAAAAGTAAAGTTCAGATCTTTTCCCCAAGTTGCTGAATCTGAAAAGGAATCAATGGCAGGCTAAATTTGAAGTATATAAGTCCAATACAGTTCTTTAATCTTTTATTCCCTTCAGAATTATAACTTCCTTGGTGGCTCACCTTGTGCCAGTCTTTCTTCTTTTTGAAATCTTTCCAATATGTGTCCTTACAAAGAAAGTGAACAAAATGTCACACAATGCTTCATACAGTAAAAGCGTTATTTTCCTTTGATGCTTTACAATATTCTATTTCTCTTGTAGATCATATTAAGTTATATTCTACCTCAAATATCACAACATCAATCCACAGCTTGTGTCATCTGAAATCAGATATTGTACTTGCAATTCTTTCTGAAGGTCACTAATAAATGTTAATATCACTTGTCCCAACACCAATTCCCGATGGAGTACAGTGGTCAAGGATAAAGTTTGTTATCATTGATAAGCAACTTACTTTTCTTTCACCTAATAAATAATACATTAAATTCAACAAATTGCCATTACCAGTTATTAAACTCGCATGACAATTATAAAAAATAGCTTTTGGTATCCAACTTTGATCTCTCATTATGTAGAACAATGATTAGACTTCAAAAGAGCATCTTTGGATATAAAGTGCTTTGAGATGCCCTTAGTGGAGTGATCAACAGTATTCAAATATTCAATGTACACGAGTCATTGGGTAGCATTAGAGTAGCCTGGTCTTTGCTCTTTGCTCTTAAATACAACTGGACACTGATTTACATAGTTTGCAGCCTGCAGCTACAGCCATATTAGGTATTGTTTGCTCATCTTTTGGAACAAAATTACACCCCCGCTGCAAAACTTTCTGAAATTCTTCTATCTGGATAATTCCAAATACATTGAAGCCAATTTTTCTTTTATGGAGTCTACAATAAATTTTGTTTGTAAAATTAGGACTTTTCTGGAGTATTTTCTCATGCTTCTTGAGAGGAACCTTGATTATCCGGCATTCGATTATTTGAATATTGGATTATCCGGCAAGATCGCGAGGTCCTGACGCTCGGCTAAACTATGTTATCCGGTATTCGATTATCCGGAATTCGATTAACCGAGTGAAATACTCCCCACCCGTGTCTTTTGAATAATCAAGGTACCTTCATAAATAAGGCGAGTTAAAGCATCAGCTAGACCCAAAAAGATTTGAGATTTCAGGTAGATTCTTGAAGATTGACACGATTATCCTTACTTCGATTTTATTCTCAAATTGTATTAAGTGACACGATGCTCCCCTTACATCCAGGTTACTGGACGTAATGTATTTTCGTCACCCAGACAAATACATAATTAACTAAGTTCTTTGTAATGTACTTGTATCAACTGGACAACAACCCCCTTTTTCTGGGAAAAAACCTTCTTGTGGATTCTGAAGAATAGAAATAAAGAAGATGACTAGAGTAAACCAAACAACAACCTCAGACACTATGCCTGCAGAGAGAACTAAAATCAGCAAGTTACTGTGCAATCACTCTGTTCCCCCAGAAGTTGTGGCAATTGTTGTACCTTTGTGAGAGGTTCAGCATTGAAACACAAAGAAGAGTATATTATATATGGAAAAAATCCAATAAGCTTGCCAGAAAAAAGTTAGAGTTTGTCCATTCAAGTGCAAGTAGTTTTCTTTTAAACTGGCAAGATTTATTATTATTAAAATTGTAAAATTAACTTTTACTCATGTAGAGGTGCACTTCTTCAGATTTTTGTTTTTACAAGTTCTTTCTAGATATGTGGGCTTGGTTTACTAGGCTTTGACTGTCTTTCTCTCATTCTCTCATTATTTAAAAATGATTAGACTTTAAAAGACCTTCCTTGGCTGTGAGCTGCTGCAGTCTTTCAGATATAGTTATGGTCTGGAAGTGACGATGTTGGACTGGGGTGTACAAAGTCAAAAATCACACAACACCAGGTTATAGTCCAATAGGTTTCAAATAAACCCGGTGTCCTGTGATTTTTGTCTTTGAGATGTAGGTCCAGCCACAGTGTTGTTAAGAAGGGAATTCCAGAATTTTGCTGTACAATATGAAGGAACTGTGATATAAATCCATGTAAAGATTGCAATTGGCTTGGAGGGTAACTTTCTTTGAGGATAGTGTTCCCATGCAACTATTGTCCTTGCCTCCTAATTGATAGAGGTTATGTGTATGAAAGGTGATGTTGAAAGACACTGCGTGAATTGTAATATATCTTGTCCCTGTTAGTCCCTGCTGCTGTTGTGCATTGGTGATCGAGAAAGTAAATTCTTTGAATGGTGAATGGGATACTCATGAAACAAGCTTTGAGTGTTGTGGAGACTCCATCTATCCAGGCAGGTACAGATTCTCAAATTGTGCCTTGTAGATGATGGACAGGCATTAGAGAGGCAGGTTATAAGCTATTCACTATTTAATTCCTAGCCTCTGACTTGACGTTTTTATGGCTGTTCTACTTTTGGTTCCTGGTCAATGGTAACCTATAGGATGTCGATATTGGAGAATGTCAGAATAGCAATGCCAATGGGTGTGAAGGGGAAATTATTTGATTGTCTTGTTAGAGATGGTAATTGCCTGGCATTTGTGTGACCCAAATACTTATAAGAATCATATGATCCCTACAATGTGGAAACTAGCCACTTGGCCTGTTCAGTCCACATCAATTCTCCAAAGCACATCCCACCCAATCTCTGTAACTCTCCATTTTCCATGCTAAAGCACCTAGCTTGCAATCACTGGACACTATGGGCTTTTTAGCATGGCCAATCCATCTAACCTGCACATCTTTGGACTGTGGGAGGAAACCAGAGCACCCGGAGGAAACCCACACAGAGAGGGAGAATGTGCAAACTTCACACAGACAGTCACCTTAGGGTGGAATCATATCCAGGCCCTGGTACTGTGAGGCTAACCACTGTGTCGTCATGCTGCCCATTATAATGTTATTTTTCACTCTTCAGACCAAGTTTGCATGTTATCCAGGTCTTGCTGTCCATAGGTATATGTTGCTTTTGTATCCAGAGTGCTGTGAGTGATGCTGAAAACTGCTGAAGAATGCACAACAATCTCCATTTTGACCGTATAAGAGAGGGAAGGTCATTAATGAAGCAGTTGAAAATGTTTGGGTTTCAGACAGTACCTGACAAACTAGAAATTGTGTGACACAGTGAGGGTATCCCTACCTCTGAGTCAGGAGACCTGGGTTCACATCCCACCTGCTCCAGCGATGTGCAATACTATCACTGAATTGAGTTGAATAGTGAAATATCTACCCTGAGGATGTCCTGCAGAGATACCCTAGGACTAGGAATAATTAGCCACCTTGAATTATGCTATCTATGGCATCACCAACATTTATTACCCTTGAGGTGATGGTGAAAAACTTGTGTAAAATCTGAGTGCCTTACTAAGTAGACATTTAAAATGTGTCCGTTACATTGCTGCACATCTGGAGTCACAAATAAGCAAGACTGGTTGAGGAGCTCAATTTCCTTCCTTTAAGTACATGATTAAACCAGCTTGTTTAATTTAATCACTATAATGTATCAGTAATAGCAAACACATAGCTTACAAGCCCTTTTGACAGAAGTCAGGTATTTTCATTTCACTGAAATCAAATGCTCAAACAATTCTGGTGGGGTTTGAACTCTGTCTCCAAATAAATATCCAGCACAGGGTAAGATACTGGGCCTATAACAATTTCACAATCCAAAAGAATGAAGTGAAAAGGTAGATGTGGAACATAACTAACACTTATCGCTTGAATTATAGTAGTGAATATTTGAAAAATATATAGTAATAAACAATTCCCAAACAAAATCATGTAGTCCACCATTACTGGAAAGAGACTTCATGTCAACTCTTTTCGATGTGGTGCTACAATGTTGCAGCTTTCCATTTAATCTTGACTAGATAACTTACTCAGAGTAACAGCCTCTTGATATTCAAAGTTTATGATCTCTCTGTGCACTCTTAACCCCTCTTCCTCAAAGTGCGCCATCTGAGAGCTGGTTTTCTGCTGCTGTGAACTTGCACTCATCTGGGATTACATTGCTGCTAAAATGTATTTTATACACCACGGTGATCACAGCTGGATGCCCTCTCAGCATTTACACTCAAGTCTGCAAGCCGTACATCATTTAAGTGCTAAGCTACCTCATGGAAATAGAGTTGTAAAAATAGACAACTTTCTTAATTTTGTCATGCATGAAAACTTGACTTATAAGAGTCGAGTGTGGAACATAAGGTCTCATTCACCTGATTTCACAACTAAATTAAGGATGAATGTTGACCTAGCAAAAAAAAACAAGAACATTTCAACTCAATTTAAGCAGGAAGATTTCACAAAAATAAACACATTTTATGTGAAATTGAAAATTTGACTGCTAGCTACCAAATTAACAAAAGGAATAAAATCTAATCATTTAAAAGGGGTTAATAGAAAGTGAAATGTTTATATCCATTGGTAATAATTTGGTCTTAAAGAAAAAATTATATTTCCTACCAGTGAAATCCCTTATCTTTCTCATTCAGAACAAACAGAACAAGCAATATTCAAGTTAATAGTGTCATGGCCCCAATATCTGCAAAGGTTTTGCTTACAGTTCTGACAAAAATGACAAGCATTCTGTAAACAGTTGCTTTTTGCAACCCCTGCTTAATTATGTCCTAAATTGCAGATACATTGGACTGATCGTTATTTTTTGGCTGTCAAGTCTTTGGAGAGTTTCTTGCCACAAAGCTGAGTGAGATTTCTTTCAGTTCCTGACCAAAATCATCTCATTAACACTTACTCTGCCCTTATGGCATCCCTGTCAGTGAATTCTATTCCCATTTTACCATATGTCATTCCCAGGACAAATTGCCACTCACTGGACATCTGCCAAAGGATCAGGGTCCCGTGGGCCAATGCCATCTTTAAAAAGTCACTGTATACCTAGCCAAGTGTTAGTAATCCACCCATACCTCTCACTGGCAATGAGATTGGGAGTTTGTTGAATATGATAGCATCATAGAAAGACAAGCAAACCACAATTCCAAATGTGAGCTTTCAGCTACAGACATCAAAACCAAACACAAACAAAATCAATAGAGGCATCAGCTTGCCCTCACAATGCAAACTAAATGATCGCATTAGGACGAACGACTATACTCTCCACGATTGACCATTGCACCATACTAGAACTTGGTGTCAATCAGGTTCAATCTGGCTTGCAGCACTCAATGCAGTTCAGGTCTGCATTGCACAGGGAGATCCAACCCCTCCCCAAAATGAACATCCTCCTCCTTGGAGGACTGCTCCTCTTCCATTGGCTCCTCAGCATCCATCATGTCACCTCTCTGCCTGCTCCAGTTGTGCAGCATGCCAAAATGACGCACCATATTCTGTCTAGACTACATTGTAAGGCTTAACTATAGCAGATGCACAAAGTTGGTGAAGGTGCCACATTGGCCAAGTGACTGATACATAACATGCCAGATGCAAGTGAATTATTCAACTTACCATTGTATTCACTAGAGCCCATCATCATATTGACATGACATAATGCTGTGATGTTTGCACTTTACCAGACCGGCGAGGAGAGAAGGAGTGGTGAAGCAAGGGCTGCCGGGAAGGGTGAGTTTTCCCACATTAAAAGGGACTTGCCTCGGGAATCAAGAGGTGCGAGGGAGGAGCGAAGGACTTCTGGGAAGTCATATATTTGTGTGGTTGCATTACCCGAAACACTACTCAGGTAGTGTCTCCCACCCGTCCTCCTCCTCTCACCAAAAAAAAAGGTTCTGTGCACCAGATTGGGAAGGTAACGAGTTTATTTTTTATTCCTTATTTTTTCAACAGTCTCTTTGGGAATTTAGAATAGTGAGAATGGAGGTTAGGGCAGTTGAATGTTCCTCCTGCAGAATGTGGGAGGTAAGGGTCATCGCTAGTGTCCCTGCTGACTACATCTGCGGGAAGTACACCCAACTCCAGCTCCTCGAAAACTGTGTTAGAGAGCTGGATGAACTTCGAATCATCTGGGAGGCAGAGGGGTTTATTGAGAGGAGGTAGTCATTCCTGAGGTACAAGAAAAAGGCAGATGGGTTACAGTCAGGGGACAGAAAGGGAACCGGCAGGCAGTGCAGGGATCCCCTGTGGCCATTCCCCTCAACAATTATCCTCTTTTGGATACTGTTGGGGTGAACGACTTACCAGTAGAAAGCAGTGGGGCACAGGGCTCTGGCACAGAGTCAGTTCCTGCTGCTCAGAAGGGAAGGGGGAAGAGGAGCAGAGCAGTAGTCATTGGGGACTCCATAGTTAGAGGGACAGATAGGAGGTTCTGTGGGAACGATAGAGACTCACGGTTGGTGTGTTGCCTCCCAGTTGCCAGGGTTCGTGATGTCTCTTATCGTGTTTTTGGGATCCTTAAGGGGAGAGGGAGCAGCCCCAAGAGAGATGGGGATTTAAGGCAGAAATTCAGGGAGCTAGGATGGAAGCTTAGAGCTAGGATGAACAGAGTTGTTGTCTCTGGTTTGTTGCCCATGCCATACGCTAGTGAGGCAAGGAATAGGGAGAGAGAGGAGTTGAACACGTAGAGACAGGAATGGTGCAGGAGAGAAGGTTTTGGACTCTTGGATAATTGGGGCTCTTTCTGGGGTAGGTGGGACCTCTACAAGCAGTATGGTCTTCATTTGAACCAGAGGGGTACCAATATCCTGCGGGAAAATTCGCTAAGGCTATTGGGGTGGGTTTAAACTAATCCAGCAGGGGGATTGGAACCAAAATTGTAGTTCGAGTACAGAAAAGGTTGAGAGTAGTGAGGTCCAAAATCAAGTTTCAGGGACGCAAGATGGCACCGGCAAGCAAGAAGTTGGTTTGAAGTGTGTCGAGAAAAGTGCAGCAGGTCAGGCAGCATCCAAGGAGCAAGAGAATCGACGTTTCGGGCATGAGCCCTTCTTCAGGGCTCATGCCCGAAATGTCGATTCTCCTGTTCCTTGGATGCTGCCTGACCTGCTGCACTTTTACAGCAACACATTTTCAGCTCTGATCTCCAGCATCTGCAGTCCTCACTTTCTCCTTGAAGTGTGTCTACTTCAATGCCAGGAATCTCCGGAATAAGGAGGGTGAACTTGCAGCATGGGTTGGTACCTGGGACTTCGATGTTGTGGCCATTTCGGAGACACGGATAGAGCAGGGACAGGAATGGTTGTTGCAGGTTCCAGGATTTAGATGTTTCAGTAAGAACAGAGAAGAATGTAAAAGAGGGGGTGTCACATTGTTGGTCAAGGACAGTATTACAGTTGCAGAAAGGATGTTTGGGGACTCGTCAACTGAGGTAGTATGGGCTGAGGTTAGAAACAGGAAAGGAGAGGTCACCCTGTTGGGCGTTTTCTATAGGCCTCCGAATAGTTCCAGTGATGGACAGGAAAGGATAGCAAAGATGATTGCCGATAGGAGTGAGAGAGACAGGGTAGTTGTCATGGGGGACTTCAACTTTCCAAATATTGACTGAGAACACTATAGTAAAAGTACTATAGTTTTTGTCCAGTGTGTGCAGGAGGGCTTCCTGACACAGTATGTAGACAGGCCTACAAGGGGTGAAGCCACATTAGATTTGGTACTGGGTAATGAGCCCGGCCAGGTGTTAGACTTGGAAGTAAGTGAGCACTTTGGCAATAGCAATCACAATTCTGTTATGTTTACTTCAGTGATAGAAAGGGATAGGTGTATACCACTGGGCAAGAGTTACAACTGGGGGAAAGGTAATTACATTGCAATTAGGCAAGATTTAGGAAACATAGGATGGGGAAGGAAACTGCAGGGGATGGGCACATTAGAAATGTGGAGCTTATTCACTCCACTGGATTCCCCCTCATTGATCAGCTGACAGATTCCCAGCACTTTATTCAATTCAGATCACTGTCAAGCAACCCCTTGACATGATGACCAAATCTCTGACCACTATGTTTGCAGCTTTTTAAATTATGATAAACAATTCCCCTGACTACTGTTGCGGGGTCTACAGACTTTCATCGTCCACTCACTGTGCTGTAGCTCGAAAGATACCTGACCTTGAGTGACCTAAACACACAACTGATTGTGGTCAACCCCTGAACTGTGACAGTGACTGATAGTACTGGTATCTCCTGACAAACAGTGACTCCCCTTTGACTGGACTGAGGACTAACCCCACCCAGTTTCTGACATGACCATTTGTTTGAATAAATATGTGCTATGTTTGCCACCAGGCAGTTACCACATGCTATCAGTGGCCTGGAAGTGGACCAATGAAGTGCAATGATGGTACTGATGGACTGGAAAATGTCAGGTGCCAACATGTATGGATGAGGAGTGCATGCAGCTGGCAGCCATGGATTAAGCTTTATGATGCTGTTTGATGAAGCAAGCTGAAGGCTCTTCACAGCCAGCAGTGAGCTGATGTTCTGGGTGGAATGTTTACACAGCATCATTTAAAATTTCACGTCAAACACAACTTTTGTGAGTATAAGCTCATTTGAAGTGAGAGTCAGATTGCACTGGCGGGTACAGTTCATGCTGCACAAAGTTAATCAACTAAAGAGACTCTCCAACAATTAATTAAATGGATAGACTCATAGATGAGTGTGCAGTTATTTCTGCTTACCCTCTTCACATAATGCAATTACTGCCATAACCATGGGTTTGATTAGATTAGATTACTTACAGTGTGGAAACAGGCCCTTCGGCCCAACAAGTCCACACCGCCTCGCCGAAGCGTAACCCACCCATACCCCTACATCTATATCTATATCTACCCCTTACCTAACACTATGGGCAATTTAGCATGGCCAATTCACCTAACCTGCACATCTTTGGACTGTGGGAGGAAACCGGAGCACCCGGAGGAAACCCACGCAGACACGGGGAGAACATGCAAACTCCACACAGTCAGTCGCCTGAGGCGGGAATTGAACCCGGGTCTCTGGCGCTGTGAGGCAGCAGTGCTACTGTGCCACCGTGCCGCCCACTTTGGTTTGGTTAATAAAATGCTTTCAACATGACAGCAGAAGCTATCTCCAGGTCAGAAAGATTTCTCAGAGCATGAGAAGGCCAAAAATGCTAATGATTCTTTCATGGAAGTCAGGAGCTATCAGATCTGCGCAATAATTGCACAAATGTTATACATTTCCATGATTATAATGCCTAATATCGATTGCCTTCTTGGTGTGTAGACCTAGCTCTACCACCTTCCCTTGCTGAGTTAACTTTAAATGTGTGACCTCAAAGCTTTGCCTGACCTTTGTAACATAAGCTTGACCAAGTAGTAAAGATATCTTGGGGAAAATGAGCATCCGTGTGATAGCCTACCTTGCACAATTATTCTGATTTCAGATCATCTTTGAAATACTTTGAATGCAATTGTACCAGTCTAATTTGTAGCAGCTAATATTGTACAAAAGTTTGGTTTGGCCACAACTAGAACATTATGTGCAATTCTGGAATCCACATTATAGGATGGATGTGATAGCACTGGAGAGGGTGCAGAGAAGATTTATCAGGATGTTGCCTGAACTGGTGAATTTCAGTTATGAGGAGAGATTTGACAGACTGGGGTTGTTTTCTTTACAGCATAACAAATTGAGAGGGGTCATGGTTGAGATGTATAAAATTATAAGGGGAAGAGACAGGGTGGTGTGGCGGCTCAGTGGTTAGCACTGCTGCCTAGCAGCTTTGGGGACTTGGGTTCAATTCCAGCCCTGGGTGAGATCTGTGAGGAGTTTGCACATTCTCTGTGTGGGTTTCCTCTGGTTTCCTCTCATGGTCCAAAGACGTGTACATTAGGTGTTTATGCTAGCTTTACAGTGTCCAGGGATGTAGGTTAGGTGATTAGAACATAGAAAAGTATAGCACAGAACAGGCCCTTTGGCCCACGATGTTGTGCCGAAATTTAATCCTAATGTAAAATATAGTAACAACCTATGCACCCCTCAACTCACTGCTATCCATGTGCGTGTTCAGCAGTCGCTTAAATGTCCCCAATGACTCTGCCTACACCACCACCGCTAGTAACACATTCCATATATTCACAACTCTGTGTGTAAAAAACCTACCTCTGACGTCTCCTTTACACCTTCCTCCTAATTTCTTCAAACTATGACTCCTCGTACTAGTCAATCCTGCCCTGGGGAAATGTCTCTGGCTATTGACTCTATTCCTCTCATTATTTTGTACACCTCTATCAGGTCCTCTCTCTCTTCCTCCTCTCCAGAGAGAAAAGTCTGAGCATGGGATATGCAGGGTTAGAGGCAAGGGAGTTGGGTATGGGTGAGATACTTATTGGAGGGTCAGTATGGGTTTATGGCCAGCTTCCACACTGTAGGGATTCTATGACAGAGTGGACAGGAAGAAACTTTTCCCTTTGGTAGAGCGATCAATGACCAGAGAGCTGAAGGTAAATAGGCTGAAGATTTAGAGGAGGTGTGAGGAAAATCTCAGAGGTTGGTGAGAAACTGGAACGCATTGCCTGCAGAGTGGTAGAGGCAGAAACCTTTACAGTATTTAGATGTGCACTTGGTATGCCAAGGTATACAAAGCTACAGGCCATATGTTGGATAATAGAATTAGAATAGTTAGGTAGTTATTTTTGACTGATGCAAATGCAGTGGGCTGCAGGCCCTTTTGCTATGCTGTATGATGACTTTATGATTCTCTGAGAGTAAATGGGGCCAATATCCTCTCAGAAGTATGGGGAGAGGGGTATTTGTACTAGCATTTGATACCTTGTTCCACAGAATGACAACCACTGAAGTAACCTTTTAAGAAAACATACAATGAAGAATGCACAAATTTGCAGCACATCTCATTCCAGAATACCATACCTCTATTCATCTGTCACCGTCAGTGAGAAAAATGTGGGCAAATCATGACTACTATATCTGATACAATGACAAGCCTCAACAAGTTTCACGAATTATTAATGAATATGGAAAACAAATTATATTGTCTGTATTTTAACAAGCTAGACAGTTCTGTCCAAGTCTGGAGGTAAACATGCAGGAAGGCATTGCCAACCCGTGGGGCTGCTCTCTTCCATGGTCATTCATCCTGGCATTGACACACAGCCTTCCCTTTTGAACAGAGGTTTCCTTAACAGGTCACCTGCATATACAACATGGTCAACTGATGGAGGTTTCACCAATAAACAGCTTCCTCCACTACTATATATACAAATGCATGTGTCTGGTATTCAAAATTTTAATTATGATTGCATGGAAAAGGAGGAAAAGAGAGAATGCAGAATAGTACTTGTACAAGGAAGTACCTGACAGGCTTAATTGAAATCATAAGATAAGCTCTGCCTATCAGGATATGAAGGACTGCTCTTGGGAAGAGCTAACCAGTCTTGAACCAGTATGTAACCATTGCGTTCCAGCTGTAAGTGCTAAGTCAATGTAGCTGACACTAATATGTGCTTAGTCTTAAGTTTCATCCTATCATTTATTGCAGATATAATGTAAATGATTATTAAATATTATATAATTAACTTTTACTGTTCACCAAATTCGAGCCAATGTTCTGATGAAGGGTTTGGGTAGCCATCCTTTCCCGCACGATATCAGAAACTTGGGTTGATGCCAATAAGGTAGATTTGTGGTAACAAATCCACCCAAGGAATTCAGATAGTTCCAGTCAACATAATCCATGAGACTGATTCCATTATCTACCATCTTGGCTTTTGCCTTTGAATGTTTGTCAACTTAATTTGGGCAGATGACGTCCAACCACTTCAATCAGCTCAGATTTGTCCATACCATGCGTAATGTCCACAAGGAGCAATGCCCTGTTTGCCTTCCGTTTGGAGATTCAATCTTCAGTCTCACTGTGGGGAGATCAAACTCAACTAATACCCTCTCCCTTTCCCAGTCCCATTCTGGTCAATGTCCTCTGCCTTCACACTCTCTATCTCTCTCTTGCACTCTCTATCTTTCAAACAGTCTCACAGCATCCAAAAGAGAATTGGATGCAACCATTGAGATGTACTCCCCCCAGATTATAGAGAAGGTTAGTATGATGTGTCTCCTTTCAGTGCAAGGAATTGAAAGGGAGTTTGCCTCATTGAACACTCAGATCAACTGGACTGAGTCTGAACTCAATGGCATTTAGACAGATGAGGGAGAGATCTCACTGAAATTTACAGAATACTCAGTGGCCTGAATAGAGTGGACATGAAAGTGTTACCAGTCATAAGAGGGACAGATTTTTATTAAGCAAGAGCATGAAAGGATAGGGCTAGAGACAGACCTCTGCAATTAGGCCACACGTCAGCCATGACCTTACTAAGCAGGATAGTTCTATTCTTATGTTCCAACGACTAGGACCCGAAGGTACAATGAAGGGACGGCCCTTTAGAACTGAGATGAAGAGGAATTTCTTCAGCTAGAATGTGATGATTCTGTGGGATTCATTGCCATGGTGGGATGTCGAGGCCAAGTCATTTAGTCTATTTAAGACAGAGGCAGATTGGGTCCCGATTGGGAAGGGGATCAAGGGTTACTGAGGGAAGGAAGGGATGGTAAGGTAACAAGGGATGTCGAACTTTTTGTCAAGCGGAAGAAGGAATACTTGAGGTTATGGAAACAAGGATCAGACAGGACTTCAGAGGGTTGCATGGTAGACAGGAAGGAACTGAAGAATGGACTTAGGAGAGTTAGAAGAGGGCATGAAAAAGCTTTAGTGGGTGGCATTATGGAAATCTCCGATGCATTCCATATTTATGTGAGGAACAAGAGGATGGCCAGAGTGAGGGTAGGGCTGATTAGGGATAGTGGAGGCAACTTGCACCTGGAATCGAAGTATGGGAAGTCCTAAATGAATACTTTGGGTCAGTATTCATTACTGAGAGGAACCTTGACATTTCTGAAGAAGATGTGAAACAGACTGATATGCTCGAACAGGTTGATGTTAGGAAGAAGGATATGCCAAAAGTTTTGCAAAAATAAAAGATAAATCGCCTGTGCCAGATGGAATATACCCTAGATTACTACAGGAAGCGAGGGAAGAGATTGCTGTGCCTTTGGTGATGATCTTTGCATTCTCACTGTCCACTGTAGTAGTCCCAGATGATTGGAGTGTGGCAAATGTTATTCCCTTGTTCAAGAAAGGGAATAGGGATAATCCTGGGAATTACAGACCATTCACTCTCACATCAGTGGTGGGCAAATTGTTGGAGAGGATTCTGATAGACAGGCTTGATGATTGCTTGGAAAATCATAGTTTGATTAGAGATAGTCAGCATGGCTTTGTGAGGGGCAGATCATGCCTTACAAACCTGATTGAACTCTTTGAGGATGTGACAAAACATGTTGATGAAAGTAGAGCAGTAAATGTGGTGTACATGGATTTTAGCAAGGCGTTTGATAAGGTTCCATATGGTAGGCTCATTCAGAAAGTAAGGAGGCATTGGATACAGGAAATTTGGCTTTCTGGAAATAGAATTGGCTGGCTCAAAGAAGACAGACATTACAGCTGTACTTAGAGAGGATATTCCTGGAAATACATGCATGGAAGTTTTTTGGGTGGAACTGAGAACTAAGAAAGGGATGATCACCTTATTAGATTGTAGTATAGTCCCCCTAATAATCAGTAAGAAATTGAGAAACAAATTTGTAAGGAGATTTCAGTTATCTGTAAGAATAATAGGGTGGTTATGGTAAGGAGTTTCAACTTTCCAAACATAGACTGGGACTGGCATAGTGTTAAGGTTTTAGATAGAGAGGAATTTGTTAAGTGTATACAAGAACATTTTCTGATTCGGTATGTGGATACACTGACTAGAGAAGGTGCAAAACTTGACCTACACTTTGGAAATAAGGCAGGGCGAGTGATTGAGGTGTCAGTGGGGGAGCATTTTGGGGCCAGCAGCCATAATTCTATTACTTTTAAAATAGCGAATGAAAAGGATAGACCAGATTTAAAAGTTGAAGTTCTAAATTGGAGGAAGGCCAATTTTGATGATATTCGGCAAGAACTTTCAAAAGCTGATTGGGGGCAGATGTTTGCAGTAAAGGAATGGCTGGAAAATGGGAAGATTTCTTCAGAAATGAGATAACAAGAATCCAGAAAAAGTATATTCCTGTCAGGGTGAAAGGAAGGGCTGGAAGGTATAGGGAATGCTGGATGACTAAAGAAATTGAGGGTTTAGTTAAGAAAAATAACAAAGTATATGTCAGGTATAGACAGGAGACATCGAGTGAATCCTTCGAAGAGTATAATGGCAGTAGGATTATACTTAAGAGGGAAATCAGAAGAGCAAAAAGGGGACATAAGATAGCTTTGGCAAATAGAGTTAAGGCATCCAAAGGGTTTTTACAAATACAGTAAGGAGAGAATAGGGCCCCTCAAAGATCAACAAGGCAGCCTTTGTGTGGAGCTGCAGGAAGTGTGGGACATACTAAACAAGTATTTTGCATCAGTGTTTACTATGGAGAAGGAAATGCAAGATAGAAAATGTAGGGAAATAGATGGCGACATCTTGAAAAATGTCCATATTACAGAACATACAAAGGTGGATAAATCCTGATCAGGTGTACCCTAGAGCTCTGTGGGAAGCTAGAGAAGTAATTCCTAGGCCCCTTGCTGAGATATTTGTATCATTGATAGTCACAGATGAGGCGCTGGAAGACTGGAGATTGGCTAACATGGTGCCACTGTTTAAGAAGGGTGGTAAGGACAAGCCAGGGAACTATAGACCATGAGCCTGACGTGGGCGCTGGGCAAGTTTCTGGAAGGAGTCCTAAGGGACAGGATTTACACGTATTTGGAAAGGCAAGGACTGATTAGGAATAATCAACATGGTTTTGTGCGTGGGAAGTAATGTCTCATGAAATTGATTGAGTTTTTTGAAGAAGTAACAAGGGAGATTGGTGGGGGCAGAGTGGTGGACGTGATCTATATGAACTTCAGTAAGGCTTTCGACAAGGTTCTCCATGGAAGACTGGTTAGCAAGGTTAGATCTGATGGAATACAGGGAGAACTGGCCATTTAGATGCAGAACTGGCTTGAAGGTAGAAGACAGAGGGTGGTGGTGAAGCTTCTCAGACCTGAGGTCTGTGACCAGTGAAGTGCCACAAGGATCTCTGCTGAGTCCACAACTTTTTGTCATTTATAAAAATGATTTGGATATGTACAGAGGAGGTATAGTTAATAAGTTTGCAGGTGACACCAAAATTGGAGGTCTAATTAACAGCAAAGAAGGTTACCTCAGAGTACAATGGGATCTTGATCAGACGGGTCAATGGGCTGAGGAGTGGCAGATGGAGTTTAATTTAAATATATATGAGGTGCTACATTTTGAAAAAGCAAATCAGAGCTGGCCTTATACACTTAATGGTAAGGTCCGAGGGAGTGTTGCTTAACAAAGAGACCTTGGAGTGCAGTTTCATAGGTCCTTGAAAGTAGAGTCGCAGGTAGATAGCATAGTGAAGAAGGCATTTAGTATGCATTCCTTTATTGGTCAGAGTACTGAATGTAGGAGTTAGGAGGCCATGTTGCAGCTGTACAGGATGTTTATTGGGCCACTTTTGGATTATTATGTGCAATTCTAGTCTTCTTCCTATCGGAAGGATATTGTGAAATCTGGAAGGGTTCAGAAAAGATTTATAAGGATGTTGCCAGGGTTGGAGGATTTGAGCTATTGGGAGAGGCTGAAGAGGCTGGGGCTGTTTTGCCTGGAGCACTGGAGGCTGAGGGGTAACCTCATAGAGGTTTATAAAATCATGAGGAGCATGGATAATGTAAATAGACAAGGTCTTTTCCCTGAGCTGGGAGATTCCAGAACGAGAGGGCATAGGCTTAAGGTGAGAGGGGAAAGATATACAAGAGACCTAAGGGGCAACGTTTTCACACAGAGAGTGGTGCGTGTATGGAATGAGCTTCTAGATGAAATGGTGGAGGTTGGTTTAATTTAAAAGGCATCTGGATGGGTATATGAATAGGAAGGGTTTAGAGGGATGTGGACCAAGTGCTGGCAAATGGGACGAGATTAGGTTGGGATATTTGTTTGGCATGGACATGTTGGACCAAAGGATGTGTTTCTGTGCTGCACATCTCTATGACTTTATATACCACGCAAGCAGAAGGTTGGTTTTGCAAAACATACCAATTCTCAGCTCTTTTATGTTGCCAGGTAAGATACATGATATCACCATTCGGCAGAGCAGTAGAGTCATGAGTCATAGAGCTGTACAAGCATGGAAACAGCCCCTTCGGTCCAACCCATCCATGCCGACCAGATATCCCAACCCAATCTAGTCCCACCTGCCAGCACCTGGCCCATATCCCTCCAAACTCTTCCTATTCACATACCCATCCAAATGCCTTTTAAATGTTACAATTGTACCAGCGTCCACCACTCCTCTGGCAGCTCTTTCCATACACTTACCACCCTCTGTGAAACAGTTGCCTCTTCGGTCTCTTTTATATCTTTCCCCTCTCACCCTAAACCTATGCCCTCTCGTTCTGGACTCCCCAACCCCAGGGAAAAGTCTTTGTCTATTTATCCTATCCATGTCCCTCATGATTTTGTAAACCTCTACAAGGTCACCCCTCAGCTGCCGATGCTCCAGTGAAAACAGCCCCAGCCTGTTCAGCCTCTCCGTATAGCTCAGATCCTCCAAACCTGGCAACATCCTTGTAAATCTTTTCTGAACCCTTTCAAGTTTCACAACATCTTTCTGATAGGAAGAAGACCAGAACTGCACAAAATATTCCAACAGTGGCCTAACCAATGTCCTGTACAGCCGCAACATGACCTCCCAACTCCTGTACTCAATACTCTGAACAATAAAGGAAAGCATACCAAACGCCTTCTTCACTACCCTATCTACCTGCAACTCCACCTTCAAGGGGCTATGAACCTGCACTCCAATATCTCTTTGTTCAGCAACACTCCCTAGGACCTTACCATTAAGTGTATAAGTCCTGCTAAGATTTGCTTTCCCAAAATGCAGCACCTCACATTTATCTGAATTAAACTCCATCTGTCACTTCTCAGCCCATTGGCCCATCTGGTCAAGAATCTGTTGTAATCTGAGGTAACCCTCTTCACTGTCCACTACACCCCCAATTTTGGTGTCATCTGCAAACTTACTAACTGCACCTCTTACGCTCACATCCAAATCATTTATGTAAATGACAAAAAATAGAGGACCCAGCACCAATCCTTGTGGCACTCCTCTCGTCACAGGCCTCCGGTCTGAAAAACAACCCTTCACCACCACCCTCTGTCTTCTACCTTTGAGCCAGTTCTGTATCCAAATGGCTAGTTCTCCCTGTATTCCATGAGATCTAAGCTTGCTAATCAGTCTCCCATGGGGAACATTGTCGAACGCCTTACTGAAGTCCATATAGATCACTTCTACTTCTCTGCCCTTATCAATCTTCTTTGTTACTTCTTCAAAAAACTCAATCAAGTTTGTGAGACATGATTTCCCACTCACAAAGCCATGTTGACTATCCCGAATCAGTCCTTGCCTTTCCAAATACATGTACATCCTGTCCCTCAGGATTCCCTCTAACAACTTGCCCACCACCGAGGTCAGGCTCACTGGTCTATAGTTCCTGGCTTGTCTTTACTGCCCTTCTTAAACAGTAGCACCACATTTGCCAACCTCCAGTCTTCCGGCACCTCACCTATTACTATCAATGATACAAATATCTCAGCAAGAGGCCCAGCAATCACTCCTCTAGCTTCCCACAGAGTTCTCGGGTACACCTGATCAGGTCCTGGGGATTTATCCAATTTTAACCGTTTCAAGACATCCAGCACTTCCTCCTCTGTAATCTGGACATTTTGTAAGATGTCACCATCTATTTCCCTACAGTCTATTAATATTGGTTGAAGGATGTATTATGATCAGAACACCAGGAATAATTATTCTGTTATTCTGAAGAGTCCTTTGCATTTACCTGAGAAAGCAGACACAGCCTCAGGTTAATGTCTCAGCTGGAAGTGACAAGATCAATGGAAGTAGGACATTGTAAATGGCATACAGGAGCAGAGAACATGGATTTGCATACTGAATCCTTAAACAGTGGCAGGGTAAGTTGATGAGGTTGCTAAAAAGCATACAAAATGATTGACTTTGTATATATGAAGGGCTGAAGTTATGATGAGAGCAATAAAATTGGATTAAGCCTTGACTTAACATTATGTTGCCACATTACATCAGAGACATTGGCAGTCTCTTGATATAAGAATAAAATCTACTCCGAACCATTCATTTCTAACTTGGGTCTTTGTGTAACTGATCAGGATGATTTTCGGGCGCATAAGGTCTGATGTCCCCTGAGGTAGGGGAATCTGGAGTCTAGGATCTGCTTCCTTTTAGTAATGGAGAAGGAAAAAAAACGAAGCAGATCCTAGACTCCAGATTCCCCTACCTCAGGGGACATCAGACCTTATGCGCCCGAAAATCATCCTGATCAGTTACACAAAGACCCAAGTTAGAAATGAATGGTTCGGAGTAGATTTTATTCTTATATCAAGAGACTGCCAATTTTATTGCTCTCATCATAACTTCAGCCCTTCATATATACAAAGTCAATCATTTTGTATGCTTTTTAGCAACCTCATCAACTTACCCTGCCACTGTTTAAGGATTCAGTATGCAAATCCATGTTCTCTGCTCCTGTATGCCATTTACAATGTCCTACTTCCATTGATCTTGTCACTTCCAGCTGAGACATTAACCTGAGGCTGTGTCTGCTTTCTCAGGTAAATGCAAAGGACTCTTCAGAAGAACAGAATAATTATTCCTGGTGTTCTGATCATAATACATCCTTCAACCAATATTAATTTTTTAAAAATTTGCTTCTTATCACATTTTGGTTTGCAAGACCTTGCTGTGCGATTCAAACTGTGATTACATTTCAAAAGTACTTCAATGGCTGGAAAGTACATTGGACAGCCTGAGACTGAGAAATGCAATATATCCTTTCCAAATGTATGACTTAATATTTCTCTGCATTCAATTTCAACAGTCTTCTGTTCGATGAAGAAAGCCTGAAGTCTGAAATTATTCTCTTAGCTACATTCCCAAATTGTGCGTTATCTGGATACTTTAAAATAGTTCTTCCTATAGAAGATATTCATTTCACTCCAAGACCAGTCTCCACCACTCTCTGTTTTCTGTATCTTAGCCACTTCTAGTCACTGATGTTATTGTCCCTTTCGGGAGATTCAGTTTTGTGAAGAAATCTGTTATGTACCACATTATAAGTATTAAAAAAGTGAAATCATTTGCACAATTTGAAATCAGAGGTGCAACTCCATGTCAAAACAATCCATGATAAAAAGCATTCAGTTTATTAAAAAAATCTAAAGTTATTCAAATCTTTGTCACCAATTATTTCATAGAATCCCTACAGTGTGGAACAGGCCATTAGGTCCAACAGGTCCACACCAACTCTCTGAAGAGTAACCCACCCAGACCAATTCCCCTATCCTATTACTTTACATTTACTCCTGTCTAATGCACCTAACTGACACATCCCTAAACACTATGAGCAATTTAGCATGGCCACTTCACCTAACCTGCACATCTTTGGATTGTGGGAGGAAACCCACGCAGACAATTAGCCAAGGCTGGAACCAAACCCAGGTCCCTGGCACTGTGAGGCAGCAGTGCTAACCACTGAGCCACTATGCTGCCCATATTCAGTTTATCAACATGCGCATAGATGCATGTAATTATTCCACATGCCTTAATAAGTGCTTTCAGATGAGATGCTTAAAGAAGATCCAAGACAATAAATGTGACCCAACAAATTTATTCTCTCAATGGATGATGCACAATGTAATCTACTGTGGACTCTAATTTCATGAGGAAGAGTTCTGAATATCTTAGAGTTAAATGCTACTTCTGGGAGTCTGTTTCTCATATCTACAATCCCAAAGGAAAGAAAATGCCATCTGTTGTGTTTAGTAGCTTCCTTTATCATGTCACTATTTCACACTTCTTGTTCCAATTAGGATGGTGCCCAACATCAAAAGTCCACCTTGTATCCCTTAACCCATGCGATGAATTGATTCACATTCACCTAGATACTATCAATTTTTCATATTCAACTGCTGGTCAAATAGTTTTGTGTTGACAAGTTTTAAATATTATCTATGGATCCTACAAAATGCTGGGGACATGTGGAGTCCCAACATTTAAGCTTCTATTTGCTTCAACCATCATCTCCTTGGAAACATCTTTTCTTATTTATCAGCACTAGATACAACTGATTTAAAACTGTGTTCAGGTCTGGAGTTGGACATCAAAGATTTTTATTGATTTGAAAATATAAATTAAATTTATCACCATGGATTTTCCTAGAGTAACCTTATATTTGTGTTGCAATGGAAATAAATCCTTTTGATTCAGGTCCTTGTTTTCAGAACTAAATAGAACATTCCTGCTGTGATCAAATGACTGCTAAATTTTATGTTGTAAATATTCCATTATTTAGTTGATAAGATTCAGGATTGGTTTCACATTCATCAGAACAGAATCCATATTCTACGGAATTTCTCTCCACTGTAGCCAAATCTCTTAATTTTTTGAAGGCATTCATTTGTGATAAACTATAGCCTTAATTTTTGGTGCAGTTATTTGATTACAATCTAGATTTTCTGAACAAGATGATTCAACGCTGCAGTAGATACTAACTTCCTGCAATGATTCTTTAAAATGCAAAATATTGATGCATTATAATTTTGACTCAATACTGGAATGTAGAAGTCTTAATTCACTTGACTGTTTATTGTCACTGAAATAAAATGCGCTTTTTCCAAATATTAATGTTTCTTTTCAGTGGAATAGCAAAATTGCATATCATCACAGCAGGTCCGAAATAATAGATCCCAACCCAACATACTTGAGAATGGTTCTAGAAAGTACATTGTCCATCCAGGAGTATCTGAAGAAAACAGCAAGGGTGAAAACCAGAAACAGCCTCTTAACCAAGTTTGCTTGACCCATGTGAAGAAATTCTGCTACAACACTCTGAACCTCAGAACTTGTCCCATCATACAGAGCACCAGACACACTCACCAATTACATTCAATTGAGTGTCAACAGATGTGCATCACCCCCTACTCGGCAGGCTTCCTGTTGTAAGGTATAGGGTTAAAATTGTGTAGAATAAGGGAACAGGTGTTTCTTCTGCAAAAGCTTACACTATAAAATTAGACTGCGCATGTCAATACTAAACAGTGAGAAGCAAAAACAGGTAAAATTACCGCTGACTAATAGGGCAGAGCAATCGTGGAGCAGGATATACCAGTAACAGGAGAATAGTGTGCCAGTCTCAGGAGGGATGTGGTCAGTGGATGGAATTTAGTTTGGCAGGATGATCGCACGAAGACAGCAAACTATGCCAGGATAGTCACATATAAGGAATGAGATAAATAAGAGTAAGGGGCGACAGGCTTAGAGTAATGGGAGAAGAGGCGGAGAGAAGCTAGACAAAGGTGAAGCGAAGCTAGAGCCTGTGATAGGCTACCCGCTACAGTAAAAGTTACCAATGAGGTGAAAGGGGAGGACCGAGAGATGAAGCTGAACAGCATAAAACAGAATGGAACCCTCAGATCAGGGTGCTTACTCGTTAGGCACCCGTTCTTGCAAATACGTATCAATAAAATTCACCGCTTCAGAATTTGACTCGGACTGAAATTTATTAATATGTGAGTTTTGTTGCTCACAATTTGGGGGCTCGTGTCTGGGATATCCATCATCACCAGCAGGGTGGGCACTGTTGACGTCTGGGAAGACGCTACCCGTTCCTTTTAGAACGGTCCCGTGTTCCTCGGCAGTGGCTTCCCTTTCTGGTTGACTGATTGAGATCCGATAAGAGTCTCTCTGGACCAGGTGAAAGGTTGTAAAATAGAGAATTTAAGTAGGCACAGCTGCAGTCAGGAAATTCCGTGCACGGACCAAGGTAAGAAAATAGATTTTTAAGTATTGCTTTGGTGACTAGGGATGACATACTAGAGTCGAAGGAATTGATCATCATGGGCTCTAAAATTAGTAAAGACAAGACGCCAGGTCATGGTAACGATAAGGGAAGGATCCCTGATAACATCCCTCCAAAAAGTCCATTGGGACAGATGTTGAAAAACTGGAAAGATAGGACTTGTACTCGAACTAAGGATAAAAGGAAGATGACAAAGTAATGCTGTTTTGTATGGACTAAGGAAAGTATAAGACACCCCCCTCAGTTTTTTGGCCAAAATATGGGTCGGATGAAGATTGGGTCTGCCAAATCCTCAATATCTATGTCAATGAAAAACAACCCTTCAGTCAGGAAGAGTCAGACTATGCCTCTTGTTGGAGAGACAGTCAGGACACACAGGTGTTTCCTGTAGAAACTAAACAAGGTCCCAGAGGTGGGACCCCCACGGCTCCCCCTTTCCCCTCCTCTTGGGACTTTCTTGACCATTTACCCCCCCCTTATGACACCCCCTGGAATCAACCCCCACAGGAAGACCCACAAAATGAGGATCAGGGACAAGGGGACTACTTGGTGCCGGGTGGGGGGTGGGGGGGTGGGGGGGTGGGTGGGGGAGGTGGCAGGAGAAGACACGGGGGAGAGGGAAGGGGGAAAGAGGGGGTCATGGGGTCCAGTGACACGGGGACAGTCTAAGCAAATGTCTGTACAAGTCTGTCCACTTAGTGAGGTTCCAATAGGAGCGGGGGATATTGGATTTGTAAATGCACCGCTGACAAGTGGCGAAGTGCGGGCATTTCAGAAAGAGATGAAATCCCTTATAGAGGATCCAGTGGGACTATCAGAACAGGTAGATCAATTTTTAGGACCTAGTCTGTATACTTCGACTGAGTTAATGGCCATCCTGAACATTCTCTTAACTGGTGAGGAAAGAGGATTAATAAGGCATGCTGCCTTAAGGTCTTGAGTACACGAGAATCTCCCAGGTGGTGAGGCACCAGCAGCGGAGCAAAAATTCCCTAATGTTGATCCACAATGGAATAACAATAATGCAGAAGATCGAAACCGAATGAAAGATCATAAAATCCTAATTATTAAGGGCACTAGAGAGGCAGTCCCGAAATCACAAAACCCATCAAAAGCATTTGAGATCCACCAAGAGAAAGATCAGACCCCCTCGGCCTTTTAACAGAGACTTCGAGATTCAATGAGAAAATACTCAGGGATGAATCCCGAGGACCCAGTAGCGCAGGGTCTCCTAAAGGTACACTTTGTGACTAAGGCATGGCCAGACATCCAGAAAAAAATGCAGAAAATAGAAGGGTGGAGTGAGAAATCACTTGATGAATTGTTAAGAGAGGCACAGAAAGTGTTTATAAAGAGAGAGGATGAGAAGCAAAAACAGAAGGCGAAAATGATGGTAGCCACGGCTGACGAAGTAGTCAAGAAAAGAATCGAACCGGTGACTAGCAACCGGAGTGGTGGATGGCAGCACGTAGAACATAAAGGAAGGGGTAGAGGACGAGGAGGATCTTTCATAGATTCTAGTCGACAAGGACAAGGACAGAGATGGGGATCCCAACAAACGTTACCATTGTGGAAGGAAAAGACACTTTAAGCGGGAGTGTCCTGAAATACAAAGGGATGAAAAAACCACCCTGCTCATGAACTTTGATGAAGACTAGGGGTGTCAGGTGTTACTGTCCCCGGAGACCCACCGGGAACCCTTGATAAACGTAAAGGTGGGCCCTTATAGGGAAGATGTAGTTTTCCTAGCAGACACGGGGGCAGTGAGGTCATCCTTAAATTTTATACCCAGAGGAGTACAATTTACAGATCAGAAAATATCGGTGTCCGGAGTGAAGGGAGAAGGATTTACTGTCCCTGTATTTGAACCTATAACAGTTGAAAATAATGAAAGAAGAGTTGAAGGACAATTCTTATATATTCCGGACATAGGGAGCAACTTGTTAGGAAGGGATTTAATCATACTTTTAGGATTAGGAATTGGGGTGTGTGACCAAAAAATAGTAATAAGAATGGCCATTTTGACCGAGGAACAGGAGAAACAAATAGACCCCACAGTATAGGCATGTGAAGGCAATCGAGGGGGATTGCATATTCCCTCTCTAGAGATTAGCTTGAAAAAGGTGGGGGAGACGGTATGCGAAAGACAATACCCCATCTCGACCGAAGGACGAAGGGGGTTACAACCTGTGATTGAGGGGTTAATTAAGGACTGCCTATTGGAACCCTGTATGTCCCCTTATAACACCCCTATTTTGCCAGTAAAAAAATCAGACTGTACCTATCGGTTGATACAAGACTTGAGAGCGCTTAACCGGATAGTACAGATTCGCCATCCTGTTGTTCCCAACCCTTATACCTTTTTGAGTAAGATTCCACATGACCACAAGTGGTTCAATATGGTGGATCTAAAAGACACTTTTTGGACATGTCCACTGGCAGAAGGAAGTAGAAACATGTTCGCATTTCAGTGGGAAGATCCAAAAACGGGGCAAAACAACAGTATAGATGGACAGTGCTTCCACAGGAGTTCACGGAATCTCCGAATCTGTTTGGCCAGGTTTTAGAACAAATTTTGGAAAAGTTTATCAGTCCCCAAGGCACGACTTTACTGCAGTATGGATGACCTATTGGTCACGGGAGAAAATGAGAGGGGAACAACGGAAGCAACTAACCATTTGCTAAACTTTCTGGGACGACAGGGATTGAGGGTCTCAAGGAACAAATTACAATATGTACAGAGAGAAGTGAGATATTTAGGACACTTGGTCAGTGAAGGGAAAAGGAAAATAATCCCTGAAAGGATTGAAGGAATAGTGGGGATGCCACCTCCTTGGACTAAGCAAAACATAAGGAAATTCCTGGGGCTTGCGGGGTATTGTAGACTATGGATTGACTCATACGCCCAAAAGACAAGGAAATTATACTTGAAATTGTTAGAGGAAGAACCGCAGTTGTTAAAGTGGACAGATGAAGAAAAGGAGTTAATAGAGGAGTTGAAAAGAAGCTTGATTCATGCCCCTATCCTTGCATTACCTTCCCTGGACAAACCCCTTCACTTGTTTGCCACCATGGATAAGGGAGCGGCCCTAGGGGTCCTAACCCAACGATGGAGGAGGATGAAGCAGCCGGTAGCACACTTGTCTAAATTGTTAGATCCAGTCTCCAGCGGGTGGCCAGAGTGTGTGCAGGCAGTAGCAACGACTGTGCTACTAGTGAAAGAAAGTTGAAAACTCACATTCGGTGGGGGGGCCTTGATAGTAAGCACCCTGCATCAGGTACGGATTATATTGAACCAGAAGGCAGGGCGGTGGCTTACGGACTCTAGAATTCTAAAATACGAAGCAATTCTAATAGAGAGGGATGACCTTACATTAATCACAGACACTTGTCTGAATCCAGCTACCTTTCTCTGGAAAGGGGAGAATGAAGTTCCCTCACGTCCAGAACATGACTGCCTCGACATTATAGAATATCAGACTAAAGTAAGAATGGATCTTAGAGACATTCCTCTACATGCAGGGGCTAGGCTGTTCATTGATGGGTCCTCCAGAATGATTGAAGGTAAAAGGCATAATGGATATGCAGTAGTGGATGGAATAGAGGGGAGTGTTATTGAAGCTAGTAGACTACCCAATGATTGGTCGGCACAGACTTGTGAACTTTATGCACTAGGAAGGGCCCTTAAGACCTTGGAAGGCAAAGAAGGAACTGTATACACAGATTCTAAGTATGCGTTCGGGATGGCGCACACATTTGGGAAGATATAGCAGGAGAGGGAACTGATAAACAGTAGGGGTAAAGGATTGGCTCATGAGGAATTGATAAAGCAAGTATTCCTTTTGTTGCCAAAGGAAATAGCAATAGTCCACATAAATGGACATCAGCAGGGAAGAGATCCCAAAACAAAGGGAAATAGACTGGCCGATGAAGTCGCTAAGGAGATGCTCTGAACCCTCAGCCCGCTACAATATATATTTTGGTACCGATGGTGTAGGAACCTGGGGGGACACCAATATTTAGTGCTAAGGAAGAAAGAGACTTAGAAGAACTGGGAGATACGCAGACAGTAGAGGGGCGCTGGATGCTACCCGGTGGACAGGAGATCCTAAATAAAAGGATGATGCGAGAAGTTACACTAGGGGAGTCACTGGGGAGTGCAAGCAATGTGTGATTTGGTCTTAAGGAAATATGGATGTGAAGGGATCTATACAATAGCCAAACAGATATGTGAGGGATGTATAACATGCAAGAAAATCAACAAGAAGGTATTGAGGAAACAAGTCCCAGGAGGGAGAGAACCTGGGCTCCGACCATTTCAGAGCATTCAGGTCGATTATCGCGAATTACCCCGTGTGGGAAGACTGAGGTATATGCTGGTAATGGTTGATCACTGATCTGGATGGCTGGAGGCCACTGCCACTGCAAGTGGGATGTCCAAGATAATACTTGAACACAAAATTCCCAGATATCGGGTAGTGGATTCAGATAGATTCAGATCAGGGAACTCATTTCACTTCCAGGATACTCCAGGGAGTAATGAAGGGTTAGGTATCTCCTGGGAGTTCCACACCCCTTGGCACCCACCTTCATCAGGAAAGGTTGAGAGAATGAACCAGACACTCAAGAAGCAGTTATCGAAATTAGTAGTAGAAACCAGACTCTCTTGGACTAAGTGTTTACCTATAGCCCTTTTATGAGTGCGGACAGCCCCAAGGAAAGATATGGGGCTGTCCCCTTATGAGATATTGTTTGGCCTGCCCTATCTGGGATCGAAAGGGGAATTGCCCTGGGCTTGTCCTCGTCTTTGTCTTTTCTTAGGAAACAAGGATTACTGGCACAGACTCTGCCCCTTGAATTCGCCATTCATCCCATCCGGCCGGGAGATTGGGTCCTAATTAAGTCATGGACAGGAACTAAATTGCAACCAGATTGGGAGGGACCATACCAGGCTCTTTTGACGACTGAAACGGCAATACACACAGTGGAGAAAGGCTGGACTCACTACACCAGGATTAAAGGACCGGTGGAATCCCCAGTTAAGAAAGAAGTCTGGAAGGCCGAATTGACGGAAGAACCACTGAAACTCAGACTCAAAAGACTATAAGTAACTAATTTCTATGCGGACGCAGGAAGGTTTCTTTTTGATAGATCTATATATTGTATTGCATGTTAAATCTCTCGGTCCTTCAATACTATTGTAGGATGCTGGGGACGCTTAGGGTTACCATATTAGCTTTCTTAGTATTGGGATCTTGTCAAATGATGCTGTCATCTCCATATTTGTTATTAACAGTCCCTGAGTCTGAAAATCCATAAGTGATAGAGGTCGATGCTTGCAACCTAGTAAAATGCGCAGATATAAAGTATTGGAAGGAATATATTTCCTCCGAAATCCTACTGAAGACCCTACCGGACACAAGGTATGGTTCGCAAAAACCGCCACCTGGCATCACTATCCATAGAGCCCCATTTCGCCCAGTGCTAGACTGTCCTGACAAAAAGTGCCACCCGATATATCTCACCATTAAAAATACCTCCTCTGAAGACTACTTTCCCCGTAAAAACGCGTCTCGACTCCTTAGTAACGATCTAAAAATAATAATGGAAGCCACTGGGAAGTGTTTTTCAGGCTGCTGTTTCCGAATAGCTGTAGGAAATGGAAAACGGGCCAAACAACTTGATAGTAAGATACAATCTTTTGCCCCTCCCAACGACCCAAAGGTGGTAAAAATTATAGAGGTCAAGGACTTGAAACAGACCATTGAAATAGAAACTGGATACGGTGATGCAAATGCCTGGGTTGAATGGGTAAAGTACACTGTTAAAACTCTGAATAAAAGCAATTGCTATGCACGTGCCTCTGGTAGATCAGTTGCCCATATAGTCCACTTTCTGCTCGGGTGGAACCGAAACAGGAAGGGCATAGAATGTATGATCGCCCTGTACCAGGATAAGACTGCATGGAATGATAGGAATTGTATAACCCTATCTCTAATGTTCCCTCCTTTGCTGAAGACAGATTTGAAAGCTCCCCCCTCATTTTTGACCACAGTCGGGAATCACACATCGTGTATTAGCTGACAGGGTACAAATCGGTCTAGAGACTTGGGGGAGCTGAGGTTATGTATAGAAACTCAGAATGACACCGGAAAAGACCAAGGAGGGAAATACTCAGCACTCCGGGTTCTCCGGGCGGATCTCTGGTGGTACTGTGGAGGCAGAATATTGCGACCTACCCTATGTCCTGACTGGAGAGGGATATGTGCAATTGGCAATCCCAGTCACCTTGGCATTTGAGAAGGAGAGGATGGTAGTAACAAAGAATGAGAGGGGTAAAAAGTCGTTATTAGATTCTTCCTTTGATGATAGGATTTATCTCGACTCTATAGGAGTTCCTAGAGGAGTCCCCAATCAGTTCAAGGCCGGCAACCAGATTGCAGCAGGTTTTGAATCGGCCCTATTTTGGTGGGTAACAGTCAACAAGAATGTGGATTGGATAATCTATATTTTTTTTACAACCAGCAAAACATTCATCAATTACACGAGAGATGCAGTCAAGGGTATTTCCGAGCAACTTGATGCAACCAGCAAAATGGCCTGGGAAAACAGACTGGCCCTAGATATGATCCTAGCTGAAAAAGGGGGTGTATGTGTGATGTTAGGGGGTAGCTGTTGTACCTTTATTCCAAATAATACAGCACCTGATGGGTCAATCTCTTGTGCCTTGCAAGGATTGACCACCTTGGCGGAAGAATTGGCTGAGAACTCAGCAGTGGACACATCACTCACGGTATGGCTGGAATCATGATTTGGGAAGTGGAAAGGCATGGTAGTCTCTACCCTCACCTACCTGATAATGGTAGCAGGGGTACTGACAGCAATTCACTATTGTATCATACCTTGTGCACGAGGGTTAACCCAGCGGCTAATTGAGACAGCCTTGGCAAAACAAATGCCTCTAAAAGGTAATCAAGCAGAGGAACTCAACCTCTTGAACAATGAGGGGATGGGTGGCCTTAAGGAATTAGCCACTATAAATGAAGTCTCAGGGATGATGCTAGCAAACTGGAAGGCAACATATGAGACAAATGCAGAAGACAACACTTAGTAGCCAAGAAGAAAAAGGGGGGATTGTAAGGTATAGGGTTAAAATTGTGCAGAATAAGGGAAAAGGTGTTGCTTCTGCAAAAGCTTATGTTATAAAATTAGGCTGCGTCTGCCAATACTAAACAGTGAGAAGCGAAAACAGATAGAATTATCTATGACTAATAGGGCAGAGCAACCGTGTAGCGGGATGTACCAGTAACAGGAGAATAGTGTGCCAGTCGCAGGAAGGATGTGGCCAACGGATGGAATTTAGTTTGGCAGGATGATCGCACGAAGACAGGAAACTATGCTAGGATAGTCACAGATAAGGAATAAGATAAATAAGAGTAAGGGGCGACAGGCTTAGAGTTATGGGAGAAGTAAACAGAGGCAGAGAGAAGCTAGACATAGGTGGAGCGAAGCTAGAGCCTGTGATAGGCTACGTGCTACTGTAAAAGTAACCAATGGGGTTAAAGGGGAGGACCGAGAAACGCAGCTGAACAACATAAAACAGAATGGAACCCTCAGATCGGGGTGCTTACTCGTTAGGCACCCATTCTTGCAAATACATATCAACAAAATTCACTGCTTCAGAATTTGACTCGGACTGAAATTTATTAATATGTGAGTTTTGTTTCTCACACTGTTTTCACAAGCATCACTTCATACATCTGCTGACTAATGAAAATCCACAACCTGTGCTGCATCTCAAATCTCATTCCATAAACACCTGCTTAATCTACCTACCACCTGACTTCCATCTTGAAACCCAACATAAATCAAATTTCCTGAGCAAGATTAACCTGCAGATATCTTTTGGATCAAGCAATGGGCACATAGGAAGGGACTAGCAAGTTCTTTGACAAATCCTAACTATTGATGGAAGACTTTCAGCTACCACATCACGGTTGTCCTTGCTATATAGGTGCAGGTCAAGCCAGGAATTTCTGTGCTGCCAACCTCCACTACTGAGGCTTCAATACAAATCCATCAGACACTTGTGAAGAGACTCAAACAATGCTACATGTTATCAAGCAGTGTTCTGTCTGCAGACTAAATGGCAGACTAATCACCTTAAACATAGTAAATGAGCAGGTAACTGCTTGAGTCCAGGGATTTGTATTCACTGAACAAATGTGTTGAGTGAAATATTTCCTGCCATGAAATATCAGAAGCAAGTCTTACTACAGACATATCCTCCTATGTTGTTAAAGTTGAAACATAGGAAATAGGAGCAGAATAGAGGATTCGGCTGAATGAGCCTGTTCTGTCATTCAACTTGATCAGAGCTGATCTTCTAACTCAATGCCATTTACCCAAAACATGCAGATATCCATATCATAAATTGAAATCTATCGATCTCTGGCCTTAGTACACCCAATGTTTGAAACTTTGTACAGAGGAACCTCAACTATCTGAATATTGGATCATCCGGCCAGATTGCAATGTCCTGATGCTCGGCTCAACTATGTTATCTGGCATTCGATTATCTGGAATTCAATTAACCAAATGGATTATCCCCGTCCATGGATTAACCTTCGGATAATCAAGGTTCCTCTGTAATCCTGTGGAATAGAAAACTACAAAATTCAATCCCTTTTGAGTGGAGAAATTCCTCAACTCACTTCGAAATATCACTGCTTATGCTGAGTCTGTATTCCTTAACTCTAGATTTACTCAACAAGCAGTAGGAGAATTTGTATGCAAAGTAGCATTTCTGTTGAATCAATGAATTAATTTACCAGTGTTATGGATTGCAGCACTGTCTGGGGTTAAATTTACCTCAGTTTAAGCTAATGACATGGAAGTTTGGCCTCTGCAGAATTGCTGTGTGAAATTAGTTTTCAATTCAGCTTCAACTGCACATGAATCAAGTGTGCAAAAGTTGCTTTGACTTTAATTTTACAAACTAATTGAGAAATTCTAAGGATGTGTCACGAAATGCAACATTTACAGACTTCTATTATGAACATTACTTATACAACCAGCACAAGTTGCAGATTTGTTAATTTTGCACACATTCCACATGGAAGAGAAATGCTGTGCTCAAGTGAAATTTGCTGTATTGACCTTATTTATTTATTTTTAATATACTTAATCACATCTAGTGTTTAAGTCACATGTTCTCCAAGTATTTATTCTTTTATAATCCAAGAGCAAGAAGTGGAACATAAAAGGCACTGTTGTAATTTCACTCAGGTCAATATAGTGAAAAGGATATTCAAGTCCTGTTGAAGACTGACACATAAAGGGCTTATGATGATCATACTTTGGAGTGTAGGACATGAGGTTTCTTTACACTGGGAACAAGAAAACTTTTCAGTGAACTTTGGTCAGATTGCGTTTCCTGCAGTTCTGGTTAATGAATAATCATTGTATTATTTAAAATCTAGAGGAAATAATATGACACTGATGCAAAGTGGCAGGAATAATGATGAATGATTCTGTGTACTAGGGATTTCCAGCATTGTAAAGAACCCTTTAGAGAGATTATACTTTTGCTGCAAGTATCTAAATTGTGCTTCACTTATCTATGAGTATGGGTTTTGGGTATTAATGTCTTAACTGTAGAAAATGGGATAAATATAATTAAAGCAATTTCGAAACCTATCACACTTTAAAAGATTTGGACTATAATGACTTAAGATGTGAACAGCTGCAAAGGTAAGATCATAAAACAGGAAGTGTGCTTTTTAGCTGGACAATAGGAGATTTGGCTAAAATCTTAAACAGACTGGAACAATGTGGGCTGTGGTGAGAAACAAGGCAGAATAGAATGAGAAATCCAGCAAGTTCTATTTTGATATCAGAAACAACCCACTGTATCTTTTAACTGAAGTCTAGCCAATGTGATGAGATTCTAGGCAGTGGTGATTTGCCTATTGTTTGTTAAGAACCTTATTTTCTGCACATCTTGCCTCACTAACATGCAGCTTTCTACCATACCACTCATTTCAAGCAAACCAGACACCGAGAATTCTCAATACGGAAGTCATGAGCGTGTACCTGGCAACTTCAACTCTCCACTTCCTCTAAAGGATCTCCATGTTGGACACCAGGTACCAATTGTTCAGGGCATACTCCATGGAGAGTGGCCACACACACACACACACCACATCCACTGACATTGTCATCTGACACGTACCAGCACCTAAGATACTTCAATAGCACATCTCCAATCCACTTATTACACTTCAATATTGTACGTTGGGTGTTATGGCAATTTCCATTGCAAGGTTCCTACAAGGACACTTTGTGATCAGGTATGACATTCAGATCAGGGACTGGACCAGGCTGCATCTCTGGCCTGTTTGCTTGCTTCGTGCTCACACATTCTGAGTCTACCTGGATGGTCACAGCATTCCTGCCTTTTTGGCATTACCTTTTTGCACCATGGCCCTCAGTCAGAGATACCAGACTCACAATAAAGCTAGATTGCTGTGCTTTTTTATGCTGACTCAAAGCCAGGAAGCTTGGCATAGGATGTCAACAGGCCTTAGTCAAGTTAATAGAGATAGCCTTTGGTCAGGGGTCCCAGCACAGTATTTCAACAGTAATTTCCAATACCAGTCTAAGGGCTTGGAAATAGTCAGGAGCTATTCAGAGCAGTCAAAGTCAGAGGTTCTACATAGGGGTTGATGAGCCAAATGTCAGGCAGCACACCACCTTTCTTGACTCTTTCTGCCCTATTGAGGGCTATTTGCCTGTTGAAATGAGAGACAGACTGGTGTTAAGGGAGATCAAAAGTTAGCTATTACTTTCCACACAGATGGAGAGGTGTAATGAGCTAGTGAGTTGGTAGTGCAGAGGGCATGCAGGGTTAGTGAAGTTAGGGGTTGGGGTGGGTGACAGTAAGCGGGGAAGATGTTGCACACAATAGAGAGCATGTTGAAGCATGAGACTTGGTAGCAGGTGGGTACGGTATCAGAGAGATAATATGAATATGACATACTAGAAAAAAGATGGAGGTAGTCTTGTTGGAGTGGGGAAGGTCATTGACGTTCTTCCTTTAACTCCTTCCTCCAGACAGCTGAGACTGTACTGACCTACTTAGTAATGGTAGAAGAGCCTAGCTTCCATTGATGGTCATGGGGGAAGACGATGTCCCAACTCTCCATCACACTGTCCAACACTACATCCAGGTCCCTGCCTGTAAAGTTGGGCACCAAATTTCCCTTGTCTGCCAGATCCGGGTCGAATATAAGGAATAGCGTTTGTTCGACTGCACAATGACCTTTTAAAAATCCTATTCTTTGATATGCTGGTATCCTGCTGTGGCAAGTTGTTCTGGGTACAATGAGCAGTAGAATGGGGTGAGAGTCAGATGCAAGGATGCCATGGGGTGCAGTAGATAATTAATTAGGCACTTGATAAGATAGAGCGAGAAAACATGCTCAGCTTTGTGGAGTGAAAATCTCCATGATACTTAACAAAACTGACACTTAGGCCAAAGAAAACAAAGATTTAGGCTATGATTTCTGAAATGCTTATAGTAATGTCATTCCCAAGGTAGTCAATTAGTTTTAGAACATAGAGCTAAATTAATTTAAAAACATGTGACTGTGAATCCTGAAAGGCGTTAAGACCCATTTATTCATCAGAACAAAGAAGAAATGAATAATGAAAGATAATTAAAGTTTATATGAGTTCAGACCAGAAAAGTACAGAAGGATTAAAATCAGTTGAACTTACGAATTGCACATCCTGTTCTGGCACCCCTATATTTCAAATTGCAAGACCAACATAACCAGTACATCCATTTCAAAGTATTACTGCTGTTTGTTTTTATTATTTTTTTCCATCTAACAGCTGACATCATTATGGAAGTCCTATCAGATCACATGGATCAGTTGGAGCAGCAGTTAGAGGCAATAATTTACAGGAGCTAGGGGGTGCGATAGATGGTAGTTATAGGAAGGGAGAAAAGTTGCAGATACAGTCAGGTAGATGGGTTACCGTCAGGAAAGGTAGGAGAGGAAGGCAGGCAAGATTCTTCTGTAGCTATCCCCATCTCAAACAAGTATGCTGTTTGGAAAATGTAGGGGGTGACGGACTCTCAGGGGAATGTAGCACAAACAGCCAAGTTTCTGGTATCCTGACAGATTCTAATGTAATGAGGGGTAGGTCTGGTTCCAAGCAATTGATTGTGATAGGGACTCACTCCTCAAAGGCACATGTATACATCTCTGAGGCCGGCAGTGAGAAATCAGAATGGTGTGTTACCTCCCCGGTGCCAGGAATAAGGATATCTTGGCGAAGATGAAGAATGTTCTCAAAGGAGAGAGGGACCAGCAGGAGGTCATTGTACACATTGGGACTAATGACAGTGGAACTAAGGGAAAGGAAAAAGATGAGGTTCTAAAAGAATATAAGAAATTAGGCAGAAATTTAAAAAGGAGGTCCTCAAGGTAATAATAGCTGGAATACTCCTGGTACTACGAGCTAGTGAAGGTAGGAATAGAAGAATAGAGTAGATAAATGGGCGACACAGTGGTTAGCACTACTGACTCACATTGCTAGAGACCTGGGTTCAATTCCCATCTCAGGCAACTGTCTGTGTGGAGTTTGCACATTCTCCCCGTGTCTGTATGAGTTTGCTCTGGGTGCTCCGGTTTCCTCCCACAGTACAAAAATATGTAAGTTAGGTGAATTGGCCATATTAAATTGCCCCTAGTGTTAGGTGAAGGGGTAAATGTAGGGGAATGGGTCTGGGTGGGTTTCTCTTCGGAGGGTTGGTGTGGACTTGTTGGGCTGAAGGGCCTGTTTCCACACTATAAGTAATCTAATCTAATCTGAATGCGTGGCTGGGGAGCTGGTGCAGGGGAGAAGGATTCACATTTTTGGATCATTGGAATCGCTTCTGGGATAGAAGTGACCTGTACAAAAAGGACGGATTGCACCTGAATGTGAAGGGGACTAATATACTGGCAGGGAGGTTTGCGACAGTTGGTCAGGAGGGTTTAAACAAGTAAGATGAGGAGGTATGGGAGGTACGGGGTGGTGGGGGTTGGAGTGAGGGGAGGTACGGGGGGTGGGGACCCAGGGAGATAGTGAAGAAAGAGATCAATCTGAGACTGGTATATTTGGGTAAAGGAGCGAGTCAAACAGTCAGGGCAGGCATGAACAAAGCAGAGAACAAGGTAGAACGGCATTTATTTCAGTGCAAGAGGCCTAAAAGGGAAAGCAGATGAATACAGGGCATGGGTAGAACAGAGGGTGGGATATCATAGTAATTACAGAAACGTGGCTCAGAGATGTACAGGACTGGCAGCTTAATGTTCTAGAATGCAAATGCTATTGGAAGAATAGAAAGAGGGGCAAGAGATGAGGGAGTGATAAGGGATAGCATTACAGATGTACTTATGGAGGATATTCCTGGGAATACATCCAGGGAAGTTATTTAGGTGGAACTGAGAAATAAGAAAGTGATTGTTGGGATTGTGTAATAGATATTCCAATGGCCAGCAGGAAATTGAGAAACAAATTTACGAGGAGATCTCAGTTATCTGTAAGAATAATAGGGTGGTTATGGTAGGGGATTTTAACTTTCAAAACTAGACTGGGAATTCCATAGTGTTAAGGGTTTAGATGGAGAGGAATTTGTTTAGTGTGTAAAAGAAAAATTTCTGATTCAGTACGTGGATGTACCGACTAGAGAAGGTACAAATCTTTGATCTACTCTTGGGAAATAAGGCAGGGGAGATAACTGAGGTGTCAGTAGGAGAACACTTTGGGGCCAGTGATAGAAAAGGATAGAAAATATGGAAAAGTTGAAGTTCTAAATTGGAGGAAAGCTAATTTTAGTGGTAGTTGTTGTTTGCGGGAATCCTGAGGGATAGGATTTACATGAATTTGGAAAGGCACGAACTGATTAGGGATAGTGGACATGGCTTTGTGAGAACTTTCAAAAGTTGATTGGTGAGATGTTCACAGATAAAGGAACAAATGAAAATTGTGAAGCATTTAAAAATGAGATCACGAGAGTCCAGAGACAAAGTGTACCTGTTAGGGTGAAAGGAAATGCTGGTAGGTAGGAAATGCTTGATGACGAGAGAAATTGAGGTTTTGATTAAGAAAAAGAAGGAAGCATAAGTCAGGTATAGACAGCAGAGATTGAGTGAATCCTTAGAAGAGTACAATCGCAGTAGAAGTATACTGAAGAGGGAAATCAGAGGGCAAAAAGGGGACATGAGATAGCTTTGACAAATATGGTTAAGGAGAATCCAAAGGGATTCGATAAACACATAAGGATGAGAGGGTAATTAGGGAGAGAATAGCACCCCTCAAAGATCACAGCAAAGCAGCCTATATGTGGAACCATAGGAGGTGAGGGAGATATTAAACAAATATTTTGCATCAATGTTTACTGTGGAGAAGGACATGGAAGACAAAGGATATGGGATAATAGATGCTTGAAAAGTGTCCTTATTATAGAGGAGGATGTGCTAGATGTCTTAAATCGCATAAAGGTGGATAAATCACCAGGATCTGATCAAATGTACCTTGCATTCTGTGGGAAGGTAGGGAAGTAATTGCTGGGCCCCTTGCTAAAATATTTGGATCATCAATAGGTGAGGTGCCAGAAGAATGGACATTGACTAACATGGTGCCACCATTTAAGAAACGTGGTAAGGAAAAGTCAGGAACTATAGACCGGTGAGCCTGACATTGCTGGTGGGCAAGTTGTTGGAGGGAATCCTGAGGGATAGGATTTACATGAATTTGGAAAGGCAAGGACTGATTAGGGATAGTGAACATGGCTTTGTGAGTGGGAAATCATGTCTCACAAACTTGATTGAGTTTTTTGAAGAAGTAACAAAGAAGATTGATGAGGGCAGAGCAGTAGATGTGATCTGTATGGACTTCAGTAAGGCGCTCGACAAGGTTCCCCATGGGAGACTGATTAGCAAGGTTAGATCTCATGGAATACAAGGAGAACTAGCCATTTGGATACAGACACGGCTAAAAGGTAGAAGACAGAGGGTGGTGGTGGAGGACTGTTTTTCAGACTGGAGGCCTGTGACCAGTGGAGTGCCACAAGGATCAGTGCTGGGCCCTCTACTTTTTGTCATTTACATAAATGATTTGGATGCGAGCATAAGAGGTACAATTAGTAAGTTTGCAGATGACACCAAAATTGGAGGTGTCGTGGACAGCGAAGAGGGTTACCTCAGATTACAACAGGATCTTGATCAGATGGGCCAATGGGCTGAGAAGTGGCAGATGGAGTTTAATTCAGATAAATGCGAGGTGCTGCATTGAGTGAAAGCAAATCTTAGCAGGACTTACACACTTAATCGTAAGGTCCTAGGGAGTGTTGCGGAACAAAGAGACTTGGAGTGCAGGTTCATAGCTCCTTGAAAGTGGGGTTGCAGGTAGATAGGATAGTGAAGAAGGTGTTTGGAATGCTTTCTTTTATTGGTCAGAGTATTGAGTACAGGAGTTGGGAGGTCATGTTGCGGCTGTACAGGACATTGGTTAGGCCACTGTTGGAATATTGCATGCAATTCTGGTCTCCTTCCTATCGGAAAGACGTTGTGAAACTTGAAAGGGTTCAGAAAAGATTTACAAGGATGTTGCCAGGTTTGGAGGATTTTAGCTATATGAGAGACTGAACAGGCTGGGGCTGTTTTCCCTGGAGTGTCGGAGGCTGAGGGGTGACCTTATAGAGGTTTACAAAATTATGAGGGGCATGGATAGGATAAATAGACAAAGTCTTTTCCCTGGGGTTGGGGAGTCCAGAACTAGATGGCATAGGCTTAGGGTGAGAGGGGAAAGATATAAAAGAGACCTAAGGGGCAACCTTTTCACGTGGAGGGTGGTACGTGTATGGAATGAGCTACCAGAGGATGTTGTGGAGGCTGGTACAATAGCAACATTTAAGAGGCATTTGGATGGGTATATGAATAGGAAGGGTTTGGAGGGATATGGGCTGGGTGCTGCCAGGTGGGACTAGATTGGGATGGGATATCTGGTCGGCATGGACAGGTTGGACCGAAGGGTCTGTTTCAATACTGTACATTTCTATGACTCTAAGTAACGAAGAGTAGTGATGTGGACACAGCTGTGGATGTGATCTACAGGGACGTTAGTAAGGCGTTCGACAAAGTTCCTCATGTTAGACTGGTTAGTAAGTTGAGATCTCATGGAATACAGGGAGAACTAGCCATTTGGATACAGAACTGGCTTGAAGGAAGAAGACAGAGGGTGGTGGTGGAGGGTTGCCTTTCAGACTGGAGTCCTGTGATGAGAGGAGTGCCACGATATTGGGTGCCGGGTCCACTGCTTTTCGTCATGTATATAAATGAATTGGATGTGAACATAGGAGGTATTGTTCGTAAATTTGTAGTTGATACGAATATTGGAGATGTAGTTGACAGCGAAGAAGATTACCTCAGAGTACAATCGGATCTTGGTCAGGTGGGCCAACAGGCTGAGGAGTAGCAGATGGAGTTTAATTTAGATAAATGCGAAGTGTTGCATTTTGGAAAGGAAAATCAGAGCAGGGCTTATACACTTAATGGTAAAGTTCTGGAGGGTGTTGCTGAACAAAGACACCTCAGAGTGCAGGCTCATAGTTCCTTGAAAGTGGAGTCGTAGGTAAATAGGATAGTGAAGAAGGTGTTTGGTATGCTTTCCTTTATTGGTCAGGGAGTTGGAAGGTCAGTTTGCAGCTGTACAGGACATTGGTAAGTCCACTTCTGGAATATTGTGTGCAATTCTGGTCTCCTTCCTATCAAAAGGATGTTGTGAAACTTGAAAGGTTTCAGAAAAGGTTTACCACAATGTTGCCAGGATTGGAGGGTTTGAGCTATAGGGAGAGGCTGAATAGGCTGGGGCTGTTTTCCCTGGAGTGTCGGAAGCTGAGGGGTGACCTTAAGGGACATGGATATGGTGGGATGGGGGAGTCCAGAACTATAGGGCATATAGGCTTAGGGTCAGGGGGGAAATATTTAAAAGGGACCTAAGGGGCAACGTTTACACACAGAGGGTGGTGCATGTATAGAATAAGCTGCCAGAGGAACTGTTGGAGGCTGATACAATTACAACATTTAAAAGGAATCTGGATGAGTTTATGAATAGGAAGGGTTTGGAGCGATATGGGCCACGTGCTGCCAAGTGGGTCTATATTAGGTTTGGATATCTGCTTGGCATGGGCGAGTTGGACCAAAGGGTCTGTTTCTGTGCTGTACATCTCTATGACTCTAAGTGATTTTGAATTTTGAAGAGAGTTATTTGAATTTAGGATCATTTGTGGTTTACAGTTTATGGATAGAAGATAGCCAACATGAATGACAGTTACACAGATCTGGGCTGAAGCAGAGTGAAAACAAAACTAACCTCATCATTGACGGTGCTGAATGTGGGTGAAGCATTTCCACATATTTTAAAAATTCACTTGGGGGATGGGGCTATTGCTAGCTGGCTACCCTTGAGAAGATGGTGGTGAGCTGTCTTCTTGAACCACAGCAGTTCATGTGTTTGAGGTAAACCCACATTGCCAAACATCGAAAGTACGCTGACATATTGCCAAGCCAGGACAACAAGTGGCTTTGAGGGGAATTTTCAGGTGATGGTTTTCCCATGGATCTATTGTCCTTGACCCGCCAGATGGTAAAGGTCTGTAAGAGGTTTTCTAAGGATTTTTGTGAATTTCTGCATTGCCTTTCATAGATGGAACATATTGCTGCTGCTGAGCAGCAATGGCAGAGTGTGTGTTTGTGGATTGGTGCCAATCAAGTCCGCTGCTTTTTCCCTGAATGGCGTGAAGCTTCTAGAGCTTTGTTGGAACTGTATCTATCCAGGCAAGTGGAGTGTATTCCATCATACTCCTGACGTGTACCTTGTAGATGTTGGACAGGTTTTGAGGAGTCAGAGCATAGTTACTCGCTGCAGTATTCGTAGCCTCTGACCTGCTCTTGCAGCCAGAGTGTTTATGTGTCAAGTCCAATTCACATTCTGGCCTATGGTAACCCCAAGGTTACTGATAGGGGCTTTAAATGATGGAAACACTAATGATTGTCAAGGGGTGGTGGTTAGATTGTCTTTATTGGAGATGGCCATGGTTCGAATATTACTTGTCACTTGTCAGCACAAGCCTGGATATTGTCCATATTTTTTGCATTTGAACTTGGACTGCTTCAGTATCTGAGTAGTAGTGAATGGAGCTCAACTTTGAGCAACCCTCAGTGAATATTTCCACTTCTGACTGTACGATGGAGGGAGGGTAATTGATGATGTAGCTGAGGATTATTGGACTGAGGATAGTACCCTGAGGAATTCCTGCAGAGACTTCCTGGAGCTGAGATGATTGACAAACAAGAACTACAACCACCTTCCTGGGTGCCAGACATGAATCTAGCCAGTAGAGAGTGTGCCCCTGATTCCCATTGATTCTAGTTTTGTGGGGACTCCTTGATGCTACACTCAGTCAAATACAGCCTTGATGACAAGGACTGTCACTCTCTCCTCACCTCTGAAATTCAGCTATTTTGTCCATATTAATCTATAACAAAATCAAGAGCTTAGTGGCTTGGTGGAACCCAAAATTGGGTGTCACTGAGCAGATTATTGCTGAGCAGGGGCTGCTTGATATCACTTTCATCACTTTACTGATGATCAAGCTGAGACTGATGTGGCAGTAATTGGCTGGGTTGGATTTGTCCTGCTTTTTGTGCACAGAACATACCTGGCAATTTCCCACATTATCGGGTAGATGCCAGTATTGAAAATGTACTGGAAGATCTTGTCTAGGGGAATGGCATTTCCAGAGCACAATTCTTCAGGACTATTACTGGAATGTTGTCAGGGTCCATAGACTTTACAGTATCCAGTGACTCCAAGCATTTCTTGATATCACGAGGAGTGAACTGAATTGGCTTAAGAATGGCATCTTTGATACTGGGGACCTTTGCAGGAGGCAAATATAAACCACTCACTTGGCACTTCTGGCTGAAGGTTGCTCTAAATGTTCTAAATGGACGCCTTCAGTGAGTTGATTAATTGTCCTCACGATTCACAGTAAATGTGACAGGATTGCAAAGGTTAAATCTGATCCATTATTTTTCGGGATCACTTAGCCCTGTCTACTTCTTGCTGTTTATCCTGGTGGGCATGTAAGTAGTCCCATTTTGGAACTTCACCTGGTTGACACCTCATTACTAGTTCTGCCCAGCTGCCCCTGGCATGTCCTCCTGCACTCTCCATTGAACCAGATTTGATCCTCTGCATTGATAGTGATGATATAGTTGTGGGGATATGCCAGCAATGAAAGTGCAGATTGTAGTTTTGGAGTATAATTCTGCTGCAGCTCGTGGCCCGCAGCGTCTCATGGATGTCCAATCTTGAGTTACTAGATCTGTCCCATGTCTATCACATTTAGTACTGTGATGGTGCAACACAACATGATGTAAGGTATTTTCAATGCAGAAACTATGCAAAATAGATACAGAAGTATGCTATTTGGTGCCTTGAGGCCGGCTCCACTATTCAATTTAACCAGATCTGATGCGATATTCCTCATGTTTGCTTTCTTGTGTTTTTACTGTAACCCTTGATTCCCCTGCTGATCAAGAATCTATCTAGACTAGTCTTAAATCTATACAAGGAGCTAGTCCCGCAGATCTCTTTGGCAAGGGGTTCCAAAGATTCTCAAAATTCAGAGAAGAAATTTCTCCTCATTTCAGTGTTAAAATGGCAACACTTTATTTTGAGACTATGTACCCTGGTTCTACTTTCCTCACGAAGGGAAATATTCTCTTAATATTTACCCTTATGAACTCCATATGTTTTAATGAGATTATCTTTCATTCTTCGAAACTTAAGTGAATAGATTTCCAACTTGTTTAGCCTTTGTTCATAAAGACAATCCCTCCATACCAGAAATCATCCTAATGAATTTTCGCTGAACTGACTCCGATTAACATTTATTTGCTTACATAAGGGGACCAAAGCTGCTCTCAGAACTCCAGATATGGTCTCACTAGCAACTTGTACAGTTGCAGTAAGAAGGGACATTGTCTCCACAAGTTCTGTACATTGGTCACACTGACTGATTCAGATGCATCTCTGGCAGGCAGATTATTGAGAATGAAGTCAAGTATGTTTTTCCTTCTCATTGGTTCCCTCACCACCTGCCGCAGACCTTTAGGACTCAACCAATGGTATTGTTGCTTAACACTCTCAGTGGTGGACATGAAACCCCCCACTCAGCATACATTTTGCAACTTTGCCACCCTCCATGCTTCCCCCAAGTGTTGTTCAACATAGCAAAGTACAGATTCATCAGCTGGAGGGAGGACAGTGTATATCCATGTCTGACTTGATGCCATGAGGTTTCATAGTTCCCAGAATCAATGTTGAGAGATCCTAGGGCAACTCCCTCCCAAATGTATCCTACTGTTCTTGTGGGACAGCACTATCCAGGGATGGTGATGTTGGTGTCTGAGACATTGTCTGTAATGCATGATTCCATGAGTGTCACTATGTCAGGCTGTTGCTTGACTAGTCTGTGAGACAGCTTTCCCAGTTGTGGCACTAGCCCCTAGATGTTAGTTAGGAGGACTTTACAGGTTAGGGCTTTTTTTTTGTCATTATTGTTTCCAGTACCTCAGTTGATGCCACATGGGCCATCTACTTTCATTCCTTTTGTTTCTTTCTAACAGTTGCCTCCACCCAATTGCTCTCAAGAAGATGGTGGTGAGTTGCCATTTTAATTCAGCAGTCTTCAGAGAGTGTGTACACCCACAATGCTATTTGGAAATGAGGACACTATCAGAACAAAATTAGTGAAGTCTCATCAGCATTGAAGATCTCATCACGACTATTGATGGTAAAGAAGGAAAAACCTTTCTCGTGCCATTCAAATTCAAAATAGGCTTTAATAAAAAAAAGTATTAAGTTTAAAAGCTCCTATAATAATATTCCAGATTGATTAATTTAATTAACTTTATTTTTGACTGTGTGTGGGGTGGACATTTGAAGAATTCAGTTTCACAAGTGTTAAGTGCTAAGTACATACTTTGCAATCATTGCTCATGAACTATTGAGTACTTTTTGTCACTTCTATTCAGCAACAGAGTAGTTGATGACACCACTCGGAATGAACTATCACAGTTCAAGTTCATACACTCATGATTTTTTAAAGTTGCCTATTAATACCAATGCTTCATAACCCAGCTTTACCCCAGCTTTATAAATGCAAGTGAGGTCAGTAGTGCAAAGAGACAAACACGAGGACTTTTTCAAAACAAAGGTGAAGGTCCAAAGCAACCTTCCTCACCATTGCAATACTTACTCAACAAAAAAGTCGATATTTAATGTACAAACAAAAATTGTCTGCAGTTCCATAGAAGCATGCATCAATTTCTATGGAAAAGTATTTAGCAGACAAAATTATATTTTTAACAAGAACACCAATGTTTCTATGTTGTGACAAAACTGTTACCAAAATTAGAGAAACATGCAAAATTGAAACACATGATTCCTGAAATTTCAATAGCAAAGTGTTAATACTGAAGAAAAATTGTCACTCTCCCACCTTTTGTCTGGATTTCTTATAGCTATATACATTTCTATATTTCACAAGGAAATTGACCACTAGTACAGAAGCAAAAAGAATGTTTAAAAATTGTGCACTATTTCCATTAAAGCCATTCGTGTAGGTTTTTTTTTCAATATACCACTATTTATGGTTGAACAGGAATATTGACGCAATTTGGTAAATTGAGAAAAATTAATTGATTGGGGTGAAGGTGCATAGGCTGGAGAAATTGGGTAATACAAAACTGCAAAGTTGAGTTGAGACAATGCAACCTAGCGACAAAAAAAAGGTGCAATTAGAGTTTGCCAGGTTTCCAAATTATTCATTACTTAAACAGGTATGGAATATACAATGCAAAATTGATATAATACTGCAAACAGGAAAACGTGAAGACTGTAGATGCTGGAGATCAGAGTCGAAAAGTGTGGCACTGGAAAGGCACAGCAGGCCAGGCAGCATCCAAGGAGTAAGAGAGTCGACATTTTGGGCGTAAGACTTTCATCAGGAATGTGCAAGCAACCAATTTGCCTTGGTTATTGTAAATGGTTAATAGTCACAGTTAGTGTGCCCTCTAATTTTTGTTTTGGTTGTATAGGTCTCTGAGGCCCATACACAGTAATGACCTCTAGAACTATAGGTCAAGTGGTACACTGTTCACATTCGGAGAACCTATGAGTGGCTGCAAGCACACAGCTTCGCAACTTAGAAGGAACATTGGCAACTGACTAATATTCCTTTTTTTTAGGGTGGTGTGGTATGATTTACTGTGATCATGAATGCACTGTAGCAGCTGGATTCTTTTCAGATAAAGGAAATGAGAAAAATATCTCAGTCTCTAGCTTTTCATGCTATATCCCAATCACTAACTTTTACCCCAGCCCACTCTCTCAGCATGTTACCCTCTTTTCCACTTACCTTGACCCTCTGACATAACCTATCAACCTCTACTTTTGTCACTCCATCCAATTCCATGAATAAACAGCTCCTCACTCTGGCAAAGCCAGGTAGTGAGAGAACAAACGTTTACTCTTATTTAGCTGCCCACAAAGGATGACATTTAGAGTCATAGAGTAATAGAGATGTACAGCATAGAGACAGACCCTTCAGCCCAACTCGTCCATGCCGACCAGATATCCCAATCCAGTCCAGTCCCACCTGTCAGTAACCAGCCCATATCCCTCCAAACCCTTCCTATTCATATACCCATCCAGATGCCTTTTAAATATTGCAATCGTACTATTCTCTACCACTTCCTCTGGCAGCTCATTCCATACATGTACCACCCTTTGCAAGAAAAAATTGCCCCTTTTTATAAAAGGTCTCTTTTATATCTTTCTGCTCTCACCCTAAACCTATGCCCTCTCGTTCTGGACTCCCCCACCCTAGGGAAGAGACTTTGTCTATTTATCCTATCCATTAAATGAGGATTGAAATATTTTTGCACAAAATTGCAATTATTCTCAATTCTTTAAACTTGTATCACTAAAGGTTATTCATTGTTGCACATGGGGAATCCACTTCAGGAGAGGTCAATGCTGCATTATTGAGAAAAATCAGAGCTAATATGCACCTCCTGTCTGCTACTGTAATCAGTCATCACGGGTAGGTTGTTGTTCAAATGGGGACAAAATATTGCAGATGCTGTAAATCTGAAACAGATACAAAGAATGCTGGAGAAACTCAGCAGATCCAGCAGCACCTGAGGAGAAAGAAACAGTGTTACTGTTTGTCTCTTCTTCTCTGTATTTATTATTCAAATTGCCCTTGGATCTTAAATAATGTAGACTAGTCCCAATCAAATGTAACTTAATAATAGTTAAACAAAAAAGTTATCCTCATTCAATAGTCTGTCTGGATAAATATTAAATTTTTCGTTAAATGAACAGAATGAGACAGCAGCCTTCTGCTGTATAGAATTTCATAGATTCACTCCCCTCATTTTCTTTATTCATATATTATATACCTTGCAAATACTTGTGAGCCCAGTTCTGATCCCTTTGGCAGGCCACAGATAGCCACCATTGCAAATATACCCCTTACCCCAGGTCTCTTGTTTTCTATTAGTAATTCATTGGTTCTTTAATAAGCAAATAGAACAAGTGGCTCTAAGATGCTGCATGGAACACTGTCTATTCACTTCCTAAACACTTGAAAAACTTCTGGCGATTGAGATTTGAAGCAGATCAGCACTGACTCACACTAATCTAGTCATCTTAAGATATGCATTTCAATATGTTTTTGACCAAATTTCACAGAAAGAGTTTAAAAATGGAAACCATTTTTGAGAGTTCTCGGCCTTTTCTCGTTGGAACGGCGAAGGATGAGGGGTGACTTGATAGAGGTTTATAAGATGATCAGAGGAATGGATAGAGTAGACAGTCAGAAACTTTTCCCCTGGGTACAACAGAGTGTTACAAGGGGACATAAATTTAAGGTGAAGGGTGGAAGGTATAGGGGAGATGTCAGGGGTGGGTTCTTTACCCAGAGAGTGGTAAGACATAGGAGCAGAAGTAAGTAATTCAGCCCATTGAGTCTGCACTGCTATTTAATGAGATCATGATTGATCTGACCACCCTCAACTCTGTTTTTCTTCCTTTTCCTCATAATCCTCAATTAGAAATCTCGGTATTTCAGCAGCCTTCCGTGGTATAGAATCCCATAGATTCACTGCCCTCATTTTCTTTTTCCATATATATATATAGCAAATAATTGTGAACCCTACTTTGATCTCTTTGGCAGGCCACAGATAGCCACCCTTGGAAATATACCCTTTACTCCAGGTCTCTGTCTTTTATTAGTAATTCACTATTCATGCTAACATACCACCCTAAAACCATGGGCTCTTATCATTTTAAGTAGCCTACTATATGGACCTTGATCAAACGCCTTCTGCAAATCCAAATATATTACATTCACTAGTTTCCCTTAGCTAGCCCTCTTGTTATCTCCTCAAAGAATTCTAGTAAATTTGTTAGGCATGATTCCACTTCATAATTGTCCCTTCATGAAGCCATGCTCTGATTGACCATATTATATATTTCTGGATGCTGTACAATTACATCCTTTATAATAGATTCAACCATTTTCTCAATAACAGATGTTAAGCTAACTGGTCTGTAGCCCCTGTTTCTTCTTTTGTAAACAAAAATGTATACATTGACAGTTTTCCAAATGTCCGAAACATTTTGAGAATCTAAGGATTCCTAGAAGATTACTACCGTTGCATCCACTATCTCTGCAGCTATTTTTAATGAATATCCTGGGATACATCCTATGGGGTCCATCTCAGTCTTTGGCCTCATTAGTTTTCTTGGTACTTATTCTCTAGTGATAGTTATTGTACTTATTTCCCCTCTCCATTTGTCCCTAGATTATTTAGTAATTTTTGGACTGCTATTAGTGTCTTCTAACGTGAAGACTTATGCAAAGTATTTATTCAACTTCTCTTCTATTTCCTGTTTCCCCTTTAATATGTCCTGAGCCTTGTTCATAATTAATATTTCAAGAAAGTTTGCCAAAAGCTCTCACATAAATGATGACCAATATTAATTATGTTATTTTCCTCAGCGCATAAACAACATGTAATTCAATGGTTCTTCTGGATTATTGGGAAACTTTTATCTTAATTCACAGAGGGAATGACAGTGAGAGTGAGAATGCTATACAGGCACCAATCATCCATATACAGATTGGAAAAATACAAGAGTCTGGATGGAAGGACTATTTAGTTGAGGAACTAAATGCAGAGCAATTTTGTATAAATAAAATGAGCTGGTCTACTGATCTTGGATTGGATGTGTTCATGACTATTCTGAAGATAGATCTAATTAAATTTATTTTTAATTAAATGAAGAAATGAACTGCATTGATAAAATAAAGTTGTAATTACTGCATGTTCACTAAGTGAAATAAGCAGATTAACATTTTGTACGGACCTTTATGCTACCAGAAATTTCACATATTCAGGTTTCGGAAACACTATAAGAAATGCATATGAAACTTATGAATACCTAGTTCATGTCACTAAGTATTATTATTGTACATTTGGAAGAATGCCAGAAAGTAGGACATACTTAAGCCATTTGCAAATAACTTGGTTATTAATAAAGACATACTTCTGCATTGTTATTAGAAGCCATGTTAAAATGTCAATAGCCTCAAGACTATCTCAATATTTATACAGTGCTTATAAATTCAGGTTGGAAATTTGTGGTAATCAGGAAGTAATTTGAAAAAAAGATCTAATCTTCTTTTAACCAAGTAATAAAATAGCAGAAAGGTTTTCTGATCGATTAATTAGATAGAACTCTCTTTAGAAGTATGTTATTTAACAACAGAATACCTTTCTCATTTATAATATGCTGTGAAGTCAATAATCTGATATTGAACCCAATTTTTATTGTACATATGACTAGAATTGTAATTGTTTGAATTTTAATTATTCCTGTCATGAAGTACTGTAATGTAAATTTTTAAAAAAACTTACTGAAGGTGCATGATTGGATGGCATTCAATCTTTTCTCTATTCCTCAGGGGACAATAAAAATGAACTTTTTGTCTAAAATCAAATAATATTCTCTAAGGTACATCAAGCTTCCCTGTATCAGTACAGGATCCAAAAATGTAAGGCTGATTTCATGATCCTAGTCTGACTTTTGATCTTCATTTCATTCTGAGGGCTGTCACACTTGAGTTGTCCTGCCAGATCAAATCTGATCTAATGCATTTGTTGGTGAATGAGATATTCATGAAACACTATAACGGTATTTTCATTACAAATCAAATGTATATGGTAAGAAGCCGATTCATTACAAATTACAGTCTATGTCTTTTAATATGGGAAATGCAGAGGAAAGTGGCACTGTGCTTACCTTGAATTTATAATCGGTTGTTAATGTTACTAGTTGAAAGGTCTTCCATAAAAATAAATCTGAAGCATATTTAGTATTTTAGGCACGTTCATCAAGTTCTCTTGAATTTGGCTCATTGATTTTTTATCACAATGTTTACTTTGATTCAATTTTTGCAAATTAATTTCTCATGACAAATAAATGGATAGTTAGACTGTATTGCTGCCACACGTCATAATATTGCTGGACTTTATTTCTTTAGCTGTTTTATTTTACTGTATGATACTAACTACCTGTGTATACTATGTTGTGAATACAGGTTCTAATTTACAAGATAAACTCTTTCTTTTCAGTCCCAAAAGTCATACTCAGGCAAAATTTTATGTCTAAGTTATTTGCTTCTGCCCACTCCCCCACACACAGATGAAAACATCTCTTCTACTAAAAACAAACACTTTATTCGTATTAATAGCTGGTCTCAATCTTTCATTTCAGAAATGAATGCTTTATTCACCTTATGTGTCAGAGCATGGGATCGAGCAGGTGATATGAGCCATGTTACCATGCAGACGTACTGAAGGTAAAGACATGGCAACTAAGAGCAAACCATGCATGGTGAACAACAAATAGAAATGTGACCTCCAGTAATAGAAATGAATTACAAAGCTGACCTCAAGCCACAATTTCTAACATTTGCTAATGCAACAAATGAATGTACTGCAATGGAGAATAATCTGTTAGCAAACAAATTGTGCAAGAATGGAAGAAAGGATCCACCCTGAATATAATAGTCAGAAACAGATGTATCTTAGAGTAGGGCCTAGCATGACCATGAGAAGTATGTTTTAGAATGGATCCTTTAAATGGTTACATTATCACCGGAAATGTATGTATATACCACATATCAGGACCAAATTAAAACTGGAATCCAGGCAAACTTTCAAAGCAACAGCTGGTTGGCAAAACACCCAGAATAGAACAAAAGTGGATTGATAACATTGTGGCAGAAGACCAAGATTGCTCAGAGACTGCCAAAGAATGAAATGCCAAAATTTCCAGTTTCAGTGTTATAATCTGTTCAGGACCATTGACAGCAGAACATAATTTAAAAAAAAATTTATTTGATACAATGAAACAATGTAACTACTATTAACGTAATAGTATACCTTATAATTATTACTTTTACAAGAAACTCAGCAATATTTTTATTTATACCCTGTCCTTCACTCTCTAGTACCCTGCCCCAAGAATTCTGTTACCTTTGAAATCGTGAAGTTTCATTCACGTTTCCTGTGAGCAACAGAAACGTGTATTGTAGGTTTTACTGGAATTCTCCTCAATGTTCCATTTGTACTTCAAGATTTAGGGTCAATGAGAATATTTCCATTAGGCTTTTGGCTACATGAGTCTCAGTATTTTTCTTCACAACTGCCTTCTCACAACTTTGCACGTTATCTCTGCATTCTGCTTTCTGCTACATGGTTCGATGAGCCATGTAGCAGAAAAGCCAGAAAACACCTTCCATTTGTTTTCTCATGATTTCCAAAATGAGATTGAGGTCCATCTGCATTTCGCTCAGTGAACGCTGAAGCTATTATTTTATGTACTTAAATTGGAGGCTGAATTTACTGATCATCAACTCTCATTTGCGCTCTCAATCCTTTGTGATGCAGACTTCACCACAGCCTCCTGAACTCAAGGTGTGCACCCACTGTCATGGGTGGGTTCCACCTCTAACCCCAAAGACCTTCCAGAAAAATCCCACAACTTCCCAGAGTTCCAAATGAGCTCCCTCCTAAATCACTCATTGCTCTGGCAACATGACACGCATACCCTATCGTCGAGTAGTTTTGCAAACTAACTTAATTCTGAAGTTTTCCTTGATTCTAAGAAACCATATGAATAACTTACCTAACTTACAGCAGAGACAATGACAGTTCAGATAACCATCTAGTGAGTTAGCAAATCTGGCAGCTATTGACAGAAATCAGAGTTCCTTGTTGGATATCTCGATTTTATTTTCTGTATTTTAGAACGGGATCAATAAGGTAACAGCTTCTTTTCAGTTGATGAAGTAAATTCAATCAATTCTCTTAATGAACCACTTCAACGTTACTTCTGCTCAATACAAAAGGGCAAAAGGAGATTCAAGTATTGGTATATTTAACATGATCACATTATATTCCTGTAGGTTTCATTTTTAAACAGGTGTCCATCTATTTAATGAGTTAATGTCCACAAAAGGAAGCATGTTAAGGTTCAGTTTCAAAGCAAGAGAGTATGTATTTATGTTGAAGCACTCTCAATGTCTTGGTGATGTATGTAGAACCAGCTCAGCAAGCCCCGAAATCAAGGGTGTGAACCCCAAGGGGACAGTTTCCACAAAGAAAGGCTTCACCAAAGCAGCCACTGGAATGCCACATTGTTGCAGCTGGAAGAATGAACAATGAGGACAGCCTCTTGTGAGGCTTAAACCCCTCAGCAGGGCTGTGAAATGGGCTATTCCTGGAATGGAATTAATCTATATGGAGCATAGAAGAATTTGGAGTTTAGATAGCATTCCTGAGACTAGGAGCAAAGGCATTCCTTGAGACTGAATTCAGGAGCAGTGTTGTTTCTGGGTCCAGATACAAATATAAATAGAAACTTCAAAATTAATTGGTGGAAACAATTGTATGATAACATCAGGACTTGATGATGTTACTGAAAAATAAGTAAAAATGGCAATTGAATGGAATTGAATGGCAATTGAATTTTTTTTCAAAGTGAAGCACTTAGAGATGTTTCATGGCTGGACTAAAGCCAGTTATGTGCATTGAATAGCTTATCCCTTTAACCAAATTCATAAGTGCATCCCATCTGTTGAAATGCCAACTTTTAGGATATCCTTTTGTCACATTAGCAACACCACTGTCCATGGTTCTCATTCTTTCCATAACCATTGCAGAGATTGGGGTGGCAGGTGGTGGGTGAGAAAGTGATGGTGGTTGGAGTTTCACAGTTATCAAGGCAAGACAGCAGGTTTTAAACACAAACTTTTTTGATTTAAATTTCGAGGTAAGTTAGCGAGAACTCTCTGAAGCCTTTGTTTCTAACTCAGAATTGGAGACTCTTTCACAGCCTTTTGGATAATTGCTCAATGGAAGTTTCAATTTTCTGGTCAATTCCCACAGAGTCAGCTTTGTCAAGACTGATGCCTGCTCCCAATGCTCAACTCTTGTCGACACTTGTAACGAAAGCTTTTCTTTGGGAAGATCTGGTCCATTATCTTCCAGATTAAAAAAAATTGTAGCTCCTGTAACATTATAGTGGTCACATAACCTTCAATACAAATTATTCCTCATTCATACCTATATGGACACATAGCTTTCTAGTCTCCCTCTATTTTAGGTGCTAGAAAGATAAACTTTAAAGAAGATTCACTCTGCTCATCTTTAGTTGAACCTGTGATCCAATTTACATACTTACCTGAATCACACATCTTCTAATTCTTCTGGAAGTTTCCATGTGGTATTACGTTCGATTCAAAGTCCAATGGAGGTGTTTCTTTTTTCCTAAAGATTTGAGAAATCTTTTGAAGAATGGACTAATGAAAAGAATCCATTAAAACTATTATTAATGCATGCTATGAAATCTAAAGTTAAATTAAAATCAATACCTCTGTTAAAAAATTGACGCATTTTGAAATGTTAAAAAACAAAATTGTGCATATATCTTTTCAGTGTGTAGACTTAGACAGAAATTAACGTTAGCTTTTTTCAAGTTATTCTTTCATTCCTTGATGGTTATAGAGATTATCAAACTGAATTAAGTGCATTGACAAACTAAATAACAACACAATTCTCAAAATCTATTCAAACTGAATTTCTGAGCTGTTAATATACGCAAAATGTTTGCACATTAAGAAACCAAAGAAAATGCAGAGCAGAGATCAATAAACAGTTAATTTCCCAGAAGAACAAATTTATATTTGCAAAGTTCTTCCATATTCTTGTATATGTAGAAATGAATCAAACAACACTTTCCTGTACATCCAGGAAATCACAAACTTTCATTTCCGGACTGAGCTAGATGATGTCATACAAAGACAGTATTCAGATGAGAATAAAAAGCCACAGATAGAGCCATGGAACTAATCGCAAAGTGCTTGTGACAAGATGGAAAAAAATATGAAAAAGACAGTGGATGTGCATTCGATCAAGTCAGCAAGCATTTTGACCAGGTACAGGAATAGTGTGCTATTGAACTGATCAAGGAGTAATAATGAGGAAAAGATTAATGTTGGTTAGGCTTTCAGGATGAGGAACATGTGAGAGAGAAACAACAATGATGTGGCAATAGGTCAGCAGTGACCACAACATTCAGTGTCTCAATTAGTGTCTTATCTGTGCATTCACCTACAGATATCTGGCATCTTGTCTTATACATTTCAATCTTAACCATAACGAGAAAATTAAAAACTTTTAATCAAAACTTGTTATTCAAAATTATGAGATCATCCTTTGCTCAAAAATACTTCTGAGTATACTGTTGGGAATTGAATCTGTAATGCTCATCTCCACATGTATACAGTCGGTTCTGTTATAATGCAATAGTTCTGTTCTCATGCAATCTCGCATTATAAGAAAATCATACAATAGTTGCACTATTTAAACTAATGAGTTCGGAATTGTGTTATAAGCAATACATTCTACAAATAACAGTCTAAATTCTTCAATCATGTTAAAGCTAATTCACATTGAAGAAACACGCATTATAACCTTCAATAGAATGAAGAATATCCATCATTATCACATTCACTGTGATAAAACCAATATGATTATAATTTCAACTCCTTGTAAATAAGTCAAAAGAGTACAAGTTGGATAAGAAAAATGAGTAAAACATGAGGGGATAAAACTCTATTAAGTAACTCTCTTGCACTGCTAAAACATGTTCAATTCACCAATATCATCACGGGAATAGCCTGTCAACTTGAAAAAAGAATTTTTCTAATCAACATGTTCAGCGGTGTTATTACACACCTCTGGATGAGGTGGGACTTCAACCCAGGCCTCCTGGGACAAGGGTAAGGACACTGCTACAGCACCACAAGAGGGACCATACCTAACAATTTGAAACACTATAAGTTCAATTAGATGCAGACTTCCCACAGATTAGCAGACAACCAATAGACTGGAATAAGTATAAAAAGCAATTATTTTCAAAACGTGCAAACGAGATTGAATGGGTTCTATGATGCTCATTCAAAATTTATTGTCTACAGTTCCCGGTAGTATATATTTTCTTTCTTCTCTCCCTCCAGTTTATTTAAACAAAAACTGCCATAAAAATATAATTGTGTGACACCAGACTCATCTAAAATCTGAAACCAGTCAGGAATGGCACAAATAGCTGTGATTATCTACTAGGAGAATGATTTTAGTAGAGAAAGACAGTTACCATTTTAGGCCTATAGAATAGAGTTTTGATGGAGATGAAGCATTGCAGGCTGAGAAGTGAACTTATAAAAGGTCTATAAAATCATGACGGGTATGGATAGGGAAGTAGACAAGGTCTTTTCCCCAGGTTGGGGGAGTCCAGTAAGAGAAAGCATAGGTTTAAGGCGAGAGGGGAAAGATTCAAAAGGAACCTAAGGGGTAACTTTTTCACACAGTGGGTAGTGCATGTATGGAATGAAGTGCCAGAGGAAGTGGTGGAGGCTGGTACAATTACAATATTTAAAAGGCATTTGGATGGGTATAAGAAGATAGAAGGATATGGGCCAAATCCTCATAAATGGGACAAGATTAATTTAGGATATCTGGTCAGCATGGATGAATTGGACTGAAGGGCCTGTTTCCATGCTATACATCTCTATGACTCTATGTCACCAAGAGACAGATATCACATGAAAATAAAAAAAAATCACAGAACCCTGTTCGTCATCCAAAGTTTTCTGGGAAAAATAGTAAAGCGTGCCTGAGTCAGAGGAGAAGGGATGAACTCTATTCCAATGTGTTGATGGGGCATGACTTGCTGAATATTTCCAGCATTTATTTTTGTTATTTCAGAGTTCCAGCATCTGTAGTCTTTTCTGTTGTTCATAACAGGTTATCCATGGTGTTATGACTGCTGGATTTTAAAGCAGAGTTGTGTTTTAAACTGTCTATTTTAATTCAAGACCAAACTGAATACCTTGGAGAGAGGGAAATGGTCTATGATATCTGTCCAAAGACAAGCCCATGTGCCTGATTGCTATAAAACAGCTTTCTGAGTCAAAATCTATTCAAAGTAAGTTGTAAGTTTCAGCATGTTGACACAATAAACTGGGCAGTTGTTGTTGCTTAATTATGAACGAAGAATTTGCCAGAGAGATTTGAGGTGGACCTCAAACAAAGGGAACAAAGAACTACTTTTATGTTAAACTCCAAGCAGATTACTGCTGAGACTAGGTCCCATGTTTGAAGAAGTGAAGCCCATGGAGAAATAAAGATCAAAGTGTCTCCAGTGGGGCCTTGCTACAGCCCAGATGATTGAGTGAAGGGACTATGTTTTGGAGATGAACGGAAGATTTGCCTTGGTGGGGCAAAAGGAGAAATCCTGTTAAAACCATGAAGGACTTAAAAACTTTAAATGCATAACTATATTTCTGCCCTGAGAGCAGTGTAATGTATACATGTGGTGTGTAATTTTTGTGTTTGTGAAGTTAATCTGAAATAATTTTTCTGAAAATGAGTATAATTCTTGCTTGTTAAATGATGTTTAGTTGATGTTGATTTTAGTTCATTGTTACAGTAAAAATCTTAAAACAATGTCATTTGATCATTTGTGATGGTCACTAGGAAACTTATATTCATTTTTAAAACATACATCAGCCTCTATAGACAATAGATTTATATGGTACTCCATTTTATAAGTCCTAATTTCAATGGTCAGTTTACTAATACAAGGCTAAATGCAGGGTTGGTCAAATTGCAGGGAGTGAATTATTGACAAGCAGCAAACTGCAAGTTTTGAAAGTTGGAGTCAGGGAATGTCAGTTTAAAGGAGAATACAAATCAAAGTTTCTGGATAGATTCAGAAGATTTGCAAGGTTGAAGAGGATGAGATTACAATGCTGAGAGTAAAAAGGTTTTGCTGCAGACACTAGTCTCAAAATGGCCTTCCAGCTCCCAGATATTTGAAATAATGATGGTATAACCTTGACAAGACGAGAGCTGTTTGTAAAATTCCAACTTTCTATGGAGCTAGCTACAAGACGAGTTTGGGCCAGCATCATATTACACACAATAGCCAACTCTTAGTTGCTGCCCACTGCAATACTGATACACAATTGGTTTCTGTCTAGTCTGTTCCTAGCTCCTTGCAAACAATACAGCAAGATAGATCATCCTTCATTCTTATAACATGCAATACCCATTAATTCTTCTGTTTTTTAGCTCTTCTAAACTAAAGCAAGATTATTAACTAACTTTCTGCTAGAAGTAAACTGAGCCTCTTTTTTAAAATCATTCTCTAGAAATACTGTTCACTTTATTGCTTAGGTGGGCAGATGCTATTCCTGCTATTCCTCCATCTTGTAGATTTAACATTTATTCCCAATGGTGAACTTGAAAGTTGCACATGCAATGCTGTATAAGTACTAATGAAGCCACATATAGGGTAAGTAGTGGTATATTTGCAATGTTACTAGACTAGTATTATGCTCAGACTCAATATTAAGTTCAAGAACTTCACAGCCTAATTCCAACCATCCATCCTTTTCTCAGTCATTCCTGGTCCTTCATGACATGGGTTTCTTTCAGCACAGTCAACCCATTCTCTCCTGCTCTTAGCTCTCATTTCTCTTCTGTCCTGATTGACTATCAATAGCCTCTTGTCTGCCTACCCCTTTCATAGTTCTCTCTCTCTTTCTCTTTCCATCTGGGCTCCATCCCTACCTATCTACTCACCTCCCCAATCTCACCTTCAGTATAAATATCCGAGCTGCAACCAGTTCTGCATCCAATCTCTGGATTTGAATCATTAACTCTGCTTTCTCCCACAGATGTTGCAAGACCTGCTCAGTTGCACCAACAATTTCTGTTTCTTTGTTGTAGTAATACAGAGCCCCAGGTTAATATTCTGGGGACGTGGATGGGAGAAAATGAATTCAACAAAAATTTGCAATTAAAGGCTATCAACTATGTAACCAATATCAATTGCCATAAAACCCCATCTGATTTACTATTGCCCTTTATAAAAGGTATTTGCAATAAATGCTGGTCCAGAGAATTTAAAAAAAAACATCTGGAATACCTAGTGCAGTTTATGAAAGGATATAATTGCATTGAGGAGATAGTTCTCTCAGAAAGTCACTGGATTGATACCTCCAATTGGTATAGTTATGTTAGGAGGAAAGGTTGGACAAGCTGGGCTCTTTCCATTAGAGTTTAGAAGAATGAAAGTTGATCAAGGCCCTGAGTGGATTTTACAGGGTGGATGCTGAAAGAATGTTTCTGCTTGTGGTATAAACTAGAACAGAAGGATTGTTTAAAAACCAGAGGTTATCTTTTAAAAGTGAGATAACAGGGATCGTTTTCTCTGAGGGTTGTAACTAATAGAACTCTTCCCCAGAAGGTAGAGTCATTAAATATTTTTAAGGCAAAGGTTGACAACAAGTGACTAAGTGCTTCATGGGAATTTATTGAGGTATGTCAGCATGTGGATGGTAATGTCATCTCTGCTTTCTCAGAAGAGAATCTTCAAGCCTCACTTAATGCCTTCATGGAAACGTACTGAAGAATTGATCTTAGCTTCAACCTCAAAAGACTCAAATCCCTTACCAATCCATTCCAGGTCAAGTTCTGGTTTATCCTTCCATTACAATCAACCAAGAAATCCTTCCAAACATGGAACATTTCGTCTACCTGGGAGGTTACCTCACATCTAAGGCTGACATCGATGTGGAGATCCAACATCACATCTATGTGAGTGTTGCCTTTGCTCAGGATGACAGCCTTCAACAACTATGATAACTGTGTGGATACTAAGATCCTGGCATCTAAGGCAATCACTCTTCTGACACTTCTATATGGCTCCAAAATTTGGATGATGTATAGACACTACTTCAAGACCTTTCAGAAGTAGCCTCAATCCTGTTTGCGATGGATTCTTTGCATCAGCTAGGAGCATAGGCATACCAACATCAGTGTTCTTGAAGCAGCCAATAACGCTGGCATTGAGGTGACAATCATCCAACACCAACTCCCCAGGCCATGTGCTAAGGATGCCTGAGTTCCAATTTCTAAAGCAAACCTTCTTTGCCCAGCTCAAGGAAGATACTTGAACAGGCGGAGGACAAAGGAAGCATTTCATGGACTCCCTGATGGCTGCCTTCAAGAAATACAACAGAGATGTTACATGCAGAGGATTTGGAGGAAACTCCTGTACAAAAGGACACCATTTTTTAAAAACATCAGCAAAAGGAAGTATGGAAAAGGAAGAGGAGAAAGGAATGCCCCTGATCTCAAGGCCAACAGATTTCCACCTCTCAGAAGCACCTATCAAATGTGTGGTTGGAGATGTGGTTCTAGGATTAGTCTCACCAGCCACATAAGGGCCCCAGAAATCATGACCCAGGACAAGGAATTTCCTGAGCAGACAATCATAGTCATTAGCCATTGATTGCTGAATTTGACAAAGTTTTGGGGTGTGGGGTGTGGATGGAGAACAGTCCAATGCTGATCATGAATGGAGGATGAGGTTAAAGGGGCTAAAAGCCTACTACTGTACCAAATTTACATTTTCTGATATTCATGCTTATAATCGCTCCAATGTTGGTGAACATGCCTTCACTTACAAAAAGCCCTAAAGCTCTGGAATTTCATCCCTAAACTCACTGTTTCTCTATGTTTTTTTTCTTACAAATGCTCATTAAGATTTACCCTCCATAGATAGAGGTCTACTTGTCAACACATAATCCAGCAGTTTAAGAAAGTGGCTTATCATTATCTTTTCAATGACAATTAGAGATGGACATGAAATGTCAGTTTTGCCAATGACATCCACATTTCACGAATGCAAACATAAAATGTTTCCTTATTTATTATAATATTGTCTTATATAATGTAAAGTCAGACTTCATTTGGTGATGCTAACCTGTTGAAAAATGGGAAATGTTATTAGCTTTTAAGAAGATAGATAAATTCAAGTGATTGTTATTAATTCAGAATATCAGTTCACATACATTCTAGTACTTTAGCAACTGCCATATTCAAAACAATTATTGGAAGACATTTAATGTATTTTAATGTTTATATAGGACAGCAATTTATAATATCTGCAAACTAAAGAATGGTAATGTGGTTACCATGCTTGTCACAAGGTGAAGAATATCAAAAAACTGTGAAATCAGAACATCAAAAAGTGACAACGATAAACCCATCAAAAATACACAGCAAACTGCAAATCAAATAAAGAGGAAATGTCAGATTTATTTATATTGCTGTGACTAGTTTTAGCTTGCTGACTTTAAGAGACTTGATGTGAAGAAGGCAAGCCAGGGTTACACAACCTTTCTGCATTGCTGCAGTTCAACTTGAGGTCAATGATAAAAACAATGCTCTTTAAAACAGATGCAGAGATTTCTGTTCCTGAGATGGCTCATTCTTACATTTACGTACACTGAAATTGTCAATAAATTGATCAAGTCTTAAAAATTACTTTGCACTGTCTGGAGTTTTACATCAAATGCATAGCATTAGAGTGGTATGTGATGACCTCTCAGGGTCAGAAGACGATGCGACTTGAAATGAATTTTGAGATGGTTATGATAGAGACAAAGGCTATTAACCTGATTGACTTTTCATCATGACGGCTGTAAGTGCGAACCATTTGATATTTCTTTCTCTGATGAAATCATTAACAAAGATTTCTGCACCATGTTCAATTTTTATGCTGTTTATAAAGAACAATCTCCAAGGCTACCTCCCCTCCTTTTGCAGTTCAACTGATTCTAATTATAATGCTTGACTGGAGTTGAATGCTAGAGATATTCCTGCAGAGTTTGACATTTTTGAGTAATATAAACAAATTTATCCTCCAGGACTTGAAATGCAAAACAAGAAAAACGGTTTTACAAATACGAAAAAGGTTGTTTCAAGAGGTAATATGTCTAGAATATTCTACATCTACACAAGTATACCAGCAAATTTTGAGATTTAGAATGTACTAAATGCCAAGTATTAATGAAAAAGGTGAAACGTAATCTGAAATAATTAATAAAATCTGTGGCTGACTTGTTCATAGGCCTGAATGTTCACTGAACCAGGATTGCCTTTAAAAATTGGACATATCCCAGTGCTGGGTTTGCTAAACCCATTCTGCTGAAAGCCTCAAGTTGGATCAGCAGGTGGCTTAAAAGAGATAGTCATTGCTTTGCTTTATTATGAATAGACTGATTAAAACAGCAGTAGTCCCTATAAATTAAAAAGCTAGATTTGTCATCTGCAACACCTTAGTGATTATCAGGAATACAAATAGGCTTGACAAACTAAAGGGGGATATAAGTCAACTTTATTCATCTGGTGGATAGTTACCAAACATGTTTCAGCTCCCTTACTTGGTTATTGTTCATTTATAAGATATGAGCTTCACTTGCAAGGTTGGTTCATCCCAATTCCCTCAAAATGTTTGTGGGGGATCATCTTATCGACTTTTAGCTGGTCCAGAAAGTCCAGGATGTTACCTCAGTCATGAAGAAGAAAAAGTGATGTCTGGTTTCATATCAAAATGTCATGTGGCTTGGAAGTGATGGTGTCGTACATGCCTGCTATATGTTCTGGGTGTTATCAAATGAATTTGTAAGAGATGGTGTCAAATGAGGCTTGGCAAATTATTGCAGTGTACTATCTAGATGGCATGCACTATAAGTCTGCCTCATCAATGGCTTAGGTAGTGAATAGAGGAAGTGGTAGTTGAGCAATTCCTTTATTCTAAAATGTGTCAAAATTCAACTATTTAGGCCAATGGAGAGCATTCCATTTACTTCTGCATTTACATTAGGTATGATTCTTCAACAGGTGTCACCTTCCAAACCTGTGGTCATCTTTCCCATAACTCCCTGTTCAAATCCCTCCACCTGAGTTTTCTGTTTCTGCCACTAGACTGGTAGTACAACTGTCTTGTTTATGAGTTGCCAACTAGGGGTTTCATTCTTAGCCACTAAATATTTGATTCTTGAGTTGGCATGGGAAAGACAAATCTACTAAGCACCATTCCCTACCATTTCCAATGAATCCTTGCCTGCAAATATAATCCCCATTTCCTCTCCCCCCCCCCTCCCCCTCACCAAAGATAGCTCTCATAAACTATGAGAAAGAACAAATATTGGGTAATATTAAAATTAGATATACAGAGAGATACAGATCATTTAGTATTCAAGTAAAGAGGTTTGAGAGTCCATACATTTATTTGTCAGCTGCACAACCCTTCTAGATCTTACTATGGTCTAATTATGTGAAAAATGATTTGGAGAACCTGGTGTTGGACTGGGATGGTCAAAATTAAAAATCACACAACACCACATTATATTCGAACAGGTTTATTTGGAAGCACTAGCTTTCGAAGCACTGCTCCTTCATCAGATACTTGTGAAACAGGACCATACGACATAGAATTTATGGCAAAAGATCACAGTAATATAATGATACATTGATAATTAAGCGGGACATAACACCAGTGCTTCATCAGAGGCTCACTGATGATGTAACCTAGCATGGTGATGAAACGTTTGGAGACAAATCTTCCAGCTCACCGAGCAAACTTACATCCAGAACATCAACCTGAGCCACAAATCCTCTCCAAACTCGTTAACTGTACTTCGTGTCTAGTGTCTCTCTTTTGTCTTGAAACTTGTTTCTGTGATTGTTGTGGGAACTCCACCCTATTGCTGAATGCAGTTCATAGTTTTTTAAAATTTAGTTGCACTTTTTTTTGAGCCCAAGCCAAATCCCAAATACTGTTCAAATTTAATTAGCCTTTAAATGGTGCAGCTTTGAACCAGCTAGCTCCCTGCATAACCCCCGCAAACCCTGAGACACGTAGTTGGTTAAGAAGTCTTATTTACTTCTGTTTTCTGTACAGTGCTTTTGAACTCTTATTACATTTTCTTTTTTGTTTCTCCCTTCAAGTTTGGAAGGATGGGTTTTTTTTATTACTTTTAAAGAAAAAGTTCCAACTGCGTTCCACATATTCTTCTATTACTTAAATGTAACACAAATTAGGAATGTGGATTCCATTTACCTGAAGATCTCTGGTTGGCTTATTTTCAGTGAAACTAATGTACACAATTCAAGAAAGTCTGCAGACATTGGTGATACATACAGTACTATAGTGCAGAGAGGCTGTGGACATAATGATAATAATTTAGTTCTTGGCTGGTTTGCCTGACGAGCTCTTAAAATGAGCATTGCTCCAAACATGATAACGCAGTGATAAAGTTCTCAACAGTTGAGAAACCCAGTTAGCTTAACTGAAGGACATAGGCTTTCAATTAATACTTAAAATAATATGATATTTCCGTAGACTTCAGAATCAAAATGGTTTGTGAAAGCAGAAAATAGCTTCTTACAGTGCTCTGTCCCAAAACCAATGCAGAAAGGATTGGCACAAACAAAAGCCAACTAGATATTGCATCCCACTAAGTTTCCTCTGTCTAATTCTGTAAGTTTTATTTCCCCTGCAAAACCCAATTCCTCCTGGCATCAGGGTGCTATTTTATAACCCTTCTATATGATATCAGCTTCACTTTCAACAGAATTTTTACCTAACTTACACAGAATTTTTCTAGTATGTCTGAATGGCACATTGGATTCAAAATAGATTTTAATTATGTACATGAAAAAATCTAAAATCTATGAAAAATCTTGCAGAATCTCATGTGATTATGGCTATTTTTAAGAATGCTTCAACAGGGCTATTTATCTGTCAAACTATTTGCCAAAAGTACACACATCTATTCCAGCCATTCTTATGAAAAATGTATGTCTTCTTTGATAAAAGGTGTTCAATTCCATCAGAATGCCAGTTCATGCATAGCATAAGAAGCTCAGATGAATTTGATTAGTTGAGCAAAAAAAAAGGTGGTTGAACTTCAGAACCATTGCTTTTGAAAGGTGTCCTGTACCAAATAACTCTTATGGAACCCCTTCATACACAACACAAAAGGTTACAAAATGAGGTGAACTCCATATTCCACTCAAAGTGCTCTGCTAAGTATAGCTTGCGTTGGATAAGAAGTTAAAAAAACGTAGTTTAGAAATAAAGCATGCTACAGCACAGAACAAAATGCAATTACGAAATATCAGTAACAACTGATCATAAGCAAGACCAGTAATGCACAATTAACCACATCTATCATTACATAAGAATAGTTGGAAATTTAATATTACAATGAATTTTATTCTGGATTTTTTCTTTACCAAGCAACTTTAGAATTAATATGTGTAAATGAGTGTAGCTTAGTCGAACTGGAAAGCACAATCATCCATGTCATCATCCATGCTTATAGGTGAGATACAAAATAAATTGAGAATACTATTTGTGATGAGGTATTTTAATTTGTGAGTGAAGGAACAAGCAAGTAAGGGAAAACATAAACTTTCTCAACTTTCATATTCTGAAAATGTTTAGTAAGATATTCATGCCTCCTTTCTCCTACTGCATTTGTCCTTTTTGTGTATTTAATATCTGAGTACTCTCCTTCTAATAAGAACTGAAGGACCATTCCCTTTCTTCATTATCACCTCAGCTTCAGAAAGTAGCAAACATTATCCCTCCCTTTAATATAGTAGATGATTCTACAGAGCCTTGCTTGTCAGCACTGCAGGACTTGACCAGATTGAACCAGGTATCTTACACAAGACTTTGAAATGCCAATGGCTCTCTCTATCACTGATCTTGCACTCTTCTGGAACTCATTGTATTTGTTCTCAGTTTGTGGCTGCCATGGGAGTCTGGCACTGAGTACAAAAGAAAACTTGATATTTGATTTTACGATAATTTTTAATATAACAGGCATTAAAATACACAAAGAAGTGATTGGCATCAAACACTAGCTCCACATTTACTAAATGAAATCCTTTCCTGTTAATGAATTTGAAATACGCAGATTTCAGTGTTCCATAAGTTCTATCAAATGCAGCTGTCACATAAGAAGTCTACTGTTGTATAAAATAGAATATCTCACTCCAGAGAATCTAAGACAATCTATTACCCAACAGGAAAACAGCAACAATGGAAACTCCTTGCGGTACCTGCATCTTGGCCCCAAGTTGGTGCTTAATTGGCTACCGGCTGCTCAGGAGGATGGCTCAGTGGGGAACTTTAAAGTTTATTCCCTGCTCTGCCTCCAAAGTTGGCTCCACAGGGCTGGAAGAATTGTTCATTAGGAGTAGCAAAATGCATTGAAAAACAGCTTTGTAAAGTCTCAGTACTTCAGGATTAGCGGTAACTCATTTAATTTCATTCAGTTTCCAAATGGTAGCACTGGAGTCAGTAGCACTAAAGTTTTATGGAGATAAGAGCCTGCAATTTATACCTGGCAGTAGAACATATCAACTCGGAGCTGGATTGCATGTAATACACCAAGGTGCACTTTTCAGATGTAACAACCAACAGAATCATGTAGAAATGTGTTTATCTCATGCTATTTAGAGTTGAAGGAAGAGGGTGATTTTTAAAGAAGTTTCCTTGAGCACTGATTTGGAAAATCTACATCAAATAAAATGCTTAAATAAATATTTCCCTACAGTAAACGTCTATTCACCCAGTCTCCATCATTACTAGTTCTAGTTATTATTTTTGGCCTGCTTTTTATTTGTTATTATAATCCAATCTTGGGAGCTGGTTAGCTCAGTTGGCTACATGGTTAGCGAGGACGTGGTTCAGAATAAAGGCTACATCACAGGTTCAATTCCAAATCTGAGTGAGGTAGATATGTGGACTGCCTCCTCAAACTGCCCAAGAATGGAAGGCAATGACAAACCACCACTGACAAGAAAATGTAGCATCACTAAACACTAAGTCATTGACCATAAGACATTGGAGCAAAAATTAGGCCATTTAGCACATTGAGTTTGCTTCGTCATGCAATCGTGGGTGATAATTTTCTCAACCTTATTCTCCCACTTTCTCTCTGCAACCCTTGATCCCCTTGGTACTCAAGAACCTAACTATCTCAGTCTTAAATGTCCTCAATGATCTAGTCTCCACAGCCTTCAGTGGCAATGAATTCCATAGATTCACCAGTCTCTGGGTGAAGAGGTTTCTCCTTATCTCCGTTCTAGAAGGTCGTCCATTTACCCTAAAGATATACCCTCGGGTTCTAATCTCTCCTACCAATAGAAACATCTTCTCAACATCTACTCTGTCCAGGCCACTTAGTATTCTAGGAGAAAGTGAGGATGCAGATGCTGGAGATTAGAGTCGAGAGAGTGGTGCTAGAAAAGCACAGCAGGTCAGGCAGCATCCAAGGAGTAGCAGAATCAATATTTCAGGCATAATGCCTTCATCAGGAAATGTTCAGGAAATACAGTATTTTGTACGTTTCAAATATTTCCCCTCTCATTCTTCTAAACTCCATCGAGTATAAATGCAAAGTCCTCAAACATTCCGCATCTGTCAAGCTTTTCATTTCTGGGAACATTCTCATGAACCTCCTCTGAACATGCTTCAAGGCCAGTACATCCTTCCTGAGAAATGGGGCCCAACATTGCAAACACCACTCCAAATATGGTCTGACTAAAACCTTAGAGAGTCTCAGAAATACATTCCTGCTTTCATATCCAAGTCCTCACAAAATAAATGCCATTATTGCATTTGTTTTCCCAATTACTGTCTCAGCCTGCAAGTTTACCTTGAGACAGTACTAGACTAGGACTCTCATTTCTCTTTGTACTTCAGGCTTATGAATTTTCCCCCCACTTTGAAAATAGTCCATGACTCTGTTCTTCCTACCAAGGTGCATGACCTCACACTTTCCCATGTTGTACTCAACTGACATGATTTCAGGCACTGCATTAATGGATTGGAAGTGTTATGATGCTGCTCCTTTAACAAGGTTATGTCATCCTCGGCTTCTTTTTCAGGGAGGTTGTAAAAGACATTGACTCTGAAAATCAAAGCGGGAAGGGTTTTAGGACCAATTTGATACGGGAAAAGGCTTTCAAGTTAAAACAAAACACTTGTATGATGAAACAGGAATGGCCAATTCTCCCAGCTCATTCACTGAAAGCAGTCAGGTGGTTGTGAAGATGCTAGACCCAAAGAAGCAAGTCCATGATAAACCCCTCTCTCTCTCTGACTTCTCTCCTATACGACCCTGTGTTTGATTTAACCTTTTGTGCCAAGGGGTGGTTAGGAGGATTGTTGCAAGTATAGGAATAGCATCATTAAGTTGGGATAGTATGTTGGGTTTTCAGCTAGGTTAAGTTATTCAGCATTCTGTTCTCTTTTGTTTGTGTTTCATTGTAAATCTTGTAAATAAATTCTGTTTTGTTTAAACCTCAGTGGTTTGACCAGCTACATCCCTCCTGGAACATCCATGTTATACCTGCTTAAAATAAGTAGCAAAGTTGGGCTCTAGGCTACTTTGTTGAAATGTTTTGAGGAGGGTCTGGCCTGATCCACAACAAAAAGAACCAGATCAATCACCAATCTGCTGGCTTTCAAAATCTAAAGTAGTTCTTGAAATTTTAATTCTGCATTGGTTTGTTTGAGACAGATGTGATACTGGGTCTGGAATGATTGAGGATGGTGAGAGAGGCGAGTCAAATTGAAATGGCTGTAACCTTGTGCAGGCAAATCTTCCAGTAATTCTTCCCAGTGTTGGGACAATCATTTTAAGAAATCTAATACATATCTACAGTGATCAGACTTTGAGTTAATCATTAGATTGAATTTATTTATTGGGGAAATAAATCCAGTTGACAATCAATGGAGCTAATTTACAGTTGGATGGGTGGGAGGCATGGATCGGAGGTTGGACGAGTATTGGGCTTGGCACTGGAGCAGTCATACCTGTAACAATTTTGTGGAAGCAAAATTCTTATACAATGGATGGAGAACAGTACTAAACATACACTTATCTTGGATATAATTGCAGTATTCAGCTGGTTAATAAATAACAAAGTTACAAAGAAGCAGAGTGAAATTGCACAGAGTTTGGAAAACAAAGTATTGTGATAAATTTATAAACATATCTTGCACCATCCATTCTGAGTTATTGTTTGGCTCTTGATACACAAGTTCTTAGCTCCATACAGTCTCATACCCCAAACACAATCTTTTTCTGAATCAACATTTTAACTTCTAGTAAATTACTGGGTAGTCACTGCATTATGAGATCAGAGAGGTCCCAATACACATTTTTTCAGGGTACGCCCAGTCTCTGACTATATACAGACCAAAGATTTGGGTTATTTAAATGAGACAAATCTACACAAAGCTGTGGTACAGAGGTAGCAAAGCATCCTCATATATTAATCACAAACTTAGGAGAGGCAACCTTGTGGTATTATCTCTAGACTATTAATCTCGATGTCCAGGTAATGTCATAGGGACCTGGGTTCAAAGCCCACCACAGCAGATGTGGAATTTGAATTCAATAAAATCTGGAATCAAGAGCCCAATAATGACTGTGAATCCATTATCGATTGTCAGAAAAACCCATCTGGTTCACTAACATCCTTTCGGACAGGAAACTATCATTCTTATCTTGTCAAACCTACATGTTAATCCAGACCCGCAGCAATGTCGCTTACTCTTAAACTGCCCTTAAACGGCAATAAATGTTGCCTTGCCAACAATTCCCTCATCCTATGAATGAGTAAAAATATAAAAAAGGTTAGAAGGCATGAATAACAAATAATGAGGTGGACAAATGGAAAGCTGGCCTTTTGTGGAAGATAGAATACAAAGGTAGGAAAAGTCTTGATAACTGTACAGGGCAGTGGTGAGACCCCACCTATAGTAATGTGTAGAGTTTTGATCTTCTTATTTCAGGTTGAAATTTAAGAAGAAAGTTGTTGAATTGGACACAGTTCAAATAAATTTTGATACATTGACTTTTGGGTGAAAGGGTTGTCTTGAGTCAAGGTTGAGCAGTTTGGGCACATAGGTATTGGAGTTTATAGAAAGAGAGGTTAGCTTATTGAGAAATTGTGTTCTGAGGAAGATGGAAGGGTAGCTACTGAAAGGATGCTCCCTTTCATGAGAGAATATAGAATCTAAGGGTACAGATTCAGAATACAGGGTCTCCAATGTAAAATTGAGACAAGGAGCAATACTGTCTGATTCCTTAATGTTTGTAATTCTTTATCTCAGAGAGTAGCAAAGGTTATTTACTTGTTGAATGAGATAATTCTAAAATAATTCATGTTGAAATCGCTTTAGCTCCACCCAACCTGATGATGTCATAATCTCTGGTCAGAGATTATAATCTTGCACAAGGTCTGTTATAGCATACCTGGCTGCTGGTAGTTGTGCCTATGCCTAACTAATTAATGTTTGTTGTACCTACTGCTATCATGTAATAAGCTATACATTATTGTCTGTCAAGTGATCTTTCTTGATAGGATTCAGCAGTAGTTTGTTCTCTGTTGCTGACAATTATATCACTCTTTATACTCAGTAAATGAAGTAGGATTGATGGCAGTGAACTACTACAGCGGCAAGCTAACCAATAGATGCAATCCACTGGCAGCACTGGCAATTGAAAACAATAGTGGTAAGCTTTCAAAGCATAACATTATTGGATAATGCAAAGGCTAAATTGGAGACACTTTTGACCTGAAAAAAATCCAGGGTTAGGCAGGGCAAGCAACAATGTTTTATAAAGGTCATGATCCAATTGGCCATGATGTTCGAGCAGGCTCAAGGACTGAAAGGCGCCTGTTTCTTAAGTTCAGAACAGTTCCAGCTTCCCAAATCTATTCCTAAATCTGAGATCCCTCATCTCTGAACCTATATATATTTAATGACTTCCATTACATGGAAGGTTGAGTACAGGAACAGGAAGTGTCTCACTGCAGTTATGTAGGGCCTTGGTGAGACCACACCTAGGTTATTGTATGTAGTTTTGGTCTCCTTATTCAAGATAAACTTGCTTTACGAAGAGTGCAGGAAAACTCACCAGACTAATTCCTGAGATGGTAGGATTGTTGGATGTGGAGAGATGGGGTTGACTGAATTTGCATTCACTGGAGTTCAGAAGAATGAGATTGGATCTTAGTGAAATGTATGCAATTCTGATCGGGCTGAATAGACTGGAAGCAGGCATAATGTTTCCCCTGAAGAAGGGCTTATGCCTGAAACATCGATTCTCCTGTTCCTTTGATGCTGCCTGACCTGCTGCGCTTTTCCAGCAACACATTTTTAAGCTCTGATCTCCAGCATCTGCAGTCCTCACTTTTTCCATAATGTTTCCCCTGTTTGGGAAGCCCTAATGTTGTCTCTTGATGATGAGGAAGGGGCAGACCATTTCAGGATGAGAGCAAGAGATTTATTTTTCATTTAGGGCAGTAAATCATTAGAACTCTCTACCACAGGAGGAGAGGGCAAGTCACTTAATATGTTCAAAAAAGAAGTAGATACATCTCTAAAGGCTAAAGGTGTTGAGCAGTTATGAGGAGTTGGGAGCAGTGTGTATGGAAAATAAAGAACATGAAAGCATGGGAAGGGTTAAAGCATGAAGACCACTGGCAATCTGTGGTCTGTGAAAGGCAGGATGGGATAAGAATAGTGGAATGCTCTTACACCAATTAGCAGAGTAAGGTTAAGGCTGAAAGGTCACTATGGTGAGATGAGATAACAGTTAGTAGAGGTAGTTTTCCTGTTAAGTGTTATTATGACAGGATTGGGACCATAAATATTTGGGACATGACATTAAAATATCTAATTAATAGTTAGTAGAGGCAGCTTGAGACAGGAGACTATTGTAACAGATGGAATAGCTAAATATCTATCATGACAGGTTAGTCTGGAATGGAAGATCACTGTAGCAGAGGTAGTAATAAATATCTGATCATGACATTAGGAAAATATTAAGCAGAGTCTGGAATGAAAGACCATTGTTGCAAAGAGTTAGCAATAAATATCTAACCGTGACATTAGAATAACGTTAAGTAGAATGTACAACTAAAGAGATAATGGGAACTAACATCACTGGTTTATTGTGTAGCTAGAGTGAGGTACTTTGATTAATATAGTTGGACATGCTGATGATCTAACAAAACATGATTAAAAAAAATTAAAATCCACAGACCCTGAGGTTCGTGGGCATTCGAGAATCTGTTTTCTCAGTGTCACGGTTTTTTGTTTGCAAATAAAAGACCTACTTCTTGAACAACCCTCTGCATCTCCTGGTGATTCTCTATATTTTCGTCATGACACGTGCTGATAAGTTAGAGGATCAGCCATGATCATGTTGAAAGGCAAAATGGCCTACTCTGCTTTTTTCTACGTTTCTAGTCTTATAAATATTTTTTGAAATGTTTCTTGTCTGCACATCATCCTTGGAGCTGTTGCCTAGAATTTAACACAAGCCAGTGTTTTACAAAGGCTCACCATAAATTCCTTACTTTTGTACTTTCCGTCTGTTTGTATTTATAAATTCCAGGAACCACTCATCCATTTTTGCAACTTCCGCTGCCAAATTCAATTAATGCACATATTCACAACAGCAGGAGCTTTGCATATATAACTGATTTGACAATTCATATATTCCAGAGGCATAACTTATAGTTTTAGGAATTGAATTTAAAAGTAAGATAAATTGAAACATTCCAAATGAGAAACCCTGAAGCAAAGCAATTCAAACAGAACTCAGCTAAATGTAGTTCAGAGGGTAATGTGGTTTTGAATAAGGTCAGTGTTAGAAGTTAAACAATGCACAACCTCATTCTGACCTGCAGCTATTTCATTAAAGGATTTAATTTATTCATGTACTTCCCAGAACAAAGTAACTGAAAAGCAACTATAAAGTAGATGAAAAGTTTGCAGACAATTGCCAACAAAAAGGAAATGTTATGGGCTTACCAAATCACTCTCAATAAACCGCCAGAGCTTTTTCTAAAGTTGGGAGCAGAGCAGAAAATTAGAGGCACAGTTTTCTGTTACGAGGAACGTCTGTTCCCTTGACTGACTTGACAACAGGTAAATTATTGAACTCTGGAGTCCACCAACAAGTCTTGAAAGGGGAACATTGGAGAAGCAATTGATTAATGTGAGCCCCAGAAGCAAGGGATCATTTTGAAGGTAAAAGGTAATTCACATACTGTTTAAAAAAATCTTGATTATGTTACATTGCTGAAGAGATAGATTATGTACGGAGATTAATGTATGTTTTCGATCATTGTTTTGTTCACTGATTTGGAGGAGCTGGTGTTTAAGTGATGAAGAAACAGCGCTTGGAAAGTTAGAGCTTCCAACTAAACCTGTTGGACTATAACCTGGTGTTGTGTGATTTTTAACTTTGTTCACTGAAACAGACTGTTCAGCTTTAGAACAGATTGAGACCAGAAAGCAAAAAAGAAAAAAGTGCTAGTACTTTCTCTGCTTAAGATGCAAGCTTGCCTCAGTTAAATTATTCAAGACATGGAACGGAGACAGTAGCTGTTGCTCAATTTGGAGCCTCAACTCATACTCAACACTCAACATCTTGTAGTCTAAGTGAAGTCTTGGGTTGAAATAGGAAGTAAAGGGAAAACTGAACTCACATATTTTTGTCAAACTATAATGTTAAGGTTTTGGTGCTTGCTTTAGTAAAGTTTGATTTTGTTTGACAAGGTTAAATCTTGTGCCTTGGCTTTTTTTCAAGATTAGATTCCCTACAGTGTGGAAACAGGCCTTTCAGCCCAAGTCCACACCGACCCTCCGAAGAGCAACCCACCCAAAATTAGTCAATCAGTCAATTTCTGGGTGTTTCAAAATCTTTAAAATTTAACAGCCTACCAAAATTATAGCGCTGCAGCATTTGTTAGAATTATATGCTTAATATTCTGGTTTTTTTTCAATCTTTCCAGCTACATCAATCAGATCACACTTTATAATCAGATAAAGCAGATCCTCGTATAAAAGGTACTCGTGTGACACAGCGTTACTGTCCCTGCATCTGGCCCAGGAAGCCCAAGCCAAGTCCTACCTCCTCCATTGGTCTGAACAGGTTGATTAGAAATATTTATCCTCACACCAAGGCATGAAACTCCCTTCTGAAAATTCCACCAATTAGCATTATATTAAAAAAGACATTTGCCAATTCCCATTTTAAAAAAATGTCTTAATCTGTCTCTGAAAACAAAACTGCCACATTGTTACACAATCTGGGAATAGAAAGGGACCCAGAAGCAGGACAGTCCATTTCATTGGCTCATCTGAAAACATGAAATAATGGAGATCGGTGTGCTAAAGAAGAGGAGGAGACACAAATTGGAGGTGTCTGATAGCTTGCCCCACTTTACAGACGAGTGCTCACATCCTATTTTTACAATGTGTTATGGGATGTTGGCATCTTTGGCCCATGCAACATTTATTGCACATCCATAATTATCCTCGAAGAAGTGGTGGTGGAATGCCTTCTTGAACTGCACCAGTCCACAGAATGTAGAAACACCTCATTAGCAGAGGGAGTCCAGCACTTTGAGCCTATAACAGTGAAGGCACAGCAATATACTTCCAAATCTGGATGGTTCTTAGCTCAATGGAGAAGTTTCTGTTGGTAGTGTTCCCATGTGTCTGCTACCCTCATACTCCTGTGTGATGGAGGTCACAGTTTTATAATGTGATTTTCAAGGACCGGTTGTCCACACTTTTGACACTTTGAGCTGTTTTTGTATTAGAAACACTTAACGTAAGTACTGTTGTTGATGAGGTAAACAAAGGAACATAGAATTCAGTTTGCAGTTCAACTCAGTTTTATTAACAAAATACTCCTTATTAAAAACACAATGTGAGCATTTCCCAAATTCCTTCAATATTTATGCCCTGTCTGCCCAAGAATTTATATTATCCTCTACAATTCATGTGTTTTAGCTGGACCAATGAAATCTCCTTCCTCTTTGACATGGGCCTGGCTGTATTCCCTGAATTTAGGTCTCGCAGGTCAGGGCAGATCTTTGCCTGGTTATTTTTGGGTTGACACAAAATCTCCCACTTTGAGGCTTGCTGCGAGTCTCCATTGAAGGGTGGCTTCTAGACGTGTATTGTTATTCTCCTCTCACCCCGGTCTTTCCAGAATGTCCTGTGGCCTTTGGCCAAAATGGTAATGAACAAGGTTCTAAGCATCCACTGGGTTGTATCAATACCCTTCACTTTTTGCCACACCAGGCAAGTATAAAATGCACATCCTGAGAGGGTGACTGGAGGTCAAGGTGCCAGAAAGTCTGATCAACAGTACACAATCCTCCAACTGGTTACAATTGGTTCCTCTGAACACTTGTGACCTCTTTTACCTTGGTTTCCATTGTTCTCTATAGCTGACAGCTGCTGTTTAATTTAATTTGGCCAATTTTCAGTTGGACCTGATTTCTCCAGCTGTGGGTGAATTTAGAATATCTAATGTTGGACCTCTGGCTACTTGACCAGAGACCCTTTTGGAGTTACAGCATCACATCATGTAGATGGTACACAGTGTTGCCACTACGCATTGGTGATGCAGGGAATGAATGTTGAAGATGATAAATAGGGTGCTAATCACCAGCTGTTTTGTTCTGGATGATGTTAAGCTTCTTGGACATTATTGGAACTTTACTTATCCAGGTAACTGCATAGTATTCTACCACACTCCTGACATATGCCTTTGTAGGTGGTAGACAGGTATTCCCCACCCTCGACCTGCTACTATAGCCATGGTATGTATATGGCTGGTCCAGTTAGGGAATCCAGTGGCAGTGAAGCCAAAGGAGTTTAAATGCAAAGGTTACAATCTCTCTTTCTAGAGATGGTCATTGCCTGGCACTTGTGATGCATAAATGTTACTTGCCAGTTATCTGCCCAGGCCTGGATATAATCTAAGTCTTTATCATTGCTTCAATCTTTGAGAGTTATGAATGGTGAACATGCAATCAGTGAACAACCCCAATTTTTGAAATTATATTGGAGATAAAGTCACTGATGAAGTAGGTGAAAATAGTTGGACCTAGAGCACTACACCCTGAGGAATCTGTTCTGAGGACACCTGGAGCTGAGATGATTTACCACCAAAAAACACAAGCACCACAACTAGGGTGGCACAGTGGCTCAGCAGTTAACACTGCAGTCTCACAACACCAGGGTCTACCAGGTTCAATTCCAGCCTCGGGTGACTGTTTGTGTGGAGTTTGCACATTCTTCCCATGTCTGTGTGGGGTCCTCTGATTTCCTCCCACAATCCAAAGATGTGCCAGTCAAGTGATTGGCCATGTCAAATTGCCTATAGAGTTGGGTGCGTTAGTCAGAGGGAAATGGGTCTGGGTGGGCTACTTGTTGGTGGGGCCAATAAGCCTTTTTCCACACTGCAGGGAAGCTAATCTAAAAAATTCCACTTCAGAAAGACATTTTCCAGATTCCCATTGATTTGGCTACCTCTTGAGTTTAGCGTTTTTGTCTACAATTGTAATGAGATTAAATGCTGAGTGGTTACAGCAAAACCTAAATTGGCCATCAGTAATAGGCTATTGCTGAACGTTTAACAGCACAATGGGCAGGGGCATTACTGCCCAATATGCCACAGTGCCAGCTGGTTGTCAGTGTTGTAACAGTGCTGGGACAGGTTGGTTTGAAGGTATGGCTAATTCTGGAGCATGGGTTTTCAGTACAATTGTACGACTATTTTAAAGATTTATAGCCTTTGTAGTGTCCAGTGCCTTCAGGCCTTTCTTGAACTGAAGATTGGCATATGGGATGTTGGTGATCTCAAGAGAAGGGATTCGATACCAGATGAAGCATGGAAATGTGACATAGAAAAATCCCCAGACTGAGCTGAAATGAGGCAGTATAGCCTGATTGACAAATTGCAGTCAAAACCGAAAGAATGCATAGTCCTGTCAATCCCAGCGCAATTCAACTTCAGAGTTCTGCAGTCACTATTCAAAATTGTAGATTTATATTCTTACATTGTTTATTTCATAATTTTCCAGTTTCTAAGTGCATGCCAGTCCAAACTTACATCCAATATTGACATCAATAGTGGGAAAACCGATAGAGGCAATAATATGAGATACACACTTAGAGAAATATAAGTTAACACTAGATATTCATTCAATTTGATTTGATTGATTGAACATGTACCTAAGTACAGTGAGAAATTTTATTTGTGAGAACACAGGCAAATCATAGTAAGCAAGGAAATACAGGCCATAGGGGGCTTGGACAGAGTGAGACACACAGGTTAAACTGAACAGGAGGTGGGTGAAGCAATATCATCATCAACAAGATCAACATCATTCTAAGTTAGAGAGTCCATTTGACAGTCTAAGAATGGCAGTGAAGGAGCTGTTCTTGAATCTGTTGACGCATATGCTCAAGCTTCTGAATTTTCTGCTTGATGGAAGAGGTTGTCGGAAAGGATTAATGGGGTGAGAGGGGTTTTTGATGATGTTGGCAACATTTTTATGGCAACGAGAAGTGTAAATGGAGTCCATGGATGGAAAGTTGGCTTCCGTAATGGTCTGGGCTACGCACATTACCTTCTGTAGTCTCTTACGGTACCGGGCAGAGCAGTTGCTGTACCAGGCTGTTATGCACCCAGATAGCATGCTTTCTATGGTGCATCTGCAAAAGTTGGTGAGGGTCCTTATGGACATGCCAAATTTCCTAAGCTGCCTGTGGAAGAAGAGGCATTTTGTGCCTACTTCTGCCGACCATTGCATCTCTGTGGAAGGTCCAGGAGAGGTTGTCGGTTATTGTCACTCCTAGGAACTTGACGCTCTCAACCCTTTCAACCATTGCTCTGTAGTAAGCTTAGCTTTGTCAAAGGCAGTTCATGTCTGACAAATTTAATTGAATTATTTGACAAGGTGGTCATAGGCAGTGGAGAAGGATAGTGCTTATGGATGTTGTCATAAAGACGTACAGCAAGGAAACAAACTCTTCGGTCCAAACTGTCCTTGCTGACCAGATATCTCAACCCAATCCAGTCCCACTTGCCAGCACCTGGCCCACATCCCTCCAAACCCTTCCTATTCATATACCCATCCAAATGCCTCTTAAATATTGCAATTGTACTAGCCTCCAACATTTCCTTTGGCAGCTCATTCCATACATGTACCACCTTCTTAGGTCTCTTTTATATCTTTCCCCTCTCACCTAAACCTATGCCTTCTCATTCTTGGCTCCGTCACCTCAGGCAAAAGAATTTGCCTATTTATCCTATTCGTGTCCCTCATGATTTTATAAACTGCTATAAGGTCACCCATCAGCCTCCGATGCTCCAGGGAAAACAGCCCCAGCCTGTTCAGCCTCTCCCTATAGCTCAAATTCTCCAACCCTGGCAACATCCTTGTAACTCTTTTCTGAACCCTTTCAAGTTTCACAACATCTTTTTGATAGGATGGAGACCAGAATTGCACACAATCTTCCAACAGTGGCCTAACCAATGTCCTGTACAGCCACAACATGACCTCACAACTCCTGTACTCAATACTCTGACCAATAAAGGAAAGCATACCAAACGCCTTCTTCACTACCCTATCTACCTGTGGCTCCACTTTGAAGGAACTATGAACCTGCACTCCAAGGTTTTTGTTCAGCAACACTCCCTCAGACCTTACCATTAAGTGTGCAAGTCCTGCTAAGACTTGTTTTCCCAAAATGCAGTGCCACGCATTTATCTGAATTAAACTTCATCTGCCACTTCTCAGTCCAGTGGCCCATCTAGTCCAGATCCTGTTGTAATCTGAGGTAACCTTCTTCGCTATCCACTATACCTCCAATTTTGGTGTCATCTGTAAACTTACGAAATGTACCTCTTATGCTCACATCCAAATCATTTATATAAATGATGAAAAATAGTGGACCCAGCACCGATCCTTGTGGCATTCCACGGCCTTCAGTCTATTAGCTTCTTTCACACATGTTTCAGTACAAAAATAGGAAGCAGTCTACTATCGATATCAAACAAACTCTCACACTAAAGTGCTCAGGCAGTCTTGTTTGTTTGTATCACAATCTTCTTTCTCATTCGAACCACCCTTCATTTCAGGTTTAGCACAATAGCTTGAGCCTTGTCAACAAGGCCACAGAAAGCAGCATGGGAACTGCACTATATTCACAGTGCAGGTTTGAACCTCCAAAACATTTCCCTCAAAATATTTATTTGCTCACAAAATAGAAAACAGCACCAAAATCTGAACAAATTTTTAACTTTGCTTGCGAAATTACAGGTTCCAATACTTTTAATCTGTTTATCCCAGGCGATTCTTCTGAAAGCAGGTAAGCTGGATATATTCTGACCAAACTTTTGAGGCATGAAGCAAATGTTGTTGAGTCACAATATCAGGAATTACAACAACAGTTTAGGGTGCTGTTTTAACTTTCCTTTATGCCTCTCATTTACAAAGGTACTTATGTATGGAGCTTTGGTTAGGCCACAGCTGTGTGCAGTTCTGGTCACATTATCAGAGGATGTATGCGATTGCACTGGAGGAAGTGTAAAGGATATTCACTAGGATATTGCCCCGAAAGAGCATTTTAGCTACAAAGAGAGGATGGATAAGCTTGGGTGGTTTTCTTTGGAACAGAGAAGGTTGAAGGGAGACATGATAGAAATGTCTAGGTTCTGAGGGGCATAAACAATGGATAAACAGTAGCTGTTCACTTAACTTGACAGGTCAATGAGAAGAGGGCACACTTTTAAGGTGAAAGTCAGGAAGTCTTGAGGGAATTTGGGGAAAAGATTTCTCACCTGGGAGTAGTCAGAATCTAAATGTAAGGCCTGGGAAGATATGGAGAGGTGGGTAACCTCATAACCTTTAAAAAGTACTTGGATCAGCAGTTGAAGTGTCATAACATTCAGCTATGGGCTAAGTGCTAGAAAATGGGACTTGTGTGTATTGTTGGCAATATGGGCTTGATAGGCCAACTAGCCTCTTCTGGGCTACCTGATTCTATATTTTGAAACAATTAGCTTAGTATTAATCACTTCACTTTATTAACTGGTTTGAATAACACTCCCAGTTCAGAATGAGGAGGGTGGGATTTTAATGAGAAAATGCTGGAGAAACTCAGCAGGTCTTACATCTATGGAGAGAAAAACAAATATCTGAGTCAGTTCTGAAGAAGTCAGTTCTGTTTTTCCTCGCTCTCTCTCTTTAGATGACCGACCCAATTTCTCCACTAATTTCTCTTTCTATTTTAGATTTTCAGCATCTATAGTACTTTACTTTTAAGTGTCTCCTTCACTGCAACTGATCAGTTGCTTCGCCTCTGATTCCCAGGAATGTCTCATATTCAATTGTTGGCTTACTGCAAGAGTAATCAGGACCTTAGGCTCGTAATTCAGTGAATGAGTTCAAGTCTGACTATAGCTGAAAATGTGTTGCTGGAAAAGAAGGCTCATGCTCGAAACGTCGACTCTCCTGCTCCTTGGATGCTGCCTGACCTGCTGCACTTTTCCAGCAACACATTTTCAGCTCTGATCTCCAGCATCTGCAGTTCTCACTGTCCCTCAAGTCTGACTATCGTTGATTTTAGTTAAATAGAGCAATACATCAGTTACAGTGAATTACAAAAAAACTAGTATAAAAATCAAATTGCTTTAGAGAAGGAAAGAAGTCCACTATTCTCACCAAGTGGGTAATAACTGTTGTCTTGTCAGCAGCACCCACAGCCCAAAGTACCCAAAGAACAAAATACACTTTAAAACCCTTGTGGATATCAGTTCTCAAGATGCTGGTGGCCGTAACAGAAACTTAATACTCATCTTAACACAAAATATTAAACAGTCATAGGCAAACTGAAGAGGAAAATCAGTAT